>NW_028227258.1:52089166-52707500 GCF_978045245.1 Mus caroli
GGCCGGGCTGACGCGACCGAACTGTCTCCTCCTCTCTCGCTCTATGCTCCACCCGTCCTCCGCGTGGTCATTTGGCGGTGCGCAGGCGCAGTTGCTGCGGCTCCTGAAATCCTCCGGTGTGAACTCCCAGGGCTGTTGATGCTTCATCTACTCTTCTGGCAGTGGGGGCCTGGACCTTAGTTACCCGGGGAGCGTGAGTCATGTTGCACAGTTGAGCTGGCATTGCGGGATCCCGACCACAAGGGAACCGCAGTCTTTGGCTCCCTTGGTGGAACATGGGAAGGGCTGAGAAGGAAAGCATGATTAAAAAAAAAAAAAAAACCAACAAATCATTTAGACACATAAAACTGCGAGGTAGGAAACGATTCAGGTATAAGGTACTTTGGGGATAGAAACATTTTTTAAGCAAGATACAAATGGCTCTGTGAAGACTGAGGGAGGCTGGGGACACTGAACAGGCCCACTGTGAAAAAGGATAGGTCATGCACATTGGAAATGCCTCAAAGGACACTCCAAGAAAGAGGAGGGTAGAGCAAACACTGAAAGGTGACAAATAGCTATGCAAGACAAACAGCAGATGCTGTTGAGTTAGGCTGGTTTATGGGAGGAGTCAAAGCATTAAGGGTTTGGGCGCAGGTTGCAAAAAGTCTTAAATGACCAGACAGACAGAGGGTGTGTTTTCTCTCTGCTCTGTGGGGAGTGTATAGGATCTAGATCATAATGTTCACTAGCAAGACAGACATGATTGTTTTTAAATGGTTTGCTTCTAGTTTTTATTTTTTAAAGGAGGCAGTGAATCCATAATATACTTATGTAGCCCAATATATCCTGTTTCAGAATGTAGTATGAAAATTATTGAGATGTGTTCTATTTTTTGTTTTAGTACCTTACAATTAAAACACAACTCCATTAAGGGTAACCTCATCTTTTAAAAAAGATTTATTTATTCATTTTATATATGTGAGTACACTGTCGCGCTCTCTCTCTCTTCAGTCACACCAGAAGAGGGCATTGGATCCCACTATAGACTGTTGTGAGCCACCTTGTAGTTGCTGGGAATTGAACTCAGAAACTCTGGAAGAGCAGTTGATGCTCTTAACTGCTGAGTCATCTCTCCAGCCCCAGGTAACCTCATTCTTATGCTCAGGATCCACAAGTTAGTTGGAGAGTGATAAGCATATTGTGGAGTAAAACAGCAAAGAAGGGTACAGGAAGCAGGTGGAGGCAGTTCCCTGTCAGAAGGGGACTTCTTACTGTGTGTATAGTGGTCTAGGGAGATGCTCACTCTCCAGTGAATAGTTCCTGGAAGCAATCTACTGTGCTGGTGCAGGAGGCAGAGAACTCCCACAGAGAAATGACAACATACAGGGAGGCGGCGGCGCCTTGTAGGCAGCCCCGGAGTGAAAGCCACAGACAAGAGACAAGGTGTGTGGGCTCATACTGCTGTGGTGTGACACTTAGGAGCAGGGGGATGAGGAAGAACCATCGAGGGAGTCTGAGAGAGTGGCTGGTGTGGTGAAGGGGAGCCAAGGGAAGACATTGGGCGGACCAAGTAAAGGTTTACATCAAATGTAAAATGACAGGTCACGTGCAATGAAGTCTGAGAATGAACAGGTGGATTTAGCAACATGGGCGTTATCGTTCCTGTGAGATAATGTGAGATTTGGGGGTTGCTCCTGCAGTATGAGGAAGAACCAAGCTTCTGTGCTCACTCACAGTTCAAGAGACTGAAAGTGAGCCGACCCTTGGAAACTTTGTCCGAGCTGGGCAGGGAAAGGATGTGTAAGCTACTGTGGAGGAGTTGAGTTGGGGGAGCCCCGGGTTGCTCTGCTCACCCTCCTCCAGGCCTGGGGAGCCCCGAGTTGCTCTGCTCACCCTCTCCAGGTGTACTGAGTAGTTTTGTGCCAACTTGACACAGCTGGAGTTATCACAGAAAAAGGAGCTTCAGTTGAGGAAATGCCTCCATGAGATCCAACTGTAAGGCATTTTCTCAATTAGTGATCAAGGGGGAAAGGCCCCTTGTGGGTGGGACCATCCCTGGGCTGGTAGTCTTGGGTTCTATAAGAGGGCAGGCTGAGCAAGCCAGGGGAAGCAAGCCAGTAAGGAACTTCCCTCCATGGTCTCTGCATCAGCTCCTGCTCCCTAACCTGCTTGAGTTCCAGTCCTGACTTCTTTCAGTGATGAACAGCAATGTGGAAATGTAAGCTGAATAAACCCTTTCCTCCCCAACTTCTTCTTGGTCATGATGTTTGTGCAGGAATAGAAACCCTGACTAAGACACCAGGCCTCCCAGCACCCCAAGTCTGGGTGTGGGAAATTATGTCTCCCCATTAGTTTAACTGACTCAAACTTCAGACTTTGTAAAAGGACATTTTTCTAAAATACAGAAGAAATGGTACAGAGACACGTGACTGTATAATGCCTGGGTTGATTCCTCCCAAGAAAACAAAAGCCAGCAACAAATTAACTTGAGCCATGAGTCTAAAACTTCTAGAGCACACCAGCGTGATAGTCTAAGTATTCTACTTGTTTCACGATATATCCCAAATTCAGGCTAAATAACTTTGTGATCAGGTGTTCTGCCCAGTTTATAGAACAAGGAATTGGAGCTTGGAGAAGATTGATGGACCACTCAAGTTCCCTGGATGGTCCAGGATTCAGACTGAGGATGGCCTAAAACGTTAGTTTTGCTGGCTCCCTGTGCTTGGCTAACCTTAGAGCCTCTTACCTTACCATAGTCTTTTCTATGAAGGTAGGTGAACACTGGGGTAGAGCACGTGTTTTTTTCCTAATCCTATAGATTTCCCCAGGTTTTCAGCTCTAAGATGGGCCAAGGCCAATGGGATAGTGGCTCCTTCCATTCAAAGACCTTAACTTCTCTGAATTGGCTACCTTTCCCTAACAACTCTGAAGGCCTTTCCCTCCTTTTCTCACCCCTCCCCCCTTCCTTTGAGGTAAGTTTTGCTTTCATACTCAGTGTTACTGACTATGAGAGGACTTTGGAGGCCAGGAAGTTGAGAGTGAATGATAGAGTCCATCTGAAAATAAGGTATTTACCTCAGGATGCTGTTACAGTCCTGGACAATCTTAAGAACCTGTTAGGGGCTCTTGAATCCATGAGAACAGCAAACCTTAACAATAGGGTATCTCAATTGAAGCATAGCTTCTCCTTCCATGGAGAAGAATTCCTTCCATGAGCTTTGAGCCGGAAGTAAACTATATACACCAAAAGAGAGTACAGGCCATCGACAGCCCTAACTCTTCATTTAACCCTAGGACAGAGATCCAAGGAGTGGATCAACATGCCTGAGTTTACACAGTGGACCTGAGGACCTTCACCTCCCAGTGCAATGCTCCTGTGTACTGCCACTGAAGAGACAGGTGGGAGGGAGCTCAAGGTTGACTTGCCTAACAACCATTGCTTGAAAGACAAAGCTCCCAAGGAGAGCACAAGATCCCTCACTCGAGACTCCTCTGCATCACCAACCAGTGTGAACAAAGCCTGCAGCTGTCAGCAGAGTATTCTTTGTCTCGGTGGTGACACGCTGTGCCTACAGTTGAACTAGGAACTTTGGATTAGGGTGTGAGTCGTGACCCCATAGGACAGTGGTGGTGCATGTAGCCTCATTTTAGAGTTTATTTAGAGAGGAGAAAGAGTGTACCATAGTCTCCCAAAGGCTCTAGGTTACAGTGAATTCTCTTTAGTTCAGATTTAGTTTAGTTTAGCTTGGTTTGGTTAGCTGTGGTTCCGTTCTGTTTTGTTCAGTTCAGTTTGGTTCAGTTGTAGAGTTGTTGCTCTTTCATGCTTTGTATCCCAACTTCCTGCTCTCTCTTGGCTTTGGTTCCCATCAGGTCCAGAATAAATGGCAAGGAGAGGGTCATAGAACAAGCTAAAAGATGCTTTTTATTGGCAGGATTGGGACTAAAGAGATCAGGAGTAAGACTAGGAATAAGCATGCCAACTTAGGGTGTGGGGTAAAATAAATAGTAACTGGTGAGGGTCTCCAACCCAATGAGGGTACCATTTGCCTCAGTGTCTGGACCTGTTCATCTTCTTTGCTTTGTGATCCAGGATATGTGGCTTGCCACTAACTGAAAGAGGACTTCCAAGGGCTCTAACTGGGTACCAAATACTCCATCTTGCATATGAGAGGTCCTTGGTCTTAGAGGTGTTCAAGCTGGTCTCTAATGAGTCATCTGAAGGGAGAAAATAATTCAGAGGGGGCTGGTTCCTAGCGAGGGACTCCCCAGAGTTTATACCACCAATGCGATTAGAACTTCAAGACACACCTGAACGGATGGAGCTGAGTCCCCAGAGGAATAGCCCATGCCTAGTGTCCCCAGCTCTCCCTTTCTCACCCCAGGAGAATTAAATTTCTCTGAATAGGAGTCAGGATCCCAGGGCTTCCTCACCCCCAGCATCCTTCTGACAGCGTCCAGCCGGGCCTGGATCCTTGGAGCCTCCTGTGGACACAGCATCTGCAGCTCCCCAGGTCTCATGTGAAGTAGCTGGCTTCCCACTAGGGACCCGAGGGTCCTTACAGTGCTGTAAATAACAATGGTAGAATCCACCAGAAGTAGGGTGGGCAGATACTAGGTCTTAGTATTTGTGTAGAGAAGGAAAGTTGGGGTTACAGGAATTAGGTATCTGCAGGTACAGGGATACACCTAGTGGTTTGGTCTCAGTGAACCACAGAACTCCTAGATTTGAGGGCAGAAACACTTTAAAAAAGACTGGTCTGGAAGGGAAGGGTGGCTAAGGTGGGCAGCCCAAGTTCCTTCAGAATTTGCTATCCTTGACTCTTTCTCTTTCACTACATATGGTCTCTGCACTGGGTGTCCTATCCTAGGCTCAGACAAGCAGCTTTCATTCAGCAGAGAAAGCCTAAGATGGAGTCATCAAGTACAGTGGAAGCTAGGTCGCACTCTCTAAGTCTGAGAGGGAATGGAACTTGTGGTTCTTCCATTTACAGGGCTCACTGCCCCTCATCCCCCAGGGGACTGGTCACTCACACAGTGGAGAAGTTCTCTGCTTGTAGCCAGGCCGTGACCTCCTCAGGCTTTGAGCTCAGGCGAAGCATTGGGGCCTGGAATCAAGGAGCACTAGAAATCAGAGGTCATCCCATTTTACAAACATACACAGCCTCCTGTATTGGGTTCCTTCTACTGAGATCCCATCAGGACGCTTATCTCACCTTCTGGTTTCCTAGTTCGGCAGGGACGCTGCCCTAATCTTTGTTCAGACCCTATAATGAACTTGGCATCAAGGAAGCATGCAATGATATTGATTAAACTGAACTAAGATTGTCTCTGTTTGTCACCTAATCCTCCCTACTACCACCTCTGACTTAGGACTCAGGGCTTCTGGGTACCCCAGCGTGGGAAGTACCCTAAAGGATGGTTGTCGGTGGCCTCTCGGGGCTCCAGCTGGCAGGGGCTCCAGGATATTGCTGGGAATGTAACCAGTCAGTCCTGCTTCATTCTTCACCAGCCACCATCGCTTGCTCTGATCCAGAACCTGCCGAGAATCACTGCATCAGCCCCCAGAGCCTCCATCCTCCCATCCCCCCTGCCCCCAAGACCGTGCCTTTCCCCGCCCGACCTTTCCCACTTTCCTTCTCTATCTGTAAGCCACCCACTCCAGGCTAACTGTACTTCCTACCCATTGCCTCTTTTTCTGGCTTCAAGCATGGGCCTCACCTCCAGAATCTCCCCCTGTGCCACAGTCAGTTCTTGGGCATTCCTTGCTTCAAACTCGTACAGGACTTGCATTTTCAGGGCTGCTCTGCCAGGGCTGGGGCTGGAGAGTGGGAGGTTTGAGTCCTCGTATTCAGGGTTATGGTTGTATGGCTCATCCTGAGGGAAATGTAAGCTGCTCCTCATCCTAGAACCTCTGACATGAGAGACAGATTCAGGATGGATGGAGAATGGGAATTGTGTCCCCCGGCCAATGGCCTCTGGGATTCACAGGTGCAAAGGTTCTGTCCTGACCCTCCCTCCCCGGAACCTCGAGAATCCACTAAGCATGTGACTGACATACCGGAGGGAAACCGAATCCTGGTTTCTTATGGGTATCTGTAAGCAAGAAAACCAGAATGAGTTAGAATGGGAGGCAGCCAGCACAGTGGCAGGGAGGGGCTAACTAACCAGCCCAGTACAGGCCTGCAACAGCTGCCTTTTGTCCATGGTTCACCTCCCCAACAGGTACCCATATAACCCACCTCGTAGTTGTGATTTTGATCTGGACTGGAAATGCTTTGCGTAGATCTCAGAGCTAAGCAACCCTTACCATGGAGCGGGGCTGTGGAATCTGCCAGCCATCGTAGAATGTGGGTTGGTAGGGTGGCGGTTCGCTGCCTGTCCAGTCAGCCCTGAGGGGAGAGCAAAGTTGAGTCTAGGGCCACTGTGTAGCAGCCTGTGGGATGTGGAAAGGGAGAAGATGAGAAGACCTAGCCTCAGGGATGTGTGGCTAACGGGATGTGGTGCTTGTGTATACAGATGAAAAGCTACAGGAGACCCACAAAGGAGCAAATGGATCCACAGGACCATGTCTAACAGTGCAAGCATCAGTGGGCAGCCTCATCTTGATTCCTAAGTACAGCTATGTTGCCTCCCTAGAATTAAAGTAATGTAATCTGGAGTATTGGGGCTGGAAGACCCCTTTGGAGACTTGCAAAAACTGACCCTATCCCTTCTTATTTGTTTATTTATTTATATTGAAAATAGATTTTTTTCATACAATATATTCTGATTATGGCTTCTTCTCCCCCAGCTTCTCCCAGATATTTCCCTATCCCCACCCACCCAAATTCATGCTCTTCCTTCCTTCCTTCCTTCCTTCCTTCCTTCCTTCCTTCCTTCCTTCCTTCCTTCCTTCCTTCCTTCCTCCCTCTCACTAGAATACAAACAGGCATCTAAAAAAGCAAAATAAAATAAAATTAGATAAAACAAAAACAAACAATAATAGGACATAAACAAATAGGAGGAAAAGAGCCAAAGAGAAGGTGCTGGAAAAGCACATAGATGCAGTGACACACATTGCCACGCACACTCCAGTGAAGTCTGCTTGACAGGCTGAGAAGCCTGGGAGCACTCACGAGGCATAGAGCTTCAAAAGGAACTCACCTGTTGGAGCTTTGGCGTTCTCATTAACCCGTATACTCACGCCCTATCCCCGAGTTAGTCTGGTGTATGGATCCACGTGCTCTCTTTTAGTATTATCTTATCATAAGTGCCTTTTAAGATTGAATTCTGACATAGCTAAGCCTCCCACCAGTGTTCCACTGTTCCAGAAGCCAACAAGCTTGGAATCTGGCAAGAATGCAGTAAGGAAGTTACCTATTCAGTAACTAAGCATTACAAAAGGCGGAGCCAGCAGCTCAGGGCTGGTCTGCAGAATATTTACTAAGGGCAGTAGCCAGTCTCACCCAAACAAGGGAATACCATGAAAGAGCTAGGGAATCCCACTGAGACAGGGATCTTCTCTACAGCCAGGTATAGCAGGCTTCATTACATATTAGAAGCAAGTTGGTGAATTCTTCTGACAAATGGAGATTCTACACAGATACTTAAAAGAACAGCCAAGATATAAGAATTTACTAAGGCCTAGGAAATAGGGGGGTTGTGGTATTGCATTATTCATGAGAAGGTCTGCTAGAGCAGAACCCCCTGGTGCTAGCCTTCACAAGGCTCAAAGGAGTAGCACAAATTCTGACTAGGGTGTGAAATCCTTAGCTGTCATTAGCTAACCCTAGGCAGGACTGCTTTATCATTACTATAAACATTTACCTGGTTCCTGTAAGTCCCTTTGAAGTCATTCCTTTGTTTTGTGTCAGGTAACTTCAATGTACTTTGCCTGCTGTGACTTCCTACCCCTTTTATTTTCTGTACTATTTAAGACTGGTGTTCACTTTGTGACAATACATTCAGATTTCTACACAATCTCCTGTGTGCATCTGTCTGTCATTTCTGCTGACTCTTTGCCCACCTGCAACTAGAGACCCATTCCACGCAGACAAAGGGACCCAGAGGGTCTGTGGCAACAGATGTGCACATAGATGCAGTGACACACATGTGCACATAGATACAGTGACACACATGTGCACATAGATGCAGTGACACACATGTGCATATAGATGCAGTGACACACATGTACACACATACAGAAATCCCATAAAACCAGAAAACTAGAAACCATAATACATACACAAAGACTTGTAAGGAAGAGGAGGAGAAAGGAGGAAGGAGAAGAGGAGGAGAAAAAAGAGGAGGAGGAGGAGAGGAAGCAGCAGCAGCAGGTAGTAGCTGCTGCTGCTACCTACAAAGCTTCATGTGACAAAAGACAAAAATCTCTCAAAAACACTATTCACTTGGTTCTGTGCTGGCCATCTATTTCTGTGTGCAAGGCCCAGCCTTCATAGTAGTTTGTATACCCTATGAGACTCTGTTGGAGAAAACTAATTCTTCATTTGTGAGTAGTTATCAATTGGATAGCTTCCAGGTTCCAGATAGAGGCCCAAGCCCACTTCTCTCAGCACTGGGACTCCAGCTGGCCCAGACCTCTACAGGCTCTGTGCGTGCTGCCACAGTCTCTGTGTCCCACTCTTTTTAAAAAGTGTTTGTTTGTTTGCTTGTTTGTTTGTTTTGTTTTTTGAGACAGGGTCCACTGAGTTGTCCGAGCTTTCCCTGAACTCACTGTGTAACCTTGGCTAGCCTTGAATTTGCAATCCTCCTGCCTTAGCCTCTGGGATAGCTGAAAGTGCAGGCCTGTGCTACCCCGCCTGATCCATTCAGTTTTTTCCTAACCTGTTGGTGGTGATCCAGCAGCTCTCTTTCCATAACACTAAACACACAAAGAGCTTCATTGTAGAAGACACATCCCTGTGAGGCTGTTCTGGCTAATGCCAGGATGGGGCTGGTACTTGGCTCTCACTATCCCTTGCACATGGCTCAGGACTGTGCCATGTTTGGACTCCACACTTCCTGCCTGAGAATGCATATTCACCTCTGGAAATCCTTCTCCCTGCCTCACTGGGGCAGCAGAAATTTACATTTACTATAGCCGCTCACTTTATGGTACATGGCTCCTATATATCTGTTTATTATTATATTGTACTTCCTGGCTGGGGCAACCAGGGGCTGTCTTTCTACCACTATGGCTGTGTCATTGGTACTGGCGAATACATGTTTATTTAGTAGGAATGAACCCTTCTTCATTGGTGCCTTCTCTGTGTCCTATAATATGCTCAGGTCTTCTGTTGACCAGGTAATGAATGACCTCTTTTAAGCTATGGTCCTAACTGTCGCTTTACCAAGCCTCCTGGGAATGTGATTGTATGTTGTGCCTGTGCTTTCTTACCTCTGATTGCAACCTCTACTTCAGCCATACTAAAACGGGGACCATTGGGAATGCTGATAATCAGGCTGGAGATGGTTTGTAGTTCAGTGGTGGAGTGCTTGCCTACCATGCTCAAGGCCCTAGGTTTGGTCTCCAGCCCCAGGGGTGAGATGATCCTGTAACTCGTGATTGCCGAGTCCAGTGGCTGCTGTGTTCCTTATCTTTCTGGATTATTACACCGTTTGGTGCTACTTATAACTTTGTGTCATTTATCTAAAAATCAAAACACTGAAATTAATTTGACAGAAACTCAGTTCTTCTAGGGACTTTAAGTGTCTTCTATTTTCTGTTCTTCTTTTACGTTGAGCTGTTCACTTCTAGTTATTTAAAAAAAAATAGGGCCCCTTTAAGAGCATATTTGACTTAATGGATTAGTTATCAAAATTTTGCCACTTTATTAATACTGGGATTGTTTTGCTTCTTCACTGGTATTGTTAAAATTATATCTGCCAAGCAAGTTTTCCAGTGTTGCAAATATGTGCACGTGTGGCAGGGTATGTGTGATTCTTGGTGTGGGGTGTGCACACATGAATGTGTGTGCTTGTGTGTGTAAATATGGAGGCCAGAGGTGATCTCTACCTTACTTTTTGAGATAGTCTCTCACTTAACCCCGGCACACTTCTCTTTAGGTAGGCTGGCTGAGCCACTCCAGGGACCCTCCTTTCTCTACAGTGATCCTGACTCTGGGGTCACAAGACGAGGTATGTGCTTGGCTTTTCTGAGTCCTGGGGACTCATACTCATGTCCTCACACTTGCATAGCAGACACATTATGGACCACTTCTCAAAACTGTAAAGTAATAGCTAACATTGCTATTCAGTGCTAAGGTGGCAGAATGAAAACATTTGAGGCCTTGCGGGCTGAGTCCTCCACAGATCCTGCTCTTCTATCTTGAGAGTACTAGGCAGACATCAGAGCTGTCACCAGAGGCTATGTAAGCCCAGGGCAGCCATAGGATCCAGGGTCTAAGACTGTTACGAGAGGTCCAGACTTTTTATAAGTTTCTTCATTTACTGACTAGACAAAGCCCATAAAATAGATCATTTGGGTATAAACAATCCAATGTCCATTGATAAAGGATAAACAAAAGGCTGCGTGCTCATACAAAGCAATATCTGTCGATCACAGAAGCAAGGAAATTCTGACTTATGTTTTATATATATATATATATATACACACACACACACACACATATATATATATATATATATATGAACTTTGAGGACATACGGATAAAACAGCTGGTTACAAACAGATGGTCCCTGCCTTATTTCACTCACATAAGGTCCCTAGACTAGGCTAACATACATGGACATACAGCAAAGGTAGCTAGGGGGTCGGGAGAGCAAGATGGGGAGTTATCCTTTATGGGACTAGTCTTTCCTCTTGGGATGAGAGCATTCTGGTTCTGGGAAATGGTGTCGATGCACAGTATCAGTATAAGCTTAGTGCCACTGAATTATATGCTGAAATTGCTACATTTTGTTTTGTATATTCTACCATTAAAATAAGTAGCTTGCATCGGAACTACTTCATGTCTTTAAGTGAACTGGACAAAAAAAAAAAAAGTCACACGGCCTGAACTAAAAAGAACTACTCATTAGGCAAACACGCAGTTGGTCGTTTCCTTTCTCAGCCCAAGGCTCTCAACTGCTGTCTGCCTGCTGATGGCTCTGGGGTTTTGATGGGCTTTTCTATTTTAGTTTGAATCTCTCTGCTTTGCGGGTTCTCTTTTAACTCTGTGATTTCTTTCTGCTGTCTCCCTGCTTATCCTTCTCCCTGGTGTTTTGTTTTGTTTTGTTTTGTTTTGTTTTGTTTTGTTTTGTTTTGTTTTTCAAGATAGGGTTTCTCTGTGTAACATAGCCCTGGCTGTCCTGACTCCCTTTGTAGACCAGGCTGGCCTCAAACTCACAGAGAAACCCCCTGCCTCTGCCTCCTGAATGCTGGGATTAAAGACATGAGCCACCACACCCAGCTGCCTTCTGCTTTCTTCATGTAGCCATTGCCCAGAGCCCTGTTCTCTGCTATCTTGAGTTAGAACAAACTGTGCTTAGGGAAGCAAAGACAGGTCTCCCACTGGATTATGCACAAGCCTTTCACTGTGTCCTACCAGACACTCTGATACTGTCCTATCACATAGGTGGGACCTCTCAGCTGGGGGCCCAGATGTGTACCATCTGTAGGCAGTGCCTGTGGTGACATTTTAGCCTAGGTGAGTTCCTTCCCCAATGTCCAGGCTCTCTAACTGCTCCCATGTCCACCCACGACAGCCGCAGCTGCATGGCTTTTGTCCTGACGGTTGCTGGATCAACTTTCTGATGTCACCTCTGTGGCATCTCCTTAGATCAGTTGTTCTGAAATTCTGAGCTGGACTTAGACCAAGTTTTCACTATGTCCCTGGTGAGAGTGAGCATGCACCTTAGTAGAAGGTTGGCCTTGCTGGCTTTTGTCTCCTGAGGAAACGTGTTTCTTCAGTGGGTATAGGCAGTGTTTAGTGGAAAGTTGGCCACTCCCTCTGGAGTCCCCCACATCCTCTGGATGTGGTTCTGGTTTATGATAGTGTCACACTGGGTTATGCATCATGTCCTACTTTGGGTCTTCCATGCCCCTTGCCTTCACTTACCAGCTGGTGGTCCAGGCTGTGCCTAGTGACTTCCAGAGTTTGTCCTCGGGTGGGCTTAGACAGGACTGCAGCAGGTCTATTGCTTTGGGGGTGAGGAGGGGGGAAATCACTTTGGCTGGAAGGCCAGCCTCAGGGCACTGAGATAGGATCTGGAGGAGATGGAAATAGAAGCAATCAGTGTAGTCTTAGAAGGGAATAGGAAAGGTTCAAGGGTCCCCAGCTCTGTTTCCTCACTTCCTCCATGACCTGGCATCCTTGACTCTATTGCCAACCTATCAGGTCTGTTGAGGGTTTTGTCTTGAGTGGCATCCAATATCGAAGGTGCTTATTGAGTAAAGGGCTGGTTCCACAGCTCCCTCTGCCCTGCTGCTCCCCCAGCCCCTTCCTCTGCTGCCCCTGGTCTTCAGCTTGTCCCCTTTGCCACCCTGTTAGCCCTCCACTCACAAATTTCAGGGTTTGGAAGATGAGGCCCACGAACTCAGGTGCGCTCGTTTCCTGCATCCGCAAAGCCAGCTTCCCCTGAAGACACAGGACAGTGTTGATTACCATCCTTCACCACCTTCACCAGAACCCTAGCACCCGATAAGTGTTCTGTGCCTTGGCTTAGAGCCTGGTACCCTTCAAAAGTCCCAAGAGAAGGAGAAGCTGGAGAAAGGAAAGGCTTGGGTAGCTGACATCAGAAAGAAGAGGGAGTTGGGGGCAAAGGTCCCAGAACTGGCCAGAGCTACTAACCAAGAGGTTGAAGCTCAACTTGATCTTCTGGAAGCAGTCAATGTACTCTGCTTGTGTTATCCCTGTGGAAGAAAGAATAAAGGTGGAGTCTAGGGCTCCCCCCATGATGAATGACCCTGCATCTCTCCTCTGGCCTGAAGCACTTACCATTTTTAGACTTTTTCTTTTTTCTCCCAAGTTTTGTCTTCTTATGACTGTCTCTTGCCTGGACCTCCTTCAGCTTTCCAGCAAACAGCTCAATGTCTCTTAGGACGTGGTTCAGCACCTCCTAGACCCCCAACAACCCATGGCCTTGACTAGACGGTTATAAAAACCCTGAAGCTCCCAACCCTGGTCCTGCTACAATCCCACCGTATGTCCCAGCCTTAGTCCCCAGCTCTGCCCTGTCTACCTTAGGAGTCTGGAAGCCTCAGCAAGCCTCCTTCAGTTACCTCATCCCTCTCTGGGTCCTCGGGAGAGGGAGCACGCCTCGGAGGAGGAGGCAGAGTGAAGCCATTGGGTTCTCGGGCACTTGGGTAGTGTGTCAGGGACCTTGAGGATGGCGAGATGCCTGTGGTGGGTGGGGAGGGACCATGAGCCTAGAGCTTCTTTGACTTGATCCAAACCTTCTCTGATACCTGCCTTCAGACACAAACTTACTGCGTTCTGAGGTCATGTTATGTGGCTGTTCTGGAGGAAACCTATGCTCTGGAGAGAACCTCTGCTCCAGAGGGGGTGCCTGTTGTATAGGGAGTGGCCTTTCCAGAAGAGGCCCCTTCCATCTGTCCTGGCTTGGATGATGGACTCCAAATCGAGGTCTGTTGAGGACATAGTAAAAGATATAAGATATAACTTTGATTATATATATATATATATATATAGATAGATAGATAGATAGATAGAGAGAGAAAGAGAGAGAGAGAGAGAGAGAGAGAGAGGCAGAAACCTAAGCCCATACTTCTGCCCCATGGACCTATGGACCTCACCATCTTTTTCCAAGAACCCTACTCTATCTCTGTAGCCTCCACTTGAGCCTCCCTGACTCCATCACGTTTCATCTGCCCAGTCCCTGGGCTTTCCTGGGTTTTAGAACGCCTCTGGAGATAGTATCCAATACACCCAACACCTTCCCCATACCCTTCATTGGCCTAAGCCTTTATTAGTTCTAGGCATGTGTTTATTGGGTCCCAGGATCATGGGTTCTCCTAATTTGTAGCCAGGATGTGGCCTTTATGCATGAGCTGGGAGACCCTGTATGTCACAGGGCAGAAGCAGCCTACCTTTCTTCTAGCTCTTCTTCCAGGGCCTTCTGCAGGCTTGTCCTCAGCTGCTCTGCCTGGAGGAAGCAGCAGGTATTACATGTGCGTGTGCGTGTGATGATCACTGTGGGGCCGTGATAGGCAGCCTATTTTGGTTGAATGAGCCTTGCTCCAGCGACCCAGTAGAAAACTCAACAAGGGACGGAACACTGAACCATGTTCCCAGAGTCAGGTGTCTGACACCAAAGAGCCCCCAACTCCATAATTCTGTGACTATAAGTCACGCAGACAATGTCCCAAGCTTTTGGCATTCTGGTAAACTCCACCTCCACAGTTACCTGACTATAGCCAGGTATGCTCCCCCCCACACAGTTACCTGATAGCCCAGCCCACTATAAAAGAGACTGCTTGGCCTCTCCTGGCTCTTTTTAAGCTCTCACCTTTCTTACTCTCTAGCCCTCCTTCTCTCTCTCATCCCCCCCCCCATTCCCCACATGGACGGCCTCTCTCCCTCTTTCTACCTTCTCTTTTTTTCCCTGCCTTTCTATACAATAAAGCTCTAAAACCACAGACTGTCTCTGCTCATCAAGGCCCACTGTGCTTGAACAATGGTGTAGGCTTTCCCCTAACAAGCTGTGTCTAACCTCTTGCTGGAAGGTCTTCCTGTGCTCCAGCCATGGACCTGACCAGGGACTCTTGCCTCCCCCTCCTCCCCAATGTAGGAACCATCCAGTGTCCCCTCTCCCCCCTGCCCTCTCCTCCCTTTGCGCCCCTGGGGCCATTTGTTCTCAGTTCTTCCGAGGTATCCAGCGTGGGATGCCCGAGACTGAGAACCTGGTACCTAAGACTGCCCCTTGTCCACCACCCGCCGAGCTGGTGTCCAGTGGCTTCCCACAGCCAAGCACCCACCCTGGACCGCATGGAAAGTGTACGGCAGTCCTCCTGCCCAGAGCACTGAAACTCTGGCGGGACGCGGATTTTCTCCCACTCCCCTCTTCCCCCCACACCCACTGCCCAACAGATCACCAAACTCTACCCCTGGCCACCATATCCAGTCACTCACCCCCACTTCCTGGCATTGGAACAGCAAAGTGCTGATGCCTGGCAAGCCAGACTCCTGCACAGTGACAGATAAGATGGAGTTATAGGAGCAGGTGTTAAGGGCTACTTCTATGGCCTTGATGTTGTCCAGGCGGTAAGAATCCAGTTCCTCCTAAGGCAGATGGAAAGGCCAAGAGTGAGGCCACTGAGAGCCACTGAGACCCTGAAGGGGTCATCCCTGTCCACAGTGGGATAGTAGAGTTTCTATCCCGATGCTTGGGCTTCTGCCCCCACTTCCCGCCTTGCCTCTACCTGGTTTGAGATGTGTATTGGGTGTGAAGAGGCACTTGAGAGGAAGACAGGGAGCCTCATCTTTGCTCTTTAGCACCCTAGCTAACACTAGGGCCCATGACTGGGTGTACGGAGAAGGCTAACCTTAGTCTCGATGTCCAGCAGATGGAGCCAGCCATCTCTGACCTGCAGGAACAGGTCTTGGCTCCACACTCGGCCCTGGGCATCCATCTCCTGAAGCTTCTGTAGGGCATCCTTTGGCTCCCGGACTCTCTGTGTCCCCAGCTTACATGTCATCAGATGCTAAGGGGAGAGGAAGAGATGGGTCTTGGAGGTTTGGAGAGAGGATCCCAGATGGTTAGCAGGTGGGGGAAAAGGCAGGGAGGGAAAAGGGTGTGTCCTTGGTTCCCCCTGTGGGGAGGTCATGCTTCTCAATACAGCAAGAGATTATAGAAGTTGGCCTCTCGAAGCCAACATTTGGCTGTGAGAAGAGAAGAGGGTGGCTAAGGGGAAAGCTGCCCAACAATGGGTTCAGCAAGGACTTGGAGGGAACCTAAGAGTGCTTTAGCTCTTTCTGTGCAAGGCCCTGGGGCTCTCAGGAAGATGAGGCCTCCTCTTTCTGACTCTTGCACAGAAAGAGCTAAAGCACTCTTAGGTTCCCTCCAAGTCCTTGCTGAACCCATTGTTGGGCAGCTTTCCCCTTAGCCACCCTCTTCTCACAGCCAAATGTTGGCTTCTTGAATCATCTTCCATTTACCCCAGGCTCCCCCCAGGCTCCTGTTGGAGACAATCAGTCTAACTCCTGCCCCTGGACTGTCAATCCTCACTCCTGGCCAGCTGCCTTCTGTGGCCACACTGCCCCTAACAGCAGAGCCCAATAGCCTGTTGCTCTGAGCATGTCCCCTCTTGCTCTTGCCTGATGGCTCTCAATGAAGCCAGTTCCCAGCTCCACTCTACAGAGAAGCTGAATAGTGGCTAGGGAGCCCCTTCTCCACTACACTGTGAGTTTCCTACTTGTCTCTTAACACCCGAGGCTACTAGGGTGGGGGTGGGTTCTGTCTACTTCCTACCCTCCCCCTTGCACTGTGGCCCCTACCATGTCCTAGTTGAACACGTTCTTCTGACCACATCCTTGTAGTTTTAAAGCCAATTAAAATGACCAGATCTCCAAGTACCAGCTGTCCACTTTAGTGGGGCCAAAGACTCCATCCCAGTAGCTTGACCTTGTCTGGGAGCACAGGATGCCTCTCCCCTCTGTGACACTGGCCTTTATAGCTGCAACCCTCATACATTTTCCCTAGCAGCCCTGTGCAATCCTGAACCAAGTGCAGGAGGTAGGTTGGAAACCAAGGGAGATCAAAAGGATAGCTTTCTGTGGCTCTTGACTATTTACACTGTCGCTTCCATCTAGGGACCCAGCACCCATCCTACAACCTCTAACTGGGCCTGCTCTGCCCACCCTGGAACTATCCTATACTCCCCTTGGCTTGGCAGACATTTAGGCCTCAAGATAAGTAAGTCTGACTCCATAGAGTTCAGTCAAGTTGAGCTGTTGTGTCAGGGTCAGGCATCTATTTTGGTAAGGCAAGTGTACACACAGGAACCCTAGCTTTATTCAGAAACTGCCTGGGCCCCAGTACTCACCTCCACCCTGTGCTGTAGGAGGGTAGGTTCTGATGCCATACTCTGGGAATATTCCTTCCGGTGCACTGTGGGTACAAAATCAAGGGCAGGGGCCAGCAGAAGGGAGGTGAGGCTCGGACAATTGTAGGGACAGTAGAGAAGATGGGGTTTGGAGAGCTCGGCCCAGAGTGGGGATGAGCAGGGCAGGGAAGGCAGGAAGCTTACAGTAGATGGCTCTGCTGCTGGGCCGGGACATGGCGACACTGCTGAGGGCAGCTTCCTAGAATCACAATGAACCAGAGACAGTCATTGGACTAAGGAACAGGAGGAATACAAGGCCTGGCTGCTGTTGCTCTGTCCTGGGGACTCTGTGACCCTAACCAAAGCCCTTGACTCCAGGAGACCTGTCTAGAGCCATCTGATGTCCTGCCCAAGAGGTCCTCATCTTGTTAGGTTTGGAGGCCAGTGGAGGAAGGACCTTCCTGGGAGCACTACATGGATGGCTTCCCATATTTGGATCTGGGCTCAGATGTGAAAGATAACATGAATGAGTTGCTTCTGTTGGGAGAGCAGAGGCCTCAGTTGCAGTAGCAAGCCTCTTGTTTTAATTCTGCAAATAGGGAGGACACTCCCAGCTAATGACCCTGCCTGGTAGAATGTATTTCAGTGTGGTGTGTGTGTGAGACAGAGAGAAAGAGAGAAAAGAGAGACTGTGTGTGAGTCTTCGTGTGTATGTGTGAGAAAGAGGCTGTGAGAGAGACTGTGTGTGTGTGTGCGCATGTGTGTGTCTCTATATGTTAGAAAGATTTAGAGATAGAAGACAGACAGACATTTATAACGGAGTGAGGTGTGCTCTGTGGAACTTGCTTGGGACCTACACTCATCTGATGTCTGACTACCACTCCT
This sequence comes from Mus caroli, assembly GCF_978045245.1. Taxonomy (NCBI): domain Eukaryota; kingdom Metazoa; phylum Chordata; class Mammalia; order Rodentia; family Muridae; genus Mus; species Mus caroli. The sequence continues at coordinate 52,107,018 of NW_028227258.1, forward strand.
GCCTCATTTCTTCCTGGTGCTTCCAAATTTTCTCCCAGAGACTCTCCCCACCTGAACTCTAAATGCAGCTCACAGCCAACTATCTGGTAAAGCTGTCTTTAACCACCACCTGCTCAGAGTGTTTTTAGCATTGCCCAATCCTCTCTGACAACAGTAGTGGTCACCGCAGCTCTGACAGCACTCTGAGCCCACTGCCAAGCCTCTCCTGACCCTACCTCTTAAGTCTTCACCTCCGTCCATCCACTGGTACTTCTCCAGCACCAATTGGTGAGCACAGCTTTAAGGGGTTTGCCTCAGTGACCCAGCTAGTACTCAAAACAACCCCAGAGCTGAAGCTGTTATCCGAGAGGACAACAGGCCTAGAGTCACTCTGATTGTTTAATAGGGAAATGAACCAGAACTCTGTGGCTTACAAATGTGTCCCTGTCACTAGGTGGTGGGTCATGGGGGCAGGGGAAGGCTAGAACACACATCTTTTGAAATGGAGTGGAGTTAAACGTCCAGCATTTGTGTGTGCTGGGTGTGTGTATGCGTCAAGAGAATGTGTTATCCGTGGCCGTGGTTTTGAGTGCCTTTGTGCATCGATCTGTTTGGTGCACTAGGGTTCTCTGTAACCCTGGAATATCCCGACCAGAGTGTAAGGAAGCACTCACACCCATTTATTGGGACTGTTATGAAAATAACAGAGAGTGGATACGGTGACTCACAGATGGGAAAATTATTCTCCAAGTGAGCATCATGGGAACGCAGAGGAGGCGGCTAATCTCTGTTCCCTATGGGGAGAACCCCGTTCCTAGATAAGAGCAAATAGTGCTAGAAGCCTGACTCTCCCCTCTGCCTTTCCTCGCCTCCCTAGGCTGTGGCGTTCAATTCCTGCTTCTAAATGGAAGGAAAAAAAAAGAGCCCTTTTCTGATCAGCCCTGTCCTAGTCTTTCACAGCAGAATGGTCCCTGTAAATCACCAGGTGTTCCTGTGGGCTGGTAGAGATAATTCAACAGCTACTACTAAAGACACTACACCCCAGGTCTGGGGTTGCTGTTTGACCTGCCTGGGCCCTTTTAGTGTCAGGCATTGGCCTTTGCTCTCCCTTGTGTAGGTGTATAGAGCAAGGAAGGAGTATTTACAAGGCTGACCTAGGGGAAAGCCTTCTAGAGCTCCTTGCCTTTTCTGGTCTCTAGCAGGTATCTAAAAGTTCCTGAGGCTAATCCTTGCTCGTGAATCTAAGAAGACACTGCAAGATGCCCCAACTCTAGGAAGCCACCGGGATGTCCATGTTGGGCCCAGGATCATCAATCCTTGCTATTTGCTGGAAGTAGGCTCTTACCTGGTTGTCAGTGCCACCTGGTGTTTGGTCCCCCAAGGAGTCTGATGCTTGAGCCAGTGGTCCACTGCTGTTGGAGGGAGCTCTGTTTGGCTTCTCTGCCAGCACCTCAGGCAGAGACCTACTGGTGATCAGGTGGCCTGAGAGCCAGGAAGCAGGCTTTGAGGAAGCCACACCTGTGGTCTTTGGACTCTAGAGGGTGGGGAGGCCTTTCAGGCCACCAACCGCACAGCACGGTAGTGGACCTGAGGAAGTGTCTGTGCTGTCGGGTGCCAGAGCTTTACCCGAGACCCCCTGCTCCCCAGCTTCTTCCTTGTTGGCCTCTGGCCTCAGTTGTGGCCCCTCATCTCCCTACCTTTTACATATCTCCTGGGGGGGGGGGAGGGCTGGGTTAGCATTAGGCACTGGGGCCACAAACAAAAAAAGGCACATATGGTCTCCTGAGCCTAGTTTCTGAGTTAGGGACAGGCCGCTGATGGACCATAGGCTCAAGAAAAGCTTTGGGTTGGAATGTATGTTTTATGCTTCTGCCCTGCATCCATGAGTGTGGGACTGTGTGTGCCCAAGTCTTGCCCATGAATAGGACATGGCCTGCCAGAGAAGTTGGGGTAGGCCTAGAGTCACTTGGGCATGACAAAGAGGGCTATTTCATCCTGGCCACATCTACCTGTCCCCTCTCCCCTCTGGTCACACTTATTCTTTACTCTATCTTCTTCACCTTGCCCCATGCCCCCCAGGCCCTAATAGATGCCTTCAAACTAAGGCCTCCCTTTGCTATTCAAGAACCTGCCTAGTTCCTGCAAGTTGCTTTGTTTAAAAACCTCCTGTGGTACCTGGAGCAGGCCAGACTTTTTACCTCCTGGAAACTCCCAGCTGGATGTAGGAGCTCAGACATAGACAGCAAAGGAATTAAGGCAGAAGTAGAAAGAAGCAGAGAGGGGTAGGGATGCTCATGTGGGAGCTAAGCCTCTTGGGACAGAGTTACAGGCCCTTCTGGGGTTAGGATCTGTGGAGAAGACTCCCACAGATCATATAACTGTAGCCTGCAGTCAGGACTGTGTCCTTGGCTTCCTCAGGACCGAGTGAGAGATAATGTCCTGCTTCCCCCAGTCATCCAGCGTAGTCCTCATGGCCTAGAGTCCAGGGCTTGGACCTAGGAGGGACTTCTCCCAACTGAATTGCTGTGAGCCCCCAGGAAGGTCCTTTGGGCATCCAATTTCTGGGGCCTAGAGGTCAAACTGCCTGTTGGGTCAGCACCTCGCCACCATTCTGTGTGAACTAGCCCTCTAGACCTCCCTGGGCCTTATGTTGGTTTGTACCACTTTCAGGTTTGAATAGCCTTAATTTGTTTATTTATTCTTAAAGGCCAATCATATTCCTCTCTCAGGCTTGGCTTGGGTGACTAACCAGGACTTCATTCTTCCCAGCTCAGACCAGGCCCTGTCCTTCCTAAGGGTCTCTCAAGTCAATGTAAGCACAGCAGAGATTACCATAGGATACCTGGAAACAGGGTAGGGCAGGGACTCAACACATAAGAGAGACCTAGCTGACATCTTTGGGCAGAGAAGGATGAGTAACGCCAGAAACCATCAGGATTGTGAACGCCATGGTCCTTTGGGTGTCCACCGGGCAGGAGCCTTGTAGCCTAGGAAGTTTCGAGGCTGGGACTGGAGCTTTTTGGTGCTAGGTATTATGGAAATCGGCTAAACCAGGGCATTAGGAGGCATACAGAGGCCAGGCTACTCACCCCAGGAATGGGGAAGGGCGCTTCTTTGGGAAGACAGTTTGGGTCCCAAGCAATCCTGACTATGGAATGAGGAGGTGGGGCTTGAGTGGGAAGGAAGTAGAACCTGAGAGAATGTCCCTGGAATTATGAGGCTACAGAGACTGGGGGAACATCCATCATCAATTTATTTATTTATTCCTCAGCTTCCTGCCAGGCACCATGCCAGGTGCTAGAACACACACTTGTGAGTCACAGCCACTTCAAAATACAAGGATGGGATGTTCATCACCTCCCTCCAAACATCCCAGGCTCCTCTGCCGTGGTCCCACCTCTGTGTGTCCCAGCGGGGAGCTGTAGTCCTTACTCCTCCTTCAGCCCCTACATCAGCCAGCCCCATCACCTCATGGGCGGGCTCCTCCTCTCCCACTCTGTGGCCATCTCCTTCAGGCCCCCAGATTGTCTGCCTCTGGCTACAACAGTCCAATAACTTGGCATCTTGCCTCCACCCTTTTCTTATTCATCCTTCCCCCTTGGCTGTGAGTGGATGGGGACCTCCCTTGAGTGGGGATTTGGTTATTCATTTTTGAACCCAAACCACTTCAGCACCCCTTACAGCAGCTGAGGCCCTCTGAAGTCCAGGCTCCTGCTGTAAATACGCCTTATCTTCCACCACCCAATGCTAGTTGCACTTTACCCTCCACTTGGAGGACATCTTGTAATTCTATTTGAGTCATGCTTTACACCTGACTAGGTGCTGTCTGTGCCCGGAATACCGATCGGAACACATGCTGTACTTCGAATCTTCGGGTGACTCTTGCCTTCTAAGAAATCTCTTTCTCCCTGCCTAGGGATATGATGATTCTGGCCTTTGGCTGCTGCATGTGTCATTTTATGAGTGCCTGCATCACACTCAGGGCTGTGACCCCATCTCTGTGTCTCTATGACGACTGAGATGAGAAGAGGAGTTGTAAACAAATGTTGCTTGGTGGTATGGAGGGCACAGGTAGCCGTGCTCTGTCTGTCTGGGTGCATCAGAAAGACACTTGGAGGAGGAACTGATGGTGTCAACCCTTCAGGCCAGAAATGAAGTGGGGAGGGGATGTTGGGTAGAGGCTATAACAATTCTTTTGGGTAAGGAGGGGAAATGCATGGTGAGAAGCTTCGAGTAACCATATCCCAAACTTATCCACCCCCTCCCACCCATGAGTATGTGTGTGTATGTGTGTGTGTGCACACACATACACACACACACACACACACACACACACACACAGAGTGCAGTAGCAGATAACAGGGCATGTATATATATGTCTTCAGCACTTATTAGTAGACTCTTGAGATTTTGACAGAAGTGAATGATGAATGATGACTTGACTTTTGCTGTAGCCCTGGAAGGCCTTGCCATTTGTGGGTGGGTGTTCGTTATACAAAGAGTCTGCCGATGGGGACTTCAGCATACACATAGGTCTCAGAAGGATGGAACAAAGAGCTCCTCTGAACCATCTTAGCTTTACCCAGGAAGGAAGCCCGAGTCCCTGAGAAGTCCCAGAACAGGCTCTGTCGAGAGGTGTCCAACTCCAGGGACTGTGGAGGAAGGAGCTCTCTGTTATGGGGGTGGGGTGGGGTGGGGGTGCAGTCGGTATGTAGGGGAGAACAATTCTCTGAGCAAACAAAGGAGTGGATCAGAGAGATGAAGGTCCCTGAGAGCTTACAATTTTGAGGTAGAAAAGGAAAATTCACATGATGATCATAACCCAGGGTCCTAATCAGCGAGGGAGGGCAACACGGGAGGGGATACAGATGAGAGTGTGAGGGTATGAAGGTTCGGAAGAAGTTGGGGTGCATGTCCTCAGAGAAGATCCCTGGGAAGAGGGAGCTGGGCTTCATGAGACCGAGCAGTGGGCAAGAGTCAGAAAAGGGGATCAGCCGGGCAAAGTTCATGTGGCTAGGAAGGGATCCAGATAGACTGTGTATGGGAGCGGCAGCCTGAGGTGATAGGCAGCAGCCGGAACACGTGGCCATGGCGTTGTAGGAGTCTGGCTTCCAATCAGGATTGTGGGAGGACACTGAAGTTTGAAGCGGAGGAGCGGCATGTTCCGATTTGTGTTTTATAGTCTTTACCTTTGTCTAGGCTGGGGATGTGTGGGAGGGTGGACCGAAGAGAGCCCTGAACCGCTGGGACCTGTACGGTAAGTGGGGAGTGAAGACGGAGCCCCGGCTGAAGATGCTTGAGAGACAAAAGTGCTATTGTAGACTGGAAGAGGGAGGGAGCATTCGAGGAGCTGGGCTCTGGACTTGAAACACTGTGTGTTTATGGCGTTTGGTGCAGAAGTTTGGAGGATGGTTCAGGCTCACCTCAGTGCTACTCACCCCTTTACGGATTGCTCGGCTCTCCAAATGCTCTCCAAGGACAGCAGAGGCAAGATTGAGCTGGGAACTCAGCAGGGGAGATATTACAATATACCCCCCCCACACCCACACCCATACACCCACACACAAAACACCAGGTAACAGTAGACACTGATGATGCAAGTTCAATCCCTAGAATCCAGAGGGTGAAAGGAAGGAGTTGATTTCCTCAACTTGTACTCTGGCCTCTACTGTGTCCACATGTACATGCACGCACATACACACGACCAAACCAAACAAAAACAAAACAAAAATGTGTAAAAGTGTAATAAAAATTTAGAGACTGTTCCAAATAAACATATGAACACAAAACAAAACAAAGCCCAGAAAATATGTAATAAGAAAAAATCCCTAGTTTCTGTTAGAGGCCATGCTGCTGAGAGCTGTATTGTATTGCCTCACAGTAGTGTTGCTGTGTATAGTGCCCCTGCCCTGTTAGCTGTGAGGATGGCATTTGCCTTGTTAGTTTCAGGGACTTAAGGCAACTTCTGTCAAAAAGCATTGGCTGCAGCTGGAGATGGCACAGCGGTTAAGAGCATTGGATGCTCTTCCAGAGGACCGGGGTTCGATACCTGGCACCCATCTGACCACCTACAGCCATCTGTGTGACTCCAGACTAAGGAGATTCTGATGCCCGCTGAAGGCGCTGTGCTTCTACAGACATTATTACATGCAAGGAAACACCCACCCACGTAAACAAATAAATCTTTTAAAAGAAGCATTGACCATATACTCAGGGTGACAGATGTTGATAAGAGAATGAAGAAGAGGTAAAAGGTGTGGCATCTCTATCTTCAGCTCACCTCTGACTCATTTATTACCTGTCTTATTATATAAGACTACTGGTGTCTTCAGTTTCTATTGCTATGATAAAACACCATGACCAAAAAGGAAGTTGGGGAGGAGAGGGTTATTGGCTAACACTTCCATATTTATTCTTCATCGAAGGAAGTCAGGACAGGAACTCGAAACAGGGCAGTAACTTGGCGACAGGAGGTAATGCAGAGGCCACGGAGGGTCGCTGCTGACTGGTTTGCTCCTCATGGCTTGCTCAGTCTGCTTTCTTATAGAACCCAGGATCACCAGCCCAGGGGTGCCTGCACCCACAATGCGCTGGGCTCTTCCACAGTAATCACTAATTAAGAAAATGCTGTGCAGGCTTGCCTACAGCCTGATCTTAAGGAGGCATTTTCTCAGTTGAGGCTCCCTCCTCTGTGGTGACTCTGGCTTGTGTCAAATTGACTGAGACTAGCCAGTACCGTTGAGGTTATTGATTCTGCTCAACTTTGCCCAAAGCCGTGTTCATCCTTAGGGAATGTTGGTCCAGATCTATATAACTCAAGGTCTTTCTGAAATGTTCCTTTTTTGCCCCCCTTTGATTGATATGTATATCTCTATATCTATCTCATTATAACTTGTTCCCCCCCCCCCCCCCGCATCTCTCCCTGCTACCTCCCCTCTCTCCCAGATCCACTTCCCCCTACTCACCCCACCCCTGCTGCCCTTTAGAAAAGAGCAGGCCTCCTGGGGACTACAACCAAACAGAGTGGCGTAACAAGTTACAATAAGACCAGGCACACACCATCACATCAAGGCTGGACGCGGCTACCCAGTAGGAGGAGAAGGGTCCCACAAACAGGCAAAAGAGTCAGACACAGCCTCCCATTCCCACTGTTAGGAATTCCACAAGAATAGCAAGCCATGACATATATATATATATATATATATATATATATATATATATATATATACATACATATATATGTATATGTGTGTGTATATATATATATATGCAGAGGACACCTAGGTCAAACCCTTCTATAGTCCCCACAAGTCCTGGTCAGTTGATTTTGTGGGCTGTGTGGTTATTTTTTTTAGATTTTATTTTATGTATATGAGTACACTGGAGATGTACAGATGGTTGTAAGCAATCATGTAGTTGCTGAGAATTAAACTCAGGACCTCTGCTTGCTTCAGCCCTGCTCCCTCCATTATATATAAGTACACTTTAGCTGTCTTCAGACACACCAGAAGAGGGCATCACGTCTCATTATGAATGGTTGTAAGCTGCTGGGATTTGAACTCAGGACCTTCGGAAGAGCAGTCAGTGCTCTTTAACCGCTGAGCCATCTCACCAGCCCAGTGGTCTGTGTTCTTGTGGTGCCCCTGACCCCTCTGGCTCCTCCAGTCTCCTTCCCTGCTAGACTCCTGAGCACTGCCTAACGTTTGGCTGAGTGACTCTGCATCTGAGGCTAAGGATGTCAGCATAAGATTTACAGGGCACCAAGCAGCCCACAGCCTCACATCCCTCTCCACGCCCTGGTGTAGCATCCACAAGTGTCTGCTCATCTGTCTTTTCCTAACCCAAATCTCTTCTCTCCACATTATGTAAGAGCAAAAGGAACTTGCAGCAGGCTAAGTGAAGTTGGGCTTCAGATGTAGAGCATCATCTTGCTTTTGCCAGTGTAGGAATACATCTTTTTCCTTGCTCCTGACTGTATGTCCTTTCTGGAGAATGGGTAAATAGAGTTGGGTTCAGAAATAAGTTCTTGGGAGCCACTGTTTAGGGCCAGGAAATAGGGTCAGGATCTCAGAGGCACCCCAGTTCCTAGTCCACTCTAGGTCCCTAAGTCAGAAGCCATCACTGAGAACTCGCTCTCACCATGTGGGTCATGGGGCGGCATGTCTGGGACTCCCCTCCTTGTCCCAACAAACAACTCCCAAGGGGGGCTCTCCTGCTTAGCTCTCGCCTGCATAGGGGATGCTTGAGTTCAGCATTCCCTGGACTCCCTCACCCTGAAGGCCCTGGAGTTTAGTTGTCCTCAGAAGCCTGGACCTTGGACTGTGATTCAAGGCAGACATCTCAGGAGGCCTAGCAGAGGAGGTTGGTTAAAGGCCACTTCTGGGAAGGAAATGTTCTTGGTGATCCCTGGGTGGGAAAATGTCCATGAGGTGAAAAAGGGATTTCCATAAAAGGGCTAGCACTCAGTTTTGAAAATCTAAATAGAAAAAAAAAAAAAAGCCACATGAATCTGAGTTTTATTCGGTGTCTGTTCTAAGACATGGACCCATCTCAATGCTCCGCATCAGCCCTTTGAAATAGATTCAGAGTTTCGTCTCAGTTTACAAATGGAGGAGGTGCTGACGTGTCCCAGTCCCACCCAGTGAACAGCTGGAGCACACTAAGACCCTAAGCAACAGGCTTGCTTGGGGACGAGTCCCTGGGAGAGGTACCAAGATTACCAAGATCTGTGAGAGGGGGTGTTTGGTTTATGCTTTTCTGTATTTTCACCCTTTTCCAAAGGTATTTTTAGAAAATGCTTTCCTCCCATCCCACCCCACACAAAACAAATCAATTGTGTGTGTGTGTGTGTGTGTATGTGTGTGTCTGTGGACAGTCTCCACAGAGAAGCCTAGGTTTCCCAGGTTCTTTGGTTCCTTCGCAGTTCCAATCTCATTTTTATGCAGAACAGTATGTGCTCTGCAGCCCCAGCTGCTGCTGAAGCCCTCGTAAGAGAAACTGGCGCTCTAGAGCCACACTCGGTTGGAGCCTCCCGACTCCCACCCCACCCCACCCTACCCCTACCCTGACTGGCTGCAGCCATGTGACCTTGGAGCTTCAATTCTTTGAGTTTGAGGTTCATTGTGGTTGAAAGGGCTGATGTAGGTCACATTCTGGAGCAGAAGAAGGGGCTTCACAAATCTTCCCCAAAGCTGACCTCAGAAGTTCTGCCTGCTGCTCCCAGCTCTCCCTGTAGAAGCCTGTGGAGCCCACTCACCCTCTGAGCCTCTCCTCCAGGCAATCTCTCCCCAGCTCCCTCAGCAAGCCAGCAAACAGGCAGGCTGCAATGCCCTGGAGCAGTTTTCACCGTTGTCCTCCCTGGGAGGCCTGGGTAAAGAGGCAAACTGCAGCTCCCCCTCATGAAGAGTCTGCCTCCGATATGAGGAAGGAATTTTGGGTCTAGATTTTACCACTCCCCAGGGGTTCTGATGAGAAGGTAGTGTCTCACCTCAAACTTTTCCTCAGAATTAACCAGAGCCTGGTTACAGCCTGATGAGCTGAGCTCTGAAAAGTGCTCTGACCACTCAGTCTCCTGGATGTGTCTCCTGGGGTATTCTGGCACCACAGACATATGGTTGCCTGCTCTGTGGTATTATGTTCTGAAATGCAACGATGGTAGAGCGAGGAGCCCTGGCTGCCCAACTTGATCCTTAGTGGCTTCTGCATCCAACTGGTGCCTGCAGACCGCCTTGCAGGGGCTCTTAGAATAGGTATGATAAGCATGGCTTGTGGCTGTTCCTTCATAGCCTGCTGTTATAGGCCTCAGAAAAGAACCCAGAACCCAGGCCATTGAAAGCCCTGCTCCATGAGCCCTGTGCAGGGTTCCCAGACGAGGCCTGATGGAAGATAATGGCCGTGGAACACACGTCTCTTAGGGTGTGCCTGGATCCAGAGCCCTGCAGGTCTCTGGGGTTTGTCACTCTTGAGGCTGACAATCCTAGGGCTTGAATGGGCAGCTGTGTGGAGCACCCTGAGTGGTGCCCAGCTTCTGGCAGAGTCATGGCCTTGGGGACTCAAAGCAGATTGTGCTGGCCCATCAGTTTTTACTAAATGTGGCCATCTGGGCTGGAAAGCATCTTAGGGCGAGCACTGCTCTTCTCTTTCTGACTCCCTACAGCACTCTCTCAGATAGGGGTGCTCACAGATAGCAAAGGTGGGCTCCTTTGAACTCTCAGAGCCTGTGTCCTCATCTACAAAATGCTGACAGGCACAGCTACTATTTACAGAATATGTGACCTGGCTAGGCTCTGCATTTAAACTTGTCACACACCTACACAGCGCTGGTCCTTTAAGGTACTTTAGACCCTAGGCAAGCCCTAACTCATAGAACCCTGGTTTGTAGAGATGTGCGAGCTCCCTCTGCTGGCTGGTAGGTGAATTGTAGCGAAGGAAGGGGAGGTGAAGGTAGAAAGAACCACTGGCTGTCAGCAGGAGGTGCGTGCTCACCCTGTTACTGTACAGAAGAGGAAACTAAGACCAAGGCCAGCCATCTCACTGAACAGCCTCTTTCAAGACTGCCTGTGTGGATCTGGGGTTTAGGAGCTCCCATATGCAGAGAGGGGAGCCATGCGGTTCAGTTTGAGCCTTCCTAAGCCCCACGCAGAGCCTGTCCTACCCATCCCCTCTGGCACTGCCAGGTAAAGCTGCAGGAACCAGTATCGTGGGGCACAGGTACAGGGTGGCTGCTAAGCTGTCCCTTCCTCCTGCTAGCAAGCTGGACTTTGCGGGAAGATCTGAGGGCTTGGTGGGGTCAGCAATGCTGGACTGTGGAGTCTGTCTGGAGAGCATCACTCCTTGGAAGCTGGTGTCTCTCAGCCTGTGTGCTGTTCAGGTACGGGTAGGAACTGCATCATTTTCTAAGGCCTGCTGGGATATGCTCCTGTGATTGGTAATGACACTGTTGTGTCTAGGACCAAGAGGACTTCAGTGGGGAATGCTAGCAGGCTCAGAAACTTTGTAAATTCCCCCTGTGTATCACTCATGGCAGCTACTCTTTCCTGAATGCCCCTTGGCTTGGAGCTGTGATGTATTTGACAGACATTGTATTTTATTGTCAATGCCTGCTATAAGTATATAGAAGGTATATTAGGTGTATATCTTGAATCTGAGTCTTGAAGAATTAAAACAGCCGTTCTCGACCCCCCTTGGAGGTCAAAGGACCCCTTCGCAGGGGTCGCCTAAGACCTCTGGAAACCAGGCACTTACATTACGATTCATAACTATAGCAAACTTACAGGCATGAAGCGGCCATGAAAAGATCTTTATGGTCAGGGGTCACCACAACACGAGGAACCCTATTAAAGGGTCACAGCGTTAGGAAGGCTGAGAACCACCAGATGGAAACAATGGCCTGGGACCTAGAGGAGGTGGGATATGATGTGTGCGCCTCCTTCCCTAACCTCACCACCAGGCATTTGTTTTAGCATTCTTGCCCCTAGATAATTAGCCACAGAACTCGTGAGAAGAATGGGACTTCTCCTCCTCCCTCCCCCCTTGTTTTTACCCACTGTCCCTGAGGGAATGGTTCCACCAAAGACAAGAGCTAACTAGTCCTCTGACAGCCAGGCCAGATGGGACCCTCTCTTAGTCACCTCTGGCCAGTGTCCCTAAGATATTTGCAAGCCTAGCATGCTGTAGGCTGAGGTTGCCCTCTCCTCAGTTCCTTTCCCATCTCCCCATCCCATCTCCCCATGCCAGTCCCCAGCTGCCCAATCTGCTCACCACACTCAGCCACAAGTCACATATTTTCTTCACCCAAACCTGCAGAGTTTGACCACAGTTTTGCTCCCCAACACCTCTCTTTCCTCATGTCACTACAATCTTCTGGCCTCCCAAGCCCTTCTCCTTCCTGAGGCTCTCTAGTCTGACTCTCCCCACAGCTTCCCACAGAGCTTTGCCCAATAGAACCCTCTAAAATGAGATGCGTGTATCTCAATCCCCTGCTGTGGTGGTGTGGATAGGAATGGCCCCACAGGCTCATATATTTGAATGCTTGGCCATTAGGGAGTGGCACTGTTAGGGGGTGTGTCCTTGTTGGGGTAGGTGTGTCACTGGGGGAGGCTTTGGAGTTCAAGCTCCAACCATGACTGCCTACTTGCCACCATGCTTCCCGACACAATGACAATGAATTAAACTTCTGAACTGTAACTTGGCCCCAATTAAATGCTTTCTTTTTTAAGAGTTGCCTTGGTCATGGTGTCTCTCCACAGCAATAGAATTTTGACTAAGACAGAAGTTGATACCAGGGACTAGGTATTGTTGTGAAAGACCTGGCCATGTTTCTTGGCAGAATGTGGACTTTGGGCCTTTGGGACAGTTGGATGCTTTAAGTGGGGCTTCATGGGCCGTGCTAGTAAGAGCATGGAAGACTGGTGAATTATGATGCTCCGGCTCAAGGAGATTCAGAGGAGAAAAATATTAGTAAGTGGTCTATAGATCAGTCTTGTGATATTTTGGTGAAGAATGCGACTGTATTCTGCCCTTGTCCAAAATAAAACAAAACAAAACAAAACAAAACAAAACAAAACAAAACAAAACAAAACAAAACCTGCCAGAGGTTCAGTTGAAGAGTTTTGGATCAACAGTGTTGGCAGAGAAAATTTCAAAACAGCCTAGTATTGACCAAGAGTTGCTTAGTTATTAGTGGCCAGTCTTATGCAGATCTATCTACAATGAAAAGGAGCAAGCTGAACAAGAAAAGATACAAAATGTTTGAGGAGAAGGGGGGTGGGCACCAGGGAGTGTGCTGAAGCTAAGTGTTCAAGGAGATAAACAGATTAAAGAAAAGCTGATGCAAATGTAATGAAGGGAGCGGTGACCCCAGGGGAAGACTCCACCCAGCTTAAGCTTCCAGTTTGGGAAAAGAAATTTAAAAAAAAAGTTTAGGGCCAGGTGTTGTGGCACATACCTTTAATCCCAGCACTTAGGAGGCGGGGGTGGGGGTGGGGGTCTGGAGAGAGTGTTCCAGGACAGCCAAGCTCAGTGAGTGAAGGAAACCACCCAAATCAGGAAGCTGATGGAAATATATTTGAACAAGGAGGCCATGTTCCAGTCCCAGCAAGCAGCAGAACTTGGCAGCTTCAGCTCCGCGGTTCTGGACTCTCCCTCCGAGACTGAGCCTCTGAGTTCAGATGTGTACCAGGGATGTCCCTGCATGGAGACCCAGAGAAGCCTCTGCGTAAAGCTGTGATGGTGAAGCCTGGATACATACCTTGGAGACGCAAAGATGTTGGAGATGCCAGAGCTGTGGATACCTGCCAAGCATTGCTGCTAACAGGGAATGGAACCAGCCTAAGCCAGAGAAGTGTGTTTCAGTCAACAAAGCTGAAAGGGTTTGGAGATCTGAAGAGCGAGCGCTTTGACATTAGACATGGAGATGCAGAGTTTAGAGTTTATCCAGCTGTTTTCCTTCTTGCTTTGGTCCAGGGTCTCCTCACTGTGCCCCCTTCCCTCCCTTTGGGAGTGGTAATGTATATTCTGTGTACTGTGCTTAATCTGCTCTAGCTTTGCCTTTATAGAAGATTACAGTTAAGAGATTGTCATGGGACTCAGAAGAGACTTTGGACTTTTAAACAGTATTGACTCTGTTCTAGACTGTGGTGACTGAGTGCATTTTTGCATTTTGATAGGGCTACAAGCCTTTGGGAGGTCGGGGAGTGGAATGCGGTGATTTGAATAGGAATGGTCCCTAAAAGGTATGGCCCTGTTGGAGGAAGCTTGTCACTAGGAGTGGGCTTTGAGCTTCCAAATGCTCAAGCCGGGCCTAGTCCCCCCCCCCACTCCCCTTCCCCCTCCCTCCCCCCTCCTCCTCCCTCCCCTTCTCTCTGTGTGTATGTGTCTGTATTTCTGTGTTTCTGACTCTCTCTGTGTGTGCATCTGTCTCTGTTGCTCTGTGTTTCTGTGTGCTTCTTTTTCTCTCCATCTCTGTCTCACTCTGTCTCTCTCCTCTCTGTGTCTGTATCTCTCTGTTTCTGACTCTCTCTCTCTCTGTGTGTATGTGTCTGTATTTCTGTGTTTCTGACTCTCTCTGTGTGTGCATCTGTCTCTGTTGCTCTGTGTTTCTGTGTGCCTCTCTCTCTCCTCTCTGTATCTGTATCTCTCTGTTTCTGACTCTCTTTCTGTGTGTATGTGTGTGTATCTGTCTGTCTCTGTGTCTCTGTGTCTCTGTGTGCCTTTCTCTCTGTCTGTCTCTCTCTGACTCTGTGTCTCTGTCTCTCTGTTGGCTGTTTGCAGATCTAGATATAGAACTTTCAGCTCCTCTCTAACACCTTGTCTGCCTACATGCCACCATGCTTCCTGACACAATGACAGTGAACTAAACCTCTGAACTGTAACTTAGTCCCAATTAAATGCTTTCTTTGATAAGAGTTGCCATGGTCACAGAGTCTCTCCACAGCACCAGAAACTTGACTAAGACATCTGCTTTAAAAATATTTTTTAAAGCTGGGCAGTGGTGGCACAACGCCTTTAGTCCTAGCACTGGGGAGGCAGAAGCAGGTGGCTCTTTGTCAGTTCAAGACTAGCCTGATCTACAGAGCTAGTTCCAGGACAGCCAGAGCTACACAAAGAAACCTTGTCTCAAATGCATATAGAGAGAAGGTGAGAAGGCTACATGCCTGAGGATTTACCCCTGACTCTCCCTGACAGCCAGTAACTATTCTTGCAAGGTCAAGAGGTCTGGGCATGATCAGAAACCTGCCTGACAGTCATGCCATCTCTTTTGGAAGGACTCTACCAGACTGCACAATGAAGCTACTCAGGGGCCAGTGGGGGTGGAGCTAGAAATGGAAAAAGCTGGAATATGTTTTCCTTTCACGACTAGACTAGGTCCTACAGGAACGTGCTCAACCCCGGAGCTTGTGTGTACACCCTCCGGTGCAACTGGCCTTCGGAATAGCTGAGAAGAGGCAAAACTTGAACTAGTCCTCACCATGGAGGACCATGGTGGACACTGTTGGCGGAGATCTAGCTCATACAGCCTAGGGTCAGGTTTTGTGGATCAGCATGTGAAGGGGGGGGCGATTGTTTGGAAAGGGACATTGGACCTAGATCCAATTTATCCAGGCCAGAGAGTTTAAACTCCATCCAAAAGGTCAAAATGAGAGCCGTAAGTGCTGGGGCTGGGTGGGTTAACTTACAGAAAGCAGCTTCCATCACCAGAGAAAGGGTAGTTCCCAGGAGTGGCCAGCAGAGGGCAGCTCTAACTCACATTTCCTTATCCCCAACCGTGTTCAACACATATCTAAGGTCCTATGAGAGGCCTGGCTGGTTTGAGAGTGAAGAAAAGGAACAGTTGGCAAAGGAAACAGGCCAGCTGTGCACAGCTGGAGAAGAGAGACGCTGGCCACTTATGGCCAGCTGAAGTGAGATCAGGTGATATACCACATATAGCCTGCTTCCTTCCCAGCTGTGCCTTTGGCATCCTTAGCCACACTTTCTCAGTAAGGGACCCTCAGAATCCCATCACTGTCTGAGTTTAGCTTCTGGGGACTGACTACCAGTCTCTTTGGAATTAAACCAAACAGAAGAATTCATGTAGCAGAGGATAAAGAAATGCAGGGCCCTTGATCTTTCCTTCCTTAAGAAGGTCGAGGGACTTGTCAGGACGAGGGGAAGGTGTTCTATCTATCCTGTGGGCATTTCGCAGGTGCTTAGCCAGCCAGTTCTGTGTTAGAGGCAGAAAGGCAGAATGCTAGGTAAGTATTCAACCAACACAGCTCCTGCCCAGACCCTCCAGTCCACAGACTGAACAGCTTTTGACCCAGCTGATAAGGGTGGAAGGTGATGTTGACTAGCCCTCCTCTGGGCAGGGAGGTAGAGGTTTTACAGAGGATCTGACATAGGAGGAGGGAAGCCTTGGAATGTGAATAGGGTTTTACCAGCCGAAGAACAACCCTGACAGGACCCACATGAGCAGAGGCACCAGGCTGACTCTGATGATTGAGTCAGTGAATAGGGTTAGAGGTGCTTTTAAATAACCTTTGGGCCTCTGGCCAATATGAGTTCTCCTTCTCAAACTACCTTGTGTTATCACCACCTCCACTTCACAGATGACCAGTCAGAGGGTCAGAGATGTAAAGTGTCCTAGTCAGGAACTCAGGAGCCTAGCAAGGAGCTGACTGATATCCCTGTTCTGGCTCACGTGACCCTCCATGACACTTCTACCAGTCTGAAGTCAGGGGTATATGTGATGCGCACGGAGAACAAAGATGGAGGTCTTTCTGTCCTGAGGGGGTCTCCATTTTTGGCTTCTCCCTCTCTGCTGGAGCCGTAAGATCTTCTGGCTAGAAACGCATCCTCTCACAGCCACCCATACACATATTTCTCTTCTCACTTTCCTTTACCTTTACTGAGGATTTCCTGTGTGAATTGTGCTCTCATGGGCCAGAGTTTGGGTCCCCCCCCCCATTCCACCCCAGGCTGTGTCAATAGAGGAATGTCCTCCATCAGATTGGCCTTGTAGGCAAGTCTGTGTGTGTGGGGGTGTTTTGTTAATTCATATTTAATATGTGAGAGGGAGGTTCCATCCCACTATGGGCAGTGGCATCCCCTAGGCAGGTGGTCCTGAGCTATATAAAAAGCAAGCTGAGCAAGCCATGAGCCACAGAGAACAAGCCAGTAATCAGTTCTCCTGAGTTCCTGCCTCTGTGGTTGCTTGAGTTCCTGTTCTCACTTCCTCTGCTGATGGATTGTAATCTGTACGCCCAAATAAACAAAACCTTTCCTTTCCAAGTTGCTTTAGATCAAAGCCTTCATCACAGCAAAAGAAAGCAAACTAACACGGCCTCCTTCCCCAGGAGCTGTGTCTGCCTGTTTGTTTGTTCGTCGGTCCATCTGTCCACCTGCCTTTCTGTCTGTCTAGAATGGAGGTGCTGAGAGGACACGGCCCTGGATGACCCCTTGTCTAGGCTTGTTCTTCTGGGGCTTCCCACTCCTCAGAACACCTTCTAGCCCCTCATCTGTGAGCCTAGCCCTTACATGCTAAGCCATCTCTCCATCTGGCCCTTCTGGGGTGTGATGTAGCACACACACACACACACACACACACACACACACACACACACCATCATTCAGGATCCCCACCTTGGTCTGTTCAGGCTGTAACAGGGAAGATTTGTTTCTCGAGATTTTGGAAACTGAGAAGTCAGCAATCAAGGCGTCAGCAAAGTTACTGTCTGGTGAGGCCTGCTCTCTGGTTCACACTCCTGCTGTGTCCGCACAGGGCAGAAGGTACTCTGTAGTTCCTTGGAGTCTCTTATAATGAGCCTGGTCACCTCACAGAAAACCCACTTCCTGATGCCACTGCCTTCAGGATTCAAGTTTTAGGATGAACATTTTAGGATCGTGAAAATAATCAAGCCAGAGCATTTTGTCCCCCCACTAAACTCCTAAATTTATGTCATTCTCATGTACAAAATATATTCATTTCTCTTTTTTTAAAGATTTATTTTATGCACATGAGTATTGTAGATGTACAGATGGTTGTGAACCTTCATATGGTTGTTGGAAAATTAATTTTAGGATCTCTGCTCGCCCTGGTTGGCCCCACTTGCTCAGTTTCTACTGGCTCCGGCCCAAAGATTTATTATTATAAATAAGTACACTGTAGCTGTCTTCAGACACACCAGAAGAGGGCATCAGATCTCATTATGTTGTGAGCCACCATGTGGTTTCTGGGTTTTGAACTCAGGACCTTAGGAAGAGCAGTCAGTGCTCTTAACCACTGAGCCATCTCACCAGCTCCATTCATTTCATCCTAATAGCCTGGAATATCTTAAGTAATGCCTGTAGCAACTTTAAAGTCTAAGTCCCAAGCTTTGCGCAATCAGATATGAGATTCAGTTATAATCATCTGGAGAGAGAGAGAGAGAGAGAGAGAGAGAGAGAGAGAATATAAAATTAGAATTATCTTCTGTGACCTGACTGTCCATAAACGCATCGGTCATTACTGCTCTGGGTGCCCTTCCTTCAAACTGGGCAGTGCCTATGCTGTGTTCCTAATGAGCTGTAGCTGCAGAGTTGTGGCTCTCCTAGGCTGGAGTTGCATCTTGACAGCTCACTGGTCTGAGATCTTGAGTGTTGCCCCCAACCCCATGGCTCCAGTAGACACTGCCCTGGTGAACAAAAATTATTGCAATCATGGTAAATAATGTAACAGCCAAGAAGCATGTGTAAAACTTAAGAGCATTCCACTCGGCCTTTATCCTGCCTCCTCCTCTCCATGCCTGAGAACTGTATATCCTAACATACATCTCTACATAAACAGTTGTGTGTGTGTGTATACACATACACGTTTTATATATACCCGTTCTTTGTAGTGACTTTGAAGTCTACTGTGGAGAAATGAATGAACCAGTTGGATTTTTTTTTGTTTGCTTGTTTTGATGGACGTTTAATCATTTATCAATTTTGTCACTGCAAACAGTGCCGAGATAACTATATTTTCGAATTAGTTGCCATCTGACTAATTGTGTATGGGTTCAAAATTTGAATATATGTTCTCAGATTCTCAGATTGCCTTTTAAAAGTACTGTGGCAGTTTCTAACACCACCAGAGTGCACATGAATACCGTGTCCTTATATTTGTGCCAAAACTGGTATTATCATATTTTAAAAAAATTTTTTTTTTGTTTTTTTTTTTTTGTTGTTGTTGTTTTTTTTTTTTTCAAGACAGGGTTTCTCTGTGTAGTCCTGGCTGTACTGGAACTCACTCTGTAGATCAGATTGGCCTCGAACTCAGAAATTCACCTGCTTCTGCCTCCCAAGTGCTGGGATTAAAGGCGTGCGCCACCACTGCCCGGCATATTTTTAAAATTTTGCTCATTCATTCTGGTAAGTAAAAATATGACATTTTAAACTTTCAAAGGGCTTTAAAAGGTTGAGCGTTCTCTTTATACAGGAGCTCCCCTTAGCCTAAGGAAGTATGTTCCAAGATCCTGTGGCTGCGTCAAACTACAGATAGTACCAAACTCTCTCTATATATGTATATATACACAGATGAATATCATTTCTATCATCTCTTGCCCCTGATTCTAAGGATTGAATTTAGAGTCTTGATCACACTGAGAGAGGTATGCCTACCAGTGAGCCCCATCTCCAGGCCCGCCTTTTCGGCCCTTACTATGCACAGTGGTCAAAGCTTTTGCTCTCTGAGATGCAGAGGCAAAACTTCACAGATTTCTCTTTCTTTGCAATACTGAGTATGAAAGATTCATTCTTACCACAGATCTTGGCAACCTCAGCTCACAGGCCTTTTCTTGAGGAATTTCATCTTTCAGTTAAAGGAACACTTTAAGGACTCTCTCTGCCATGCCCCAACTGCCAGCGCGTCTCTACTTGGGGGAATCTTCGTGGCCATTAATAATAAACTAAATTACTTAAACACAGCACACTGTGTGATATCACACTGTTGGTGCAATGACCAAGATGGGTACTTAGTGATTAGCAGGTAAGCAGCATACAGAACACAGACACGTTGGACAAACCCACTCTGGTCGGGAGGGCTTGGTTGGCGTAGGGCTCCGTCGAGTAACACAACAGTGTGCTACAATTTAAAGCTTCCAGATAGTGTTTCTTTCTGGAACTCTCCATTTAATACTCTTGGATTGTGGCTGGCCACTGGTAACTAAAACCTTGGAAAGCAAAAACCACAGATAAGACAATGATTATCGCTCACAGTAAGCATTTGTGAGCTGCTTCTCCTTCTGTGTGAACCCCATATTGTTGACCACTTGGGGGACATGTCAGCCTTTTGTTATCTGTGAGGTTATTTGTAAGATTAAGCAAATAAAACGCTTCTAAAACAGATTTTCCTGTTTCCATTACTACCAAGTCCATGTTTGGAAAGATTTTGTTAAACCGCAGTCTCAGTCGTTACTGCTTTCTTCATTTCTCCATCTGATCCATGTATACTTTTCCCAATGTTTATTAGCGCAAGATGGCCAATGTTTCTGCGTTGGGTTGTATAATAATTCTAGCCAAGAGCAAAGGCTGGAATTTCTGTTAATCCCAGAAAACTCGCCCTTGTCTGAATGCAGAAACAGTCATTGGCTTTCTCAGAATTTTAAGTGGCTTGAGAAACTGCAGTGATCTGGGGCCACTGGTGGGTCTCTGTGGTCTTGGGTTTGACCTTTTAGCTAGGCTCCACTTGTGCAAACCAGCAGTGTGGTCTGCACCTGTGTGCACCCCTTCCTCCAGCTGTGGGTCCTTCTGCTCTCGAGAGTGGGCCAAGTGTTTACATATTTTCCCCCTCTGTTTATAGGCACATGTGGGTGTGGGTCCCTCTTCCTGAGGCTGGGCCAAAGCAGCTTGTGGCTATTCAATGGGGCTTTATGTGATCTGAGCCCTGGGAACTGAGGGGGAGCTACAAGTGGAGAGAGACAGAAAGAAGCTCACCCTGGGAGCCCCAAGCTAGCCCCACACCCTTCTGCTCCTCCACTATGGCCTTCTGCCTTGGCCGGTGGTGGGGGGGGGGCGGGGGGGAGGGCTGGATCTTCAAAACTATTCCAGTCCCCTAGAGAGAGGGCCAAGGCTTTGAGGGAAGACAGGTTTGCGGAGTCCCACAGTTGGGAGAAAGGAGTTGGACAACAGAAATAAACCTGAGCATTCCACAAAAGAAAGGTGTCAAAGCAGAGATGGAATGGGAGGGGGGATAGTTTCAGGTTTCTGAGCAACCACTTCTCATTCTTTAGACAATACAAGTAACCACTAAATTAAGCTTATCTATTAAATTAAGATCAAACGGGAAGGGCTGAAGTCCAGATTTGGCTATTGGTGTGTGACTTCTGCCTGTGGTAGGAGGGGAGGAATCCACAGGTCATGTGTGTACATGTGTGTGCGTGTGTACATGTGTGTGTCTGTGTGTGACCAGGTCACACATTGCCACTGTGGTGGTGGTCTAGGGATGCAGAGGTGAGAGACAGGGAGAGCAGTTAGGAAACTAGTGGCCAAGCTTCATTCCTTATCCACTGGTTTGATAAATATTTATGAGGTGCACGCTGTATGCCAGGCACTATTCTGAGAAGGCTCTATTTTAGGAAGCTCTACCTCCCTGGCCCTACCTCCAGGACAAGGTCCAGGCTCACTTTGCTGTTCCTTCTCAGCATCCTGCCCATTTGCTGCGGTTCTGACACCACACCTCATAGTAGCAGTCCAGGTCATCTCCCTGCAGGATCTCCTGAACCTGCTGCAGCCTCTTCTCTGAAATCTGCTCTGTTCAGTTCACCTCCCTCCCTCCCTCCCTCCCTCCCTCCCTCCCTCCCTCCCTCCCTCCCTCCCTCCCTCCCTCCCTCCCTCCCTCCCTCCTTCCCTTCCTACATCCCTTCTTCCTTCCTTCTCTCTCTCTCTCTCTCTCTCTCTCTCTCTCTCTCTCTCTCTCTCTCTCTCTCTTTTTCCTTTTTTGCTTTCCTCTGTGCCCCACACGCTTGTCTCCAGCTCCTGGGACCCGTCCCTAGGCTTCCCTGGTCTTGTCACCGGTAGGAAGTCAGCAGAGTTTTTGCTCTGGCCTGAGCATGTTGCCTGGGCCTGGGGATAGTCTGGAACAGTGGGGAATGGATAGAAGGGTCCTTGTTCTAAAACAATCGCAGGTCAAAAGGAACAAACCCTGCCTACCACCCAAAGCCTCCTGATGTCCAGACGATGGTTCCCGTGAAGCAGGAGAGGCCCTGGGAACACAGAATCCTGATTTGACACCCCGTCTTCCTGGAAGCCTCCCATAGCCAGCCATGTTTGTTTTTGTTATTGTCCATTCTCAGAGGAGAAGTGTGGCTGAGTGGCACATACCTGCCTGACCGCCTAGCCATCACAAGCAGTACTTGGGTATGACCGCAGGATGGTTGGCTGCTAAGCCTACTCCTATCCGTGGGGAGAGATGCTCTTCCGCTGGGCTTGGAGGTGGTGGTAACAGGTGACCATTCCCTCTCCTCCCTCTTCTCCATGTTCGTATGTGCTCATTTCATGAATGGGGTGTGAGACCTGTGGACTACTAGAGCAGTGGGCATCTCTCTGCTCTTTCCCCAGGACCAAGATTAATAGAGTTATGGAGACCCTGGCTGCCGCCCACGGTTCTGCAGCATCTGTAACCTTCTCTGGTCCCCCACTCTGCCCGTCTCTCTGATTTTGAACCCTACAACTCATTCCTCTTCTCTGTCAGCCTATCCTCTCAGAGGCTATGAGGAAGTATGGAGCCTGGGACACTGGCTGACTCGTGACCTGACTCTAAATCTATATAGTGGGTGTATACACCCACTATGTCATAAAGATCTGCTAGAGACCAAACAATTGAAGAGTGCACATGGAAACTTCCAGAAAATTGATGAAGCATGGATCATGTGTTCATGTCATAAGGATTTATTAGGCACGGACTCTGTGGCAGGCTCTGTGAGGGATTGTAGGGGTACAGCCATGAGGAAGAGAGACATACTACACCTCCATGGTGCTTGTAACCTAGGGAGAGATGCAGACAGTGGGAATGTGTATCAGGTCTAAAATACAAGGCTGGGGATATATCTCAGTGGCAGAACACATGAGCAAAACCCTGGGTTTAGTTCCCAATACCGGAAGCAATCATAAACCCTCAACTAACAAGCATCCAGTGTGACTGCTTGAGAATGAAGGTTGGGTCTGGAGAGACTCCGGAGGAAGTAGGCTTTAAGCTGAAAGATGAGGGTCGGTTGGGTAGAGCAGAGAAAGAGCCCCTAAGATAGATAGGAGTGTCAAGTCTTCAAGGGGGAGTAAGCCAGAGGCTTGCAAGAGGGCAGGAGGGGGCTGGGGGCTTGTGAAGCTGTGTTGTCAGCCTTTCTATCTACATCATACTTGAAATGTCTGTCTTTGGCTCAGGTTTACAGGCCTTGATCCATTATCACCCCGATTACTGTGGACCTGTGGCAGAGAGAAAACGTCCATCTCACCACACTCGAGGAGCAAAAGGGAAGAGGGGGTGAATCAAGGAGGTTGCCCAGGTACCACATTTCCTCATGATCTAAAGATGTCCCTCCAGACCCACCCTTAGAGGCGTACTGTTTCTCATTAGCACCTCTCTGGGGATCCAGCCTTTAGCATGTGTCACTTTGGAGGATCGGCTATGGCATGGTAAGATTAAGTTACTGAAGAACTGGGTTGGAGTGAATCCACAAGCCTCTCCCCAGGTCCTTCACTCTTGGAACTGGTTCCCTGAGCACCTCCCTGCCTTCTTTACCCTCAGCATCCATCCAGTGTGAAAGGAAGCTAGGCCTGGTGAAGAGGTTCCCATCTCCCTCCAGAGCCGAGGGCCAGCTGATTGGAAGCAGATGGCATGCCCTGGTGGTGTTCCGTGGGAGTGGCAAAGCCGCGGTGGGCCTGGCTCCCCTTTGCTGACCTCAGACCTGCACGGCTGGGATGTCCAGGCCGCAGACTCTCAGTCAGCAAAGCTGCTTCCGTCCTGCAGCGAGATGGTCACTGTGGCTGCCCACACCCTGACCCGGCAATTTCCTTGCCATGGTGAGAAGCCTCCTGCATTCCAACTGGGTCTTCAGCCTGGCTTGGGGAGGGAGAGATGCCAACTAGAGTCTTGGAGAGTCGCAAGGCTGGCAGAGGTCTCTGTCATCTTACCTGCTTCTTCTTGTACCTGTACGGTGAATGTATAGTGTAAAACCACTGGGGTTCTACTTGCTGCACTTTAGGCTGTACTGGCTGAACACTGAGTCTTCTCACCGTACTCCTCACTTAAATAGCTCATGAGCCCAGCTGTTAGGAGGATGTGCGGCCGAGGCTCAAGGAGAGTGCCTTGTCACGTGACTGCACCTAGTCCCATAACTGCTCAGTACAGTCCCGGGAGCTGGTTGTCTGCGGTGTCTGTTGCACCCATCTCTCTCAGATACCCATTGTTCCTGAGGGAATTCGGGCTTCTCATGCCCCGGGGACCCCTGGAAACCTGTGAACAGTGCACCGCTGTGGATGCAGAGTGTGGAACGGTCTCGGGGTGGCGGGTGGAGGCTGGGTGGGACAGAGCTCTGCACAGTGTGCTTGTTGTTGGTTCGCTTTGGCCCTACCCAGGGCTCTTCACTGAGGGAGTTACGCTCTGATTGCAGTCTCAGAATACACTGGGAAGCTAACATTCACATGTCACCCCATCTTGAACCATGCTTACACAAGGCCCTGCCTTCACATCCCCAAGCCCCACCAGTACCTGGAAGGTCCATCAACCTCCGGGCTTCATCCAGGGATCCCTCCTTGTACTTTAGCAGCTTCTGAGGCTACTTGCCTGACAACCATCTCTTGGGCCATCCATTTAAGACAGCAGCGTCTATCCTGGCTTCTTCTTGATTATCCCATACCCAACTGCTTTGTCCAGGAGTCCAGAAATGCACTTTGTGCTTCTAGAAGCATTCAGTGCTTCTAGAGCATAAAGAGAAAAAGTAGCTCTCAAGCGCTGGGCTTCCCCCTTGCCTTCTCCCTGCTATCCAGGTATTGGGGAGAAAAATCACAACAGGATGTCCCACTGGAGCCCGTCTCTTCTCTGTTCTGAGTCTGGGCTGCTTTGCTGGCCCACGGGCAGGTGGACGGACATTGAGGCTGACCATCAAGAGATCTGGGAGTGGCAGATATGGCATCACTGTAGGGATGATCGTGTTGTAGGGTGTAGAAAGGAGATGCAGCCCCACCTCAGCATGAGGGATGAAAAGGGACCAAAACTCTAATGTGGTCTGCAGGGATAGAGCAGGAGCCCTAGCAATTGCAGCACTGGAGGAATGGCCACAGATGGTCCTGGACTGTCTTGAGCAATAGCCCTGGGAGTAGCTGAGAAAATAGAAAGCCTCTGTCGTTGTCCTTGGCTGCCTCTGCAAGGTCCCCATGGCTATGTTATACACGGGTTGGTACAGGGCCCACTTCCTCCTCTGACCACGTGTGACTCCCTCAGTAAGGTCTTCATTCCAGTTCTTAAGCAGAGGTACCAAAGCTGGGCTCTCTACACAGACCTAGGGATTCTTTAACAATCAAAGAGAGAAACAGCTTTGAGAGGACGGTGCATTCTTCTGAATACATGGATGCCTCTTGACTTACAACGGGTCTGGTTTCCAGTAAGTTTATCGTACATTGAGAGTGTCATTGAAGATGCAGTTCATATACCCAGCCTCCCCTAAACCATGGCTTAGCAATTCAGTACACTGTAGGGTCTCATTGTTGCCTGCCCCCATCACATGGTCCACTAGGAGCTGTGGCTGCCTGTCACTTCCCAGCCTCACCAGAGAGGGCCAGATTACATATCCATAGTCACGGGAAAAGACCCACATTCAAAGTGTGTTTTCTGTTGTATTGTGTGCATTGCTTTCATGGCACTAAGCTAGACAGCCACTGTAAGTTTGGAACCGTCTGTAGTCGACTGGATAGTTTTTAATTAAATTACAAATCAAAAATATCCACTTCTGAGATGCCTGTTTCTTCTCACGGTTGCCAAGACAACTGGTCCTGTTTAGAGCATACTGTGTACCAGGTACTTCAAAAGTCTCTGTCGCTCTTAATGTTCAGGATGTGGGTGCTTTTTGGTCACCATTTTAAAGGTGATGAAACCAAAACAGAGAAAGCACCTTTCCCAAAGTCAGGCACAGAATCAGCAAAGCTGGAAAGGGACCGCC
The DNA here is from genome assembly GCF_978045245.1 of Mus caroli. NCBI lineage: Eukaryota > Metazoa > Chordata > Mammalia > Rodentia > Muridae > Mus > Mus caroli. The sequence goes on from NW_028227258.1 coordinate 52,132,646, forward strand.
AGCCACATCTCCCTACCCCAAAGGCCTTCAACAACAGAGTCTGCACTTTTGCAGCATCCAGAGTACACATATGCAGAGTCCAGGGCCCAGGCTTACAAGGAGGAGTTCTGAAAGGCCCAGGCCTCCATCAGGTACCCTTCTTATATCCCATAGCAGTGTGGACACCAGGGCAGCAAAGGGGCAGGGTGACCACAGCCCATGAACCCTAGGGGCTCGTGAGTTTCCACTGCCCACCAGCAGGTTTCACAAGCCTTCTGACGTTGACAGGGTGTCCTAAATGGGGAGAGCAGGAAGCTCAGAGCCCTGTGGTCTGCCGGCATTGCTCAGAGTTTCCTGGGCTGAGTCTTTCCGTGGGGCCTCCATGGGGCTCTGCCTGTGCCCCCATCCTGAGGCTTTGTGGGTCTCATCTGGCTCTGAGAGACATATTCCCCTGTCTCCAAGTCAGAGGGCTCTGCATCTGGGTGCTAATCCTCAGAGGTCCCTGAATCTGCCAGTGGTCGTAAGGTGGCTGATAGTTTATAGGGACCAGTTCTACCAGGTGGAGCAGGAACTTGTAGTCAATAGACCTGAGTCCTTCAGATTCAATGCTACTGGCATTGTAGCCACAGGCAGGGGTCTTATTGCCCAAACTCCTGCCTTCGTTCACTTTCCAAGAGTTGCAGAACACTCAGCAACAGAGAAGTGCCTCAAGGACTGGTAGGTCTGGCAGAACCCTGGCCTGCCCCACAACCTGCCTGTCTTCCTTCTAAAAACTTCTCAGAGGCTGGGTTTCTAGGTCTCTGCAGAAGAGAGGAAAGATATGCTAGGGGAAGACAGTACCAGAGGCAAGCCGGGGGTGGGAGTGCGGGGGGAGGAGAGAGGATAACGGGATCAATCTGGATCTGCACTGGGCTCTCATATTAATTCATTTCTATGAGGGAGGGATCCTTACCCTATTTTATAGATGAGGTCCAGAGCACTAAACACATTGCTCAGTGTTACAGAGCTGGAAAATGGGAACGTAGGCAATCTGGAATGAGAGGATAAACAGAGACAGGGGTGGTGACACTGGAAAGGATGGGAGAGTTACCAAAGGCTGGACACATCCATCTTGCCTACTGCTGCAGGGCAGTGTCCGGCGCAGGGCTTGGAACACAATGGGGTCTCTACACACACGTTTCTGAGGTGTTGACCCATTGCTGATCTGGAGACACACTACACTTAGAAAGGGATGCTCGAGTTGTGGGACTGGAGGCCAGAGTGGGACTAGGGATGAGGCTACCCGCACTGCTGTCCTCAGGCAGCCAGGCTCTTTTCCCAGTGAGACTGCCGACTCCACACAGACAAGACCCAGCGGAAAGTCAGGGCTGTGCTATTTGTTCATTTTTGTGTTTTTGGTTATGTGTGTGGTGTATATGGTGTATTGCGTGTGTTCATGTGGAAGGGATTGTACACACACATGTACACACCTGTGGGTGGAGGCCAGATGTCTATGCCTGTCTTCCTCTACACTCTCAGTCTCTTACTAGACCAGATGGTCACTGACGTGGCGGGACCAGCTGGCCAGCAAGCTCTAGGGCTCCTCCTGTCTCTAACACCTCAGTTCTGGGACTACAGGCGGATGCCATTGCGTTTGTTTCCTGGATTTTGGGAACTCAAACTCTGATCCTCACGCTTGTACAGAAAGCATTCTATGGGGGCTGGAGAGGTGGCTCAGCAATTAAGAGCACTGACTGCTCTTCCAGAGGTCCTGGGTTCAATTCCCAGCCACCACATGGTGGCTCACAACCATCTCTAATGGGATCCGATGCCCTCTTCTGTGTGTCTGAAGACAGTGACAGTGTACTCACATACATAAAGGAAATAAATAAATATTTTAAAATAATAATAAAAGAAAGCACTTTATGAGCCAAGCCATCTCTCCAGCCCCAGGCAGGTTTTTAATTTTATTTTTGAATTGTGTGTATGTATGTATGTACACAATGTATGCCATGATATACTTGTATGTGGAGGTCAGCAGACAACTTTCAGGAGTTCCTCCTTGCACCATGGGGGTTCCCAGGATTAAACTCAGATTGGCAGGTTTGGCAGCAAATGCTCTCATCAGCTGAGCCATCTAACTGCCCGGCCACCTCCACCCCTGCAGGGGTGTAAATAGTTTCTTCATCTCCCTGGGACCCTGCACTCAGTAGGTCAAGCCCCTCCTCTCAGAACACTGCCTAACTACCTCCCTCCATAAGAGATCAGGGCTCACAGAGGACCAGAATCTGCAAAGATGGAGGCAAATGCTTACGGCCAGCAGAGGCTACTGAGAAACCAGCTCATCTCAGGACTGCAGTGCTGGGGGTGGGTAAAAAAGGATGCTTCCGCTCCCTGCCACATTCAAACCCCACCAGGAATGTGGCTTTGGGCCAGGATCCCTCTGGACAAGAAAGGATGACTCTGCAGAAACAGTGTCCTGGCCCTGGGGACGAGTGGAGCCGCTGTGCTGGAGGCTGGAGCCAACTGGCCTCGGAAGAATTAATGACCCTCCGCCTCTGCCTTCTGCCCCACCCTCCCTTCCCAGTAGTCCTCCCCCCTTTTGAAGTGTCCTCTGGGCTGAGGGTTTAAGACCTTCGGAGTGGCAAGAGCTGGTCGCCCCCATTGACTTTGAGACATCTGGGAGAGGCCAGGGGAGGTGGGATTAATAATGGGTGGGGGATGGGGAGTGGGGGGAAGTGGAGGAGAGAAGCTGGCAGCCTTTAAGAGTTCCAGGCCTGGGCCCAGGGAGTGAAGCGGCCCAGGCTGATTGCAGGGAGTGGAGACAACAGGGAAAGTGAGCCTGGGCAGGCTGCTCAGAGCCCCCGGCTGCTGCTCGCGGGGAATTCCAGCCTTGGCCAGCCTCTTGGAAGCATATGTGTTTGACCAAGCACTGAAACCCACAAAGCTGCTTCTTTATCCTTCCAGGCCTGCTCCTGAAAACTAGGGATTGAGAACCTTGGGAAATGTCTTTGTCACCAGAAGCACCTTATAGATGGCACAGGCCAGTCACCACCGGGACTATAATGCTCCTGCTGTAGCTCCAGCCTTCAGCCCATTTGTAGACGACTGAACAGATGCAGATGATGAGTGAGGTGTGAAGATGACCATCTATCTCATGGCTGCGTTGGCGATGGCTGCTGGCCTTTGTTTAATGTTCCCCACACAGCCTCCTAACCACTGTGACTAATGTCAAGCAACTCTCTCAACGGTCCCTAAAGGGAAGTGGATGCCTGCATTCTAGAGAAGAAACTGCACGGCAGGTAAAGTGGTCTTAAGGTCTTAAGTGAGGGCAGATAAATTCCAAGGCTGCTGGGCATGTGCCCTCCTGTCCCTACCCTAGGGGTAGGGGAAGGAAGGAAAATAGGGATCCTACAGCCTCATCCCCTCCTCTGTGTATCATCCCGTGACTAAAGGTCACCAGGTCAGTCTATGGAAACTCTGACCTGGAAGCATTGCAACATCTGAGTTTCCAGTGTCACACAGCACAGGGTGCTTGGAGCTCTTAAACAGCAAAGATTAGGACCTAAGGCGAGGGGACAAGAGCCCATCTCCTGCCTTACTGTGGTGTGACTTAGATTCTGCTCTCTCTCTCCCCAGTTCTGGGTTCCATGCCTGCAAGATAGGAGGACTGTGACTGGACTGGACTCTGTCACCTCCAAGGTGGAAATGGCACATAGGGTCACTGCAGCCAGGGACCTGGCCAGAAAGATAGCAGAGAGCCAGTGGCAGACAGTGGGGTGGGGTGGGGTGGGGATTGGGAGATGAACTCAGCAAGTCTGGGTCTGGCATCACATTGCTAGGGTGGCAGCACAGGAGAGAGGCTGGCACAGGAGTGGGGACAGCTCTGTTCAACACTAGTTAATCTGCATGACTGAGGCCACTTAGGGACCACTGGATCCACCTAAAAGCCTTTCTTTGGTAAGGCCACACTCAGTAGAATGCCCATGTCTTCCAGGAAGATCCCATGTACTAAGTGTGGTGTCAGGGGACAGCCCTGCAAGGGTCCTGTTTCCTGACTTCTGTTCTGTTCTAACCTGATTTCTGTTTGACTACTTTCTATTGCCCCAGCAGCAGAGCAATACAGGCGATGGTTGGGAATGGCTGTGCGAAGTCACTTAATTGTCACCAACAGGCACTGTGCCAAGCAAGGGTGGTTACAGCTGCGGTAGACTTCATCACTCCTGTAATCAAATGTGGGCTTGAGGTGGTCATAAATACGCACGAAACAATAGACTTCTGAAAGATGCATCTTTGGTTAGTAGAGGAACCTTTGAAATGATGAAGGCATTATAGAGTTCTATCACTGGGTTGACTTTATTGTATTCTACTGGCAAACCAGCGGTGTGTACAGTTGGGCTGTCTCCCAGCTACTCCGTTCCCAAGCTCTTTATAGAGATTTATCAACAACAGCAAGTCCATTCTGTTTAGGCTGTGAATGTGGCTCCAATCTGGAGCATCCTGTGGTGGTTTTTCTTTCTGGAAAGATTGTCTGTCTTGTAACCTCTTAGCAACAGGACACTTTGAGGGCTAACGGCCGATGTATTATCCCAGCAAATTATTATAACTTGTGGGCAAGCAAGCCCACAGCAGCCCAACCAGAGCACCCTCTGATTATGGGTTTATTTATTTTAGGTCATTGAACGTCACTAGCAGTCACCATGGGCCACACTTGCTTTGTTAGATGCCTATGAGTGTTTTCTGTAACAGCCACACACCCAAGGCCTGGGGAGACTTTCAGAGTCACTCATACTCAAGGCTCTCAAAAGATCATTTCTTTTTTTTCAGGCAAGCCCTGGAGGGTGTGTTGGCTTTTGCCTGCTCTGCAGCACCTTGATAGCTGAGCCCCTTGGGGAGCACTGCTCAGATGATCATCCAGTCAGGCTGCAAGCAAAATAACAGCAGCTCAGACAGCAGAATTCCCTGATGGCAGTTCCAGGCTGCCACCCACAGAGCAGGAGTCAAATCCTGGCCTGCTGGAGCCTGCAGCCTCTGCTCTTCTTGCTAGTTGCATCCAAGCCTTGGTGCCTGAGAGGCAGCTGCATCTTGAAGAGATGTTTGGTCACTATAAGGCTCTGCTTCAGAGCTGAGCACATGAGGGTCATTGACACAGACTGGTTCTTCAGGTCAAGAGTCAGAGACAGTATATACATCTGGCACCACTAAGCCCAGCAGTCAAGTCACAGGCCATGCGGGGCTTCCCTATTGTCTAGGACCAAAACACCCTCCTTTTTTTTCCTCCCCCAAGTGCTGGGAGAGAACCCTGGGCCTCCCAAATGCTAAGCTCTACCCTGGAGCCATATCTTCTGAGTCACAGTTCCCTTTGGATTCTAGTCCTTTCTGGTCCTTTTCAGAAAGTGAGATTGCTGGTTCTCCATCTGTGTGGGATAGGAATAAAATGTTTTAAAATGGCTGTCGTTATCCCCAAAAGTCAGTGGAGTATTTTACTTCTGTGTCTTTATTCACCCCTTGAGACCATGTGAGGATGTGGCATTGCTAACATTTGCCCATCAGGAAACTGAGGGCTGGCATAATGGCTTCTTGCACTACATCACACAGTTTCTTAGTATGACACATACTTACCCTCCACTTCCCACAGTTCTATTGCTCAGGACTCTGGAGCCTGTGCTGGGAGCCACCAAATGACTGACACTGTCCCCTTCTAATGGAAGTTTCTTCAGACGGTAACATCTTTGTAAAATTTGCAAGTATACAGTTTTTAAAAATATTCTTTTTCTAAAGGGGAGTTCTTCAAGATTGTATAAATCGCTGGACAGTGGTGGCGCATGCCTTTAATCCTAGCACTTGGGAGGCAGAGGCAGGTGGATTTCTGAGTTCGAGGCCAGCCTGATCTACAGAGTGAGTTCCAGAACAGCCAGGGCTATACAGAGAAACCATATCTCGAAACAAAACAAAACAACAACAAAAAAGATTATATAAACCTCAAACTCCTCTGAGACTCTTGATCTATCCTGCTTGGACGAATGCCCTAAGTAAAAACCTTGGACCAAAACTTTCTATCACCTCCTGGCTTTTGTTTCTTTCAGTCTCCACTAATAAACCATACATCTTAAAGTAGAAACTACCCTATCCATTATACATTGTAAGCTAGTATAGCTATTTTATTTTATTTTATTTTATTTGTGAATAGATATAGCTATTATCTGTGCTCTTACAACACCCTATGTAGTAAATCAAGTTGTATTATTTCCATATTATGGACATGTGATGTGCTCAGAGGAACCCACCAATTTCTCCACTCTCTGATGCCTTTGACCTTGGCCCTGGCTGTGCTTCTCCAGCTATAACATCATAATATACAGATCATCTCACTGATGTCTCATTGTTGACTCTTCTGTCCCAGTAAGCTTCCCTGGCCACCCAGACCTTACCCATCTCCTGTCAAATATCTCCCCAAATGAATCACTCGGTCACCATAGTCTCATACCAGACTGCCTCTTTACAAAGGCCCTGCCCCAGTCTCACGACATCAGTCTCCTGCTGGAACCCTGGGATCTCCGCCTCTCATAGATCTGAAGTCTTCCGTCTACAGTGCTCTCCTTCTTGTGTACACCTCAGCCTCCCTAACTCAACAGCTTCCTGACTCAAGCCTTCACACTTGTTACACCCTCTGCAGGTTCCAGACCATTCTTTTCCTGCCTAACCCCCATCCCTTTTGATTTTCACTCACCACTCTGGTGTGAAAGCAAGCATCATTCCTTTGGGCTCACCTTCCATGTCTACCTGGTTTGCATCAGAACCCATGGCAAACTCAGTCTGTGCCTTCTCAGAGGTACAGAGAGGTCACCTCTTCCCTGTCACGGCACATTCTGATTTATTTACAGGAAAGGAAGCATCAGTTCACGTTCATTGAAAACAATACCTAGCCCTCTCAGTATCTAGACTTGACTCTTGATGGATCAAAGATACAAATGTAAAAAAACAAAAGACAAAAGAAAACAGAAAACTCTAGAGGAAGGAGTAGGAACAGACAGCTCACAGGAGACAAACAAAAGGCCAACAATGGGACGCATAGCCATGCTTTTTAAGATGCTGGGAGACAAAATCCCTCTCTGTGCTCTTGGTAAGGTACTCAAGTTGGCCATTTTTAGAAGACAAAATTGGCAACTCTTTCAAGATGGCAAATGTTCAGTATCCTTTTCTCCAGAAACTCCACTTCTAGGTGTATATTCTACAGTCAGTAGAATTCCCACAAGTGAGCAGAGCAGCGTGGCAAAAGTGTTCTGTAGGCTTGTTTAGATTAACACAGTAACTGGAAACCACCTAAATATCTGCCTGTGGGAATCACTGAATAAAATAGAACCCCAGGCAGATGTTTAAAAGAATGTTGCATATTTACTAGTATTCACATGGAGAGATGTCAAAAACAAAACAAAACAAAACAAAACAAAAACAAAAAAAACCACTGATGAGTTGCAAGAAATTGTCAAGTTGAAGAACAGAATGTGTAGAGCAGCCCTAGACTTGTTGAGAAAGCAAGGTTATCATTTATTAAGTTTAAAGCCAGCCTGGAATATGTAAGGACAGGGAGGGGGAGAGGAGGGGGAGGGAAAAGGGAGATCTGAACTCTCTAGTTATCAGGCAGTGACACTTCTTATCATTTTCTAAATATTTGAGACATACCACAACTTCCAAAATAAATTTAAATTGAAGGATTCATTCAACATAGCGAGATAAGGCAAAATTGAAATCAATGAAAAATGCAGATAGTAAAATAAACAACTTCAAGTCCACCCCACATCACCTATGGTAGATAACCATCTTGCAAGCCACTTTTCATCACAGTCTCGATGGAGATATGGCAACAGAATGGTTCCCATTTTCAGCTCTAGAATGCACCTCAACTGAATGAAAGCAGTGCTGCCTGTCCGTAGAGGAACAACCCTACTCTTAGACTGTATGGTGGAGAGGTGAGCCAGAGGGAGGACCAGGTGTGAGAATTAGGCCAGGGCTTGGTACCAAAGCAGTTCAGAGACAGGAAGGCTGAACCTGCTGGTTTCAAGCCCTCTCAGTCTTTCTAGGCAGAGAGGCAAGAGCAAGGCACTAGTTACTAGACAAGGGCATAGTTACCGGGCAGGGTAGGTCTCATCAAAATATCTCTGGACGACCCATAGTCCCCCATGCCGGATTCTCTCAAAGCCTGAGACTCCCCAACCCATACACATATCCTTTGACCTTTCTGTTCTGAGTAAGGAGACTGGGGAGAAGGTATCCCTCTGGCACCCACACCCTTTGCTTCAGCCCTTCCCTCTACAGCTAAGGCCTTAACCTGCTGCACCTGTGCCTTTTCCTGCCCCTCTGACTTCCTTTCTTTTGACAAATCAACACCACCACCACCAACAACAAAAAAAAAAAAAACCCAAAAAACCAAAAATCGCTAACCTTTGTGCAGTTCTCACTTGGCGGTTTTGAAACCCTCTTCCTGTGAACTCTGATGTGGGTGGTAAGAAGGAAAGGGGAGAGGCCTGTGGCTCTCACCAGGGGCCTTTGTTTTGGGCACTGGATGATTAGAGGTGGGGTGGGTCTGTGATGCTCTGAGGGTGTTGAACCCCTGCAATGGAGATTCAAGCTGTTGCTTTCTAATAATCAGCTGGCCAGCTGCCTCAGGTACCTGTGAAGCTGTGAACCCCTTATTTATATATGCCCAAGTCTAAGAGGCAGGAGTGTGGGAACCTGAGAAGGGTTCTTCTAGCTGGACCCAGGCTGGCCTCCATCCCTCCACCCGACTCACACATCCTCTGAGGGCTAGTTCTGGGGTTCTGGGACATCAAGCTGTTCTCTGAGGGACCAGGAGACGAGGCCTACTTTTTCTGTAGGTCTGGGCACACATGCAGAGAGGGGGTGCCAGGGTGCCAGGCAGGATGTGATCCGGAGCTTGCTTTCTTGTTGCTGACTCTTAGCAGATGCTGGCAGTCAGCCCTATGCACTCCAGGTTCCAATGGAGGACATGCAAGTACATGAACTTATTTCAAATGTGGTAAGAGAAATCGTAAGGATAGCCACCATTCCTTTAACAGGGAAAGAAATGAGAAGGTCACAAGGGATGTCCAGAGTCCCCAACTAAGAGGACAAAGTGAAGAGTGAGTCATTCCTCCTCCCCTGCCTGCCTTTTCTGTCATAAATCACAGATGTAGTTTAAAATGATTTCTATATTTATATAATCTTACCATTTACTGCAGATAAAAAGACAATTTAAGTATTAATGAGATAGTTGTATCTGCTTGGTTTTTTGTTTTTTGTTTTGCATAAAGATGTAAATCCTGGCTTACTATTTGACCCTGCAGGACATGAAGCATCTTGAATGTTTTTCGGAGTTGACGAATATTTTTGTCAATCCTGAGGATGCTGAGTGGCTGAGGTATCTTCAAGGCCACTTTAGAATTTTTTGGGGAATCTGTCTTAATCTCAAGTGGGCTTTCATGGTCCCTTACATACAATAGGGCCTGTGCGCACAGGTATCTACCATCCAGAGCAGTGGTTCTCAACCTTCCTAATGCTGAGACCCTCTAATACAGTTCCTCATGCTGTGGTGACCCCCACCATAAAGTTATTTTCATTGCTACTTCATAACTATTATTTTGCTACTGTTATCAATCATACTGGAAATAGTTGTCAGGGTAGAGGTTTGCTGAAGAGGTCATGACCTGCAGGACGAGAGCTGCGGATCTTGAGCACGGAAAAACATTGCCCAGAAGAAAAAGGGTTTTCCTCTGGGCAGTGCTGGGACTACTTTACCACAGTCAGCCTCCTCCATTCCTTTGCTCTGTCCCACAGGAGGCTGCCCTGAGTGGGCTGTGCTGGGAGGTACCTCGCTTTGTTCTGACCCGTGGGGTGCACTCTCAGCCTGAGTGGAGCAGAATGCAGGGCAAGGTCAGGACACAGGACACTTCCTTCAAGGTGCCTCAGCCTGGGTGTACATCCAAGTGTCCAGCCACAGTCGGCCCTGTCCACTCCACTCCAGCTCCCTGCTGTTCTGATGTCCTCCTGTGGTTGGTGAGCTTTGACATTGGGATGAGCTGCTGATCTTGGTCCAGGTTCTTACAATCTTTTGTCTATCTGCCAACACTTCTAACAATAGCCACTTTATGGAATGCTCTTCAAATGGCCCATTTGTTTAGGCTGTCTGCTTCCTGCTAGGAACCTGCCTGGTCCATACTAGTCAGCCAGCTCATTGGCAAAGCCCTCTGGAGCTGCTGAGTCACATGGAAGCTGAAACTTGGCACATGGAGGTCCCCTTCTAACACCTGCCCTTTGCTCTGTCTCTGATTGTCAGTCCCTGACTCATCTCTCCACTTTACCTCATGTCTCTTCCCACCTGCCATTTCTCCCCTGCTAAATGCCTGGAGGATAAGGGCCAGCTACCCAGGCCCAGGCCGATCACAGCCACCTTTGATGCACACAGTGTGCTATTCAGTGAACACTGTACTCTTTGAGCATCGCTGGTTAGTCACGGGGGTCTTGGAGTCTTGGAACAGGTGTCTTAGAAGCTAATATTTAGAAGCAGGGGGATCTCACATTGCAGGGAAGAGTCCTTGTCTCTTTGACCAGTAAAGCCATTGACTTACTCACACCAAATGGAGAGGGGCTGGCTCCCTGCCAGGCTCACATCACTCAAGGAGTCTGGCCCTGGCCCTGGGCCAAGGCTGGATGCCTCAAATGCTTCCAGTTCATCCCATCCATTTATATTTTATAACTTTCATCATATAACCATCCTGCCCACTGTCTACACTCTCCATTGAGCTCACTGCCATCTGACACAGGTGTGGGTCTACGTAGTAAACCATTATTTCTCCTGAATTGGGTACAGGACTGATAGTATTCAACAAACACTTATTGGAAAGCTGATATTTCAATCAATGAGCATCAAGGCTATATGCATCTTAAGTGGCTACTTGAAGAACAATGGCCAATTTATCAAGCATATCAATGTATGTATGTAGTCTAGGGCAGGTTCTGGTTCCTGCTGAGCCAGAATTAGGGTGGGATTCTTACCAAAGTCTCTGAGCTTCAGGGTTCCCATATAAAAGACGGGTATCACACTTACATCCTTGCTTTGTTGTTTTATGATAAATGTTCACAAACTCGGGAACTCAGAACAACGTGTGCTTGCCCCATGGCTTCTATTGGCCAGGGGTCTAGACTCGGCTTAGTGGGAGGAGGCTCTTAGCCAGATGTAATCAGCCAGGGTTGCATCCTCACCTCGGGGTTCGGATGGAGATGGAGTCACTCCAGGCTCAGGAGCATTCCTTGTGGCTTTTGAACTGCAGCTAGCCTCCTTGCTAGCCAATAGCTACTCCTAACTTCAGTACTTCCTTGCCAGGACAACTTCTCTCTAAGCCTTTCTTAGATCACTGATGCTGATTTCTTTAGAGTAGATCTCTGGTGCCTGGCTGCTAGCAAGACTAGATCTTTGATAATATAGCAATGACTATGACATTCCCCCACCTTTTCCTTATTCTATTTTCTAAAGGTGAGACATGGGTCCTGCCACACCGACAGGGGGTTGGTCACAAAGGCACCAATGTGAGAATGCAGGAAATGGAAACCACCTTAGATCTATTTCTTGGAGATCTGACTTTTGGCCCAAATGGTTCTTAGGGCACTAAGGTCTGAGGTGGAAGAATGCCTTTGTACCCAGCACTCAATGAAGACCTCAGAAACGACACAGGAAGCAAGAAGGAGCAGCTGTCCTCCTTTGGTCCATTTTAAAATGTTGGCCAACAGTTGGTCCTCAAGCCCCACCAACTGATTTCAGTCATTTCTACTTCTTTTCTGGACGTCAATGCCGGTGGGATTTGTCACATGGCACTCACTAGGGTGATCAATAGACATTTTTGCTATTGCAACTGACTATTTTTAGTAGGAAAGGTTAGTGGCGTCTTGATATTTTTTCCAGCCTCTCTGTTGACCTTCCCATGGGGAGAATGCAGGTGAAGTTCAGATAGTCCATGAGTATTGAACTATAATGCTTACCAGGTGGCCTAATAACCAAGGCCAAAACTGCGGCCCCAGAGGACCTGAGGTGGTTGGAAGGCAGTGGGGAGTAGGGATGTACTGGGAGGAAAGGAAAACTAAACGACTGAGCTGGGAGGACTGGGGAAGGGTCTTGTCAGGCACCAGCATCTAAAACCTGCTTTAGGAGGCCTCCCGTCCCTGGTGGCCATGGTTACCCCCACAGCTCCCCTCGCAGACTGTCTTCAATTCTTCTTGCCCAGCTTTTCCCATCCTTTCTCATCTTCTTAACTAGGGTCTCCAAGGTCTTCTGAAGTGGGAAGAGAAGAGTAACTCCAAGATGTAGCCTGTCTGGGTTGGGAAAGACTTTGGATTTAGAGTCACTGTTGTCTCAGGGCTGCAGGCAGAAGCCAGTAAACGTCCATCATCTTCTGTTCAGCCCTTGAGGTGGCTACACTGAAGTGCAAGGAAGGAAATCAGCCTTCCTCATGGGTACAGCTCTGGGATCCTGAATTGGGACTCTGCTCTAGGAGCTCCTTTTCTAAGAGCCGCCACCACCCATCTATGAGTTCACTGGTGCTGCCTGCCCTTCAACCAAGTACTCTGACTCCTGACTCTCCTCTTCTTTGTTCCTGCCCTTCATCTCAAGGTACAGCAGCCTCCTGGTCACCCGATGCCCTCAACTTGTTCTGCCCAATAGCAGTGAGCACAAGGCTTCTACTCCAGCAGGGACAGAAGCAGTCTGAGGCTTGCGTGCCTGGGTAGCTGAGACCTATAGAAAATAAGTCAGAGGGAAAAGCCCTGTCATTTCTGGGCAAGGTCATGGTCCTGTGGGTCTCCTCAAAGAAGCAGAGGACCCTTAACTACAGGAAGGGGGTGGGGACTGCACGGAGCCAATGGGCTGTGGTTTAACTACAGGAAGGGGGTGGGGACTGCACGGAGCCAATGGGCTGTGGTTTAACTACAGGAAGGGGGTGGGGACTGCACGGAGCCAATGGGCTGTGGTTTGCCTGTACAGTGGAGGGAACAGGCCAGACTGGAACCTCTGAGGTAGAAAACGGGAGGACAAAGGTTCCAGTGCTGCAGCCTGACAGTCAAAACTATAACACACAAACGTGGAAAGCATTGCCCTTACTGAGCAGGTTCTGTCATCCCTGAGAGAGTTGGCAGTCAACTCCTGGCAAGTCTGTCTTCAGGGCTGGAAAGTAGGGGAACACAGTGCCTGTATTTCTTCTGCAGCCGGAATAGGTATAGGGAGAATGACCAGAGGTGGCCAGGCTGAGCGATGAGTGCTGGATGTCCCTGCAGGGCTGGCGAGCAGCCTGGGCCTGGGTGAGGTCTATTACTGAGACATTGTGAGCCCCGGGTCAGCTGCTGTGAGAGCTCAGTTGGGCTGGCATTACTCCGAAGCTCAGCCTGACTTCCAAGAAAACACTCTAAAAATGGTCAGGGACCCAGGGGAAGAGCATCCTGTAGCTTGTGCTGATTCCTCTCATAAGTGGAAGCCTTCGGCCTTCTCAGGGACGGGACTTAGAAAAGAACATGTAGTTAACTCTCCCTGTCTCTATTTCTCTGTCTGTCTTTCTGTCTCTGTCTCTCTGCCTCTCTGTTTCTTCTCTCTGTCTCTCTCTGTCTGTCTGTCTGTCTGTCTCTCTCTCTCTCTCTCTCTCTCTCTCTCTCTCTCTCTCACACACACACACACACACACACTACCACCTCTCCCCTACCACAGCATACAGGCTGCAGACCCCTAATCTTTCTTGTGTCTCGGCCTTGAGTCACACAGGGATAAATGAAGGATCACAGGAAGCCCCGCTCAGCTAGCACGCAGCTACTTCATAGATACATCCAACACATACCGTACTCAGCAGCACACAGCCACATGGAACACACGTGTCCATAGGCAGGCATTAATGGGCTGCAGCATACAATCGTACAGATCACACAGTAAGACATAACCAGGCACAAGCACAACCAGCCATTTCTTCTGTGCGTAATGGGACCCAGCTGCATACAATTACACAGCGATTCTGAGTCACACATGGACTGGCACCACTATACCCAACCACAGTCACATTCAGCCATACTTGTCAGCTCATGGTAACACACAGTCACAGGCAATCACAACAGACCATCACAGTCAGGGAACATAGGTAAATTTAAGGGCAGCTGTGAAGGGTGCATTAACTGAGCATTAGGAGCAGGACCTGGAGGGACCTGGTTCCCTACGTGGGAGCTGGTGAGGGCCTGGCTGAGTTGGGACTGGAGAAGAAGTCCACTCCAGCATCCAGAAAGTCTACTTCCTGATCACTTTTTCAAAGGAGCAGAAACAGGAAGGTGCCTCTCTCTTCTAAGGTCCTGGTTCCTGAGCTACCCACTGTCTCCCCTCTGGACCCTGCGGGCCTGCTTCAGGAAGCTGGGATCAGCCAGATTGCAGTGAGTCTGCAGTAATGGGGCCAGGAATGCCAGACAGTGGGTGGCCACAGGCCTATCATTGCAGGAGATTCTGAGGGTGGGGGTGCTGTTCACCAGAAGTTACCCATCCAGGGGCAAGAGAGAGACATTGAAGTGTCCATTTCTCAGCTAACACGTATTCTCTAGGCCTCTGCTCTTGGCAAACTCCTAGGAATGGGAGGGGCTGTCCTATGTTGTCCCCAAGTACACATGCTAAGAGCCATCCTGTTTCCCAGACCCCTGACATGTGCACTCCTGTAGCTCTCATGGAGTACCCACCATATTAGGTGCATGCCTGTACCTTCCGGTAGTTCTAGAACATGGACATGTGGGAACGGGTCTATGCACTGTGCTGCTTTGTGAGACCCCCTCTTCCAGCCCCTGCTGTGGGGCTCAGTTATGGTCCTCAAGATGCAGCCACTTCTGGAGGTTCTATAGTACCTAAGGCATGGGGTTTCACGGTTCACAGCTTTTGCTTGGTTCTCCTTGAGCCCACATTCTCTTCCACCCTCTCATAGGTCACTACCTACCCTTTCTCTACAAGTCAGGATTCTTTGGAAGATATTACTAGCTTTGGGAAATCCACCTACTACTCCTTAACTCCAGATTCCGGTTGATATAAACCCAATCCCTCAGGACTTTCTGTCCTCCCTGGTCTGGACGTGGGCACATGATCTAAACCTGTGCTTTGATGATACATCCTGGGAGTTTGGTGGAAGTCCCAGGACAGATTTCCCCCACCCTCACCCCAGTGTGGCTAGATGCTATTTTTAATACAAGAATGAAGACTGAGCCAAGAGAATCTTTGGATCAAATTATGCTCAGGTTCCATGCAGCCCCCGGGCTTTTCTGATGCTGGAGGCGGTGCTTGCGCTGTGATAACTGAACTGGTTTGGGAGAGATGTTTGTGGGCTTGCCATGGAAGCTTCCTTGCAAATAAGAATCCCTCCCTCTAGCAGACAATTGGGTTCCTTGTCTCCAGGAGGCTCAGCCACAGAGAACAAAGTTCTGTCAGTTCTGAGGAGTTGGGAAGTCCCGACTTCCTTCATCCAAGGCCTGGTTGAATGGTGTGAGGAGGAGACAGAAGAACGCCTCTGCTTTCAAGCCTCCGGTGGCCACAGAAACCATCAACAGAGTAACCAATTGTGGTCTATCCACGAGGAGGATTCTCTGAAGCCTTAAAAAAAAAAAGGAGACTGGACACCGAAGAGGCCCATCTGGAATCCCAGCACTCCCAGCAGGGCAAAGGCAGAGGAAGGAGGCTTGCTATAAGTCTGAGGCTAGCCTACTTGACATGGAGCAAGTTCCAGGACAGCCTGGCTTTCAATAGCAAGACCTGACTCAAAAAAGAAAATAAACAAACAAACAAAAAAAGATAAAGAAAATGATCTTACATACGGGCAAGAAAACTAGTCCAAAACTGTTCCAAAGTTTTGGGTTCCTTGACTTCACCACAGAAAGGAATTTTAGGGCAGGGCCAGATGGTATGAAGTACAGTTTTGGGTTATTAAAGGGACTTTAAACCTTACTAGAAGGAGAGGCACCCACAGAAGGAATAAGACACTCCTCAGTACACAAAGTACAGGATAGAGTTTGCTGTCTTTACCTTAGCCATATATAGGGTTTTGGTGATAAGTATATATATATATATATAGGGTTTTGGTGAGTTTTGAAATAATTATCTTCAAGGGTTGCTAAACAGTTGAACGGAGCCCACGGGGTAGTTCCTGGAGTGCACTGGTCAGGATTACTGTTGATAAGGTTAAAACCTAGATAATAGGAACGTAATGTGGGCAGCTGGGATGTTTTTACTATAAACAATTAACGGTCTCTTTTGAGAGATTCCTAGAAAGGGTCCGCAAGGAGTAAAGCCACACCGAAGGCCATTGGTCTTAAGCATGGTTCACTGGTATTTTAACATTATTATTTGAGGAAAACAAACCGTCATCGTATAAAAGAAACAGTGTCTCTCAGGAGGCAGTCTTCACAGCAAGTGCTAGAGTAAGCGGCTCCCTTCCTTTCCCAGAGCCCCTCACTTTTCCCTGTTCTCCCATCCATCCACTTACATTTGTCTAAACTTCCAATTCTGGGGCTGCAGACATGGCTTAATGAGTAACGTACTGAGACTCTAGGTTCGGATCCCAGCATCCATGTTAAAAATAAATAAAAACAAACCTGAAACAAACAACAACAAAACCAAGTGTCACTGCATGCACCTGTAGCCCTCAGTGCGGAGAGGCAGAGATGGGAGGGGTTAGAAGGCTTGCTAGCTAGCTAGTTCAGCCACAGTGGGAAGGTCCAGGCCCAGTGAGAGAAACTGTCTCTAAAAATAGAGAAGCAATTGAGGAAGACATCTTGATGTTAACCTCTGGTTTCCTCAAACATCCACAGATGCAAGCTCACATGTGTACACGTTCACACACACAGGCACACACACACATACATGCACACACAAAGCTATGATTCTATCTCAACAGAATAAGATCTAGAAGGAAGTTTTCTTTATATAACATTTTTTTCCCTAGCTCTGGAGAGTTCTGAAGGATTTATATTTTCTACCTTTGTTTATTTACTGACTTAAAAAATTAAATATTCTTTCTTTATGACTCATTTATTTTGTGTTTGCATATTCATGGAGGTTAGAGAACAATTTGTGAGAGTGAGCTCTTACCATTTATTGTTTGTGTCCTGGGGAACTGACCTGAGGTCATTAGGCTCATCCGTTAGTGCTACCCAACGAGCCATCTCAATGGCCCCAAAGATAGAATTGAAGGAAAAGTTGTTACGGTCCTGAACCCTAGTCTGTCGCATCCTACTTCTGTTTGCAGAGGTAACCAGAGGTCTTGAGGGAGCTCTTAGTGGTTGGATAAGCATCCCCACACTCCAGCCTCTCTGATTCCAGAGTCCCAGTTGTTTGGAGGTTCATGCATGATGACTTCATGCGTGGAGTTCACAGTAGGGCTGCGTGCTCAGTCATGTTGGGCTGTTATATGGTGCCCAGCCATGGTGAACTGATCTAACATGCCAGGCAGCTCAGTGATGATCCACTGGTCAGCTTTGTTAGAAGAAAACAGTGGGGGCACTGGAGAGATAGCTCAGCATTTAAGAACATTCTCTTGCAGAGAACTCAGGGCTTGGTTTGAGCATGTACATGGTGGCTCACAACCACCTTTAACTCTAGTTCCAAGAGGTCTGAAGTCCTCTTCCCATCTCCGCATAGAGCAGGCATGCTTACTGTACAAGAACACACAGTCTGAAAAATAAATTGTTGTGTAGCAGTTTCCTCCTAGAATAAAACATTCCATCTTTTTTTGGGGGGGAGGGGGAGCGGGTATCATCTTCATACAGACAGTAAACAACTCAGAAAGCTTCAGGAAATTCCTGAAACTGATCAAATCCATTAGGTCCCTCCCTCCCAAGAAAAGCCTATTAAGATTCTTCAGTATCACTTTAAGACAAATCAGGCTCCAAAAAAGACAGATAAGCCTAGCTGCCTGGAAGAAACAAGAGGCCAACTAAGCAGCCTGAAAAGAAGCAGAAACCAGCTGAGCTGCCAGGAAGAGGCTTAGTCCAACTGAGTCATCTGGAAATGACACTTTTCAACCTGTTGAGCTGCCCTGCAAGCTCTGCAGTATGCTCCAGATATTCAGCTTTTGTGAGCTGTCACCTATGCTGGTGTCGGGTTTGGTGATGCATCTGTCGTTGAGTCATTCTGCTCCTGTAAGTAATCCTTTCCCCAAATTCCTTTAAAGATCAACCTCAATAAAACTCATTGGTTCAGCGGAGCATGGTGGCGCACGCCTTTAATCCCAGCACTCAGGAGGCAGAGGCAGGCGGATTTCTGAGTTTGAGGCCAGCCTGGTTTACAAAGTGAGTTCCAGGACAGCCAGAGTTACACAGAGAAACCCTGTCTCAAAAAAAAAAAACAAAAACAAAAACAAAAAACAAAACAACAACAAAAATGTGTTAAAAACTCATTGGTTCACTAAGTTGGCCTTTAGTGGTGTCTATACTTTGATATGTTGTGATAGGCTCCCTATGTGGGGGAGTAGTCATGTGTGTTGAATCTGCAGGAAAAGTCTGCTGTACAACACACAGAAAGGAAATAAAAATAAATCTTATGGAGAAAAAGAGGAGGAAGAAGAGGAAAAGAACAACAATGAAGACAGTGGCTAGGGCAGTGAGCTGGATAATCATGCCCAAAGAAACGTTCTCCCCATATCTTGGCACACACGTAGCAGATGTAACTAAGTTAAGGATCTGTGATGGGCAGAAACGTTTGGAATATCACAGTAGGACTGCAAGAGGAAGGCCTGCAGAGAAAGAGACCTGACACAGAAGGGATACAGTTACTAGAGAAGTTTAGTTGCAAGCCAAAGGATGGCAGCGACCAGGAGATGCTTAAGGTAGACACCAGTGAATTGTCCCCTACCCATTTCACTTGTAGACAGCTTAGTTTCAGCCTCCCCTTACGCCCTATAGAAAGCATGCCTGTAAAAGCCAGGGCTGGAAGCACACATATTTAATCATTCCCAATACTTGGGAAGTAGAGGCCAACTAGCTAACTCTCTCTCCAAGAGTTCAAAGCCAGCCTAATCTACATAAGAGTTCCAGGACAGCCAAGGATACATTGAGGGACACTGTCTTGTTTCAAAACAAAACAAAACAAAACAAAACAAAACAAAACAAAACAAAACAAAACAAAACAAAACAAAACAAAACAAAACAGAACAGAACAAAACAGAACACAGAGAAAGAAGAAAAGAAAGGGAAAGCATGCCTGGCTGTACAGAAGGTTTTGGTGGCTTTGGGTCCCACATTGTCAAAGCTCAGAAGAAATCACAGTTCTTTTCCCTGGCTACTTTTGAGAGGGGCTCTGAGCCTGCTAATGAGCTCTGGCACCTGGGGTGGGTAGAGGGGTGGCCCCTACCCTGGCTCTCTTCTAGCCTCAGCTGGGGAAGGGGAGCACGTTGCCTAGCAACCTGGAGGTCTGATGAGGCTTCCCACTGTGCCCTGATTTTCCTGCAAAGGGGCATGCATGCGGAGATTGTTAGAATGCTGGAGGCTACTTAAAAAAAAAAAAAAAAAAAAAAAAAAGACCAGAAAACACCACGCCTCCACTCAGAATAACTTTCTGGGTTCTAAAAATGGAAACTGCCCAGTAGTCAAATTTCCCTCTTCAGCAGTAGTAAAATTTCACACTCCCTCAGGCTCTGTAGGTTTGTGCCTGGCTGGAGGGGAAATTGCTATTAATGGTTATTATTACCTAATATAACCTCTTTGGTAAGCCACCGGTGTGAAGATTGACAGTCCTTGCTGGCAAAACAAGCTTGATGTTCTCCTACAGACATTCCTCTAGGGAATGAGGGTTTTGCCTGCCCTGTGTTCATAGTCTCTTAAGTAATAAAATAATTATTATTAAATAACAGTAAGTATATACTGTATATATATATATGTATATATATGTATGTATTTCCTATATCAGGGACTGCCCTAAGTCCTTTCTATGTATGAACATACACATTTATTATAACTATCCTATAGGGGAGGCACTGTTACGGCCTTTACTTTTTGATATTTGAGATAAGGTACTCTACAGCCCAGGCTGGCTTCAAGCCTGGCATGCAGCCCAGGTTGTTCTCAAACTTGTGATTCTCCTGCTTCAGCCTTCTGAGTGCTGACCTTTTAGGAGTGAGCCTCTGGGTCTGGCTGCTGCTTTCATTTTCCAGGTATCTGGGGCACAAAGGTCAAGGCACAGAGCTGCCTAGTAGCTGAGCTGGGATTTGAACCTAGCCCGTAGGGTTCCAGGGCTCTGTATGCTTACCTCCTGCACTGTTTGTTATGCCGATTGTTGGCAGGCTCCTGCACTATGCTGATTATCTGTAGGTGGGTCCTGGGAGATCTTTTCTCTATCCAAGTCTAGCTGAGACTTGGGCTTTGCTAATGCATGGGCACTGCAGCAATCTTGTAATCAGGGTTGTGGGAGCCTGGAAGGCTCCCCTAGAAGTATATGCCCAAACCTGTGCCCCCTCTTAGAGTTGGGACCTTTACAGGTCTGTCTAAGCGAGCTGCCGAAGGACTCTAGTTTCTGCTGACTTCAGGTTGTGTCAGAGGAAACAGGTATATAAAGTCTCCAAGCCCGAAAGCCTAGGGCCATCTGTGACAGGTAAGCAAGGTCAGCAGCCGTGTAACCTCAGGGTAGCTGAGACACTGGGTAGCCAAAGACCCTCAGTCCTTTTCTTTCCGGCGGGGGTAGGGGGGTGGGGGTGGGGATGGAGAAAGAGCATCCCTAGGCCCTGGGTGACACATACCACCATGTCGGTGCCCTTGTTGTCTCTGCGCTTAAAGGCTGGCGGGGTGAAGTGAGGGCTGAGCTGAAGAGAGCCTGGAGCTTGTCACAAGAACACAGGAAAGGGAAGGCGGTTTGCTGAGTTTCCTCTGCACAGGGAGGTGACCAGCTGACAGCTACAGGGCTTTGGCAGCTTGCCTGCCTTTGCCAGTGAAGGGGGGGGGGGCGCGCTAAAACCCACACACTTCTCCCAGAGACTAAAGGTCTCACTGGGGTGGGGGTGGGGGTGGGGATTGGGGGGATAGTTTTTCTTTGCCACTGGTGTGCTTATTAGTGAGGACTCAGAGCAGCAGAGGCTGGGAGCCTTCAGCGAGGAAGGGGAGCCCCGTCAAGGGCTGGTTGCTAGTGGACAACTCTGTTCTGGACAGGTTCATGCGGCTACCCCTCACCACCCCCCTACCAGCCCTCAGCAGAAATATCACAGTTAGAAAACATCCCGAGTGCTGCAGATGAGGGGGAATGGCTCTGCTCTCCATCCTCCATCAGAGTCCTCCCTCTCTGTTGGGCATTCCGGGCTTGTGAGCTTGTGAGCTGGCTCACAGTGCCTTCAAATAGTCTGGGTCAGTAGTAGGGTCTGAGTGCCCCCAGGGCCAGGATGGTTTCAGCTTCCATTCCTAGCCCTGCCCAGGCCTCAGCAAGCATGAGTGGAGACCCTGGGGGAGATCAAAAGTGACCTACATCTACCGTCCCTGTCCCCAGAGATGAGAGCTCCAGGTTCAGCCCTGCCTGGGACTGCTGCTGCTGACATCCTTCTGTCCTGCTGCTTCTCTCACCAGAAAGAGTCAAGGCAGAGGGAGGCAGTGAGGCAGAGGGACACAGTGAGACTGCCGGGCCTGTGGGGAAGGCTGAGAGCTGGGTGTACCCTGGCCAGAAGCCCAGCAAGCCTGAACGTGTCATGAAAAGACATTATCTGCTCCCATCTGCTTTTTGGACAAAGGCTCCTGGTGTTGTCCTTGTCCTGTGACCTCTGCCTGGGCACCATGTTCCCTGTTGCCTGGCTCTGCTCTCTCTCTCTCTCTCTCTCTCTCTCTCTCTCTCTCTCTCTCTCTCTCTCTCTCTCTCTCTCTCTCCTTAATACAGGCACTAAGGCCAGCCCTCTGTGGGAAGATGGTTATCTTCTGTTTATAGACCCCATTGCTGTGCGACAGTAGAGTTAAATCCATCCTTGGCATAGCCCAGTTTTATGTGGTGAGCTAGCCTCAGGCATAGAACTGCTGTGGGTTAAACCTTGTGTTGCCCTTAAACCTATTCTGCCCCTCTCTGCATCAAGGCCCATGGGAGCTTCCTGTTGGGAGGTGGCAGTGAGATATAGCTCAGTCTGAAGAGGAATCTCTCCTCGGTGTTTCTGCTAAGTCTATGGGTTTGGGGAACCCAAATTCTTAGGGAACACTTGGGCCTATGAAGGTCCAGAACACATGGCCTCTGAGCCATCGCAGCCTTGGTTGCCCCACCTTGTGAGCAGCATGCAGCCTTCCTAGACAGGAGGATATGAAGTAGACAAGCCTACTCAGAAGGGAAGGATGCTAGATTCTTGACACCAAGGATCATGAGGGCAGGAAGGTAGAGGTCAAGGGTCAGGAGCCTGGCTCTCTGAGCAATGGGGAACACTCTCAGGTTGGCCATGGAGGGCTGTCTTTCCTCTTCTCTGTGACTGATGGTGGGCACAGAGGCTCAGTGGTGTTAGGGGAGTCCCAGCCTAGGAACCCACTGATTTCTGCTATAGCCCTGGGGGATATGTGTTGTCATCTTACCACACAGCCTTGATGGCTGAAGCCTGAGGAGACAGCCCAGCCTTGGTCTTCCATGCTGAAGAGGAGGTAGTGACTTTCACTGAACGTTTCCTCCCTAGCTGTGTGCTGAGCACTTGGGGGGCATTGGTATTACAGATATGAAGACCAAGATTCTGGGAGAAGGCCTCATAGAAGGCCAGCATCAGGAGCCAAACAGAGCCAGAGAACCTGCTTTGCTCCACTGACCCTGCTTTCCCCCACTAACCCTGTTTTCCCCCACAGTTCTTCCCAGCATTGGGGTGATTTGTCTCATTTTTTGACTCCAGGAACTATTGGGCTGCTTTTAACCCCTTAATTACAGGACTCCTTCTAGAACTGAGCCATAAGCCTCAGCCACGGGGACCCAGGGGATTTGTTTTCTGCCTTTGGCCTGAGCCTCTTTACTTCCCTTGAAAGAGGAACAGGGAGAAGGTGGCGGCAGTTGAAACATCTGAGAGAAGGGCCTAGAACTGGTCTCCTTACTAAGCTGATCTCCAGGAGCCTTCTACTCTGTGAGCTCAGGCAGGGTGGGGATGGTTGAGGAAGGAGGGGGTTGGTGAAAACCAGCTAAATCAGAATATTTCTTGCTTTTTTTCCTGGGATGGAGGAGGAAGTCAAAAATCCCAAGGGCATGTGTGACCTATAGTCACTCAACTAGTGAGTCAAGACTTCTACAGCTTTCTCTGCACCACTTCACACTCAGGCCTCCAACGGCTGGCCCTGTGGCTTGCCTCGATCTTATAGTCTAAGACCCGCTGGACTCCTGAAATCATGCTGGGATGCAGCTGTCCCATCCTCCCAACAGTGACTTTGCCTTTTGAGGAGTCCTGGGAAATGATAGGACTTGCTAGAAGGTCAGGGAGAGCCTTTTGAGAACACCCTAGGGAGCAGGAGTGAGCATGGTGCATTATGGGAGCAGAGATATGACTGGGCAAGGGCATTCAGGTTCTGATGAGCACCAGGGGACAGAGAAGGAAGAAAGTAGGGGAGGGGCAGTTCATATCCCAAGTGTCTGAATTTAGACTACGTACAGAGCGTGGGCTCCATACCAGGGTGATGGGTACCAGTGACAGTGCGCGTGATGGTACATACTCAGGAGGATTGATGACATTCTAGACGGGCTAGGGCCACAGAGCAAGACCCTCTGTTGTGGGGAGTGGAACTGTGACTGTGCTTCAGGATTAGTGCAGAGAGAGCAGCTGTGAGGTGCCAGTCGGCGTCCACAGTGTCCACCGCATTGTGGAGGAATTCTGTGATGAGCGCCCTGAGCAACTGTGTCCTGTGGGGCAATAGTTCTGGCCTGGATATGGTAGTCATCCTCCCACAGCTGGAGTGAAGCCCGCTGGCCGGAGGAATGAGCAGGATGCAAGGAACACACACACATGTGGCTGGTGTGAGTGCGGTTACAGAGGCTGCCGCCGCCACTCATGAGTCAGTGGTCTGAGTCCCGTGCCAGCACTGCTTCCTGGGACTGGGATTCAGGGAAAGACAGGGTGTGAGGGAGCAGGAGGGAGCAGGCGGGGTGCTGCTCCAGCGTTTTGGAGGCAGCAGGGGAGAAGCCTCAGTCAGCTTTGCTTCCTGCATCAACTTATCACCCAGAGGAGCAGTTCTGAGATATGCCACTCTATAATGAGCTTGAGACCCAGGTTAGCATCCCTAGGGCACATAACCTCATGCCCAGACCCCCATTCCATAACCCTCTTACTCCAAGCCATAGCCCCCAGGGATAACTCAGAGGGTCTAGGAGATGGAGACCTGTGTTGTCTTTCTCTCTGTGCAATTAGACTCCAGCTGTCTTTGCTTGAAGATCCTAAAGCCCTCTTGGTACTAAGGCCCTTCTCTGAAGCCAGAGCCCTGCTGTAGCTTGCACACTTTAGAAGACTTCCTCACTGCCACTGGATCCTCAGAGAAATGCCAGCGATTGGCCAAACCCAGTGGCCTTCCTGCTACAGACCCGGGCTTCCTCAAAGGAAGGACCACTGGGTAGGGTGTCAAATGTGCAGGTAAGGATTAGCTGAGGCTCCTGACAAGACATCTCTGCAGCCCAGCAGGTCCAGGTTCCGGGTCAAGGGGGGCTTCTTTGGGGAATCCTTTGCCTCTATTCCAGAAGGCCGTGTGGAGTGGGTGGGCTCTTTCTGTGGGAGTGAAGGCCGGGTGTTGACCTGAGAGAGAGAGAGAGAGAGAGAGAAATGGCTGCTGGCACCATGGCCCTTACCCTACCCAGGCCCCCAGAACAGCGTGCATCACTCACTGGCCAAGCATGTTGCACCCGCACCCCTAGCTGAAGTTTATGGGAGGTCTGCAGGAGATGCAAGGGCAGATTTCCTTGGGGACACTGATGTAGGGACAGTGGTGACAGAGCAGGTGCCTCTAGGGAGATTCCAGACAGAGGAAAGAAGGAGGCAGGCAGGAATGCTTTTGCCATGAGCTGTCCCTTCCCAAATCGAGTGGGTGGAGCTGAAGATGTGCTGAGTAATGTCCTCAAGAGACTGCCAGGAGGAGGAGGATGTGTGACCCTTGATGGGCCCAAGTGCCAATGAAATCACTCTCCATGGCCTCAGCTCCTCCAGGGGTCATGATGACATGGTGCTCTCCTGAGGCAAACTCCTAAAGACTTCTGGCTCCTTAGACATGATCCCTTCCTTCCTTCTTTCCTTCACAAATAGTTGAATGTGATGCTTGGGGGGCAGTGCTAATACATGCATTCTGAACAGCCAGCAGTGCCTTAGCATGCAGATGTGCGACACAGAGAGAGGATGGTCTTTCTTAAAGAAAGAATGGGAGAGAATGGGAAAGGACATTTCGGGCAAATGTCAGGTGACATTGCAGGGCCAGGGCAACTGAAGGAGGCAGATGCAGACAGGACCTGTAAATGTGGTACAGCCTGTGCCGTAGAGGCTTTGCCAGTCCTCTTGATGTTGGGTGAGAAGGGAGCAGGGACCTTGGTCTCATGGGCAGAGTAGAAGCCTGACTCAGCAGTGGTATTTACCACCCCACACCTCAGTTTCCTCATCTGTGTAACGGGGTGACCATGGTTCTGGGGTTTCTGTAAGAACACAGTGTGACGTTGCTTTATAAACTGTAAGCAGCTTTACAGCCCGGAGGCATCCTTGGGTAACACTTCGCCACGCAGCCTCAGCACCCAGGCACCCTCAGCATTGACCTTTTGGAGCGCTATTTCCTGAGGAAAGGCCCTGTGAGGCCTCTCTCACCCAGCCATGTTAGTTCTCAGGCACTGGGTGATGTTGATGCTTTGACGTTTCCCGTTCACTCTTTGGGGTTCCTTTCTTTGAAACTAGGTTACCACCAACCTGAGGTCTTAGAACCCAGTTGCAGAAAGTCAGAGGCAAGAGACTGAGACCGAACTGAATCTTCA
This sequence comes from Mus caroli, assembly GCF_978045245.1. Taxonomy (NCBI): domain Eukaryota; kingdom Metazoa; phylum Chordata; class Mammalia; order Rodentia; family Muridae; genus Mus; species Mus caroli. Next base: position 52,158,564 of record NW_028227258.1, read on the forward strand.
GACTAGGCACGGAGGGGTGCAGGAGTAGGATTAGCCTGCTAATGGTGGGGCAGGGATTTGTGGTAAAGCAGGACAGTGAGTGGCAGGTGAGTGAGGCCAGGGGCAGTCAGTATCAGTCAGACCTTCCTGAGTCAAACTAGACTCAGGAAGAGAGTCTGCCTCCACCCTGTCCCCAAGCTCAGCATCTTCACTGTTGGCACTCCTGAGAAAGCCGAGGTGGGATTTAAATCATGGTCATGCGTGCCTTTAACACCAGCATTTGGGAGCTCTGTGAGTTTGAGGCCAGCGTGGTCTACAGGGTGAGCTCCAGAACAGCCAGGGCTACAAGGAGAACCCCTACCCCGAGAGAGAGAGAGAGAGAGAGAGAGAGAGAGAGAGAGAGAGAGAGAGAGAGAGAGAGAGAGAGAGAGAGAGAGAGAAGAAAAAAGAGAGCAGAGTTGGAGCAGGGAGGAAAGGGTTCCTTGGTTCCACTTGACTCCTGGGGCCTCTTTTCAGACCAGCTTGGCCCATGCTATAGTTGTTGGATCAGATTTTGTTCTCCTTAGCTCCCAGAGTCACTGGGCCCTGCCTGGACATGTCACTAGTGACCAGTGACTAAGCCAACTCTTTTCTTTTCTTTTCTTTTCTTTTCTTTTCTTTTCTTTTCTTTTCTTTTCTTTTCTTTTCTTTTCTTTTCTTTCCTTTCCTTTCCTTTCCTTTCCTTTCCTTTCCTTTCCTTTCCTTTCCTTTCCTTTCCTTGTCTTGTCTTGTCTTGTCTTGTCTTGTCTTGTCTTGTCTTGTCTTGTCTTGTCTCATCTCGTCTCGTCTCTTCTCTTCTTTTCTGCTAGAGGGTTGGGTCCACTTGCCACTGAACTCTGGTTCACAGGGGGTCTTGCCTCCACATGAGACCAAGTCCTTGGTACCCAGCTGGCTCCTGCAGGTCTTCCTTGTCTGTGCCACTGGTCCCAAGTTCTCTTTGCCAGTAGCACCATAGTACCAGAACAGAACTGGACTTAGTGACTCTTAGCACTGAGTAGGCTCCATAAATATTTGTTGAATGGAATTCATGCCTCTGGTTGGGATTTTCCACTGTAGCCAAAGGGCTGCTCCCAACCCTGCCATGGTCAGGCCTGTTGGAGTCCACCCTTTGTATGTCCACTGTTACTTCTCCTCACCACACCCATTCCTCCTCATAGCCATCCTCTAGGATGCTCCTCAGAGCCACAGACTCCCTGTGGGCCCATGGCTGCCCGAGAACTCTGTCGCCCCACCCTCCATGGGCTTCTTGACCTCTGCCTTCTGTTTATTCCTTGTTTTTCCCCTTTCTGCACATGTCTCAGTGGCGTGGCTGAAGAAATCAAGCCCAAAGCAGAATCTACCAGAGCCCTACAGAGCCCTGGCCAAGGGAGATGATAATCTTGCCAATGGCCACAGAACAAGTACCATGGCTAGCTTTCAAGCCCCGGTGACCTGGCTCCCCAGGCTTTTAACCCTTACATGCAAAGTTTGAGGAACATCTCCACGGAGATTTGATGAGGACTAAATAAGACCAATTACAGGAGGCTGCCTTGGAAACTATAAAAATCACTGTGTGAGCATTAATCAGTTGTAAAATACTTTAGAAACAGCCAAATTCTGTTAGTTGAGTACTTGCAAGTGGCTCTGTTGCTTCCAAGCAAACCATGAACGGAACACTTGCCTTTCTTTTTCTCCTTTTCAGTTGAATAAGTCATAATGACTCTGGCTTGGCGGTTCGTGATGCTGGCTTATGTCTATGCTTATCATTGCCCCATCTATTCTCCTCTGACTACATGGTGTCTCTTCCCTGGAGCCCCTCCTTCCTGTTTCCTAGTCTCTTACGAACAGCCAAAGCACTGTCACAGCACGTGATGGCGTCTCAGCCACACTGTGTTGCTTCTTGCCACCTTCGATCTTGCATCCATCCTTCTTGAAGCTGCTAGAAAACTCAGTTTGGCTACTGCCCTTCTGATGAGGGCCCAAGGACCTAGTTTATAGCCAATGGGACATGGCAGGAAGTTAGAATAGGAAGTGGGATTATGGGGAAAAGGACGGCCAAATCCGTTGTTATTCACTGATGATACAATTGCATACCTAGCAAACCCTGGAGATTTCACTGAAAGGCAAATATAGCTCATGACTTTTCTAGTTGGCTGCAAAATAACAATTGACACTTATGTAGAGGGGAGCTCCTGCCAGCCCCATCGTGAGTGATCTGCGTATGCTCCCCAGCTCCCCTCCGCTCGCTCTCTTCATTTTGCAGGCAAGAAAACCGAGGCCCCGGGCGGCTGGGCGGCTGGGTGCAGAGCAAGAGGTCTGGCTGTTGTGCCTCTGTGCTTAGTTGCCCTGTCACCAACGGCTGTGCTGTGCGCCAGCCATTCTTCCTCACAAAAATGTGTTAGGAGGAAAAGACATGGCCACCAGAGCCATCGGAAATGCTGGCATGTGCCTCGTTGTCACCTGTGTCCCAGGCAGAGGCTCTACCTACCACCAGAGTCTAGTGAAGCCTTTTACAAAGTTGTTATCAATTTCTGCCCTTTATGCCACTAACAACAAGGGCTCTATCTAGGAATCGCTTGGAAAGTAATGCTCGCTGCAATAGTCACCAAGCCTTCCTTTCTGGGGACACGTTTGGTGCACTGCAGCCTGTTTACAAAGGTCAGCTCTGCCTTCAGCAGACAGCGCTTGACTTACACTTTTATGTTGAAAGTCCTGCCCCCAACTGAGGAATTATTGGCAACTGATAGCTAATGAGCAAGGAGAAGTCCTTTTATTTTTAGGAATTTGGACCCTGGGAGGTTGGCCACACTCCAGTGGATAGCCCCAAAGGAACAGCCCAAATTAGATTTGAAGGATTAAAAAAAAACAAAATAAAAAAGAGGACTCAAAATTGGGTGCGTAGGGAAGAGGGATGTGAATCTGGGAGGAGCTGGGTGAGGGGACGTGAATATGCTCAAAATGCATTGTCTAAAATTCTCGGAGAACAAAAATACTTTTTAAAAAGTCGTAAGACATTAAAAGAGACTTCTCGAAGTTAGATGTTTCAGGCAAAGAGCAGCAGCAGAGATCCTCTAGCGTCTGCTGGGCCCCGGGGAGGCGCTGCTGGGCCCCCGGGGTGGCGCTGCTGGGCCCTGGGGCAGCGCTGCTAGCGCCATCTTGGGTTGTCTGGGCTGAGACAGTATCCCTTCTTCCCTAGTCAATTTTAGGGCATGGAGAGAGTGTTGAAAGACCCACCACTTCTTGCCTGATTAAGTTCTGGCCTGTGGTTTTTCTGTCCAGGGGAAGAGAAGGAAACGCTGATCAGGAGCTTTGAACGTGTGCCCAGAGTGTTAGGAAGCGCCATAAGTCATCTTGCTTAATCCCAGCCATAACCTTATAGAATAAGTGTTATCAACCCCACTCTGCTGGGAGGGAGTTTAGGGTTCCAGGTTTGAGGAGCTCTTGGCAGATTGACTGCTCGGCTAGAACACACACAGTCTGTGGGTGGACCACCGTTGCTGCAGTCTAATCTGGATTGGGGGCGGGGGTGTTGGTGGAGTAAGGTGTCTCATCAAAACTAACAGAAAAGTGGCTGGAGAAGGATGCAGCTGGGGTTGAAGGATTCTTGGGGCATGGGTCTAGGGAAATAGTCAGTACCTCTAAGGATTCCTGACCTCCTCTAGGATGTCACTGGCGCACTAGTAGGAGTACACGGATCCCCATCAGACTGAGCATGCTCTGTCTGAGCCTGTCTGCAGCATGGGTTGGCCCACTGGGACCCAGATCAGTGGCTTCCTGGCTAAGAGCCTTAGCTACATCTGAGGACCAGAGCTGAACCTCAGCGCCTATCGCTTGGGCCAAGTTAGATGGCAGGGATACTGATGGGATAAACAGGGAAGAAGGAGTTTGGATTTGGTCCCTGATGTTGGGCCTGTGGACTCAGCCTGACTTCCAGGAGGCACAGAGGTGATAGGGACTCAGATGCAGCCTGGATCCTCTCTGGTCCCAGCTGTCTCTGATTCACATGTAAATCCCAGGGGCCTCTTCAAGGCTGGAAGCTTGGCAAGAGTGGGACTGGGTGAGAAAAGAAGCTAGAGAGAGGCATACAGTAGGGCTGGAAACATGAGCTGTGTGGGCGATGGAGGGACATGCTTAGCTAGCAGACCAACATTTGTTGGTATTGTACACGATCCAAGAGTGCTAGGCATGTGTGTGGATGCACACACATTGGTATGTGTATGTGTGAAGGCGGTGTTGGATCCCCTGGAACTGAAGTCACAGGTAATTGTGAGCTGCCTGATGTGGTTGTTGGGAACTAAACTTGGTCCTTTATAAGCACAGTATGGGCTCTTAACTGCCGAGTCACCTTTCTTTAACTGCTGAGTCACCTCTCTTTAACTGCCAAGTCACCTCTCCAGCCTCAGGGTGTTGAGTCTCCTATGCATATCATCATTCTGAAACCTCATCACCACTTCAGGGGCAGGCACCCTTATTACTCCCATTGCTCTGATAAAGAACCAGAGGCTTATCAGAACCATGAGCCTGTATGTCTGTGTCTGCTACATCACAGACTCACAGAGTCTAGTGACCGGAAGCAGGGCAGACTGGCTAGTCCAGGATTGAGATCATCCAGCCCTGGTTTCCTCCATTCCTGTACTGATTCTTTCAACCTGCCTTCACGACTACATACACCCCGACTGGTTGGGTCTGTCCCTTGTAGGCAGTCTCCTGCAGTGCTCTTTTCTGTGCTCTCTGGAGGAAAGCTGAAGGTTTATACTGACATGGAAATGAGTCACGGAAGGGAAGGACTGGAGACACTTAGGAAAGAACCCCTCCTGTGGTCCTGGTCACTTAATAGATGGGAGAAGGTAATGGGAGAAAGAGTCTAAAAGATTAGTGGCCTGACGGATGAGACACTGACCTCCTTAAATGTCCTCTCAAGGATCATGTGTTAAAGGTTTGTTCCCAAGAGAATGTGATGGTGCTAATGGGACCTGGTAAAAGGGAGGTAACTAACTCACTGTGGGTGTACTCTTGACAGAGCCATTGGATCTCTGATCTTTCTCCCCTCTTTTTGCTTCCTGGATACAGAAAGATAAGCAGTGTTCTCCTGCCATGTGTTCTACTACTGGTCCAAAGGCAGGAACGCAAAATAGCCAGGAACTGAAACCATGAGTCAGAACAACAAAAAAAGTTCATCTTATAAGTCCGTCTCAGGTATTCTCTCACAGCGACAGAAAACTGACTGAAAATGTTCATTAGTAAGACCGAGATCATAACTTTAACACCCCTGTTTTGCTAAATCTGGATGGTTACCCTGGATGTGGAAGTTCTGAGGAAATGGTAAAGTTATTCAATTATAAGAGTATTCGTATGATTTCAGGAATGTGTGTTTTATGAGAGAACAAAGCCTTGAGCCAAGAGATGAGGACTTAACTAGCAAGGGCGTCTTCCTGGGCACAGAAAGTCCCTACTGTTTTTCCAAAAACATACCTAACATCCCACAGCTGGCTGGTAGATGCCTTCCGTGAGGCCAGAAACCAGGATGAGCTGGTAAAAGATCCTTGTGAGGAACCTCAAGGCCAGGCCCTGAACCTCCAGAGGTTCTTTTTAAGGGCAGAAAGTCCTGCTTTCAGAACTGAGCCTGTGTGCCCAGGAGGCTTCCCCTAAGAGAGGGGCTTCCTGTAATCGACTGACACTCATGCCGTGTCACTGCAGCTGTGCGAGCTGGTCTCCACAGACCAGTGGACAGACAGATGGGAAACAACAAAGCTGGGTTCCTCCTGGAAGGCACAGCTTTTGCTTTCCTTGAACAGCCTGGTGGCCTTCCTGGCAGCGAAGACCTCAGAGCTCTGAGAGAGGCACAGTGGGGCTTTCTAATGTAGCTTTGTCAGAGCAAGCACACATCTGTATGTATATGTAAGCACACATACAAAATTGAACACATTCAAATGTGTGCATGTACATGCCCACCAAGAGTAGACTCAGGAATAGGTTGGGTATGTCTCATTATTTTATTTTTATTTATTTTTAATTTTTGCATTGTTTATTTGAGGGAAGATCTAGCTATATAGCCTTGGCTCACTCTGTAGACAGGGCTGGCCTTGAACTCACAGAGATCTGTCTGCCTCTGCCTCCCTAGTGCTGGGATTAAAGGCCCAGGCCACCGGATCCAGCATCATTTTGCTTTTAAGACAGGGCATTACTACACAGCCCCAAACTTGCAGTCTTCCTGTCTGAGCTTCCCAAGTGCTGGGACTTCAGGTGTGTTTTGCCATGCCTGGAAAAGCAAATGAGTTCTCTCTCTCTCTCTCTCTCTCTCTCTCTCTCTCTCTCTCTCTCTCTCTCAAAAGGTTTTTATTTGTTTATTTGTTTTTAATGAGTGTTTTGCTTGCATGTACATCTATCCAACCATGTCTTCCCTATTCCCGATTTCTTGAAGCTGTCAGAAGAGGCCATTGGATTGCCTGCAACTGGGAATGGTTGTGAACCACCATGTGAGTTCTGGAAGCCAAAAGTGGGTCCTGTGTAAGAGCAATCCCGAAGCATCCCTGCAGCCCCAAATTGACTATTTTAAACATCCTTGTTTTCATGAAATAATGTCAGATATTTAAAAACGTTTGTCTGATTAACAGAGGGTTAAAATATAATGGAAATATTTCTAAAGCCTTAAAAAAAAAACTAGTCCCAAATAGTCCATTGCATTCATTTCAAACTGGCTTGGGACTTTGGCATTTTTTAAAATGAGGTTTATTTTTGGAGCTCCCAGGTGATTTTTCTCAGGGCTGACTTAGCCAGTGGCCCTCTGCTAGGAATCTGCTTTTGCTATTGCATTGGTGTGATTGTTTGGTAGCACAATGTTTCTCTTTAAGGGTGACACGTTCCATTCTGACTGATGATAGCCGTTAGGAGAGCTTTGGTCCAGAGGCTTGCAGTATTAAGAATACAAATGCATTTTATGTTACAGTCCAGAACACATAACACATGTAGTCAGCTGCTGCAATGAGGATCTAGAAAGACTCTCAAAGCTCCGTGTTAAAGGCTTCAAGTTTGGCACTACTGGACCACAGTGGAAACTTGAAGAGGTGGACCCTAGTGAGAAGGCTCTATGTCATTGGAAAGTGACCTCCAAGGAAGTTTTAGGCTCCCAGTCTCTTTCTGCAGTGGGAGGCATTACTGTGAAAATAGCTCTGACATTCAAAGAGACTGGAACTTTTGCTGGGCTTCAGAGACAGTGTGAGTGATGCACCTTGAAGTCACTTGAAGCTTGGAGTTATTATTCCTAGTGTGTTTGTTCTGTTTGTTTAATTGTGTAACATTGTTTTTCCTAGGAGAGAACAATGTAACAACCAACCTTACTTGCTGGGGATTTCCCATATGACAAACTCTTACAACCTAAACTGATGCATAGCAGTCATCTTGAATTATGTACTCTCCCGAGAGACCCAGGGAGCAATGTATATGTGTTTGCATGTGTGCTATGTCAGCTATTTGTTGAAAGCAACATATAGGTGGAAAAGCAGCCTTATAAAACAAATATCACCTGTAAGTGCTGGCTGAAGCATTTGGATATTTTGTGAAGGTGTTTGTTTGTTTGTTGTCTGGGTCGGCTGGGGTCAGTTGGAGTCAGTGACTCAGTCCCTTGTACAACTATGTTAATGATCTCTATAAAATATCCCGTGTGATGCTTTCTATGCTGCTCGATAAACACAGAACAAAGCCCTTTGTTGGAGACATACACAGACAGACATAGGGATAGACAGATTCACAAGGCACATTCAGGCAGACACAGATTCTGACCCATACAACAGACAGACTGGAGACAGCAGAAGACACAGGGGAAGAGAATCAGAGACTTCAAATCTGGATTTGATTTTGGTTAAATGAGTCCAAGTGAAAGTATTTTTAATTTATTTTCCTTAATGTGGCACCAACATATTATTGGTGACTTTGAGTTTATGATTAACACATTCAAACTGCTGGGCCTTTCTCTCTCTTTTCCTGGCCAGGAGATAAGTGTCTCCCTCCACCACATGTTTGCACTGTGGTATGTTGCCTCACCATAAGCCCAAAGGCAATGGTGTCTGATAAGCAACGGACTAAAGATTTTCAAACCGTTAATCAGTATATTCACAGCGTCATGTAGCCATCACTACAGTGAATTCCAGAACATTTATCCTTTTTAAAACAAACTTGCTACCTATTAGCAATGCACATTAATTTTTCTTCAGGATACCACTTCCATCTCTAAATTATCAGTATTCTACTTTCTATTTCCATGTCCATCAAAGGGCAAGTGAGCCCTTTCTCTTTATAAGTTAACATCTCTCTAGTATGTGCTACAGTGGTAGGAAGCTGACGAACATTCCAGTTGAGGCAAAAGCTCATGAACTGACACCCCACCTTCCTCAATGTGACACCGTCGTCACACTTTTCAGCTACTCCATCGTGGCAGCAAAACTGCTTACCACCAGTCAGGGAAGAGATAAGTGCAGAACTCAAGAGTGGGGGTGTAGCACATGATTCATCAATCACCAGGGACTGGAAACCCAAGCCACAGCACAGCAGAAACACTGATGAGAACAGGAGTTAACAAAGATAGAGAGAAATTAGAAAGTCTGCCCTGCTGATGGAACGTAGTGGTGCAGATTCTGTGGAAATCAGTCGAGCAGTTCCTCAAAAAGATAAACAGAGTTGTCGTATGAGCCATCAGTTCCACTCCTGGGTGTGTACATGCAAGATAAACCAGTCTTTATTTTTTCCTCAAACCCAGTGTGTGAGCCTTCATAGGAGGATTATTTATGATAGCCGACAAGACAAAACAAATCACACGTCTACCAGCCAGATAAACAAAGTGTGGTATATCATCTATACGGTGGAACACTGGTCAGCAATGAAGATAAGGGAGGAGCTGGCCCATGCTGCAAAGCTGGTGGGCTCTGAAAACGATGCCACCGAAGCTGTACAGGGTAGTCCACATGGGTGGCACTGTAAGTAGCCTGTGGACCAGTGAGCCATGGAGGCAGAGGAGACAATGGGCCATTCGAGGAAGAGGGAGCCAGCGATTGGAGGAAACTATTACTCATTAGAAAGATCAGTGAACATCTGCAATCATCTAAGCCAGTGCTAAAAAAAGAAAATCAGAGACTCAGTGCTTAACCACTGCTTAACCACTGAAAACAAAGTGCCACTGAAAACAAGTGCTTGGAGAAATTGAACAGGGCATGATCTTTGCTATAAACAGATGCACATTTGGGGCGTAGTCTTCACAAGCACCAAGGAGAGCTTCCCCCTGCCTTAGTGCAGACGGCTAGCCAGCCATGGGCCTTCTCGTGGCTGAACCTGTTACTCATAACAATCAGTGGGCGCTGGTACCCAGGGTGAGCTCTAGGAGAAGGGGGCTCCTGGGAGCCCACACTGCAGTGCTTCTTCAGCTCACGAGGCACGTGACTTTGAACTAGAAGCCCCTAAGACATGTTTGCTGACTCCTTGGTCCCCTGCTAAACCCTGTTCACAGTGCGGGCATCGTACCTTCTATAGCCTGTGCCCCTTTGTCTGTGGTTCCCTGTGCTTAGCAAATGCTCGCTTCAGAACTCCCTTCAGCCCTGCCTCCTTCAGTCAGGAACTTGCTTCATACCCCCTTGTCCCCCATACCAGGAGTCAGACTCACCTTGCCCTCTCCATCCAGGACTTACCTCTGCCATCCTTATGGATGTGAGTGACCTTCCGCTCCTTCTCCATCCTTTACTCCCATCCTGATCTCCTCTGCCTTCTTTCCTGTATGCTGCTTGCCTGTGCTGGTTCCATGCAGCAAAGCAATGCTTGTAATGTCCACACTCTGACAGTGTCTGCAGAGCCTGGGCCCAGCCTCTGAATGTGTGCTGAATGACCACAGACTGGCTTGGCCTACAGACAGTGCTCTTTGCCTTGCTTGCTCTGTATCTCATTTATACTAATTCTTAAAGGAAAACAAAAAACAAACAAACAAAACTGATGGGGGGGGGTAGCTAGTGAGCCAACCCTGAAAGCTATCCTTGAAAATCTGGTAAAGGCTGTGTGGGTGACCTGTGTTGAGTTACCTCCTAAGAGGTGGGAGATATGAGCAGTTGTTGTCTGACACGCGTGTTCATACCCCAGGGATCACACGGATCCCACGAGCCTTCTTTACTCCTGGAAGCTTCTCCAGCACTTATTGCCAAGGGTCATCGCCAACCTTACAGAGCTGATGCCTGTCACAGTCTCCAGCAGAAGAGAGACTGGGAAACACTTGTCACTTCTGTCTGATTGCCTCTCTGGCTTCCTTCTGATGGAGGGAAGCTTCTCTGGGCCTACCTGTGCTGACTGAACATTTTTTTACCTTGTGAGAAGACAGAAAGTAGATCCTGCCAAGAACTATAGGAACCGTCCACAAGCACACCAGCCATTCTTCATTTGTCAGACAGGTGGAGGCGGGGTGAGCAGGTGGCAGGGGCAGGGGCAGGGGAAGAATAGGAGGGGAGGCAGTTTCTTAGGATTTGGGAGCAAGGCAGACAGTTGGCATGCGGTAGTTTCCCTGCATCTTGGCTGCAGCAGGAACCCAGGTTGCTTGTTACCAAGGACACAATTGATGCTGGATTAAAAAAGAGTCATGTGTGAAGAGAACCCTGGGGGGATTCTGGTTGTCTATTGTAGAGCTCTGGGTCACAGGCAGTCACCCTGTACACTGGGAACAGAAGGAGCGGTGGTGGAAGGGTCCTGTGGAAGGTGTTGACAGCTCAAACACACTGCAGGTGTCAGTGAAAGGGACACGCACCGTGCTCAGCACTGCGCTGAGGCCACTGGACACACTGTGCAAATGAATCAGGGCCCTCGACTCCCACGCCTCTGCCTAAGCTTCTTCAGGAAGTCTTGTGCATTCACTGCTATTTAGACTTCGCAGTTTCAGTAGCTATTTTCAGCAGTAGCGACCTCCAATCTGCCCCTCATGACTTGGCCTGGGGAATGCCAGGAATTTGGTGGTATGGATGCTAACTAGTAGATAGACTTGTCTTACCTTACCCACTCACCCACCCTTATGATGGCAATAGTTGACTATGCTTTCTTACTGAGCTCTAAGATAACCACTTTGAGTGGTTCCACTGAGATCTCTGGAACTGGCCTTAGCTTGGATTCACTCATATTTCTTTCAAGCACTAACAAGATTTACTTGTAATAAAAAAAAAAGGCTTAAAAGGAAGTCATTCACAAAAGGCCACATATTGATCTATCATGGTTCTGTGAAGTGTCTAGAATTTATAATTCTACAGAAACAGAAAGTACATTAGTGATTGCCTAGGGCTTGGTGAACGGGGACCTGGAGGAAAAGGGAGAGTAACTGGCTGGCACTGAGTAGTTAGTTTGTTTTAGGAGGAATAGAAATGTTCTACAGTTGAGAATATAATGTATGCATGAATATATATATATATATATATATATATATATATATATATACATTGAATCATACAAACTTGATGGGTGAATTGTACAGTATATAAATTATCTCCTAATAAAACTGTTAGAAAACAAAGAATACTCTAGGAACTTATAAAATCTGACATTACTGTAACATCTAAGCATGTGATGTTTTTCTCCAGTTCCCTGTTGCTGTGTTGTTGTATTTTACCAAAGGATCAATCCATGACAGATTGAAAAAGACAAAAAGTGGATCCCAACACCACTAAGGCAATGCTCGAGTGTACTTAGTTATTGAAAAATGTGAGGTTTTCATAATTTAAAAGAATCCAATTTTCAGAAACAAAATTGATTTTGTTACCTGATAATGAGTTTCGAAATGGATTTTGGCAATATTGTAGCAACCATATCTATAGGTTCTGTGTGTATGGATTTAACCAATGGGTAAGGTAAGACAAGTCTATCTACTAGTTGGCACCCAAACCGCCAAATTCCTGGCATTTCCCAGGCCAAGTCATGAGGGGCGGATTGGAGGTCGCTATAGCTACTGAAACTGCAATAATCTTTGCGAATAAGAGAAAAAAAAAGAAAAAATGCATCTGTACTGAACACATGCAGACTTTTGTTCTTGTCTTGGCTCCCTAAAGAATACAGTGTAACAATTTATCCTCATAGCATTTACACCCATGGGTATTATGGGTAATTTGAGAGAGGACTCAAAGTATCTGGGAGGACGTGCACATGTGAAACACAAACTCTATGTCCGTCTACATAAGGAGCCTGATGTACCTATAGTATTCACTGGGGCTCCTGAAAGTGACGACTCTCATAGGCTAGGAGGGCTGTATTGAAATAGACTGTCCTGGAGCATAGCACCCCTACAGTAGATCTTTGCAAACAATCCTTGAGGATAAACAAAACCCTTAGCCAAACTCCTGCTCTGCCTTACTGCCTCCATCACATGTCCCCACTCAAGTCCTCCGGTTCACCCATGCCAACATCAACCCAGCTCTGATTCAGCATCCTGCAAACGAAGCTCACTCTGTCCACAAGTGATAGCACTCCATGGCCATCCTCCTGGAAAATGCCTTGCTCTCTCTTCTCCATGTTATAGCTTAGGACCCACCTCCTTGGTACTGGACCAGCTTCCCCTTTGCTCCTTCAAGCCTTGCTCCAGCCAAGTCTTTAAAAATAACCCTTACGCAGCATGGCAATCACATGCCTGTCAGTCTGCCCCAAGAGACTCATGAACTTCCTGAGACAGCTGTGACTTCACCTCTGCATCCTGGTATTTGCCAAGGGATACATGGCAATTGGTTGAAGAAGAAATATTGTGTAGTTCACCCCAGTTTGGGTGATAATCTGGATGTATCCTGTTAGCCAGATAGGGCTGGATCTCCAAGTAAAATCTTGCCCATCTATATCCTTGGCTTGAACTCTCCCTTCCCTGTGTTTCTCAACCACATCACCCAGCACAGTTGGCTTCCATGGCAACCCCCGTTTCCATTCAGCTCAGTACTTCTGTCTTCCATTTTTGTGCTAGCTGCCTCCTCTCTCACATTAGTCATTTGGGGTCACATTTAATACCTCCTTTAGGTTTTACAGTCATCCTATCATCTCCAAGCTCCTTGGACTTGAGAAAGTCTTCCTTTTCTCTGTGACTCTTGGGGTGAAATGTTAGCTTCCAAGCCTTTCCTCCTCTGCAATACTTGACCTAAAACGTTGTATCCAGCTGAACCCAAGCTAATATCTGTTTATGACACGTAATAATATGTTAATGTGTTCACACACGCAATCCTTCCTTGTACACGACCATTTAGTGATATTAACTTCAAAGATCAAATTACAGTTTGGGTTGTGAGCCTGGCTTTCAATGGCTGAGCCATAGGCTGGGGAAATGGCTCAGTGGGTAAGAACTCTAGCTGCTCTTTCAGAGGACACCAGTTCAATTCCTAATATCCACATGGCAGCTCACAACTGTCTGTAGCACCAGTTCCAGGGGATACAACACCTAAGACATACACTAAGGCAAAACACTAATGTATACTTTTTTAAAAAGGCAGATGGAACTAAGCCCCATCTGGCCACAGTTTTGCCCTAGCCAGAGGGAATCTCCCTTCCATTACTAATACTCACTTTCAAGAGGGGTGTGGATTGGTTTGTTTTCATAGAAGTAATGAATCTACCATAGAGCGCTTAGGAGCAGGGTATACGGGGCTGGATGTGTGAGCTGGCACCCTGGCTCCCGTGTTTCCCAGCTATGTGAGCTTGTGCCTGTCTACTCTTGGTTCCTTCTCCTGTTTTTGTAAACAGTGATAGCATTTGTACACATGCCTTAGAGCTTCTGTAAGGACTGAGTAAATCAACCAACCACCGCCAATGAGAAGGACCTGCACATGGTGCCTGAATACAACTAAGTTCTCAGTAAAGTTAAGCTATAGTCTTAGCTGTGTTTGTTACCTCTCCTGCATGTGATCACTAAAGATCTGAGGAAAGAAGGCAGAAATTGGCTCCTTGTGCTAGGCCTTGCTTTTTGTGCTAGGCCTTGCTTTTGTGTGTGTGTGTGTGTGTGTGTGTGTATGTGGATACATGACACCTCATTTAATTTTTATAGTCATCCTATGAGGTGATACTTCTTACCCATTTTACAGGGTTTTGTCTGTTTCTATTTTGTTTTTGAGACAAGATCACACACTGTTTGTTAGCCCAAGTTGGCTTTAAACTCACAATGCTCCTCCTGCCTCAGCCTCCTGAGTTCTGGGATCACAGGTGTGAACCACCAGACCAGATCCTATTTTGAATTTTAAGCAGAAACATCAGGTTAAAAAAATACACCAAAGAATTCCTCTGTTAATTCGGGACAAAACAATTGATGATTAATAATTCTGTCAACACTTTCTCTACCCTGAGATCAAAGAGCCATTGAGTAAGAGGTGATACTTGACTACCCACCCGAGGCATGAGAGCCCTGGCTGGCACTGCCTCCTGAACAGGCTCTCCCTGTTTACAGAGACCCTTGTCGGCTCTCTACTCCTTGTAGCCTCTAATCCTCTGGACAGCCCTTCTGAGAAAGAAATTTTAATGCTTCCAAATTACATCCAGGGACCTCAACCAAGCCAGGTAGCCAATGAGGGACAGAGCAACTCTTGGAACTCGGGTCCTGAGGTCATTGCTGTTGTCCTCAGGTAGTCCCTCCCAGTTCTCTGCAGCCATGGCATTGCACTGCAGACCTCTGTGTGGGCCTGGGTGCTTTCCCAGGGGAAGACACTGCCAGGGTCCGGTGTTGAGCTTAGCCCAGAAAGCTCCAGCCATGAGTCCACATACATTGTTAGGGCAGCTGGGCTGGACGATGACAAAAGTCACCCATTTGCACTCTTATATGGGTGAGGAGGTGTCCACAGCTATTCCTGGGTATTCAATAGGCTGAGATAGAAAGAGTGTAGATTCAAGGCCTGCCTGGGCTACATGAGTGCAGGTCTACCTTGTATTATTTTTTTTTAATGAAATAGAAAAAGATAGAGTTATGGAGTGTGAAGGAAAAACAGTGAAAGGAAGAGGAAGGATTCTTTTGACGGGCAGAGATGTAGCTCAGTGGCAGCGTGCTTGCCGAGCATGCGCAATGCGCCAGGTTTGATCTCCAGTGCCACAGGGGAAAAAAACGGAAAGATAAAAAAATAATAAACAATTGACTTCCTCCCTCCCTCCCTCCCTCCCTCCCTCCCTCCCTCCCTCCCTCCCTCCCTCATTTCTTTCTTTCTTCCCTTCACTTTCCTCCCTTATGGTTTTTTGTTTGGTTGGTTTTTTTATTTTTATTTTTTTTGGGGGGGGTTGGTTGTTTTGTTTGTTTTTGGTTTTGCCCTGATGGATTTCCATCCGTGGCCCTCAGGCAGAACCATGCTAGCTCATCTGAGATGACCTTGTACTTTGAGTCCAAAAAAGGGAAGGGATGGGAATATTGATCCCTTCCCTTCTAGTTGATATTCACTATTAATTAGTTTAATCCCACTGGTTCTGGCTAATACTTTCTTACAGGTCACGTGAAGTCGGGATGTGCAGATAAAACCACAGATGCTTTATTCCCCCTTGTTGATAAATTAGCTCTCAGTCACTAGAACACAATAATAGAGAAGGCAACTTTATTTATTTCTTTAAACTTTTTATTGGCTCTTTGTGAATTTCACATCATGTACCCCAATTCCACTCATCTCCCCACCCCTTACAAAGAAAAATTTAAAAAACAAACAAAAAAGAAAAACAAGAAACCAACCCATCTCACCGTGGAAGCTGCTGTGTGTCACAGCGTCACACAGTACACGTTTTGTCCACACATCTTCACTTTCAAATGTTCATTGCAATGAGCCATTGGTCTGGTTCCAGGCCTCTGGCTTCTGCTATACTATCAGTACTGGATTCTTATCCGGACTTGTCTCTGCTGTCCTGTTGTTGCCCCTGTGTCCTGGAGTTCCTGCAGCATTGGATCTGTAGGACCGGCCCCCTCACACCCCCCAGCAGTTCTTAGATGGGGTAGATGTTGGGGTGGGCCAACTCAAAGTCCTGACTCTGGGCCTTGGTGGTAGCTGAGTTGCTCATCCTGCCAGCTCTCCTGCACCCCCTTTACCAGGGCCAGCTCCCCAGCACCACCAGCCAGCTCCCCCACTGCTGCAGCTGGCAAGGGACAGGGACAGCTCTCCTGCTCTCAGGGCAGCTCACCCTCGCCATACTACCAGGCCCAGCTCTACTTTGCTCTACCAGATGAGGTGCAGGATCTGCTCCCCAGAGTGCTGCAACCACCAAGGGCCGGTGTGAGCTCTGCACAGTCCTTAGATATCAACATGGTCCCAGGTGGCAGCCAGACCAGGGACATCCTCATGACCCTTGGTGGTAATGTGATCCACAGACATGGACACAGACCCCTGCTGCTGCATGACCATGGACCCAGACATGGCTTTCAGTGGCAGCACTGGCCAGTACTTCAACATGGCATCAAATCAGGCTATTCCCTTCCACCCTTGCATCTCCAGTTCTGCCTCTCTCCTAGTACTCAAACTGCTCCACTTCTCTTTCTGTCCCTTCTCTCCACCACGGACTTGCACATCACAGTGGCTCCAGCTGTGGGCGGGCCCCATGGAGGGCAGGCCCCTGGGTGTCTTCCATCTGTCCCCTTTTTGTTTATTTTTGAGGTTGAATTTTGATCACAACTTTTCTCCCGTCCCTTTCCTCCCTCCAAACCACGCACATGTCAGCAGCGCTGACTGGACTCAAAAGGCTATTAATAATAATTTTAAAAAGAAGACGCAAAGTTGGGAGGGTGATGGGAGGGTGGTGCTAGGAAGAGGAGGGAGTGGTGGTGGCTGGCTACATACAGGTCAATAGGTGTTATATAAATGCATGACATCTTCAGAGAATAAAAGATGTTAGCGCTAGAGAGATGGCTCAGCAGTCGGGAACCAGTATTGTTCTTGAAGAGGACCAGAGTTTGGTTTCTAGCTCATATACTAGGGCCTCACCCCGTCTGTAACTCCAGCTCCGGGAGATCTGATACCTTCTTGCCTCCCTAGATACCACATGTGCATCACATGTGCACAAACACACACAGAATTAAAACTAAAATAAATCTTTATTTATTAAAAATATTATTTTATGGGTGTGGGAGTGCACAACTTTAATCTGAGAACTTGGGAGGCAGAGGCAGATGGATCTCTGTGAGTTCAAGGCCAACCTAGTAAGTTGCAGGACAACCTTGTCTCCAATATACATATACGCATGCATGCATTCACACACACACACATGCACACACGTATACTTTTAATACAGTTTCTAGAATTCCCTTCTATATATAGTTTGGAGTTGACCTTTCCCACCAGAGATCTCTCTGGGAGATTTTGGAAGTAAAAGAGTAGTGTTATGTGGTGGGGCAGGCACCAGGCACTGTTGAAGCTCTGCACACTTCTCTGCTGGGTCACCTTGATGCAAAGGCCATGGGCACTGCACCTGCTGACCCACTTCTGTCCCTCTAACTCCCCAGTGGTGCATATTTAATGTCTTTGTGAGGAAAGGCGCTCCTGGGAAGGAACGGTTTGGAAACCTGAGATGCAGCATTCCATGTTTAATAGAGTTAGACAGTGTCCTGGAAACTTCTCACAGAACACTGTGCATCTCCCCAGAATATCACTTATGCGAATCGTATGATTTTCCCATTAAATACTTCGGTGGCCTGAATTTTTCTATGGGAAGACTTGATGAGTGAGCTGTGTTACGAGTGCACCATTGTCAACAGTTGCCGTGGTTACCGCTTTTTGAGTCACCACAACCTATTTGAGTTAGCCTTGGTGGCTAGGTGGCAACACTCCCAGCCTTTCCCCGTGTGAGTTGCTCTCAAGCCAACCAACCCCTCCAGCTGAGTCTTATGATGGGTTTTACGGCTGCAGCTTCACCTCTACACTGCTCACCCTAATAGCTCATCTTCAGGCTTCCGGTTCATCATGCCAACTGTCCTGACGACCTTGATTAGTTGTCTTCACCCACTTGCATCTACCAGATCTGTACATCTGACCAAAAAGAGAACAAAAGAAAAAATACTTACTGGTTAATTCAGATTAGAGTGATATGGCTTTCTTCCAAGCCAGCACCAGCCTGTCAGTCTGACTGGAGGTGAAGCTGTCTAGAGACCTCATACGTTAGCTGTAGACAAAGTCATGTTTCAGCTGGAGCCACAGAAATATGGTAAGGTTCCATCAGTTTAGTATTTTCCTGACTCGTTACAAGAAACAAGACACCTGCACAGTAAACCTAACCAGTGTAACTTGTCTTACAAGTTTAAGATCCAGATAAGAGACACATATTTTATTTTCCAGATTAATCTCTTAAATCCATGCATGCTCAAATCAAGTAGTTGTCTGGGCTGCTTTACAACATATTACAAAGTTGATTAAAAAAATACAACAAAATAAAAACAAAACTAAAAACCACGAACACATTATGCTAAATTCTGGAAGCTAGGGTGTAGCAGGTCACTTCCTTCTGAGACTTCAAGAGACAGTCCGTGCTCTGCCCAGCCTTGCTCTGGGCTGCTGGCAGCCCTTGGCATTCCTTGGCCTGCAGGCCCCTTATGATTGCTTCTTCCTCTGCTCAGTAGGTCTTCTACTTGGAGCCTTCCTATTTCCTCTTATTGCAAGGGGTAGCAGTTGCATTAGACTTAGAGATAACACTAACCATTCCCTCTCCTTGGCTTTGCTTGATTAGTTGGTTCTCACTGAAGGAATGGGAATCTCTCTCCTCAGTTGCTGCCAGCTGTGTTGCTGTTGGAACCTGAAGGCTTCATCTAGCCTCACTAAACCGATATTAATACTGAGGTTAGCATCCCCAGTGTGAGTCTGAGACAAGAATGCTGCGTGCTTGCTTGGGCTCCTGGAGCAGATGGACTGGGAGGATTTTTTTCAGCCTTAGTTGCATGAATAAGAGGACAATCAGGCCACCATTTTTCCCTTAGGAGAACAAGTATTCAGAAAGGTTTAGGCCCATGGAGAGCAGAGCAGGGGTCAAACCCTGGTGTTTCTGCTTTCATTTTGCACATGCATCTTTTAGTTACATCACCATTCGTTTTTACACTATCCCACTTCAGTATTCTTTTTTTTTTAATTTGGATTTATTTATTTATTTATTTATTATATGTAAATACACTGTAGCTGACTTCAGACACTCCAGAAGAGGGAGTCAGATCTCGTTGCAGATGGTTGTGAGCCACCATGTGGTTGCTGGGATTTGAACTCTGGACCTTCGGAAGATCAGTCAGGTGCTCTTACTCACTGAGCCAACTCACCAGCCCCCTACTCCAGTATTCTTGAAATGTGCTCCAGTCACTGTCTTAAGCCTGCAGTCACTGGGTTCCAGGAACAACAGGACATATTGACAACCATCTCTGTGACAAAGGACTGTTTCTGTCTTTACGCCCTTTTGCCTTTATGCCTTTATGCCCCAACTCTGAGCACTGGTGAGCCTGACCATCTCTCAAATGAGGACAATTATCTCTGATGAGGGGGCAGCACTCTGCAGAGGTAATACCTTAGGAGAAGTCTAAAGAAATAAAGACTTTTCCAATCTACCAGTACAAAAACCAGAACCAGAACCCAGGCAATCAGGCTACACGGTGAACAAGTTCACTTCATTCTGTAAGCCTCTTGCCCTCTGTTCCAATTGTACTTCAGTTCACCTAAACCTCTTATCACTCCCCTGAAAATGGACTTTGGGAAGGGTCATTGGACAGCTTTATTTGTTTCTCTTCCCAATGTGCACACTGATTAAATCTCTTTTTGTCACCATTACTCACCTTTAATTGGCAAATTGAGAAGAGTGGCTCCATTGGGATTTCTGAAGCCAGACCTTCCACCCCCAAACTCTCATAACTAGAGAGCCCATGATGGTTTTTGGTGGAAGTCATGTGTGATGCGGGTATGTACACCTCAGTCCAGGTGAAATCTGATAATACATCATGGAAATTAGCTCTGATTTCTTCTCCCTGAGAAGGCTCCTTGCCCTGTGGAATTTTGCCAAGTTGTTTCCAGCATTTAGCATTTCACACCAAGAAATACAGATAACAGCTTCCATCAAGCCACGAGTTAGGAGGAAAAGCCACAGCTCACCCTCAGGTACGGTGTAGATGCCCACATCCCCCTGGCAGAAGAAGAATGTTCCTGCCATTGTTCTACGGACAGACTTCCTCCAAGGAAACTGGCTGTCTTCATCTTGCTTGCTGGCAACTTTCAAATGGAAGCTCATTGAAGCAGAAAATTTTTTACATTCCACTTTCTAGGCACTCTGTTGCAAATCTAGTCCAGATTCATAGCATTAATTAATCTCAACTTTGGAAGTCAGAGGTCCTTAGATTTACTCCATTTGCACATTCTTGCTCTTTGAAGGCAGACTAACATTTCACACGTCCTAGGTATTGGGCTTCTTGCCCAAGCTTCTCAGAAACTGTGGATGATGCTCTACAGTTGTGTGCCCAAGTTCTAATGAGATTCATCTGAAGTCGAAGCACAATCGGTGTGAGCAGACTCCTCCCCAGCTTCAGTGCTGACCTCCAACCTGACGTCTTCCCTCTGGAATTGCCTTTACTGCTTTCCGGTGGGAGAATTACTCCTCTTGAGGGAGAACAACCTGATGTATGAAAAATGCTGCCTCCTCCAGTTTGTACGGAGTCTGGCTTGCCCTGGCTGTTTTCTTGCTTCAAATAATTAAAAAAAAAAAAAAAAAAAAAAAAAAAAAGTCTTTTTCTATTTGTTTATGTCTTGGCTCAGTTTCCACATTAGTATTCCTGACACTGGTTGTACTGCTTTGGGAATCACTTTTGGCCTTCTGCTCCCTCCTCCCCGTTGTAAAAGTTCCTTGGAATCCTGTGCAATCCCTGTACTGGAGGCGCTCTCTGCAGGAGGACCCCACCCCTTCCTCCCCAGCTTCACCTTAGGTGAGGTTATTAGGCACCCTTCCTTCTGTTAACTGAGTTCCTGCTGTGTTAGGGCCAGCACTAACATTCTCAGCAGTCAGCCTAGGGAACAAGGCCGGATATGCTGCCTGCTCTTACAAACACAAAAAAAACAGGCATTATTCAAAGAATTATATGAATATGTATAAGATCACAGTTCCAGACATGTGCAGCACACTTATCACTCTACGAGCTCATAAAAAGGCTTTCATTTTCTACCAAGTTAAAGATGGAGAGATGATAACTGGGATCTAAGACATGAATGGAGCATTTACCGGAGTCATAAAAGGAGAGGAAACAACACAGTTTTAAAAAAAAGGGCAAAGGATGTCAACAGAACACACATCAAAGAAGATACATTGATGGCCGAAAAGTGTGAAAATATGTTTATATGTAATTAAACAGTAGGAAATTACTAATTAAAACAGCAATGGTGTGGTTGGAGGTGTAGCTCAGTGACAGAGAACTTGCCTAACATTCAGGTTCTATTTCTGGATACATAAAAACCACCACAATGTTATACAAGTAGAATGGCTAAAGCCCAAAACACCAAATGCTGGTGAAAAAGTGCAGCAGTGAGACATTGTCTGTTGGTGAGATGAAAAATGGACAGACAGTTTGGTGGTCTCTTACAAAACCAAACATACTCTTGCCAAATGACCCAGCAGGCTTGCTCCTTGGTATTTGTTCAAGGGAATTGAAAACTTACATTCATACAGAAATCTACATGCAGATGTTTATAGCAGCTGTGTTTATAATAGTCAAGACTTGAAAGCAACCAAGATGTCCTTTAATCAGAAAAAGGATAAACAGATGCACCCCTGCAATGAACTATTATTCGGATGATAAAGGGATGAGCTATCATGCCATGGAGATAGGAAGGAATCTTAAAAACATACTGCTAAGTGAAAGAGGCCAATCTGTAAAATGATGTAGTGTATTATTTCAATGATTGAATGCTCTAGAAGAAACAAAACTATGGAAGTACTAAAAAAAAAATCAGTACTTATCAGGGGTCTGAGGAGAAGGAAGAGTACACATATATCGAACGAGGAACTTTTAGAACAGTAAAATATTCTATATGATGATATAGGATCATGGCTCTCAACCTGTGGGTTCTGACGCCTTTGGGGGTCGCCTAAGACCCTCCTGCATATTAGATATTTGCATTATGAGTCATAACAGTAACAAAAGGGGGTCACCACAACATAAGGTATTAATGAGTTGCAGCATTAGGAAGATTGAGAAATACTGCTATAGGCCACCTGCCATAGCTCAGAGAATGTCAACACAATCAGCACTGATGTAAATTAAACAGCGGCGTTTGGTAGTAAACAGTGTGTTAACGTGGGTTCACAGACTGACAAACTGAAGTGTTTCTCCGTGTTGATGGAGGTGAAGGCTGTGTATGGGGATAGGAAGGGGTGAGGAGGGGACACAAACTCTTTGTTTCGCACCTTCTTTCATTTTTTTTTCTAATCTTTGTGAACCTGAAACTGCTCTAAAAAAATAAAATCTAGGGCTGGAGAGATGGCTCTGTGATTAAGAGAACTGGCTGCTCTCCCAGAGAGGTCCTGAGTTCAATTCCCAGCAACCACATGGTGGCTCACAACCATCTGTAATGGGATCTGATACTCTCTCCTGGCGTTCAGGTGTACATGCAGATACATCCATATACAGAAAGTAAACAAATCAACCAACCAAAGGAGGAGGAGGAGGAGGAGGAGGAGAAGCAGTAGTAGTTGTTGTTGTAGCCAGGCAGAGGTTGCACACACCTTTGGGAGGCAAGGGCAGGTGAATCTCTGTGAATTTAAGGCCAGCCTGGTTTCAGGACAGCCAGAGCCACACAGAGAAACCCTGCCTTGAAAAATAAATAAAAATAAAAACATAGATAAATAAATAAAATCTACTAATTTCTTTAAGTGGGTGAAGGTGGGAGAGAACAAGGTGCAGAAAGAGACTAATTCATGCAGAAGCCCTCTGGCCTGGGGGGAGCTTCATCATTACACAAGACTGAAGGAAGGCATCATGGGTAAAACAGAGAAAGATGGGGCATGGTGAGGATGGAGAAACAAGTGTGGCCCAGACTCTACAGGGTCTGGTGAGATGTTAAAACTTTTTCTTTATTCTGAAAGTGTTGGGAGCTCCCTGAGTAGTTTTAAGGTTATGATAATAGGATAACCATGGTGAGAATATAATTAGATTTGCATTTCAAATTTTTAACATTTATTAATTTATTATGGGGGGCATGTATAAACCACCTAACATGTGTGGAGAT
Source organism: Mus caroli (assembly GCF_978045245.1). Taxonomy (NCBI): domain Eukaryota; kingdom Metazoa; phylum Chordata; class Mammalia; order Rodentia; family Muridae; genus Mus; species Mus caroli. The sequence goes on from NW_028227258.1 coordinate 52,181,729, forward strand.
TAGGTAGGAAACATTGTGGGAGTTGTTTCTGTCATGTGGGATACATGGTCTGAAGTCAGGTCATCACACTTGGTGACAAGGACCTTTGCCTGCTGAGCCATCTCGATGGCCTACGATTCTATTTGTGGTTACTGTGTGGGGAGTGGAAAATACACTGGATTACTGAGGGAGGCCAAAGTGGACATGGGAGTACAGGTGAGGAGCTGCCACCATGGCTCAAAGGGAAAACCAAGGTAGCCTGGATGGGAGCAGATGTTGCAGGAGTAGGAAGAAGGAGTAAGACAAACCAGTGCTCGCTGGGACAGAAATTGAAGGAACTGTGGAGGAAGGTGGAGCCAGGACTGTTTCCTTGGTGAATGTGTGATTGTCCAATGAGAATTTCAGGTTTTAGACATTTCTCTCCCTTTTTAGCCATATTCTCTTTTTTTCAGGGTTTTGACTCATGCAGATTTCTCAGCTTCTTTCTTGTAATCTGTTTCCTCCAGTGAAAGCAGCAGCAGGTCCCTTCTGCACAATAAAGGGCTCTCGTCACTAGAATTGAATTCATAAAGCAAATTAAGCAATTTTTGTGGCATTTGCAGGATGCAGAGCTGCCATAGTCACCACACAGTCATAACTGTGTACTTGGGGAAGGAGTGTGCCCTTCCCTCCAGCCGTGGGTGGGCTGAATCAGGTCTGTTTCTGCCATAGTCAGCTAGCCCACCTAGGGTGGAGTGTTCCGACCTAGGTAAAGTCTATTGTGTGCCACATCTGCAGCTTCCTGCAAGAAGCTACCTGGTGAGCAGCTGAGCTTGCTTTCCAGATGAGATCCTAACAAAGCAAGGAGATCCTGGCAAAGTGGGGGATGGGTCTCCCCCTTTAAATTCAAGACCCTACAATTAAAGATTGAGTCTTGATCAGAGAACTTTGTCTTGGCTCATTATTTCTTTCACTGTCCTTCCCATCCACCCCCAGCTTTCCTTTCAGGAACCCAGTAACCTGTGACCACTGATGGCTACACTGAAGCTGGTTTCAGAACTCCATACTCCTATCCCTGTGCTGAAATCCTTGGATGTGCAAAGTCCATTATACTAAAGAGAATGATAATGTTACCCAGATAATATAACCCATGTAAAGGCTCTTGTAAGCTTTATTTCATCTCTAGATAAATTTGGATCCCTGTGATTGTTAATGTTGTCAACTTTGGGTTAATTGAGATGGGCAGCATCATTCCCTAGGCTTCAGTCCTGGACTGAATAAAAAGGAAAACCTAGCAGAGCACCAGCATTCTCTGCTTCCTTCTGGTAGATGCCATGTGACCAGCTGAGCTTGAGCCCTTGTGGCCGTGCACCCCCCCCCCGCCCCCATGATGGATTATACCCTAGAACTGTGAGCCCAAATAAACCTCCTTTCCATTATGTTGCTATTGTTGGGGTATTTTATCAGAGCAACAAAAACACAAATGTAATTAATTGAATACCTAGTAAATGCCATGTGTAGCTGTTATCCTTCATTGCTTTGTGAATAGAAAAAAGAAAGGGTTGTGTGTCAATGCTGAGTCTAGCTTCAATTATGAGCCAGGCTTGTGAGATGGATCATTGGTGGCTCATCGGTTAAGAGCACTGACTGTTCTTCCGAAGGTCCTGAGTTCAAATCCCAGCAACCACATGGTGTCTCACAACCACCCATAATGGGATCTGACGCCCTCTTCTTGTGTGTCTAAAGACAGCTACAGTGTCTTTACATATAATAATAAATAAACCTCAAAAAAAAAGCCATCCATGATGAACTAGGAAATGGCACAATAGGGAAAGTGACTCTGTGCAAGCATGAGGGCTCTGCCTTCAGATCCTCAATGCCCAACAAAAGCCTGGTGTAAGGATGCACATCTGTAAGCTCAGCACTAGAGGAGGGAGGGCAGAGGCAGGCAGAGCCCTAGAGCTCACTGACTAACCAATCTAGGCAAATTGGTGAGCTTCAGGTTCAGTAAAACCCTGGCTCAAAAAATAAGGTGGACAATTATAGAAAAAGACACTCAACATTGCCCTCAGGCTTCTACACGCACCCACCCACATGAACACATATGTACATACCACATGCATACATACAAATATTTTCAATCCAAAGTTGGTTAAGACCATGGACATGGAACCCATAGATCTGGTCCAGGCACTGTTTGGGGTGTATCGTTAGCTTACCAAATCATTCTGAGAGCCCAAGGAAGTAGTGTGATGATCATCCTCACTGACAAATAGGGAAACTGAGGCACCAAGATCCTATGACTTGTCTACGTTCTCTTGGCAAGGATTTGAACTCTGGCTCTAGAATCCTGGCTCTTAAGCCATTATGCTGCTTATCTCTTAAGTTTGTCTTTTCTTTAAGTTTCTTCTAAAAGGTCCAAAAGAACTTTTATCTACTGGATCTCAAAAAATGGAGGGAGAGAATCTGCATAATGAAAGAGAACATGCGTAACCCAGTGGCTAATTGCAAAAAGGAAAGTAGAATAGCTGAACAACGCTGACCTGCAGGCTCATCTGAAATAGGATGTGGAGGGATGGAGAGAGACAGAGCAAATCTAAAGTAGCCGCAGGGGCTGCTGAAACCCAGCCAATGCCAGCAGCTCTCAGGGCATCTGGATATTCTCCTAACAGGAAGAAGCAGGATGCTAATCTACTGGGAAGCATGATAAAGCCAGACATGAACACTTGGTTCCTGACACAGCATACTAAAGGAATCTGGAGAAGACCAAGAGAGGGGTGGGCCTTGGCCAGACATCTGATGCTGTGATTCTGAGTGAAGAGAGCTTGTGGTATCTCAAGGGAATGTTTTAACTTGCCTGACCCAACCTTATGGGATCTTCTGGGGGTGAGCAGGCCCTAGGCATCTGCATTTTTATAAAGTTCCTCAAATGAATTCCAGCAGGAGTCCTTAGAAGGCAGACTGGTTCAGACTCAGACAGCTGATGCTTATGAGTTCTCCTGGTGGCCGTGGCAGTGGCGGTGGGGTGTGTTAATGTGTGTCCATATTTGTATGTGTGAATGCACATGTACATATGCCGCTGCATGTGCAAGGAAGTCAGAAGACAACATCAGGTGTCAGGCTCACTCTCAAACCTCTCTGACCCAGGTCTCTTACTGCTTACCACTGTATGCACAGACTGGATGGTTCACAAGCTTCTGTCTCGCCTCTCACATCTCACCATGGGAACACTCAGATTACAAATCCTCACTACTTTACAGGAACTGCAGGCCCGAAGGCCTTTGTAGCAAGAGCTACGTGGAGCCACCTCCCAGTGAAATGTTTACTTACAAACACAAAAGTCAACACGGAAGTCCATTAGGACCTAGGGGAAGCTTGTGCTAGAAGCTGGGACTTTCTCACCTAGGCTCCAGGTGGGCACACCAGCCTTAGTAACTTCCATGGCTAATCACATTTTCCTTCCCAGGCTGAGTCTATGATTATTTTCTATCCTTTTTTTGTTTTTCATGTAGTTTATTTTTTGTTATCTGTTTTGTGCTCACAACAAAATTAAGCTTGACTTAACATTAGGCTATATGCATATTTTTATTTCATAAAAAAGTTTCATGAGTATAATTTTCACTGTCAGCTTAATATTCCTTATATGGATATGATGAGGCTTAGTGAGCCTTTCTGCAACTGGACAGTAAGGTTATTTCCAGTCTGGGGAAGGCGGTAGTAATAGTAAAGCAATGATGAGCATTTGAGAGCCTCACCCCCACATCCCACCCACACGCACAAGCACAGAGTTAGTGCCACTTCTTGAGAATAGAGTATGAGACACATTGGCTGAACAAATACATTTTATGGCTTATTTTCCAAACCACCAATTTGCCTCGGAGAAGCTTCACTGAAATTTACATCCTTCCTGAGAACTTGAGAGGCTCTACTCAATACATTCCTACTAACTGTGGTAGAGAGAGTACTGACTCCCTCTTCCTACCCTCCCCTCAAAGACAATGTGTCAGTAAGTTTCCCTCACTGTAACAAAATACTCAAAGCTGTGGAATCTTGTTGTTGTTGTTTTTAAGAGAGAGGTTTATTTAGCTAAGTTTGAGTCTAGAAGCCCAACACTGGGTGACTGCATTGATTTGTCCCCTGGTGGTGGCCCTTTTACTGGGTCATATCATGATAAATAACACCATGGTGGAAGTTTGTGAACAGATAGAGACCAATAGTAAGACAAGAAGCCACAGCCACACTTGGGTCCTATAAGAACTATGAAAATCCTCTATGAAGGCACAACCCAAGGCTTCCCTCCTCTCATTGGGTCTTACCTCCTGACAGTGCCACCACGTCTCAAAGCTTAAACTGGAGGTCAAGCTTCTAACATATGGGGTCACAACTAAGTGATCACATCTAGCATCTGTCCATTTCTAAGCTCTGTGGCTAGACCACCATGGGGAACAGTGACATAGCATAGGTGGACAGGCTTCCCTGGGTTGTCCAGATGGGCCTACAGTACTTACAAGGGTCTGACAAAGGAGGAGAAGGACACTGAAGAAACCCATTGAGATAGAGTTTAGAGAACTCCTCCAACTGGCCAACTAGTTTTAAAAATGGAAGAGAGAGCCAGGTGCCAAGGGAGTTGGAAAAGCTTCAAAGGCTGGAAAATATGAGTTGATTCAGCCTAGGAACATCCAGAAAAGTGCTTGGGTAACCCATGCGACCTCTGTTGGACTTCTGACCACAGAGCCAGAAGCTTGTGTTGTTTGAAGCCAGTAAACTGGTGACAACTTGTTACTGCACCAGCAGAGAGTAATACACCAGCACTGATAATTTCTATTTCATTTCATCCCGATAGTTTTTATTATTATTTTAATGTGTATTTTTGATTGGAGTACATTTATTGTTTATCTACTCTATGAAGTGCTTTTTCTAAGCACGTGGGCAAAATAGAACTGTATAAGGATCCAAACTGAGCCCTACAGAGCATTTCTTTGTTAGTTATGCGACTAGAGAGGGAAAGTCCCCAAGTGTATAGCTCTGTTGGTGCTCTGGGAAGAGGTGAGCCAGGAGCAGCTTCCAGGAGGGTCACCTTTCTGTGCTCTGAACCAAGCCTGTTCAAGAACTGGTTGGGATGAGCAGAGGTGGGGACACTCTGCTTTTCTGTGTGTGACCCTTTCACTGAACATCTGTGAAAAGCATTTCAGTTTGGGGTCTATCATGTTTACTAAGAGGTTTTTTTGTTTTTTGTTTGTTTGTGGGTTTTTTTGGCAGTGTCTTGTAGCCTAGACTGGCTTTGAATTCCATGTGTAGCTGTGGATGACCTTGGACTTTTGATCTTGATTCCACATTCCAAGTGCTGGGACTGCAGGTGTGCATCACAGAGTCCAGTTCATACAGTGCTGGAGATCAAACTGAAGGTTCCATGCATGCTGAACAGGCTCTCTGCTTGTGCTGCCACACCTGCAGTTCCTAGCAATACAGTGTTTTTAAAAAGAAAGATTGACTTACTTGTGTGTGTGTGTGTGTGTGTGTGTGTATGATGAGAGAGAGAATGAGAGAGGGGAGGGGAGGGGAGGGGAGGGGAGGGGAGAGGAGAAGGAGAAGGAGAAGGAGAAGGAGAAGGAGAAGGAGAAGGAGAAGGAGAAGGAGAAGGAGAAGGAGAAGGAGAAGGAGAAGGAGAAGGAGAAGGAGGGGAGGGGAGGGGAGGGGAGGAGAGGAGAAGAGGAGAGGAGAGGAGAGGAGAGGAGAGGAGAGGAGAGGAGAGGAGAGGAGAGGAGAGGAGAGGAGAGGAGAGGAGAGGAGAGGAGAGGAGAGGAGAGGAGAGGAGAGGAGAGGAGAGAGAATGCTGTTGAGGCCAGAAGCCAGTTGTGACCCACCCATCATGAATGCTGGGAACTGGACTTGGGTCCTCTAAAAGAGCAGCAAGAACTTTCTAATCTCTGAGCTGCCTCTCTAGTCCACTCCTCTCATCCTTCAATAGTCTTCATACAGAAACTGAAGCTTGCTCCAGAGTGCAGAAATGGATGAGCCCCGTATGACTGAATCATGACAGGGAGAAGGGGCCATGACCACTGCCTGCCCCTCTCCCCCCAGATCCTAAACTATGGGTTTAGTAGATGTGTTATGCAAATATGAGGGAGAAGGAATGAGATTGCTCCCAAAGACTCATGACTTGGTTATCCTCTGGACAGATGACTGCATTTAGGAAGGGTCTTTTTGTTAGCAGTCAACAGCCATAAATGCTAAATCCTGTCACTTGTTTATAGTCCTATCTTCTGTTGAATAGCAACATTCTACTTCTCTCCATACATTGAAGATCTACACCCATGAAGATGCATAGCATCTTGGAACTTGGAATAACGACACCCAGAAAAGAGAGCAACCAGACCAGAACATAATGTTGCACCTTCTCTTTCCATCAGGGAATTACCGTCCTGTTCCAACTCCACCCAAGTGAGCAAAAGTCCCAGTCATGGAGATGGCCCCACCTTTCCTTGACACCGTTTCCTGCTGATCCCCAAAGGATGGGTGCAACCCCTAGAGCTACTGTCACTGACCTCTGCCATTCCAGGTCTCAGGTCTACTATTTCTAGAGTTGGTTACTGGCCAGTAGGTCACCCCATCACCAGCACTAAATGAAACTCATGATCACATGGTGAAAGATTTAAGGATTTAAGTTCTTCACACACAAGAAAAATCCCAAGCCTGTGAAACTGCAGCGTGTGTGCTCAGCTACTGAGGTGGTTATTTCCTAAACTTTCCCAGGTCATGATTAAGAATGCAGATGCCAAGGCACTCCCTTGAAGAGTCCATGGATCTGGAGTATGAGTGGAAAGCTGTATTTTTATCAGATTCCCCAAGAGATTTTTATTAGTAAACAGGTTTGGGAAACTCTGCCCTGGGGCAATTTAAAAGTACCCAGACCAACAGGTCGTGGTTTGGTTTCTGATGTACTGCAGCCCTGGGCAAGGGCATCTTCACTGTCAAATGAATCATGAGAGGTCTATAGATATGGGCAAAGGAAATTATCTGAATAACAGATGCCGGGAGGGGCATTCTGGCTGACTGGAAGACTCGCTCCTTGCTCTGGGTACAGTGATGCTCAGACAAGCCTCCACCTCACCATCCCCACCATCTGGTGTGTTGAAGAGATGGACCAGGAGCCACTGATGGTGGTCTTCTTCTCACAAATGGCAAAGGCTAGTATGTATGACAACGTCTCTGTTTTTCATCAGCATTGTATACCACATGTGATAGAGGCAGCTAGTGGTTGTAATAATCTTATAATAAATGAGGTCAGGTCTTGAGAAGCAACATGGAGACCTTACCTAGAGGCACAGCCATACCCAGGAATTCTGAACTTAGACTTGTTACCAAATGACCCTCTGTGCTCATGCTCCAAGCATACTTCCATATATACCAGCCTCACTGTTTTCTTCCCTTCTCTGATTTCATTTATGCAGTCAGTACTTTCCCCCCAACAGAAACATATCCAGTAAGTGTTTAGATGAGGAAATAAAGGCTCAGAGAGACGAAGAAAACTGCAGAGAGATAGACACAAGGCTGCACATCTGTAGTCCTAGTACTCAGGAGGCTGAGATGGGCAGGGAGATCTGAAGTTCAAGGCCAGGCAGAGCTACTTAGTGAATTTCAAGACAGCCTGGCCTAAGTAGTGAGATTCTGTCAGAACACACATGCACACACACATACATACATGCTCACACACACACACACACACCAATTGTGTCTATTTAGTCAGAAGTCACAAAGTCAAACTGGGGAGTTGTAGCTCTGGAACCCGAGCTCTAACCATTACTCCAGGACATGACACTTCCCTACTGAAAGAGAAAAGAATCACACTGCCACATTTCACTTCAAAAGAAACAAGTATCTCCATGGAAAAGAAACAGGAAAATGTGAAACTTGCCAAGAAAAGCATTTCGAGTGCTCAGTCCAGATGAAAGGAAGGTTGTAGAGCCACTGGCAATGGCTCTTAACCAACTGGGAGCAGAGGAATCAAGGAGACCATGTGAACAGCTGCCATGGAAGTGAGGCCCGCAGGGTCTGAACAGATGGGAAGGCCTGAGATGGAGCATGGAGGAACAGAATAATTCATGCTCTGGAAAAAGAAACTGAGGAATTTCCCCAGAATACAGCACAAGAGGTTAAAAATAATTATGAAACTAATCACATGATTTACATATAGGCTCTATACTCCTAAATTCTGTGACAAGAGCCTTTATATTAATATTGGCTAAAATAAAGCCACATCTGACAGATCCACAGGGAACAAGTTCCCCAGCTTGCCCTCAGGCAACAGCTGATTGACAGTGGTCAGAGCCCTTCCCTGAGATTTCTGATCTTGACAGAATTAGGTCTCAGTAGCTGTGCTGGCTTGTTTTATGTCAACTTGACAAAAGCTTGAGTCACTTTAGACAGGGAACCTCAATTAAGAGAATACCCCCTCCAGACCGTCCTGTGGGAAACCCTGTGCTGCATTTTCTTGACTGATTATTAATGTGAGAGAGCCCAGCTCTCCATCGGTGGTGCCTCTCCTGGGCTGCTGGTCCTGGATGCTGTTAGAAAGCAAGTTGAGCAAGCTGTGGGGAGCAAGCCAGTAAGCAGCATTCATCTGTCCAGTGCTTGCCTCCACGTTCCAGTCCTGACTTTCTTCAACGGTGGATCTTGATGTAGAACCAAAAGCTGAAATCAGTCTTTTCCTCCCCGAGTTGCTTTGGGTCGTGATGTTTTTTCACTGCAATAGAATCCCTAACTAAGACACTAACCCTCTGGAGAGGTCATAAGGTCATAAGATAGCAGTCCCTGGTTCCTGTCACATGACAATGGCACAATGACTTGTAGAGAAAAGACAAGAGTGCTGTCAGCTGGGGCGGCTCTCTTCTACACCTTAGCTCTTCTGGGGTTTATGTGACTCACTCCCAAGACCCCCTTTAAAATTGTAAACATTTTTTGAATTCCCTGATACTTTTCCAGTGGAATGAATGAATCTGAAACTGACATTTGGTTATTCTTTAACTATTTGCTGGCTTTTTTGGAGAAATGTTTTTTGGATATTTATCCTTTGACTCTTATGTAGGGTTTTGTTTGCTTTGAACATGCCATATTTCCAAACCCAGTTTCTAGCCTCCTGATTCAAATCCTCCTCCCTCCGACCCCGCCACTTAACAGCTAGAATCTCCCCCATCTTAACACACAGACAAAAGACCTAAATATCACCAGTCATGCCTTCTCAGATTTAATCTCCCACACCAAAGCAGCTACCTAACTCCATCACTGCTGGCCGAGATGCCTCCCAAGCCCTCCCAGGGCTGCTGGCCACACACTCTTATCAACTGTGGAATGTAAATTTAATGGCTTCTCAGGAGGAAAATTTGGAAACACATTTCAATAATCTTTAAAAAAATTTCTTTGCATTGGATGAAGCAAATGATTTCTCTGGATGAAGGAGAAAGAAAATTAAGGACAAGAACAACTGCTTTTAAAAACACTGATATGAAGCTGGGCTTAGTGATGCACTCTTCAAATCTCAGCACATAGGAGGCTGAAGCAAGGGGATCGAGGGTTTCAGGCTAGCCTTTGCTATATATACAGTAAAACCCTGTCTGAAATAAATAAGCAGATAGGTAGGTAGGTAGGTGCAGACATATATAGACACACACATACATAGAACATACATAGACAGGGAGACTGGCCTAGGGATGAAGCACCAGAGGATATAACACTCATGAAGCACATAACAAAAGCCTGATTCCTTCTGTACACTGAAGATCTGCATCCATGAAGACAGCATAAAATCCCAGAACCTGAAACAGTGGTACCTGGGAAGGGTGTAGCCAGCCAAGCATCCCATAATGTTGTACCTTTCTTTTCTGTCAAGAGATTCTCCTCTTCTCTATCCTTTTCCTTCTCCCCTTCTTTCTCTCTTTCCCTCTCCCCTTCTCTTTCCCTCTTTCTCTCCCCATCTCTCCTTTCCCCTCCCCCATCCTGCTCACACCACCACCACCCAATCAAAAATACAAAATGTTTGTAATAATGATATGCTTTAATACTATTTAGAGCTGAAGAAATGGCTCAGTGGATAAAAGGCATGCTGTAGAGGCATGAGGACCTGAGTTCAAATCCCCAGACCCATATAAAAAGCCAGATGTGGAGGTGAATGCTCTGTTAACCCCAGAACTAGAAAGTAGAGACAGGGGGATCCTAAGATTCCTTGGCCAGTCTGACTAGCCAAAACAATGTGCTTCGGGCTCATTGAGAGACTTTTTTTCAAAATAATAATAAAGAGAAGCAATTGTGGATGACACATGTTATCACCCTCCGCCTCCACATCAGTGGGCACAGGTGAACCCACATGTGTATTCCACACACAAACACAAAGGAAAAAGAATATACTTACAAGGGTGGAGAGTTACTTCAGATAGTCTTAAAGAAAAGAAATACATACAACATCTAAGTTCATTAAGTGTATGTGTAAAATATGCTGAGTGTGTAAAAATAGATAGACTTAGTCCCCTGCCTTCATCTCAAAGCAATCAGGGCTTTCTTTCCCCTTCGGAGAACTAGGTGGATGAGGTTAGGAACTGTCAGCTCTGTAGTACAGTGTGCTGTGTGTGTGTGTGTGTGTGACCAGACTCTCCACAAGGACACCCAAACCCCCTCATCAACAACTTTAGAGGAAAGATTTATCATAGCTCACAGTTTCACAGTCTGCAGTCCAGTCTGATTCTGTTGTTTCTGAGCTTGTGGTGAGACCCACCATTGTAGTGGCAGGAGCCATCTTTAGCATGGGGGATACTACCCATAGTGAACAGGAAGCAGAGAGGGAAGAATGGAGTGGGGACCAAGCTAAGGCAGGCCTTCCCAGAAGCCTGCTTTTCCCATTAGATCCCTCCTCCTAAAGTGCTCGGAACCTCCCAGAATACATCAGACCAAGCCCTCACCATATGAGCCTCAAGGAAATATTTCATTTTAAAGCCAAAACCCTCTGGTGAAGTTTTAATTTTTTCTGTATTGCATTTTTTATGATAATATAGCCTCATACCTATACCCCAAAGGCCATTTTCCCTTAATCTAGTTTAATAATTATCTCCACATGTCTCACTCACACAGTGGAGGATCTTACTATATCTCACATCTACACAACTAAACACTAAGCAAACACTAAAACAGTAATAGTGGTTAGTAGGAATTTGCTAATGTGAATATGTCCCATCTTCTCATAATTTTGAAAACGACATTGCCAGGAGCTTCTTAGCATCGTGATGCACGGATCATGAGTGAGCGCGCACTCTAACCCATGCTTGGCCTTCACATTTATACTCTTTGCCGGTTTTGGACATCTTGGTGTCCAGATCTCTTACCAACTGCAGGATTCTACAGACATAACAAGGACCCTAGTTTCACTTCTTGTCTGATGGAAGGTAGACATTTCTACAAACAGCCACATGAGTCATGGTATACGTGCCTAGAGGTGCTGACAGGTGCATTTCAACCCAGGCAGGGAGCAGGCTTCATGGAGGAGGAGATGTGTCAGCCACATCTGCCATTATCAAGCAGAGAGCTGGGAAGAGGGAGCTCATCTCCTTGGCAACCACAGGAAGGCTACAAGGGAGTGAGCTACTCCCATGTTTCCTGACAGCGACGAAAATAGGGCTTTGCATAGAGCCAGAGAGTCTGGCTTCCCAGTCTCTGGCTGGCTTCATAATATTGCAGCTCCTTCATCAGGAGGGCAAGAACTTCAAATCTCAACTCTCTCCCCTCTCTCTCATCCCCCAGGGAGTAGAGCAGAGGGGCTATTCCCCAACCCGTGCTGGCCACGCTGCAAGGCACACCCACAGGCTCCCATTCCTTGCTTCCATGGGCTGCTGCCAAACTCCCGCTCCTGGAGTCAAAGGAATGTTGAGCAATCTTTGGAATTTTTTTTCTGCCAAGAAACAAGTACTTTCGAATTCCGAATTCCATTCAGGCCTCCTGAGCAGCCACATTGCAGGAGTCTGCAAAGCCCCGGCCTTCCTCAGCAAACCTGGAGGGGACTTTTCCCCATTTATATTCTTCTCCTGCTGGCAGCGGTGTAAGACTCCATAGCGATGAGGTCATGAGGCCCTGCCCCGCTGCATCCACGGGTGGCTGAGCTGCCAGAACCTTGCTGTCCTGTCCCAGTGGCTCAGTGTGTTCAAGGGTAGGTAGGCTGGGGGAGGGTCAGGGTCAGGAGGGTTGACGAGCAGCCCTCAGATTGCTAAAGTTCCAGCCTAGGCTCGACTCTTAGGACATCCCACCTGCAGGCCTGCCCCTTACTTGTGATCCTATGTGGCCTAAGGACTCCAGTCCACAATATCCAGTTTCCTGGGTACTGCATGTGGGGAACCCACTTGGCATCTGGAAACTTAGAATTAATCAATGCCTTGCAAGTAGTTCTCAGCTCAAATGAAGCCCTTTGTGATGCCCACCACTAAGCCCAAGTTCTGCTGCTGTGTAGCCTTGTGGTATCCTAGGCTTCTCCTTCTAAGCATTGCCTTGTTATTAATAACTGGCTGTGAACTTGCTTAATGTTTTCCTCTTTGGGCCTTACTTTTAGACAGTGTTCTGGTTTTCTAGGTCCCTATTTCATTCACAACCAGACAGGTCGAAGACTGGTGAGATTGTTTAACATGGATTGGGGGGGGTGGGGGGGAGAGCGCTGGAGGGAAGGCTCAATAGTGAAGAGCCTATACTGCTTTTCCAAAGGACCCTAGTTCATTCCAAGCATCTAAGTCATGTGGTTCACAAACGTTGGAGTTCCAGAGGATCTGACACCCTCATCTACAGTGCACATGTCACACACACACATACACACCAGACACATAGATACATACACATAAGTAAAAATGAATCTTATAAAATATCATGGTGCTGTCTGGCATATAAAGTGGAGGTTTCTGATCTAGTCTGGTCATATCGCAAGTCCCTAGCAAAAGTGAGCTTTGCGTACAGTGGTCATGTTAACCACCCCTTTGGCCCTTGTTTCTTTGTTATACTGGCTCTGGATAGGCCCTGATCCCAACTGTACAGCCTTCCATTTTTCTTAGGTTTGAGCAAAACTTGAAAGCTGCAAAGCCTATCACATCCATCATTCTGTCCATACATACTTTAAGGCTAGAAGTACTATTTCCATAGAAGAAACTACTGTCCCAAAGAAGTGGACCTCAAGTGTATGGCACCAGATGGTAAATATTCTCTACCCACAAAATGTGCCAATTCAAACCAAATTAAAGTATAAAGACAGGTTTATTGGGGCAAGTTCACCAACCATACAGAGGGTCAGTGAAGTAGCCATGTTGAAGGAGATAGAGGGAAGAAAGAAGAGAGAAAAGGGGAGAGGGAGAGGAAGAGAGGGAGGGGAGAGAGCAGGGAGAGGGAGAGAGGGACAAAGGTGAGAAAGAGAGGTTGAGAACCAAATGTCTGGATTCTATAGTGAAGAGCCTTTGGGTGAGAGGAAGCCCAGCCTCTGGGCTGGAAAGTCCAGCATAGAGGGTGGGGCATGCTGGGAAAATCTGGAGGTCAGATCTGGCTTGGTATGTTAAATAGGTCTGAATTAAATAAATCTGAAACCCAACACCTTGTATCAGGGGCAGGAGGGAGGATGGAGATTTGCAGAAAGAGGGACAGTGGGGCAGGAAAGCCTGGAGAGGCCTCAGATACAAGAGCACAGCATCTTGGAGAAGGGACTGGAAATAAGACAGAGTGTGTTTGCTCTGAGAACTGGATCAGAAACCTCAACTTCAGTCTGGCGGTGGTAGTGCACACCTTTGATCCCAGCACATGGGAGGCAGAGGCAGGTCAGCCTGGTCTACAGAGTGAGTTCCGGGATAGCCAGGGCTACACAGAGAAACCCTGTCTCTTGGGGTAGGGGGTGGGGAGGTGGAGGAGGAAGGAGGAGGAAGGGGGAGGGGGAGGAGGAGGAGGGGAAGGAGAAGAAGGAACCTTCACTTCATAAGCCAGACAGCTTTTTGCTTGTATTGTCTACGCTACTTTCCTTTTTTCCCCTCCTTCAAGGAAGCAGCTGGGAAAGTCAGGACTCACTAGTGTAACTGACTTCATCTGTGCAGGGGGCACCAAAGACATGTTTGTAACTAAGTAAGTATCTATGTATCTGGCTCCCAGGTGAGAAGACCTTAAAGAGGAGGGGACAGAGGGACAGAACAGCCATTGTTCATTGCCTCCTCAACCCTGTACTATGCACATGTTGAGATCACGCCTTTTCTGCAGAAAACCTGGGGGGTTTGCCATTGGGAGAAGTTGCCTAAGCTGTTTCTCGGACTTCTTGTGAGATTGCCTCATTTGAGTGGGAATCCTTGTGAGATCTAGGAGATGTAACAGACAACAATACAGAGATTAAAGCAGGAAGTTCCACGGTGTGAGGAAGGCAGGATGAAGGTTGAGGCAGACAGCAGTAACTGCAGTGGCAAAGGCCCCCTGTATAGGGAAGCGAAGACTGAATCAAATCAGCATTGGGGAACACGTAGCCCATGCCATGAGTGTCACAGAGAAGAGCAGTAGGCAGATTGTGAGCTGTCCTCCCAGCTTGAAAGCGTAGGCTTTCAAGAAGGAACTAGGGGGGCGCTGAAGATTGTATCCCTCTGGATTCTATATTTCTATATTAAGAAAGGACAGGCAATGGGAAATATCCTGGAAAGCTCTGTGACAGCTGGGGTGAGAGATGACAGTTTAGGCCTGCCTGGGAGAGGAGCAGCAAGACGTGAGAAGGGGTCCTGGGGAGTGGAAAGGAAGGCAGGACTTCTTATTGCTCTTTTTCCCAGACAGGGTTTCTCTGGGTAGCCCTGGCTGTCCTAGAACTAACTCTCTTTATAGACCAGGTTGGTCTTGAACTCAAGAGAGCTGCCTGTCTCTGCCTCCCCAGTGCTGGGATTAAAGGTATTTGCCATCATATCTGACCAAGAAGGCAAGATTTTCTGATGGTTTTGATGTGGAATGTGAGCAGAAGAGGACTCTGTGGCTTTTGGGTTTTGTTGCGAGACAGATGGAGTCAATATTGACTCAGATCGTGTGTGTGTGTGTGTGTGTGTGTGTGTGTGTGTCATTACAGCTACTGACTACCAAGCTGGGGCGGGTCCCTAGTCTCTGCACTCTGATCTCCTTCGATCCTCCTAACCTCAGGAGGCAGAACTTAGTCCCTTCATTCCAGGGACAAAGTCTGACTATGGCTACTTGTATATGAGTGTGGAGCTCAGATGCCCTGGGTGACTTTGACCCCATGAAGCAGATGTCCACATCTGGCTTCAGGAGTCCAGACACTGGTTCCTTTACCTCATATGACTGGGCCTTGATTTTACTTTTGCACACACACACACACACACACACACACACACACTCTCCATACTCTCTCCTTCCTGTGTAATCAATCTGTCTTAAGCTCTAGGATTCCCCCAAGGCCCCATGTCCCCCTATGTGTACTGCAACTTCTCTCAGATTATTATTTGGATATTGGAAAATGAATAGAGGAGTAATCAGGACCAGAATATTTGGAGAGTGCCTCAAAGGCCTTAAGAAGATGTATGAGCCGTGAGTCAGGAGAGACAGTGGGAGAGAATGCAGGGGAGCTCAGCTGTCCAGTTTTTAATGGCCTTTGCCTGAGACTTGCTGACTCTTAGGAGGGCTTCTCCAATGGCAGCAAGCTGGAGCTGTGGCTGCCCACTCCTCAGGACTGCCTTCCCTTTCTAAATCACCGAGTCCTACTTGCAAGCAGAGCACACAACTTTGACACTGATCTAATTGAGGTAGGGGTACAGGGGAAGGCATCCAGAGCCACAGTGTGACCTCAGGGGTGAACACTGTCACTCCCACCCAAGGATGTCCTGAGCCTCCTTTGAAGAATGGAAAAGAAGGCTGTGTGACCTGTTGAGGCAGCTCTCTGCCCAGCCAGAGCCTGTCCCTAGGCTCTGTGTTTACCAGCAGGCTGTCTTAGCAATAGCCTGAATTAGTGAACTGTTCCAGCCAAATGTGCAGCAGAGGAGGGGATATAGCCCTGTTCTCTGCTAAGTGCAAGGCTTTAAACATTTATAAGCACTATTCTGTGTTAGGCATTGTCACCCAGTTACCTGCTTCCATTTTCATAACTACCAGGTCCAAATAAAACTGAAGTTCTGAGTGACTCAGAGTGACTGGGCCTGTCCTGGACTTCCCAGTGCTGATAGGCCTCAGATTTGAGATGCAGGTTTCTGGGGTTGTGACAGGCACACACTCCCTGCCTGATGTACTGTTGGGTATCCCCAAGCCTCAGTGCACAGCCCCCACAACCCCATACTCCCTCTGAAGTCATTCTGCCTTCTCTACCTCTCTGAGTGCTGAGGCTGCTCAGACTGCAAGGATGCAGAGATCAAGGAAAACGGACTAGCATCAAGTCCCGTGGAGGCCAGAGATGGAGCCTGTGGCAGGGAGGGGCTGGGACACAGACAGCCTCTGTTGGTCTGGAAGACACAAGCACACTGTCCCAGGAAAACACTTCTGTTTGCAAACAAATGCCACAAGCTGGGGAAACAGCACATCTTTGTCTGTCCTGGCTGCTGCTCATGTGGCTTCTTTGCCCCCATCCCATCCCCCTTCCTATCTAGGGTCCTTTTCATCTTTGTCGTTATAGCCTTGGAACTGAGTAAAAAGGGTGGCTGGGTGAGCTGGAGCCCAGGCTTAAGGCCCCTGGTCTCCAGCCTTTGGGATACAGTTCTGGCCCACAGCCTCTCATGGCTCTCTAAGCTGAAGGTCATAGGAAGAAGATACGCTTCAGATGACAGGCCCCTGCTCAGCCTGCTGGCCTGGGCCTCTGCTGCTAGGCCAGCAAATGCTCAGACTACACCAGCAAAAAGGCTACACCTCTGTACAATGTCTACCCAAATCTCAGGCTCTCATAGGACCTCAGTGATAGAGACAGATTAGGTAGTTTGCCCATAGTCAAGAACCTTTCTCCTAGTCCTTCTAGTCCTGCTCTTGCCCCTTTTATGACTCTCTTTTGTGTCTCTCTGTCTCCCTCTGTGTCTCTGTCTCTGTGTCTGTCTCTGACTATGTCTGTCTCTCTCTCTTTCTCTGTGTGTGTGAGAGAGACAGAGACAAAGAGACTGCGATTGGGGATTGAAGCTAGGGCCTTCGTCATACTCTACCACTAAGCTGCATGCTCAGCCCTCCTCTTCTTCCTTATGTGGGTCCCTCCCAGACCCCAGCCCACCCAGGCAAACTCAGACAGGGCTGGGCTGAGTTTTCTCCACACATGTGGTGCTTATCACGCAAGCACTGCCTCGGAGGGTTTCGCAATCAGCCTTGCGTTCTGGTCACCCCAATGGGCTTGAGTTACAGGAGAGCAGGGGGCCTCTCATGCTTTTCTCAAACTGCTGTCTGGGTCATCACCTCACCCATGCCCAGACATGGGGCTCACCAAGGCTCCTGCTCAGTTCGGGAGGAGTTGCATGAAGGCCTTGAGGGTGGACCAGATATTTTGCCTCTGAAGATAGAAAGGCAACGAGATGTTTGTAGGACTCAGCTCAGGAATGGGACTTATAAAACAGGGAGGTGGCCAAATCACTCACATTGGTCTTGGAACGGGCTCTGTTCACAGGGCCAACTGAAACACACAGATCCGAAGGCCAACCACGTTCCTCAGAGGCTGTGGGAGCATGGCCCAGCCTAGAGCTGGCAGTGGAAGTGCCAAGCTAGACAGGTAATGGGTACTGCAAATTGATTGCTGGCTTTCAGAAGTGACTAGGGCTTTCCTGGGACGCCCTTCTCCTAGATTAATTTACCCCTCCCCCTCTCCATTCAGCCACTTAATCAGTCCAGTCACCCATTGTATCCAGCTTCCCTTAAGCCAGGCGAAGTCAGCCTGGTGTAGTTCAAGGGAGGCAGACCCTAGAAACGTGATTCAGGGTCTGTCTTCAAAATGCCTGTAAACAATTGGAAAGAGAAAATGAGCACACACAAGTCAGACTTTAGCTGAGAATGAGAGCACTGCCTGCAGCGGGGAAACCACAGACAAGGGCAAGGAAGGACACGTGGCTAACGAAGGACATTGAGTTTTTATTTCCTGCCTTTCCTGCAACCATCCCCCACCCCACACAGAGCGCAGTGGAGGGTAGGGATCACAGCCAGCAGCAGTGACCAGGGAACAGCCGCCTAGTAAATCAGGAGCCTCGAAGATTCTGAGGCATCGCAGGGACAGCACTGGATTTATAGCTCTTACAAGACACACTACTTTCAGGGAATTCACTCTGTTTTGGGGACACTACACTGCTGACATCAGCTCCAGGACATCAAGGCTGTAAGTGACTTGACAGGCTAATAATTCTCAGTGGCTTACAACACTCATGGTTTCAGGGAAGATGGCACACACGGGCAGGAAAAGACAGTATGAACCAGCAAAGCCAGCCGGTCTCGTGCCGGAGGAGCAGAGCAGATTCTGGCTGCTCCCAGTGACATTTTTCCAGAGCAGATTCTTTCATTCTTACTTCTGAACCCTTCGAACTTTCCTAACAGCTGGAACTTCCCCCACCTCCTCTCTCCAGAAGCCCCACCCTTATTTTGAAACCAGACTCTAAGGAACCAGTTGTGTGGGTCTTGCTCTTTGACTAACCCTAGTGGACCTGCCTGAAGATGTCTGGTGTGGGCGGTACAGCAGTTGGTCTGCACTAGCAGCATCTCACTCTGTGGTCTGTTCTTATGTTCAATAAAGCTTTTACACTCAGAAAAACCTTCTGAGTATCCACACCAGACTTACTTCTGTGATACATCATCAAGAGATAGAGTGGTGTAGTGGTTAGTTCTACTGCCGCTGCGGCTTCCCCACCGTGACAGACTACTTACCTACAAAGCCAAAATAAAACCTTCCTCTCTTAAGTTGCTTCTTTCAAGAATTTTATCACTGCCACAGGAAAAGTTACTAACCACAACCTGGAATTACCCAGGAAGAGAGTCTCAGGGGTTCTCGGACTGTAAGCATGTCTGTGAGAGATTGTCTTGATTGCTTTAATTGATGTGGGAAGACCCAGTGTCTTAGGGTTTCCATTGCTGTGATAAGAACACAGTGTCCAGAAGCAACTTGGAGAAGAAAGAGCTTATCTATATTATTCACAGGTCACTCTCTAACACTTAGGGAAGCCAGGGCAGCAACCTGGAAATAGTAATTGAAGCAGAAGCCATAGAGGGGTACTGCTTACTGGCTTGCTTCCCATAGCTTGCTCAGGATGCTTTCTAACAACTCTGGACCACTTACCCAGGGGTGGTACCACCTATGGTGATCTGGGTCCTCCCACATCAATCCACTAACCAGGAATATGCCCCATAGACTTGCCTATAAATTGAGGTGTTTTCTCAATTGAGAAAAATCTCAAACTGAGGTTCTTCTAGATTGTGTCAAATTTATGACAAAACAACAACAAAACAGGGGGGAAATCCAAGCAGGACACTCAGCCTGAGAGTGGGGCCCTCATTACGTGGTTCTGGGCACTGGACTGCATAAGCACAGAGAGAGCTAGCTGAGCATTAAGTGTGTGATGCATTTCTGCTCTTGAAAGTGCATGTGATGAGTTGCTTCAAGTTCATGCCTTGGCTTCCCCTAAATAACATACAGTAATTCGGAATTCCACACCACAATAAGCCCTTTCCTCCCCGTGCAGCTTTTTTGTTTGGGCATTTTATCACAGCTGCAGGGGTGGGGGTGACTAGAAGAAGGGCCAAGCCTCGGGACTTCCTGCTCCACATCAAAGCTTTAGGAAGCACACATATACACCCACCAGGAATGAATTTAACCTCACCAGGCAGCCTCCAGTCAATGTCACAGGAGCACAGGAATGCTTCCACGTTATCTTTTTGCTGACAGCTGCTGCATTCATAAGTTCTAAAAACAGAAACAGGGAAAGTAACTAATATACGGATCATCTCATGCAATTACTGTCCCACCCTCGGCCATAACAAGAAGAGCGCTAACATGCTACTTAACAAAATTCCTGACTTCGGTGCAATGCTATGAACCTGGAGATTTTACACACTGGGAAAGTACTCCAAGTTCTTCAAGAATCAGACTTCAGAAGAATTGGCACAAGTGAAAGAGAAAAGAGGGAATTTCAGAAAGAGGAAATTGCTTCAGTCAAACATGGCAAGCTGAAAGGGTGTAAGCCAATGTAAGGTACACATGACATGCCTCTTGTCACACGCCGGGCTTCTTGTCTCTTTCCCACAGCAGACAGTGCTAATTGACTGTAGTATCTTCTCCCACTAACTCAGGTCATCAGCTCCTCAGTCGGTATTCCAAATCAATGGAAGCTAAGTTGGGGTGGGGTTGACTTGTTCTCCTGTCTAGTGTCTTGAGAAGGTGTAAGAAGACAGATCCTGCTGGAGCAGATTTGTGCTTTGGAGGAGAGAAAAGAAAAGGCCAAGCGAGGACAGGCCACAGGACTGGATTCCGTCACTTTCACTTAAAGAAGAAAGTGACGTCCTTGCCCGAGGTCCATGGAAGCCAATGGCAGTGGTGCTGGAGTCAAGCCTTGTGTCCCTTGGGCAATAGGATGAGGCCAGACATTTGGAAGGTGAAGTTTACAAATGTTTTTGTGTGATACAGGGGCTAAGGTCTCACATGAAGGTCTTCTGAGCTCTCTGAGTTCTCCCTGCACCTTAAGACACTCTCCTTGCCCAGGTTCCCATGCTTTGTGGATTGGAAGCCTGTGGTGGGTGGTGAAAGGGGATATTAGAGAGAGAGGCACATCCAAGTTCAAAGAGACTTTGGGGCAGACATAGAAGGTCCACTCCTACTATATCCAGAATCTAAACCTATAAAAGTCCAACACAGGCTCCCTCTCCCCTAACTTCCAGGTATGGGGAGCTTCCAAAAGCTTTTGAGGATGGCAGTGTTATGATTTAAAAAGTGGTATTTATAAAACATAAGTATGAAAGATTTGTATGTCCTGAGTCCTGTCAGGAGAAGATATCACCTGGTAGACCATCTTTGAGTATGGAGCTGTGTGGAATGGGGATCCTCTTAGCCTGCAAGCTCCAAGGGGTAGATTACCCACAAATGACCAGAGAACTTGAAGGGCATCTCTGTGGCTGAACTGAGATGAAGAAAAAGAGGTTTCACTAAAGATCCAAAATGTCAAAGGCCCTGAGGCTTTGACTCGGGGAGGGGACAGGAACACAGACAAGAAGCTAGACACAGCTGGAAGCACCCCTTGTCAGGGTTCCTAGGTCCCCACCATGGTGGACTTGTTGCTTTTTTTTTGGTCTTTGCCTTCCTGAAAGAGATGTGGATAAAGGTGGCTTTGTTTTTTTCTAGAATGGTAAGGTGGGGAACTAGGGAAGCCATGGCTTCTTTTGAAGGCAGACTTGGGCTCATTAGGAGGGACAGGTGCAAGGCAGACTCTATACAGAAGAACTCATGGCAGTGGAGGGTGCAGAGGGCCAGTGGGGTGACTCAGTAGATAAAGACACTTGCTGCCAAGTCTGACAACATAAGTTCAATCTCCAGAACCCATATGGTGGAAGAAGAGAATGGACTCCTTCAAGTTGCCCTCTACACACAGACACATGGACATACAGACATACAAACGTACACACATACCATGCTGAATTAATATGATAAAAATATTTTTGAAAAGAGAGTACAGAGAATAATGCAGTCTTCAAGACCTGTCTTGGGATAAGGGATCATGTCTTAGCTGACAAGGGGCAGAACTGAGCTGTAGACATGCCAGACGCTTCCATTGGATCTATACTTTACCAAGGTGGGAGCCTTACCCATTTCAGTACATAGTTCTAGGTTCTCAAGACTAGACAAATAAGCTGTAGCCCACCCTACATGGATTGGGCTTTATCCAGACGTGCTACTGAGTTACCCCCAAGTCAGAAACCAGTCTCCCCGTTGTAGAACATAATGGGGTGGGGTAGAAAAAAGGACCTGGTCATAGAGGGTCCACAGAGTGATAATGGAGTGAGCCCAAGAAATGAGCTAACGTTCCTCTTTGGGCTACTGCTGACATCTTTTTTTCCACTCCTAGTAGTCACTTCCCAGAGCCCGCCCCCCTTTCTGGGGCAGCTGACTGTTGCTCAACCTTTGCTTCTTAAGTGCTGTCCCTGGTTTCCGGCCTTCATACCTCCCTGTCCTCCTTCCACCTCCACAACACTAGTTCCTCTTCAGTTTTTGTTTACTCACTTCTGTTCCTACAGCAACCCATGTGTCTGGGGCTAGCACGTTCTCATTGGTCACTTCTCTTTGGCCATCCCCATGTTCTCCAAGAGGGATCTCACTCCGCACAGCATTATGATCACTTGTTATGATGGTTCCCAAACTTAATTTGGCCCTGATCAATCCTTCATTCTAGGACCCCCCCTCCTAACAGCAGTCTGCTAAGCAGGTATCCTAGACACCTTCCCTAATCCCCAAATGTAACACACAGCTTGCTAAGCAGTCTTCATGGAGGCTGGAGAGCCATGTTGGGAGGCCACAAGTCAGGAACTATCCCTGGAGACCAAGCCACTGAAGGTGCTGACTTCTGACTTCCACTCATTAGCATCATGCTGCCAGAGGCTGACAGGGCCTCTATCTGACTGTTCTGTCCCTCTCCTGTGGTTATGCATAATTCAAAGAACACCAGAAAGGGGCTGTGCTTTGATGTTAGACCTGGAAGACTGAAACTCCACTTGAAGACACATGGGTGTAAAATCTAACCATTGGGGGGTTTTTTTGTTTTGTTTTTTTGTTTGTTTGGTTGTTTTGGTTGGTTGGGTTTTGTTTGTTTGTTTTCCATTTTCGAAGCAAGATCATCATCGAATTAGACCCTGCCACTGACAACATCAAAAGACTCAGGGGGAAAGGGTGTACACAGAACTATTACACTCTGTCAAGGAAGATTTTTCTCAGGCAGAACACTTGGTGGCTGATAAAGTCCATCCACTATGTGAGGGCCCACTGGGAATTTGGTGAACATGTTTATGTCAGTATAGCACCTCTTCCCCTGAGAATCCTCAGAAAGGAAGATGATATGTCAATAGAAAAGGGCTGAGGCTGGGGACTCTGTTCAGGAGCTCAAAACTTCAAAGGAACAACAGGCCATTACTTGAGTTGCTTTCTGTCATGGTATTTGTCAACACTCAGAAGCATGACAACCTTCAGAACAAGGATCCTGGAGGCACTTGATCTTGGCCTGCTGACTCACTGGCCCTCAGGGTTAGGGGTTCCACTGACAGGTAGAGTCACTTGCACAAGTCATCCATGTTCACCCAGGCATCCATGCACTCTTCATCCAGCTAATATGGCCGCCGTCACTCTTGTCTATGCCTCTCCACCGTTGCAAAGTGCTGACAGAGCTCATTGGTAATTAATTCCATGTTGCTCAGGTCATATTCCCCCTCATTTGGCTCCAATACCATCTGTTCCTCTTCAGACAGTTCTGTCTTCACTTATGAATGCCTGAGTCCTACTGCTGCCATGCAAAGGCTGCCCAGATCTTTTGAGATACAAAGAACTGTAGTGATAATCTTCCCAAGCCATGGGATGACCACAGAAGGCCCGGGAATGTTCCCAGACTTGTATTCAGAGCACTGGGCTCCCATGGCTCTTCTGCAGGTATTCTGTAGGTGGCTTCACATCTAAACCTCTCCAGTATGATAATGTTGCTAGCATCATGAATACATTGAATGAAAATATCAAACAAAACAAAATCAAAGTTCTCCATCATGAGATCCCTGCTGCTATCTCTGATTGAGAAGATCTATGTGGACACACAACAGGCCAGTGGGCATGCAGGGGCCTTTTTTTTTTTTTCCAATCATCCATTTCTTAGGGCTACTTTGTACTGGAGCTCACAAAAAGACAAGAGGAGCATCCTCTGAGGATGGGTAGGGAGAAGGACCAGACTCTCATTCATTCTTGAAATATGAATTGCACGTGTTGTCTGTGCGAAGTTCAGGATACAAAGGAGAAGGTAGAGAAGGTCCTGCTCAAAGAGGATCAGGAACTGACCGGGTCAGTAGACGACATGGTCTCCAAGAAGGAAGTACAGGGTTGAAGGGTAACAACGGACAGTGGCTAAGGCCTAAAGAAAAGAGGAAATGATTGTTCCAGGCTAGGGAGTGTATGTGGGAAAACTCAAGGCAAGAACAAACTGGGAACTCTCAAGGAACTATGAGAAAGAGGAGCAGTGGCCCACAAACAGGAGGGAGGGGGAGAAAACGCTGTGCCAGGCAGGGCGTCAGGGGCCCATAAGAGTTTGGGATTCAATCACAAAGGAACTCGCACAATATGAACTCACTGATAAGTGGATATTAGCCCAGAAACTTAGGATACCCAACATATAAGATACAATTTGCTAAACGCATGAAATTCAAGAAGAACGAAGACCAAAGTGTGGACACTTTGCCCCTTCTTAGAAATGGGAACAAAACACCCATGGAAGGAGTTACAAAGACAAAATTTGGAACTGTGACGAAAGGATGGACCATCTAGTGATTGCCATATGCAGGGATCCATCCCATAATCAGCTTCCAAATGCTGACACCATTGCATACACTAGCAAGATTTTGCTGAAAGGACCCAGATATAGCTGTCTCTTGTGAGACTATACCGGGGCCTAGCAAACACAGAAGTGGATGATCACAGTCAGCTATTCGATGTATCACACGGCCCCCAATGGAGGAGCTAGAGAAATTACCCAAGGAGCTAAAGGGAACTGCAACCCTATAGGTGGAACAACAATATGAACTAACCAGTACCCCGGAGCTCTTGTCTCTAGCTGCATATGTATCAAAAGATGGCCTAGTCGGCCATCACTGCAAAGAGAGGCCCATTGGACTTGCAAACTTTATATGCCCCAGTACAGGGGAACCCCAGGGCTAAAAAGGGGGAGTGGGTGGGTAGGGGATTGGGAGGGTGGGTATGGGGGACTTTTGGGATAGCATTGAAAATGTAAACGAGGAAAATACCTAATAAAAAATAAAAAAAGAAGTGGGAAATATAGAAATACATCATTTACTTTGTCTAAGACATTCCACAATATATGCATATTAGATGATGTCATGTTATGCTATAGAAATGCACATTATGTAATTGTTAGTTGAAAAATTAGCAATACAATAAATTTGAAATAAAAAATAAAAAAAAAGAGTTTGGGATTTTGCAATTCAAACAAATAAGAGTCATAATAAATTTGAATTTGAATAAAATCATTTAGCCATTGTGTGATAAGCCACCAACAAGTATCAGAAAGAACGCTGAGGCAAGCAGGTGACCTTGGCTGGGATGATTTCAAGACTGGGTAGTGTCAGGCTTTCTGTAGCCATCATGTGATATAGAGGAACCACATTATAGTTCCTTGCACTTCATGTTAGAGTCATTGAGGAGGGCTTAGGAGCAAAGAAGACCAAAGGAGTCAAGGATTCTCTTCACTCGTATAGCCCAGTGGACAGTTTGTAGGAAGTTCACCTATGGTTCTAATTGTGTGGTGAGACCTGCCTGTAAGGCCTCAGATAAAGATGTCAAGTCACAGGGCTGCCAGATAAACAAGGACACTCAGTTAAACTTGAGTTTTAGATCAACAACCAATTTTTTTAGTATAAATCATTCCTTAAGAGTATATGGGGATATACTCATGTTTTTTTTTAAATCACTTATTAATCTGAAACTCAAATTTAACCAGACATTCTAAGTGTTTGTCTTCCATGTCTGAAAACCCTACATGTAATTCGTTATGCAGATCTGAGGCTTAGGAAAGAGGAGTACACGGGACAAGGTCAACATGGAGGGCACTGAAAGTATCAGAAATATGGGGCAAATATCTGATAATATTTGAAAAAGACAAGCTCAGTAAGTATCTTATTTGCTCCAGTGTTTATTTAGAGTTTGAAAGAGGAGGCAAAAACAGGAAAACATCACAGAAGCTAAGGCAGAAGAAAGAAGTGACTCACCATAGGGGAAAATCGCAATCAGAGAACAAGAGCCTTGTCCATACACAGAAGGCCATCAGCGGCACTGCACACTGCAGTTTACTAACATTGTGTTCAAGAGAAAACATTACACCTGTAGAGCCAATGGTGGGTGTTTGAGATGCTTTTCTAGGAAAGAGGGGGTAGTCATAGGTGGAAGAGGTTGGACCAAAGAAAGGCTTGATTTGATAGTGGGGGAAAGGAAGACATTTAAAAGTAAGGTAAAGGAGCTACAGAGACAAGGTTTGGAGCTGAGACGAAAGGATGGACCATCTAGAGATGCCATACCCGGGGATCCATCCCATAATCAACCTCCAAACGCTGACACCATTGCATACACCAGCAAGATGTTGCTGAAAGGACCCTGATATAACTGTCTCTTGTCAGGCCATTCTGGGGCCTGGCAAACACAGAAGTGGATGCTCACAGTCAGCTATTGAATGGAACACAGGGCCCCCAATGGAGGAGCTAGAGAAAGTACCCAAGGAGCTAAAGGGGTCTGCAACCCTATAAGTGGAACAACAATATGAACTAACCAGTACCCAGGGAGCTCGTGTCTCTAGCTGCATATGTATCAGGAGATGGCCTAGTCGGCCATCATTGGGAAGAGAGGCCCCTTGGTCTTGCAAACTTTATGTGCTTCAGTATGGGGGAAACGCCAGGGCCAAGAAGTGGGAGTGGGTGGGTAGGGCGGTGGGGGTGAGGGTCTGGGGGACTTTTGTGATAGCATTTGAAATGTAAATGAAGAAAATACCTAATTAAAAAATGTAAATTACATTATCTTAATAACTATGAAAGTATTTTAGAATGTTTGATAATGAAACTAATAGCAATAAGCAATAACTCAAACAGAGTAGCCTCATATCTCTGAAGAATTGGCAAAAATAATTCCAAATTGAGCTCTGTATTTAATAAAATACCAGTATTTCCAATGGGGGAGGGGAAGTAAGGAAAATAGGGGGAAGGGCCCAAGAAAAAAAGAGTTATATATAGAAGAAAACATGACAAGGTCAGACAAGGCACATATCTTCCATTAAGCCAGGAGGCCAATGCAGAGGGCGGGACTGGTATGCTGGTTTATGGGACAATTGGAAGAGGTTCTGTCTCCAGACTTTATTTTATTCTATCATTTGTTTTGTGTTAGTGGGGATGAAATACAGAGCTTTGCACATGCTAGGCAAGTGCTCATCACTGAGCACCTCCCCACCCTTTAGTGGTTTTGAACTGGTCTTTATACCTCGCCCAGGCTGTCTGACAGTGGCATACACCACCATAGCTGGCCCACTTTCTTGTTGGGAGAAGAATCTTTATCATCTGCTGAAAATTCAGATGCCTGAAAATTCAGGCTTAAGAATTAGAAATGGGATTTTCAAAGACAATTATCCAAGGAGAAAAACAGATGTTCCTGAGAAAAAGACAGCAGGGTTTTCTGAGGCTCAGACTGAAGAAGAGACCATGATGGTCCAGGTAACTTTCTCCAGCAGCAATCCATGTGGCCATGTAGCCAACATTCTAAGGAAGAGGAAGGCTGCTGTACCCACGCTCGGGACTGTGCCAGGGAGTGCAACAAAGAGTGTGTGTTTTAGAGAGGTTTCTGAGCTGAGAGAGGACAATGAATAAGGAAGGTGGGCTTCAGAGTCAGAAAGAAAAGGTCTGAGAGCTCAAATAAAGACAATGTGATTGAATAAGGATGATGAGGATCTAGAACGATGTCAGGATGATTAAGTTCAGAGCTGAGGTCATTCTGGGTGATGACACAGTCTAGAAAGTGTAACGGGAAAAGCCAAGATGCAGTAGAACAGAGATGGATACACCAAGTATCTAAAAGGCTAGGATGTGGGCTGGACCACTGAAGTCATCCATGATGACAGCAGAGCCTCCCTGTATCCTTTGCACCATCCTACCTCTCCTGCCATCCCTCACTGCTCTGTTGTTAAGCATAAGAGTTGCTGTGGTGGTGGGTGGGCAAGAAGAGAGGGTGGTGGCTAAAACTGGGTGAGGTCTGTGAAACATTTTCACAGGATAAAAAGATGGTGTGTAAGCTTTGAATTCCTTTAAACACTCAAGGCAGAGGGCATCCATAGCTGATTATCAAGATGCCCTGGAACTAGGGATGACTTCTAAAACTCCTCTTTCCTCATAGTGATGTCAAAGTCTAAGGATTACTTCCCTGCTAAACAACTCAGAACGCCATGCTGTGTCTCTCTTCCCCTGCCATGGCAGCTGCCCTTCTGCGCCCCCTCAGCCACTCAGAATAGACGACACAGTCTCACTTCCCATATCCAGTTGCCACTAATTTTGCTTCTGTCTTTCTATTCTCACTGTCATCTATTTCCTAACATTACAACACTTTCCTAACAGACTTCTCTGCTTATTCTCCACTGGCCTCTTTGTCACTCCCAAGAGGTTAGAGGTGCAGAGGCAGGAGGCAGGAGGCAACTCCATTAATGATTCATTCCCCAAATAGATCCATCACGTCACTATCAGTTTAATCTTCCTCAAATCCTGTCTCCTCCTTAGAATTTCTCAGAGGCACCCTGAGTCTATAGAACACAGAGCAGACTCACTGGCAGACTCCTTGATCTGAGGAGGGCGTTCCTTGCCCCCAACTTCTTCTGTTCCTTCTAGGCAGTATGCACCAGATCCTGTAGTAAACCATAGACACACTGGCTCTGAGCCTTTGCCCCTGCTATCCCCTTCCCCTGGGATGCCCTTGGCCCATTGTTCTTGAGGACCTGGATACCCTTGGGGTCTGCCTACAAGTACACTTCCTCCTGCCTCTTCTGATCCTCATTATTTAGAATTAATCATTCCTTCTTCTCCAGCAAAGCAAGCATGCTGCCAGTGTCTCTGGTATGAATTACAGTGAGATGTTTCAATGTCATTGTGTTAAACTTACTCTGAAAACGTGCACAATTGTGTAAGACACCAAGGAGACAGTAGAGAGCAGTTGCTCCCTCTAGATGCTCAAGCTCTGACTAGGATGCAGAGATGGGTGCTGGAAGGCTGGAAGATAACAAGGAAGCCCCGTAGTGTGTGCGGTGGTGAGTGAAGGACAGACACATAGACAGGGCTTAGAGAAAATGTCTTGGAAGGTAGACTGTAAGCCAAGGCTGGAAGGAGACGCCTGCTTTTCAGGTACTGCTTGGATAGAATGGACTTACCCGTTTTAATGTCTCCCTCCCCAAATACAACCTAAGTTCTTCGAGTTCAGGGATGCGCTTTACCCATATTGGAGGAGTATTGGGGCTACAGGGGTGTGTCTGGGCTTTTCCCAAAGGCTAACAAAGAATTGAACATCCACTGATCAAAGAGAGTAAAAAGAGGTGAAAAGTGTTTATTGAACCAAAAGCATCTTGTTAGGAAGGGGGGGGTGTGTCTCCAAAGCTGGTAGACAAGTGTAGTCTAGGGTAGTCTTTTATAGAACCCCCCTTAAATCTTTCTCAGTTCTCTCCTGCCCCTCTTTCATTACTCCCTCTCCTTTGCCTCCATGTTCTTAGCTCAGAGAGATAACAAAGAGTGCAGTGGTACCTTAGCTTCAAAGTGGAGATGTTATCATTCTCCATAGTCTAGCTGCTATGTGGGAATGCTATCTTCTTTTATTCTAACTTCTTCCCCGAATGCCTATCCTATGCTAACTCCTCACACCCCAGCCCAGAGCCTGACATCCACTGAAGCACTTATGTTGTTAGGATGAGCCTGGGAGCTATTGAATGACAGAAGCCATGATATCCTCATGCTGTGATCTTCCCCCACTCAGTACCTTGTTATGAGGCCTGGCAGAGACATTGGTTAATGAAATGAATTAAGAAACTGCCCCTGAGAAGCAGCAGGTGCTCTGAGACCCATGAGTCAACAGCTGGCCTGGGACATGTCTCAGACAAGACACATACTAAAGATTCATGTGGCTGCTGTCTAGACCCTAGACACCAGCCAGTAGACGCTTATTCTGCCGGGGTCCCTGAGGCTGCTGCTTAACCAAGTCTTCACAGCTGAGCCTCTGCAGGGCCAGGAGGAGGAAAAGAACACTTAGAGCAGGCAGAGGCAGGGTGAATGACTGTGTGAGTGTGCAGGAGTGACTCATGTGACAGACAGCAGGAGGCCCCCTGATGTGAGACAGCAGAGTCTGAGCAAAAGTCTCCTCCCTAGCCAGAAACAAGGACCCCCTCAGGGCATTGAGGGCTATAGGTTCAACAGCCTGGGAGTGTCAGCAGCTGAGTGACCACATGAAGAGGGGCCATTCTCTAAGCATGGCCTCCAAAGACAACAGCTTCTGAGGCACTGTGGGGAGAAAATCTGCTCCAAGGTGTGTGTGTGTGTGTGTGTGTGTGTGTTTGGGGAGGGGGATCAGTGTGTGAAAGGCAAAAGCTTTATAGTAGAAGCTAGGATGTGTCCCGAATTCCTAGGCTAAGGAAAATCCCACCAAGACTCCAGTCTTCCTATCAGGAAGTGGGGAATTCCCAGTAGCTTGAGGAACAAGCAAACTGCAAAGATTCCAAGGGGGAGGGTTTCAGTATCAAGGGCCCTCCCCTCCAGAGGCAAGTCCCTGCTTTTCCCCTGGAAATTGACCGTCGTGACCCAGACTGTCCCTTAGAGGTCCAGTATGCAGTTCAATGCTTTTTGATTCTCAGAGGGGAGTCTTAGCAGACTCTCTCAGCTCCCTATAAGCCAGATCCCTCTCCCTGGCTTCTCAGGGTCTTCTAATTCTTTCAGAGCCTATCTCCCCGACAATTTCCTTCTCTGGCTATTTTTCCTTCATCACACTCTCCTACACAGGAAAATGTCTGAAGAGAGGACCCAAGGTCTGTTTTTCTTTCTCTGGTCTGGGCACATCCCCAGAGTGGCAGCAAGAGTCAGGAGCACCTGGCCTGTGCTCTCCGCTGCTGCTGCCATGAGCTCTGTCTTGGGACTAGTCTCTGAACTGTTCGAGTCCATACATGCTCCTCTATGCCCTGGGGATGCCCTTCACAGCTGGTATCGTCAAGGCTCTGCCAGTTTGCCATAGGGAAAACTTAGAGGAGGAGACATTTGAACAGAGACCTGAAAATGGTGATGGAGAGAGAGGACAGCAACTTTGGGAAAGGTTTTCCGGCAGAAGGATGCTCTCAGGCAAGGGTGGCTGTGAGGTTGAAGGGGGGAATATGAGAGGTTGGGGGAATGAAGTCAGAGATCCCAGAGAGCCTCATCTCTCCAGGGAGTTTGCTTTTTTTGTCTAAGTGTCAGTCTTGAGCAGGGAAGTAACATGATCCGAGTCACACTTTTGAAAGATTTCCCTGTAGAGAGAACTCCCTGGCAAAAACGGGCTCAGAAGAAAAGTTAGGACGCTGTGGTAGTTATTCAGCACCACCAGTGGCCGTCACTACAAACTCATCCACCCCTCCCTTCTTGTAATCCAATCACAGAGTACTCCCTCATATGTCTGGACTGGGAAAGCTGTCCTGAGTCCTGCCCTCAGGAGGGATTTCACATTAGAGCTATGAAGCATCCGATGGTACAGTCACACCTCAATGAATCTGACCAGCCAGGGGTCCTATGAAAGCACAAAATGCAAACGATTTTTAAGCTAGGTGCCCAAGGACAACCTCTGACTGGGCTACCTCTCCCCCTCCTCCTTGTTTCTGAGGTGTTGGCATCATGACTCCTCCCTCTGTCCAGACATCCCCACCATTCTTCTCCCTACCTACATGCCCCTGTCAGTCAAGTTGTTTTTGGTCAGCATTTGCCTGGGGATCCACTCACAGCACCTAGTTACCTGCTCAGTGAAGGGGAATAGACTAAAAACTTGGCTGAGGGAAGCTGAGTTCTAATGTGGGAGACAGAAAGCCTTATGATCTGCTGTTTTGGAGTTATAAATTAATATGGGGTAAGGGAGAAAGGGCAAGCTCTAGCCAGGACCCTGAATTACTATAACTCCAGACGTTCCTCAGCCTCAGACTCCAATGTCCAGCGACCCACTGCACCCCTCCAGCTACCAATCTATCAGATGTCACTAGGAACTTAGTAGGTCTACAGCTCAACTCTTCTTACTTGCTGTTCTTTATCTTTTTTAGTGCTGCTTTTTGTAGTACTAGAGTAGTTCTAGAGAATCAACATAGGACCTTATCCATGCTGAGTGCTCCACCACTGAACTGTATTCTCACCTCATTAACCAGTCTCTTAATCCCTAAACCAGCTCCTCTAACTATTCCTGTCTACTCTATGAGCCTCTCACTTCCCAGTTTATACCCTCGACTCCAGGCTGCCACAGTCTTTCCGTTCCTAGAATGCATTGTCTTCCTACTTTCTGCTTCTTCCTGTCAACACCCTTGCTGCCTCCTTCCCACCCCAGTTCCCTGCCTACCCAACTTCTACTTATGCCACAAGCGCTCAGCAGAGGTGTTCCTTCCTCCAGTCATCTTCTCTGATCTTTTTAGGCTGGGGAAGGTATCTCTCCCCGTACATCAGCTGAGTCCCCCTAAGATAATTGCTTCCTTGCAAGTGTGTAGAAATCTGCTCCTCGGGCTTGGAGGCTCTGAGAGTGTTTGTCTAGCATGAATTAAGCAGGATTTCAGAGCAAGGCATTGGGCTGCCATACACAAGCTCAACAGAGTCTCCCCTCCTTGGAAATAAGGCCTTACATTTATGATCCTCCTGCCTCAACTGTCTCAGCACTGGAGTGACAGGCATGTCTCATCATGTCTGACTGATAGTTTTCTAATAGATGGATGGGTGATGTGAGGGTGAAGGGGTGTAGACTCTGGGTATATCTGGAAAGCAAGATGTATTCCAGAGAAGGAAACAATGTAGAAAGGCAGCCTGACAAAGGCACATGTGTGGGGCAAGCAGGCTTTCCATGTAACATTCAGAATGCAAGATGCCAGCCTATGGGGCAAAGGTCATAAGGTAAAGGGTGATGGGGACACCCTTGTGAAAGCCAAGCTAAGGTATCTGAGCTTTATCACAAAGGCATCCAGAGCACTGCGGCCAGGATGCGGCACAGGCATAGCCCTGTTTAAGGGCATCAGTCTTCATCAGCATTGGAGTCTGACCTGTGCAGGGACAGGGGAGGGATTTGAAGAGTATCTCCATTCTGAGGGTCAGCAGAGAGCCTGTTCTGAGATCCTCCTTCAGCCACAAGATTTTTCTGTAGCTGCAAAGTCCTAGCCATTTTGATGGTGGCAAGAAGGCAAACTCTTTGTGCCAGCACTTGCTCCTCAGCTGGGCAGAGGTAGCCTGCCCTTCCTGATGACTCACACTGGAAGGGTCAGCTCCCAGCAGAATGTCATTGTTGATGAGAAAAGGGGCCAGGTTTTGCCTTCTCCAGCCAGCTTTTTGGGCACCAAGACAGCAACACAAGACAACAAAGTGCACGGACTGGAGAACACATCCACAGCATGGCGTCTGCCCGCCTACATGCTTAGACCCACAGTGCCACGTGTCAGCTGGCCTAACAGTTGTTGGTGACTCAGGCAGCTGTAGAAACTCTCAAGAAATGAGGTAAGGGCCATGAAGGAGAGAGCAGGGCCACTTCCCCTCTAGCCTCAGGCAAGGGAGCAAGGCAGGCCCTCCAAGCAATGGTGGTTACCAGACCCATATTTGGAAGAGAACATGAGCCAGTAAATGTGACTTAATTGGGGACAACATCTGGTGAAGCTTCTTTGGTAGTAAGAAGTGAAGAAAGGGAAAATAGACATATTCTCTCAGAAGGCTATGGACCAGATCCAGTTCGAAAAAGCCGTCACGTTGATGAAGGAGCTGCAAGCAGGGCCTTGTCAGGCTGGCTGCAGCTCCAACTATCAACGTTTATAATCTGTTCTCTATAGAAGACCGACGTCACACAGGTGGCTTTCCTGGGCTAGGCCATCCTAGAAGTCTGCGTGAGCAGAAAAGGCAAAACAATGAGAGAAACGATAGACCTGAGAGGCAAGGAAGAAAGTGGGCCTGGAGCATCTTCAGTGTCCTGAATCCACATGCACGCACACATGTATGTTCTCAATCAGACATAAATCTCTTCCAACCTGCCCGGGGCAGGAGGCAGGGGTACCTAGGCTTTCCTTACCTGTGGAAGGCAGGAAGGGAAGGCTCTGACTTAAGGTGCTAGCTAGTCAGTCGGCTGCAGCAAGCTCTTAAGGGCAGATGCAGGGCATGAAAAGTATTCCATATCTAGGCGGATGGCTACGAGACTGAGAGAAAAAATGACCCTGGAAGAAGGGCTGAGGGTTAAGAAGAAGGAAGAAGCACGCCCTCCCGCAGCCAGTGCTATGCACCCCATGCACACGGTGCCAAAGAACTGACTTTTTCCTCCTGTCCATTGCTCTTCCTCCCTGCTCTCCTCTCCCACTCTTGCTCCTCTCGGCCTTTCCCACAGCACTCTGCTGCTGGTGCAGAGCTAGGCTGGAGGCACCAATGAGAAGCACACTAGCTTGTTCTTTGCCTGGAATCCTCTTTTGGCAGTAGCCACAGAGCTGGCTCCTTCTGGTCACACCCTCCAAGGGGCCTTCCCTGACTTCTTTGATTTAGCTACCACTTCGCTGGTGACACTGCCGTTTTCGTCCCATGTAGCACTCACTGCTACCTGGTATTATGGTCTGTTTCCTCATTTTGTTTTTCTCATGTCCCTTCATGCAGAATGGACACTCCTGGGGCGCAGGGACCTTGTCTGTGTTCTATGCGGTTATATTCCCAGAACAGAGAGCAACACCTGGTTCCAAGCAGGTGCTCACATGTGTAGTTTATTTGTGAGTAATAGCGGCTAGCATTGGTTGGGTGCTCTCTGCATGTCAAGCACTTTTTTTTCATGTATGGCTTCAAGAGTCAGCAAACTGTGAGCTTCAAAACAAATATGGCTCTCTGAAAGTTTCCACAACTAAATCTTTCTGGAACACACCCATTACTGTATGTGCTGCCTACAACTACTTGTGTGATACACCGATACAACTGAGCAGTTGATACAAGGACAGAGCATGGCCGACAAGCTAACACTGTTTACAGCCTGGCACTTTACAGAGAAGTGCTGGCCCTGTACTGACTCACTTAACCCCTATCACTAGCACTGAGGTCACTGTTGTGATCAGTGCCATTTTACAAATAAGGCCACCAAGGCACAGAGAGCATGGCACAGGATACAGAATTACTAAGTGCACAGGCTGGATTTGGACCCAGATAGTTTTGCTCTATGCTCCTTGCTAGCTACAATGTTCCCTGCGTTTTCTAGGAATGATGAAGGGGGAGGGGAACTGAGCTTATTCTAGATTTTGGGAAGTAGCATATAAAAAGGAGGAAATGGAGAATAAAGAAACCTATGGCAACAGAGCCCTTATGACTCTAAGCCATTAGAAAGTTTTCATTGTTCTGGAGTTTTGTTGTTGCTTAGGTATTATTATTGGGTTGTTCACTATAAAGACAGC
Source organism: Mus caroli (assembly GCF_978045245.1). Lineage (NCBI taxonomy): Eukaryota > Metazoa > Chordata > Mammalia > Rodentia > Muridae > Mus > Mus caroli. Next base: position 52,217,029 of record NW_028227258.1, read on the forward strand.
TTTGTTGTCCCCCCCTCCCCCCAGGCAAAGAGAAAACAGGGCTGTTTAATTAAGAGTCAAGAGTCACTTGTTCTTGGCTACAGTGCTTAACATGAAACACACCAGATTTTGGTACAGAAATGGCATCCTAACACTTCCCTGGTCAAAGGACTCCTGGGCACCTCGATCTATATATCCCCCAGAAACTGCCCTCTCGCCCCAACAGTGGTAAGTTCTCTCCTGCTCAGAGGGAGTAGCCATTTACAGCATAGCACCACTGACTGGCCGACAGAGTTGATATTTCCTCAAGTTCTAGTCAAGAACTTGTATATGTAACCCTTTTTAAAAAAATGTTCTTTTTTTTTTTTTTTTTTTTTTTTTTTTTTTTTTTTTGGTTTTTTGAGACAGGGTTTCTCTGTGTAGCCCTGGCTGTCCTGGAACTCACTATGTAGACCAGGCTGGCCTCAAACTCAGAAATCCAACTGCCTCTGCCTCCCAAGTGCTGGGATTAAAAGCATGCGCCACCACTGCCCAGCAAAGATAGCTTTATTTTATAGCCTGGGCTAATCTTAAACTCTCATTCCCCCTGCCTCAATCTCCCACGTGATAGGATGACTGGTGTGTTCGACCATACCTGAGTTTGGACCACTGATTTGTTTTATTCGGTTGTTTGTTTGCTTGCTTGTTTTTTAACCATTACTGGGGAATAGACCTGAGGACTGACACATGCTAGTCAAATGCTCTACCACTGAGTTGTGTCCCCAAGTTGGATCATTGGTTTTAGTTCGACCCTCTTTTGAGACCCAGACCTCTCAGAATCTCTCTGCTGGAGCAGAAGCCCCACCCCTATATACAAATAGAGGTACCTTCTTCCTTCACTGTGAAGATGAAGTGCCAAATATTCTTTATTTAGAACTTGGGATGCCAACATTTTCCTTAAATCTTCAGGGCCTGGTTTGCCCTGCCTACATAAAAAGGCAAGGTTCTAGTGGCCTCTGATGTGCAGTTGATGGACTATTTTTAAAATTGTTTTTGTAGCCACACACACACACAACACACACACACACACAGACTCAAGCTTCTAGAGGCCCACTGTTTGAACATGTTTGAGAACTTCTCATTCCTCCGATGTTGAAATGTGGATGCAATTCAATTCTGTGGTTACAGAAACCCAGAATTAGAGACTCAGTGGATAAACTGCAGTCTCAGAAACACAGCCCCACACAGAAAGCCTCCCAGAAGCGCTGCAAGTTTCTCATGGCCTCTGGAAATGCAAGGAAAGCAGGGGGGGGTGCGTTTCAGCAAGCTGCAGGGGACTGAGCCTGGGATGGCCATCTAGGTGCAGAGTGCGAGACTCACCAGGGCAGGAGGAGGGGAAGCACCTTCCCTGGCTTCTGGTTTTGAAGGCTGCTTTAAGATTTATCAAGCACTTTCACATTTCATGAAACATTTTTCCATGACAAGTTTCTGAGAGGAGACTTATTTCTGTCCCAGTCATCGATAGGTGAGAGTTACAGAGTTAGGGGCACCAGATGGGAGAGGACTGACTTCCTTCCTTTTGGACAGGTTCCTTGATCCTTTGGAGCAATCTCAGGGCTCTCTGGAAGGCCTGATATAGGGAGATCAGGTGATTAGCTAATGGCTTAGCTATTTCAATCAATTTGTCATCTCATTCTGTGGTATAGCTCAGTGCCAGACACCTAGCCCAGAGCCAGTCCTTAATAGACATGTATGCAGGGAAATGAAATGTCGTCTCCTGTTCTAGAAGTGTCCCTACCCTGGTGGAGGTGGTGTAACAGGTGCAGACATAAGGCTAAAATAAACTGAACCATAAAGAGACCCAGGAAGAAATATGGTATGCCTTGGGGCTCCATCAAAGACACTGCCATGGGGGTTGCAGAAATGGGATCTTTCTGGAGGAAGCAAAGAACCTTGCATTGGGTTGTCTCCGATACAGAGAAGGCATCATGGAGCACCTGCATGGCCAGCCTCTACCACCGTGACGATGCCTGTCTTACACTCAGCCACATAGAACCTCTCTTCCTGCTGCCCCTTGGCTCTGCTACTCACTTTCCCGGGCATACACTGCTTCCCAGCCTTTCTCTTTTTCCTTGGTTTACCCAGCTCTAGAAACTTACATTGCAAGCTGTCCCTTATCTGTGCTCCTTTAACGATGGATTGCAGTAATTGCCTGCTTGCTTGCCTAATTGCCTGCAGCCCCACGGGACTGTAACCTTCCTGACAGTAGACTGGCTATCTCTATAGTTTGGAGATTCCAGCAATTAACCTTGAGTAAACGTCAGCCAAGACATAGTAAACATTTAGTGAGGCTATGGCCAATGGGCAAACATCCAACTTATGTGAGGTCTAAGGATATGCAATACAAGGGAAAGCTGCAGCTGAAGGTTGGGACCACTCTATACGTGTCAACATTGGTGAGTGAGTATGTGGGGCTGCCAGCAGCACCGGCAGGGTGTGGCTGCTCGTGCTAACTAATGGAGTGACAGACAGACAGAGGGTAGCATGGAGCAAAGGCAGACAAGGAGAGAGGAGGAATGGTTTCCCCAGGATCTTGGTGCACAAACAGGTCTCTTGAGCCTCTGGAGGAGCCTGGGCATGCTACCCAGGTTCAGCTTGAACACTGGGTCACAGACAGTGTGAATTACTGGCCTGGAGGTGTGCTATTCTGCCAGACTTTCTAATTTCACCCAAGTGGTAGAGGGTCTGTGACAAGCATGTGACTCTTCAGCCAGCCTGGGACAAGCAAGCCACAGTGAGATGGCCAGAGCTCCCCTTTGAAGCCAGAAAAGTGAAAAGTCATCTGCAACATTTGGAAATGACTTGAGCTCTTGGACTTCATATTCATCTACTTGGCAAAACGTATTAAACACAAATAAGTAAAATGGGTTCTATGAGAGATAAAAAGCTGCCTGGGGGGATGGAGAGAGGGCTCTGACAGTAACTGAGGAACTGGCTCCTCAGTTACTCCTCACCATATTATATGAATCAAAATCGAAGGGCAGTATCCTAGTCTCAGAAATATTTGCTGAATGAATGGCTGGATCTGATCCTGCCATGTGACCCATGACTTCCCAGCAGCCTGGAAAGCAAAGTCAAATGTCACACGGTTGACCTATAGGTGCAATTAATGGTGTTGGCACTGTCTCATACCCCTTTTCCTTGCCTCCCTCGCCAGCTCTGATTTTTCCCGAGTCTTTTCATTACTTAGAGCCCCTCACACTGCCACCACCTCCTCCTGACGCTGTGCAAGCTGCTGCCTCTCTCTCTGGAATGCCTGCTTCCTCCTCTCATACCAGGGTCACATTTGCCCTCCACATCCCTGCAGGATCTCCTCCTCAGAAAGCATGTCTGTCTCTTTCTACTCAAGCCCCTCTTGAAACGTGAGAACAACGTTTAACAGGGTGGCCTTCTCCTCTGTGAGCTCTCTGGGAGTTAGGATGAGTCTGGATTTCCCCTCTCGTGTGTAGGGACTTCCAATGGGTACTCAAGGAACACGTGTTAAGTGAATGATGTGGGTGGTACGGGGAGACTGACTGCCCGAGGTCCCAGGAACTCATGTTGTCAGCTGCAGGTCTCTTTTACAAAACGGAGTGTTGACCCTCTGAGGCATAAAGTATCCAAGCTGATGTGAGTCTACAATAGAGAGGCCCCTGAAACTCAGCTCCAGGAAGGTCTCTTGGAAGCTGGAGTTTTACCTTTTTTTTTAAGCTTTAAAAATTAAGCATATGATCCACAGTTTTATTTTTAAAATTCTAGGAAGAACAGGAGTATGATTTCTATTGTTATATTCTAAAAATACATTTCCTAATCTTCTGTTTGCTTCACAATAAGCTAGCTTTGGCATGACCCTCTCCTTGCAAAAATGAAATCACAGTGTAAAGAAACAGAGCTCTGTGAACTTTAAGGGAAGCAGATATCTGACCTAAGCCAGGGGTGAAAGGGAGGGAACAGGGCTCTAGGCCATTCCAGCTCTAGAGAAGGCCCAGAGCCAGCAAGGGCTTCAGACCTCAGAATTAGTTTTGGTATTTCAAGAAAGCTGGCACCAGAGGCCAGGGTCAACCCTCCTCAGTCAATTAGCAAATATTTACTGAGTGATTACAGCATGGAGAGCTATGGCAGAGAGGAATGTAAGATGTATGCACTCCTGGTTTGCTTTTGGTGGTGTGCTCTTTTGGATGACACTACTGCCATGATTTCAAGGAAAAACTGTAGCTAGAAGTCACTGGGGCCCTAGTCTATAATAAGGGCCCTGGGATACAGTCCTTTGACTTTTTATCATGCTCAGAGATAAGCTGTACAGCTTCTACCTAATGAATGAGGAAACTGAAATTCCAAAGGGTTTCACACAGTATTCTTGCCTCACAGCTAGAAACAGCAGATCTGGGATCTGAGGGTAGATAGCTCTGATTTCAGAGAACACGGGCACATTGCTTCCAAGGCAACAGAGCATTTTCTGGTAAATTTACAATTTGATCTGATCACTAACATATGAGATTCCGATTATGGTGATCCGCATTTTTACACATAAAAAAACCTGAGGCTTGGAAAGTTCAACTCATCAATTGTCCCTCTGATAGGTAGATAAGGTTAAGATTTAGGCTGAAGCCAAATCTTCAATTCCTGCTGCTACATTATAGAAGGGACTGAGTTATCCACTCAGGGTCCATCAGCTACTTCTAACCTAGAGTGCTATGATGAATCCTAAAAGACATTTAATTCCCATAACACAGTTCTTACTTAATAGCCCCAAAGGCCTACAGACTGTGCAGTAGGCCATGCCTGGACTTTGCCTCAGGCTCTCCTGGGAGGAGAGAAGAGGAGGTTGCTCCAGGGTGAATGGCCTGTTGCTCTAGTGTACAGCAGCCCAGAGTTGCACGCCAGCATGGAAGGGGAAGGATTGAGAGCTGTTTGGGGCACCAGCAATCAGGAGGCTTTCTAATGAACGGGAAAATGGTGGTTATGTGGTCCAGTGTGCTCAGAAAAAAGAAACAGAGTGTTTCTGACAGCAACTCTGAAAGTTCTACACCAAGGAGTGGGGACAAACACCTTTCCACTCCTCTTGTCTACAGGAGTAAGTCCATATCCCAGGTCCTTGGTCCCCAAAGCAGGGTTCCCCCTGCCCCCACATGATATCCAGAAGTGGAATTCCTGGCCACACCCTGTACTGGCCATAGAGCCTCTTCCCCAGTATTCCTTGCTTGAGGAAGCCAGAGTGGAGCCTCTGTAGACTCCTCCCTCCAGGGAGCTAGGGGCGGCCCAGCTTGGACAGCAGACGCCATACCCTCTTAGACTCAGCAACCCTTCAATAATGGCAGCTCTGCCTTACTGGACTTAATGTGGTCCAGTGATGATATGGGCATTGTGCAGAAAGCTCAACTGCTCCTCATAACAGCTCTGTAAGGAAGGTGCCATTGGTTATCCTCATTGTATAAATGGAGAAACAGGATTATGCACAGAGCTAGAATGGGGTGAGATTTAACTCAGGCATGCCAATGTGTAGCTAATAATGGTCTTTCTTGCCATATTTCACCTCAGAGGAATGTTATGACATTTCTTTTTCCCAGGGGGGAGAGGGCCAGCACTAGCAAACTGAAAGGAGAATTTTCAGCTGGCCGAAGGCCCTAGGGCTGACTGGCCAGGGAACCCACGAAGATAAGCAGGTTAGAATCTTTTAGCCCTCATAAGGGGCAATCCTAAAGTGTGTCTTCTGCCTCTCATTCTCCTCTTGATTCTTCTACTTAACACTAAGCAAAACAGCCTAGAAGAACCAAGGCAAGGAAATCACATGACATAAAACAGAGATCTGTGCCCCTGGCTGTCTCTGACTTGAACTCTTCCAATTCTCTGTCTCTGCCCTGTTGAGGCCTCCCGTTGCACCGGGTAACTTTGGGCACCTTTCTCCACCATCACTGCCTCTTGTTAAATTGTCCCTTGACATATCTGCCCTGGTGAGCAGGAAGGACATATAATTCACCTGGCCACGAGCAAGCACAGGCCAGCACTCGGCAGGCACTCAGAAATGTTTATTGCACCAGTGGGTAAGTTCCTCATGTCCTCATTCCAGGTAATTCTCTGCTTCATTTGCTCTGAAACCACACAAGACCAGGGATATGAAGCAAGCTTGGTGAATGGCCTAGACAACAACAGACATGCCTTCCTCTTAGTGATTCTCTTTTTCCAAAGAAGGTTAGAAATTCTCAGGAAAGTTCCTGTGTTGGGGATTTTGATTTTAAACTCTGTGGAGGGCACTGAATAAGACAAAATTCAACTGTAAATAAACTGCATCTTAATTTAGGGTTAGATTCATCCAGTTACAGGAGTCAGGAACCTGGGGCCTGGGGAAACAGCTGGGCTGGTGAGTAGACAGACCTCCTAGCAGAGTTTGCCCTCTGAGGGCAAGCCTCCTACATCATGAGCCTGAAAGCCATCAGGTCTTTGGGTAATGACAGGAACAAGGGAAAAGGCTGGCTTCTTCCCAGTGGGGAGAGGTGGGCTAGGCAAACATTGGTAGCTTCTCCAAATATCAACTACTGGCACTTTGTAATTTTTAAATCCAAAGTCTACTGTAGCCTTAAGCACCAGAAGGTTGGAAGCTACCACTCCCATTTAAATGATGGAGAAACTGGGTCCTGAAGGTCCCTCCATTATGGCTTCTCTGCAGATGTGATTTAAAGAGCAGTACCAGAGATCACATGGAGACCTCTACTTTCCTAACCTGGTTAAGCTTGTGTGTATGGGGGAGGGAACATCTAACATACTCTGACCTTCGTGCAGTACCTTGCCGAGGACACTGAGACTCAGAACAGCATTGTACAACCCCAGGCTGTAGTGCCTATTCTGATCTACTTCCATGGACCCACTTTTGTAGAAAAGAGGAGGGAGAAAGACAAGAAAGGGTGGAAAAAATAAGAGATGCACCACGATGGGAGGAGCACCCTGTGTGGTAACAGTCAATTTGCTAGAAAGATCTCCAGAGGAAGTTGCCTGACAAATTGTTTCAGAACAGTCTACTAATGCCGTTTTCTCTCATTTCCTGCCACCCATCTCAATTTCTCTCTTTTCAATCACTCACCCTTCCCTTGGTTCATTGCTCTAGCAAGGAGGGTCTCTCTCAAACTCCCTCTGTCCTCCCTCCCGGTCAGCTGAGGGCTGCCTCCTGGGTGATGCTGCAGCTTGGAAATCCCTGGAACCCCAAATCTCAGACAGTGCCAAATTCCTCTCTCTCTTCCCCCAGGACCTGGCTCCGGACATGACTCTACCAGTCGTCAGCATGGAAGACTGCAGATGATCTGAGCAACCACATGGAGCCCAGAGTCCTCTCATTCCAGACTTGACTCTCAGTGTCCCCATCCCAGACTCCCATAATTCTTGTGTGATTCTGGAAGAGGTGGCTTAGCCTGTCTGGGTCTTCATTTCCTCATCTAAAGCAGAACAAGGATTTTAAAAAGGTTTCAATTCTATGATTCCATTATTTCCCTTGCATGGAAGGGCTCACACTGGCCTGTCTGCATTCACAGGACCCTGAAATCCAGTGAAGACTCTAGAGAGTCAGACAGGGGAGGATGCCAGAATCAGTCCCTTTGGGCGGTCAGAGGAGACTATGGAGCAGTGACTTTAAACCCATCATCAGCTCTTTCAGACTTGACTTCCTTGTGCATGAAGGCAAAGCTTGGTTAGCCACCAGAAGCACAATGCCTTGTTTTAAAGTAACACAAGTAAGGGAGCTACAAGTCCTGCTGTGGAAGTCCAGTTATGGATGGTCTTGTTCACTCCTCTGTAATGCCACATGAACAGAGATTTTATAATTTCCTTTGGGCAAACAAGGAAAGAAGAACAGAAAGGATTTGCCTAAAGTTACACAGCAAGTGGGTGGTCAAGGTGGGAGAAAGTTCTGGCATTGAGATTCCCAAGTCCACACCACCACTGTTGTGTCAGTGATGAGAGAGTTAAAAATAAAAATAATAAAATGGGAACTGGTGAGAAGGTCGGTGGTTAAAGGCGTCTGCTACCAAGACTGATAATCAGCGTTCAACCCCGGGACCTGCATAGTGGAAGGAAAGACCCAACTCCCACTAGTTTTCTTTTGACTCCTACACAAATGCCATGGTATATACAAACACACACACACACACACACACACACACACACACACACACACACACGTTTGCTTTAGTTTGCCCAACAACTTGATGGAAGAGAAATCATTGGCTTCATTTTATAGACTTTGAGAGCAAAAGATGTGTGTCCATCCACCGCCACAATGCAAACGACTGTGCAGAGCTGTCAAGGGCAGGTATCTTGTAAATGGTGGATTCAGGTAATATGTGAAGGGTTTCAGTAGGATGGGAAGGGGGCTCCATGCTTTGCACTTATGCGATGGATGGCTGAGCGGTCCTTGTGCTGATGTAGAAGATGCTCTAACTCCAAGCTCCACAAGCCTGGGCAGAAACCGGTTTGTAAAGGAGGATGGAACCTGTAAAATGTGATCTTTTTCTCAGCTACTCTGCAGGCATATCTTACTTATATGGCTTCCTCTTGCTTTTTGTCTTAAGAGCTGTGGTTAAATCTTTATTGTTCCAGACCAGAATAAAGACTATTCCACCAAAGAAGGAAATAAGCCTTGATCATGTCTCTGGCCAAGTGCTATCTCTGCATTCCTCCGAGAAGCCCTGAGTCCCAGTCACTGCCCCAAGCCCTCAGCTTCCAGTGGCTCACAGATGAGTAGGGGGCCATATTATCATGGTCACTGTTACACTGGCCTGTAGTTAGCAGTGAATGTCTGTCAAGTGACTCATCCATTCCATCTGCCCAGTTAATTTAATTCCTATTATGTGCTACGTCTATCAGTTCAGAGTTAAGTGAAATGGAGTGCTACCCAGAGGAAGCCTCCCAGCTCAGGGTGCAGGTCAAACGTAATCACTACTATCACTAGTATACAGTGGTTCTAAACCTTCTCAATGCTGAGACCTTTCAATACAGTTCCTCATGTTGTGGTGACGCCCCAACCACAAAATTATTCCATTGCTACTTCACAAGTGTAATTTTGCTACTGTTATGAATCATAATGTAAAGCATATGATATGCAGGATATCTGATTTGTGAACCCCCCCAAAGAGGTTGCCACCCACAAGTTGAGAACCACCAGTTTAAAATAATGTAGAGAATGAATGAATGCCAACTGAACTGGGAGGAATGGGTTGCGTCCAGTGGGAACACAGAAAGAAGGAATTATCCATCAGCCTGAAGCATCCCAGAAGGCTTTGCAAGACAAGGATAAGATGTGATTATAACCTTAAAAGGTGAGGCATTCACCTTAAGATGGATGGGGGAAAGGAAGACTTCATGTCAGAGGAAGCAGCCTGAGCAAAGGCTTATGAGGGACATTGTTGTTCTGAGCTAGGTAGAGCAAGGATATGGAGGATACGTGGCAAAAGGTGCCCCTTTGAGACCAGGCCACTCATCTGGGCATGAAGGGATTGAAACACATTGAATCAGGATAAATGGAAGGAAGAAAAAGAACCTGATGTTGGCAATATAATTTATAGGCTCCTCTTGATAGGTTAATCTAGATCCATTCTCATGTAAAGACAAAATGTGATTGCACAAATGCATTTCCAACAAAGTTGAGGGAAATCTAGAGTCCAGGCACACCAACCTTTCCACATAAGCTGGGTTTGGCAGCCCAGGAGCAGGGGGCCAGCCAGTGCTTTCAGGTTAAGCACCTGAAGTGTCTTCTGGCAGAGTGCAGAAACACCCAGCTAGTTGTCACAGGACCAAGTCCTTCCTCTCCTACCCAGGTAGCTGGATGCTGCCCACTTCTCCCTACAGCCAGGGGAGATGATAGTATAGTAGTATAGTAGATTCTCTGAACAATGCATAGGAGGAGCAAGCCAATCTGCAAACCTGCTGCCCTGGGTTCCATGAGGGAGCTGCAGCAGAGAGGCGTTGGTTGGTCTTCCCGTGGTTGGTCCATCCCCATTCAAGTCCTGTTCAATGTACTCTGTCCGTTTCCTGCTCAGATTTGAGGATTTTCGGGCCTAGAGGGAAAGTCCCTTGGGGCCAGCATTAGACCGAGAACAATCACAGGAGATTGACAAGAGTGGCGAGCACAGAAGGAAAGGCAGTGTCTTGTCCAGAGCTTGAGAAGGGCGGGGGAGGGCGGTGGAGCCCGATTACTTTGAGGAGGCTGCACAGCTACAGAGCGACGGGGAAGAGAGCTAGCGGGGACGACCAGGCGGCCCGCTTGGGGGAAGGGAGTCGGCGGCTCAGTGGGCCTCTGGGGTGTAGTATGTGTCAGTGCCTGTGAGTGTGTTTGTGTGTGTGTATGTCTGTGTGTGTCTGGCGGAGAGCCAGGGTGATTTCCCATAAACCACATGCCCCGCCAGCCCGCCCGCTTAAAAGGCTGTGCCGAGGGCTGGCCAGCGAAGCTCGGCCAGGGGAAAGTGAAAGTTTGCCTCGGTGCTCTCGGTGTCGCTGCGGCTCTCTGCATCCCAGGACAGCGGCGTGGCCCTCGACCGGGGCGCGGGCTCTCCAGCCACTAGCGAGCGAGGGAGCGAGCGAACCAGGGCGGCCAACACGCCGGGCCGGGACCCAGCTGCCCGTATGACCGCGCGGGGCGCCGCGGGGCGCTGCCCTTCTTCGGTAAGCTGCAACCGTGGCGCGCGGGGCCCGGGCCGGGCTGGGGCAGGAGCTCTGCAGCAAGCAGCAGGGAGCTCGGCCGGGCCACTTGGAGCGGACAGTCCCTTCTCGCCAGCTGCCCAGGCTTCCCGGCCCTGGGTTCTGGCTTCCTTACTGCTTCTAAGCTACGGCTGAGGCCCGCGGTATTTCAATAGCTGCTCCTGGGGCTGCAGCGCTTTGCGAGGTAAAGAGAAGGCTGCTCATCCCATTGCACGGAGGAGAACACTGAGCTACCCACAGGCTGGAGAGAGAGATGGGGGTCAGGGGAGGTATCGCAGGGATTGGTACAGGCCAAATGTCTGCCAGAATGGTCAACCAGGTCTCCAGGTTCCGAGTGACAGGAGATCCGAGTGTGGCATCATCCCCAGTAGATATCTTTCTTTGGCTGTTGCACATGTTTTAGGCCCCATTTGGGAGTGGGCCTTCAGGGTAGGGAAAATTCAGGCTCACTCAGCTTTACACCAGGACCTGTGCTGAGCAACCTGTTGGGAGAGAGAGAGAGAGAGAGAGAGAGAGAGAGAGAGAGAGAGAGAGAGATGGGCATGCTGCTACTTGTTCAATGGATGTGTAGGAGCTATTAGGGACTTGGGTGGCTCTTTGAGGGGAGCTGGACCCGAATCTTTTCTTGAAGAAAATGAAATGGGGCTATTCTAGACTCTGCCGCTGACTGAGGAAAGAAAGTGCAAGGAGAGTTCAGAGCTGCAGCTGATGATGGGCTGCTCAGAAGCTGTCCCCAGTAATGGCAGCAGATGACAGCATGGCTCTTACAGAGTGAAGGATGGTACTTTCAATCCACAGCAAGTGGGCTTGCTTCGGGGGAGAATGAGAGGGAAAACCTGGAGGGTAGGAACCGAACTTGTGATGGGCAGAGCATTGCAGGTGTCTGGGAGGAGAGAAAAGTAGAACTGCAGAGAGAGGGGCTCAGCGAGAGGCAGAAGGTGGGGTTAAGAGGGGAAGGGAAGAAGTTATCCCACATGCAACAAGCATAAAGAGAGAAGAGGGAAGAAAAGAAAGACTACAAGGAGACACAAGAGGAAAGAGAGGAGGCCAGAATTAGACAAGATGAGTCGGAGGTTCAGTCAGGCAGTCAGGCCGGGTCTCTGCAGACTGTACTGATTGGAAAATGGAACGTGATGTCTTGAAGTGCTCAGAAACTGCTGCAGTTTCCAGGCTGCTCTCATAGTCAGAGGCTGAGGCAGTGGGTGGAAGGAAGAAGCAAGCCAGGAAGAGCCTGTCCAGCCAGATGCAGGCTAGAGTATTAACCCTTAGGCGTCCATCTGTATCCCTGTCTATGGCAGCATTGGGGTTACAGATCCAGATCCAGGAGTGGCTCCCTCTGGTCATCTTTGAAGCCAGTGGCTGTGCATTATTTCTGTGCATGCTTGAAATGCCACCAAAAGCCAGGTAGCCCTGAAGTAATGTCTTTATCTTGCTATCTCGAAACATCAATGGCTTGAAATTCCTGGGTTGAGGTATTTCTGAACATCTCCATTCCCGGGTCCTTTCCTCCGTACCATACACACATGGACTGACAGACTGAGTGATACCAGCCTGCTCCAGAGTCGTCTTCTGCACAGTCATTTCCTTTATCAGGTTCTGAGCCTGGGGTTCTGGAGACCGGGGCTGCCACTCCCACTCAGGACTAACTTTCCAATTGCCCAACCATGCCCAATGCAGTTTATCAACCCATAGCTGGCTGTACTCTCTCCCCCCGCCTCTTTCTCTCTGTGTCTGTCTCTCTGTGTCTGTCTCTCTGTGTCTGTCTGTCTCTGAATCTCTGTCTCTCTGTCTCTCTCTCTCTGAGGTCAGGCAAGGAACCTAACAGGTCCTGTGCGTAATGGCATTAGGCAACCCTGTGCCTTAACGCCCATCAGCATCTTCCACCCTTTAAGGTCTCACTCTTCTCTCCGCACGGACCAGCCAAAGCTGCCTTTCCTCCCTGGTTCTCACTGGCAAGGCTTTGGGCTTTTAGACGTAACCCAGTGTTGTTATGGACTGTTTCATAGCCTCCCTGTGTTTTTCCAATGCGCTCCTATTTGCAACATTTGTCTCATCATCTGGACTATTGGGGCAGAGCCCAGATCCAAGAAGGTGCCAGTCATCACTCCACCCTGCCAGCATTTCCCTGAATTGGGGGATATCAGCAGCCAGAATGCTCAGAATGGCAGCCTCAGGCCAGGGAAAGAAAGCCCAAGAGTCCCTCTGCCCCAGGCTGGCATCTCCCGGGATACCCTATTGGAGCCCGAAGGGATGGAAGGATTTTAGGGTAGAGGAGGAGGAAGGAAGAAAGGAGAAAGGAAGGACCCAGTCAGGTGTCAGGAGCCAGACCCGGGGATGAGCAGCTGCAGGGCCAGGTGGGTGTTGACGAAAAGGAGAGAACTTTCTTGCTGTGGCTTGCTGACTAGATGAAGGGCCTGATGGGTCTCAGATAGACAGATGCTAGCAGTGAAACAAAGCATTGTCCTTGATTAGTCAGCTGGACTCTTCTTGAAATGCAAGTCCAAGGCTCTAGGAGGTCTCCCACTGGAGCTGAATTCCCAGTGTTTCCCCTGTAGAACCAGACCTGTGGGACCAGGTGGGAAGGAAGGAAGGTGCCAGGGGTAATGAGTGTTTCTGGCTTGCAATCTGAAAGCTAGTGACTGACCACAAATTTGAAGCCAACTTACAAGGTATCTATTTGTCTCAGTGTTAAAAGTTAAAAGGATAGAAAATCTTACCCTTGAGTCTCTCAGTCACTAAAACATACTGGTTGGCACACTACCAGTATTATCATTAGACATTCTCTGTAAGATGGAAAGGTGGCTCATCATTTAAAAACACTTGTTGCTCTTGCAGTGGATCCAGGTTCAAATCCCAGAATCTAGATGATGGCTCACAACCATTCATACCTCCAGGTCCAGGGGATTCCAAGAAAGAAGCACACAGAGTGTGTGCATGCAAGCAGGCAAAATATTCATAAACACAAAACAAAAACAATAAGCCTTTTAAAATTGTCTTTTAAAGTACTCTGTATTGTTGAGCTGCCCTGGGTTAACCTCAGAAGAGTTCTTGGAGAAGGTGGCATTTGGGCTATTATCAAGGGAAGAGTGAGGTGGTGCCCTGGCTGATAAGAATCTAATGGTGCTGCAGTATGGGAATGGGGCATTGTTTCTTTGCCCTTAGTGGGACATGGGGGTAGCTAGGGAGAGGAAGTGCTGGAAAGACATGACTCCCTTCTGTTATAGACATGGCTGGGCTCCCGGCTGCTGCTGGTCTGTCTCCTCGTGAGCAGGAGTATTGCCAAGGAGGTGTCAGAACACTGTAGCCACATGATTGGGAATGGACACCTGAAGGTCCTGCAGCAGTTGGTGAGTATGAGACCATGCCTTCTCCTCACTGAGGAAACTGAGGTAGCAAGCCAGAAGGCAGAGTCAAAGAGAGGCTTACAGAAAACAGTCAAGTGGATAATGGCTCTCCTGGTACTTCTCTCATTGATCTTCTTAGGTCTTCCCAACCCCTTAGTCTGGGTCACCTGTAGTGAATAGGGTGGGCTTCTAACTGCTGCCTGGGTTAATGGTTGTCCAGGAATGTCCACTATGGATTCTAAACTGCTCCTTGACCCTGCTCTGACGCAGACAATGCCTCCTTTGGGAAGTCAGCCCAGTCTGCCTGCTGGGTCCAGATGGTTCATCCTGCTCCTGGATAGCCAGATCCCTGACCGCCTGGCACCAGGGCCCCACCCAAATTTAGATGGGAGGCTCTAGCCTAACTCTGTGCCTTCTGCCTTCATTCCCCTGACCCTTGCCCCTGAGGTTGGGGTGCCCTGCTCATCTGGGCCGGGAAGGAACCCAGGTCCCATTCTAATAGGCTTAATGCACTCTTCAACAATTCTAAATGTCATCTACCCAGGCAGGATCCAGTTGTTGTCATGGTTCCTACTCCTCTCACTAAAGAATTTATTCCACAAGCCCGGCAGGGTGGGGCACCAGTGGGTAAGGCCTTGTGCAGAGCCTGAACTTGGGCCCCGGAGCTGACCCTCCCAATCTCCCTTCTTAACAGCACCCTCTGCATGCAGCTTCCATGGCAGGCCCAAGGCCATGAGTGCCGTCATGGTCTCTGCTCCAGGGAGAGGCAAGGGCTAGAGACCCAGACTCCCCAGAGCTCAGCCAGCCTCTCCCTGAGGCTTTTCATGATAGAGCGCTTACCACCTTCCAGAAAAGATTACATCCTATATTTTCCTAGAGATAATTCTTCCTTATACAGACTAGATTGTGTGATTTCATAGGTCAAAGTAAAAGTGTCTGTTTGTTGTTTGCTTTTAAGTACTCTGGGCATTTGGAGATACAGCTTTTCCCAGCTGTGGGTCTGTCATTTTGGCATTGTTTTAGGGAGGTAAAGTTAGAACATCATTCACCTGAAGCTTCACCCCATCCTGAAGCTGAGTGGACCTGTAGGTACCATGTAACCACTGGCCTGTTCTATCTCACAGATCGACAGCCAAATGGAGACTTCATGCCAGATTGCCTTTGAATTTGTAGACCAGGAACAGCTGGTGAGTAGCAAGTGTTTGTAAGGTGCTTAAATGAATACTCACGGCCTGCTCTGTGGTGGCATGGAACAGCATGAAGGCAGCAGAAAACCTAGAGCAGACAAGATGAGGGTCCCTGGGTGCTCAAGTGTCAAGTTCCAGCTTGCAGGGCTGGGTAGGGTCCAGAGCTTAAGTCCTTCTGTTTCCTTACTTTGACCTGGTATAAATCAGGTACTTGCTAAATGCTAGGCACATTCCCCAATTAATCCTAACACTACCATTCTGAGGTCCACAAATATTGCTTGTTACCCATGCAGAGATTAAGGAGCATGCGTAGCTAAGTGATAGAGGCTTAATTTGAGCCCAGGAATGCTATACCTTGTAAAGTAAAAATGTGCTTTATTTTTTAGATCACATCTTCTCCAATCCACTGGCCAGAGACAGGAAGGCAGTCTAGCCTGGCTTTCTACCCCACACCTAACTGACCAGCCACCCAGTGCAGCCAATACTGCCTCTCTGCACCTTGGGGTGCTGTCCCTCTATCCTCCCCAGTCCCTTGGAAATTTTCAGGGGCTTCTTGACTTCCCTGATTCTAGGGCACTCTCCATCTTACCACTAGGGGGAGCCCTCTGAAACCCCAAAGCCTTCACTTATTTCGCCTTACCTGTTAGGAACCCCATGGCTCCAGGAGAAAGCACAGTCTAGTTCCAAGTCTGCAGTACCTACCACACCCTACGTTCATTTCCCTCCTCTGCTTCATTCTGCTCCCCAGCTTTTGCATCAGCTCTTTGTGATGCCTTTCCATCCCTTCCATGTGCCCGGCTGATCCCTGTGCTACACACCTCCCTATATTCAAGCCTCAAGAGAACAGTGAGACTACCCAGAATTCCTTCTATCTCTGAGCTCTCATACACTAGACCCATGCATCTCTGTGAACATGCCATGGCCTGCATAGTCTCAGGGTTTCCTCTATCCATTCTCTTGCTCCTTCACTTGCACCATGGCACCTATTTATTGGATCAGGCACTAGAGATACAGAGATAAAAGTAGTTTCTGTCTTTGAACCAACTACTGTATCCTTGGAGACAAAACCCAAGGCTATACTTTTGACAGTGAGGTAGTCCTCCCTCAGTATTTTTATATTTTGGAGGTTTTGAGGGGGCCATATGGCAAAAAAAAAAAAAGTGGAAGTAAACTGAAAGGAGAGAGAGAGAACACTAAGGGGCAGCAAGGCTGAAACCCACCCTCCCCTGTGTCTCCTGAATAAAGCTGCATTGCAGAAAAGCTCTCTCCAACCAGAATCCACCTTTCCTTCACGCCAGCCCAACTCTCCATTATGGTTGATTTAAAGAACGAAAACAAAACACAGGCCAAGGGTATTACCATCCTCATCACCAGGGTGGTGTGTCCCTTCCTCAGAGTACAGGGTGGCAGGCTATAGCCCTCTGTCTGCCTAGGGTGTGATCGTCTCATATATAAAGCCTGGGTTCCCAGGCCACCATGGCCAGGTGCTAACCTCCTGGTTCCTGTATTCCAGGATGATCCTGTTTGCTACCTAAAGAAGGCCTTTTTTCTGGTACAAGACATAATAGATGAGACCATGCGCTTTAAAGACAACACCCCCAATGCCAACGCCACTGAGAGGCTCCAGGAGCTCTCGAATAACCTGAACAGTTGCTTTACCAAGGACTATGAGGAGCAGAACAAGGTAGGCTGGATTCTGGGGCTGGAGCACCAGAGAAGGGCAGAGGGAGGCTACAGAGGTCCCACCCTGCCTCATATGCTCACCGTGCCTGAACCTTGCTAACTTACTCCCTTGCCCATTTATTTCTTATGTCATCCGCCTTTATCAAGCATTCATTAGACAGAAGGCACAGTGCTGGACCCTGAGGATATCCTTGAGACAAGAAATTCCCCTTCCCACCCTTACAGGGCTTATAGCCAAGTGAGGTAGGCAGCTGTTAAATGATGACACCTATAAATATGATCAGAAGGGCTCTTCATTCATTCAGCACCTTACTGAGTGACCATCAAGGGCTGTTCTGAACACCAGAAATGAGCTATGATTTAAAAAAAAAAGGGCAAAAAATCCCCACAATTATGACGAGAGGAGGGGTGCTGAGGCAGCTAAAATGAGCAAGTATGTGAATGGACAATGATGCTAACAGCATTGGAGAAGTGTAGAGCAGCAGGTGAGGGGAGCCCTGGGTGACAGTGAGAGGAACAGGAACCCGAGACTCTTGAGTGTGCAGTGAGGAGCTAACGTAATGAGGATGCAGAGGGGAAGAGGCAAAGGCAGCTTCTAAGCAAGAAAACTTTAACGGGCGCTCCAGTGTGAGGAAGAGCAGTAAGAGCCACGGACAGAGAAGCAGAGTGGGGAGCGCTATGCTCAAGCCCTAGGGTAACCAGAAAGGTTTGCATCCAGAAATCCAAAGCGGCTCACCATGGCCCAGGCATGGGGTGTGGACAGGAGGGAGCCAAGTCAGGAAGCACCGCATTCATTCGTGGTGTCAAAGAGGTGGGCTTTTGGTCTAAATTTGAAAGAAGCCACCATAAGCTAGCGAAAGACACGATGTCATATATGATGGAAGACCATCTGGTGGTGAGGACACTGTGGAGAGCAGGAATGAAGGGCAGGAGGCCAGCAGGAGGTTCAGCCAAGCTGGGCATGGTGGTGAGTTGAACTGGAGGGGAGCAGGGGAAATGGAGGTGAGTGGGCATGATCCCTCCAGACAGACAGGACTCCATGCTTCCTGGCAGAAGGGGAAGGGTGAGTGAGGATGCTCTCATCTTGAGTCCCTGGAGTTCTCACTAATGTTAAAATAAGGATGACCTCAGGCAGAGTAGGTTTGAGAGAAGAGCTCATTTTGGTGTGAGGCACATCTAACAGCTGCAGGGGTGGCTCATGACTGTGAATGCTGGACATATAGATGCTGTTTGTACAGCCACAGAACTGCACAGCCCTGCCCACCCTTCTCACCCTAGTGAGAAGAAAATGGGATCCAGGATCCTGAATCCTGAATGCAATGCAGCCTGAGGTAGGAGGAAAACCTAGAGAGGGCAGGGCTTCCAAATGGAAGGAGCCAGAAGCTTTATCAAAGGAGGCTGAGAAGTCAAATAAGATAGTGTCCATTGGTCTGTCTCACTTGGCAGCATGGAGATTGCTGTTGGAGGCAGGTGGGGAGAAAAGAGAGGAAACAGAGACCACAACGTAGAGGAACTTCGCTCCAAAGGGGACAGAGAAGCAGATGTTCTGGGGTGGCTTTCTGGTGAAGGAAAGGCTGGTTCTTTACCATGCAGAGATTCACCCAAGAGCTTATTTAAAATGCAGAGTCCCAGCATCACTGTTATGGACTCTACTTTCCTGAGCTCATAGGTGAGCCTGGGAATCTGCATTTTGCGAAGCTGCCCCATCAATGGTTGAGATAGAAGCCCCTCAGTCTCTTCTGGGCCGGTGACCATTCACTCAGTGCATGCTGCGGGGTGGCTCAGGGGAAAGACAGTGTAAGCCCAAGGAGCCAAGTCTAGCCACATGGCTCAGAAAAAGAGTATGAGCTCCGGAACCAGCAGGCTCCACACTGAGAAAGCTTGGGTGTCAGGTACTAAGGGAGGATGCCTGGTTTCTTCTACAGCATATAAGGCAGGTTTGAAGGAAACAGCTTTATAAAGACACTGCAGGACAGAGCCAGCTGGCCTGACTTAACAGCTCCTGGGAGAGGCTGGCGTGCTGTTGCTCTAACATCACAAACAAGGAGATGAATCCACAGAAAGCCGGTCTATTCTCACCTAGCTGCTGAGTGATGAATCCAAGCCCAGGTCATTTCATTCATTATTTGTCTAGTAACTGTTTATAAGCCTGCTATGGGCCGGCCAGAGAGATGCAGTAATGTAATCAAGGGAGCTATAGTAGCCGTGGAAAACCTATTGTTCTTCCCAGAACAGCTCAACTTCAAGGGGGAAAGTTGGCATTCTGGAAATAAGCTGTAACACACATAGCTTGCTGTGAAAGGTGAGGTGGACCCAGGGCAGAACCCTGCAGCACTGCAGTATTTAAAAGGAACTCTGGCACAGAGCCTGAAGGAGCAGCTGGTGAGGAAGGAAGAACTCAGGAGGGCCTGGCTTCTCCGAGCTGCATGGAGTGTGAGTGTGAGCACCTGGGCCCAAGGCAGAGGAGAAAAACCACTCAACAGACAGGCCAGGGCGTCCTCAGCTCTTCTTCCAAAATGTGGCACCAGCCAAGGACCTCATCTCCTCTGGTCTCCCCAGGTCTGTTCTCTACACCGTACCAAGATGCTTTTCCTAAAATACAGTTTTATACCATGGTTTTAAACCTCCCCAGCAGGTTTTCAGTTTCTGGTTGGCTTTGTGAATTACAAGTTCCTGGCAGAGTCAACAAATTCTTGGCCTTGGCAGAGCCCTTTCAGCTGCATCCCTCGCCACTTTCTTCCCACGTGGCAGAGCTGCAGCCTCTCCAGCCTTCTTTCACTCTTTTGCTGACTCATGCTTTCCTGCCCCAGGGCCCTTGCATCTTCTATCATCTCTGGCCCAACTTCGTTCTCTTCCCTTGCTCATCTTTTAGCTGTTCCTTTGGAGATCTTCTCCCTGGGCCCTCATCTATCGCCCATTTGTTACACACCTTCTGATGGTTCAGGACACTCTCTTTAGAGTCACTGTGACTTGTAACAATGTGTTCAGTGCTAGTGTCTGCTGGACTCAGTGCCCAGCTTGGCCAGGAACCACTTCTCTTTTGTTCATTGCATGATGCCCAGGTAAGTTACCATATATCTGGCACTTAAACATGTGTGTTAGATGGATCTCTGACTAAATGACACATCTCTCAACCTCAAGACTGATGCTGCTGCAAAGCAGAGAAGATGTAAGGGAGGAAACAAAAGGGGGAAAGGAAATGCATGTGAGAAACCCCAAGAGAATTTGACAGAAATATCAGTGAGAGGTAGCCCATGTTCACGCTTACCAAAGGGGGCTCCACTCTCCTCCAGGCCTGTGTCCGAACTTTCCATGAGACTCCTCTCCAGCTGCTGGAGAAGATCAAGAATTTCTTTAATGAAACAAAGAATCTCCTTGAAAAGGACTGGAGAATTTTTACCAAGAACTGCAACAACAGCTTTGCTAAGTGCTCTAGCCGAGGTAAGCACAGAAGGGGTCAGCTACAGGAAGGGTGTGTGCAAGGTGAGATGGGGCTAGGGGAATCCCAGAGGCAGCCTGGGTGCTAAGTGTGTTTCTGTGTTTTGTGTACTCGTGTGGCTTCATGTACCTTAAGGTCCTGAGCACATGTCTCTGCTGACATGTGTGTGCATGTATACTGACTTATGCCTGCATGTACTGTCTCACTGCCAAACTTCATGTGGCAGCATCAAGAAGGCCCCTACTGGTAACTGTGATGGTAGTGAATGGGTAAGGGGACCTTTCTTAGAAAGCCATATAGGCATGGTGGCGTCCCCCGGGCTCTGCAGGCTGGCTGAATAAATGGGGGTTCCGGAAAGAGCAGATGTTCCATCTGGCAATCAGGGTCATTGCTCCAGGAGCTCTGCTGCAAAACACCAGGATAACCTGGCTCCAGAAGTCCCCAGGATGCCTTGGATGTCCCCTCAAGGGATAAGGCTGGATTTGAAGTCTGAACATCATTCAAACTCTCTCTACCTGTGCACTCTGCGTGTACTCGTCTCTGCATCCTGTGCCACGTGTGTCCTGCATTCAGCCTCGCTCCCCAAGGCAGGGGCTGAGGTCCTGCAACCAGACAATAGCCACGTCCAGCCTTAGTGCTTCAATTCCAAAACCCTGAACTTTGGCTGCTTTCCAGCCCTGGCCTTGCCCTGCCTGTGGCAGTGGCTGAGGTGGTTCCACTCCTGGCTGTGCATGAAACCAGTGTCTTGGAGGCTTCTGAGTGTCTTGTGTTAATCCAGGAGCGATTGCTTAGCCCCGTGGCCTGGGTGCTGCTAACCCCTGGCTTGGCTTCTGGCCAGCTAGAGCCCCAGTACACTGTCCTGTGGCCTTCCTCACCTCAGTCCTTCTCTGTTTGTCTGTACCTTGCTTTTGGATCCTAGTCCATATCCCCTGCATATTGACCCCTCCTGCCTGAGTTCTGTGTCATGATCGTTTATTACTGTCCTGCCCTCTCCCCAGCCCCAGGGCTGTGTTAGAAGAGGGACCCCTTCCCATGCCCCAGGGCCATATGCCCCTCTTAGCCCCTCTGGGGGAGCTGTGCTGGAGGCTGGTGACTCTATCTCCTCCCCATCTTTCTCTCTCCCCCTCTCTGTGGTTCTTTCAGATGTGGTGACCAAGCCTGATTGCAACTGCCTGTACCCTAAAGCCACCCCTAGCAGTGACCCGGCCTCTGCCTCCCCTCACCAGCCCCCCGCCCCCTCCATGGCCCCTCTGGCTGGCTTGGCTTGGGATGATTCTCAGAGGACAGAGGGCAGCTCCCTCTTGCCCAGTGAGCTTCCCCTTCGCATAGAGGACCCAGGCAGTGCCAAGCAGCGACCACCCAGGAGTACCTGCCAGACCCTCGAGTCAACAGAGCAACCAAACCACGGGGACAGATTCACTGAGGACTCACGACCTCATCCTTCTGCGGGGGGGCCCATCCCTGGGGTGGAAGACATTCTTGAATCTGCACTGGGCACTAACTGGGTCCTAGAAGAAGCTTCTGGAGAGGCTAGTGAGGGATTTTTGACCCAGGAAGTGAAGTTCTCCCCCTCCAAGCCTGTAGGGGGCAGCATCCAGGCAGAGACTGACAGACCCAGGGCCCTCTCAGCATCTCCATTCCCTAAATCAACAGAGGACCAAAAGCCAGCAGATATAACAGACACGCTGTTGACAGAGGTGAACCCTATGAGACCCACTGGCCAGACACAGAATAATATTCCTGAGAAGACAGATGGTACATCTACGCTGCGTGGAGACCACCAGGAGCCAGGCTCTCCCCATATTGTGACACCGAATCCCCAACGAGTCAGCAACTCAGCCACCCCCGTTGCTCAGTTACTGCTTCCCAAAAGCCACTCTTGGGGCATTGTGCTGCCCCTTGGGGAGCTTGAGGGCAAGAGAAGTACCAGGGATCGAAGGAGCCCTGCAGAGCTGGAAGGAGGACCAGCAAGTGAGGGGGCAGCCAGGCCTGTGGCCCGTTTTAATTCCATTCCTTTGACTGACACAGGCCATGTGGAGCAGCATGAGGGATCCTCTGACCCCCAGATCCCTGAGTCTGTCTTCCACCTGCTGGTGCCCGGCATCATCCTAGTCTTGCTGGCTGTTGGGGGCCTCCTGTTCTACAGGTGGAAGTGGAGGGTAAGGAGGACCCCAAGAGAGGAAGACATCCTATGGGGCAGAACAAAGGCTGGGTAGGATACAGGCTGTAGGCTAACCAGGTTCCAATACGTTATATAGTTACTGGAAGGTGGGGATGACAGCCCGAAGGGTAGATGGTAGTGATGGAGTGTGGCTTCAAGAAACAGGAGCTGCCAGGTTTGGTGGTGTGCATTTAACCCTAGCAATCCAGAGGTACAGGCAGGCCTCTGATCTACTGGTCAACAAAGCAAGTTCTAGGCTAGCCGAAGCTACATAGAGAGATCCTGTCTAAGAAAATAATTAATCAATTAATTAATGAGTTCTCCAGCCTCAAGATCATTAAGAAAGGATAAGTTCTAGGTTAGCCAGAGCTACATAGAGAGATTCTGTCAAATAAATAAATAAATATATAAATAAATAAATTTAAGAGGTTTCCAGCATCCTTGAGATCATTGAGAAAGAATGAGAACAGAATCCTGTAGAAAGGAGAATTCTTGGCTGGGAACTCAAGAGGCAGAGGCAGAGGCAGGTGGATGGATCTCTGTGAATTTGAGGTCAGCATGATCTACAGAGCACCAGGGCAGCCAGGGTTGTTAAGCAAAGAAACCCTGACTTGAAAAAATGAGAGAGAGGGAGAGGGAGAAGGGATGGGAGAGGGGATGGGAGAGGGAGAGAGAGAGAGGGAGAGAGGGGAGGGGGAATATTCTTAAAACAATCAAACGGGAGAGGGGAGGAAGCGGGGGAGAATGCGGTTCTGGGAGCTTGAGGGCCTGTAGGTGGTATTCTACATGGGAGGGGACAGGAGAAGGAGCACCCATCCTCAGAGGCCCAGGAATCTCCCCCAGCTGTGCATGCTTTGGGGTAGTGGGAGGAATTCTAGCAACTCTCTCAGTGATGCTCAGGGGCACGCCAGCACCTCAGTGAGATAAATCATTTTTGTTCTCAGAGCCATCGAGACCCTCAGACATTGAATTCTTCTGTGGGGCGACCAGAGGACAGGTGAGCAGTTGGAGTGGGGCTATAGGAGTCACTGGATGTCTGTCTTGGGACCTGCTTCCCCTCAAGATTGAAAGAGAGGCTTCTCCCCCCTTGCCCTAAGGAGATAAAGCTGCAGAGCAGGGTGGGTACCAAGAAAGAAGGGCCTCTCTTCTTCCCATGACAGTGGAGCTTTCTCCTGATTTCTTCCTGGAGTTGGGCAGTTCTGGGTCTTCTAAATCTCACATAGATGGAACCCATGTGCAGAGTTGGGGATAAGCTAGGAGGTACCCTCAGTTCCATGCTCCTGCTGAAGTCTTATGTCATCCCTGTGTTCTGCCTGCAGCTCCCTGACCCAGGATGAGGGCAGACAGGTGGAACTGCCAGTGTAGAAAGGATTCTACGGTAAGGTTCTGATTTTGATATCTCTCTATCCCTTAAAAAGAACTATCTCCAGGTACCCAGGTAGAAACCACCTGATGCCCAGGAGGCCCACACATTTCAACTTCCTCTCCCTATTCCACTCCCAAGCCCATACATTCATCATCACGTCTAGCTAGGCCCCTCTCTTCCAGGCCTCAGGTCTCCACTTGCTCCTGAATCCCTGCCCTGGACCAGTTACTGCAACCTCTGCATTATGTTTCTATTCTTGCTGTTGCATCTGATCCTAAAGCAACCACATTCTTCCTCCTCTAATGAGGCTTTTACAAGGTCTTTACCACCCTGGAGAATTTTCATTAGCCTCTGCATGGCCGCCAGCCCCCTTCAAATACGAGCATTTCCAGCTTGGTGCTGAGCCCTGACCTCCTCAGCATCTTCTTCTTGCCAAACTGTGCCTTATCTGGTCCTACTCCCAAGCCAAGGTTATTGCTGCCTCCCTGATTTAGGATCACGGTGCCGTAGAATTTAGTCTTGGGAGAGCTGTCAAGAGGTCATTTGGCCCAGTGTCCCAGCCTAAAAAGGTTACTCTGCATCCCCCACAGGGAGTCAGCCAGCTTCCTGCACACACACACACACTTCCAGTTCCAGGCAAGTTCTCTGCATGCCAGACTGCTCAACTACACACAACATTGGAGTCACAACACACAACACTGGGGGAGTTCCTTCCTTATGTAGGCAAAGCTGCCTTCCTTTCTTCCCTTCCCCGACCAATCCTCTCTCATCTTCTCATGAGGTCTGATATTTAAAGTCAGCTGTTCATGTCCCCTTTTAAAATTCTCTGTGTTAAGTGTGGCCAAGCCCCTCAAACATTCCTTATATGATATGGTTTTCAGACCCCTCACCATCCTGGACACACTCGTTTGTCAATGTCCCTCTGAAAATGTGGCGCCCAGCCCTGGACACAGTACTCCAGATGTTGTCTGACCAGCTCAGAGTACAGTGGGACGGTTGTCTTCCTTGATCTGGACAGTACTCTTCTACTCTTGCAGATTAAGATCACATTAGTTTTAACAGCTGCACCATATATTGTCATATGTTGAGCTTGTAGTCTATTAAAAACCCCAGTTCTATTTCCTGTGAGCCTTTGTCCAGTAGACCGTCGCCATCCCATACTCCCATACTTGGACACAACTGTTTTAGCCAAAGTGTAGCTGGTGCTCACCTTTGTTAAAACTCCTTGTTGTTTTCTGCCCATGTCCTGAGCCTACTGAAAGTGTTTTAGTTCCTAATTCGGTCACTTTATAACTCCTGGTTGGGTCCCCTGCACATTAATGCGTGTCTTTTGTTGTTCTTGCCCACATTATTGGTGGAGATGTGACCTGTATTCTTCCTCTCTACACCCACCCACACCAGCCTATCCAGAAGCCTTCCCTTCCTAAAATATTCCATATCCCTCTGGTTGATCTTTTAATTCATTCTGCTCTGTTGTATATGGCTGATGCTATATTAATCCACACACATTTGGATGTTGTTTTATGTATTTTAAATAATATTTTATGTATATATGTAAATTTTGCACTAAGAAGATTGTAAGCCCCTAGAGGGCAGGGACTATCTTCCTTTTTATTTTTTTTTCCCTTCACTTCATTAATTCTAGTACAGACAGTGCCCCCTCTATCCTTGTCAAAAACTTAGTAAATGTTGGTAGCTGGTTTCAGGTCTGAATCACCAACTAACCCCGGCCAGATTTCTCTAACTGACCAGCCTTCTGGCTGACCAATTAACTAGCCAACTAATCAACTCATCTTACCAGCTAGCTGGCTAACTGACTACTTGGCCAACTAGCTGGTAACTACTTAACTGACTAGTTCTTGATTGATGAGTTGATTGGCTAACTAGCTGGCAGAGTGCTTAGTTGATTTGCTGACTGACTGGATGGCAAACTAGCTGTGTGATCCGTTGAAGTTTCCAGTTATACCCCTTGCCACATGTAAGCAAACTGTCCCATGTGTAGGATGATGTGTCTAAGCCCCTTCCCCAGACAGAGGAAATATCACAGATGCTCAGAGCCAGCGAGATTTATTTGGATTAAAGCAAGCAGCAACCCATATCTAGAATCCTGGGGACCCACTCAGCAGTAATGTGGGTGGAGACGGGTGAAATGAATTAGCTGGCTCATTGGAACAGCTACAAGGACACAGAGTCCCTCTGAACTGAATCAGAGAGTAAAGGTTGCTGGGGATTTTGGGGCTCAGTGCTGTGTCACCTTACCAAGGGCTACCAGGGTTCTTCCTCCCTGCCACCTATGACCTTGTCCTCGGCCCTGGTTTCTCTGTACCCAGTTGTCCTTCCCATGCCTCCTAACTCTTAGACCTGCCCAAGATTTTACGTTTCTCACCTAAGGATTTCAAGATTTCACTCAGTTAGCGCAGATCTAACCTGATCCCCATTCCAGGCTCAAGGAACCTATGGGAACTGAGTGTCTGTGCCCTGATTGACCAATACTCTGACAAGGAGATGAGTGGGGCACACAGAAGTGGGGACTAAGAAAAGGTCACTAAGCTGTAGAAAACCCAGGCCCTCGGCCCCAGGAAACTGGGAGTTGAGTTAGAGGCTAGGGCATGCCCTCTGGGGCCTTCTTCCCGATGGGCCCTACCAGAGCCTGTGGCCTGGCTGTACCAGTATGGCTCATGCCCAGTTTATAGTTCCTTCTTGTTTCCTATCCAAAGCATGGGAATAGGCTGGGGGCCAAAGGCTGTAGGTCTCATTTTCTTTTATACCCATCATAGGCTTGACCAGTGGGGCTATGGACATTACTGGGGAGGCGCCATACAGGGTCCAAAGTCAAACTGTTGGCTGGAGTCCAGGGGATTTCTGCTATGGAACAAAGAGTTCTGAGGATGCTGGACAAGGGGACAAAGATGGGGGTGGTGTGGGGAGAGGGCAGGGCCCTGGCTCCCATGGATGACAAGAGGCAAGTCCCTCATCCCATCTGGGAGGAGGCTAGGCTGCTCGGGGTGAGCATGCCTGTTGACAGGGCAAGCCCTCCCTTTTCCTGGTATTGTCTCTACCCTCTGCCCCTCAAGCCCAAGTGTCTTCTGTGCAGATATCCTCTAAGGAATGGTATGAGAGTTGGCAGAGATCACCTTAGGTCATTGGTCTAAGACTACTGAGATGGCCTTACCTGAGAAGTAGCCTAGTAGGGGCATTCAAGAGCTTGTTCCCTGCTCCCATTTGCTAGAGCAATAAGCCCTCTCTCTCTTGGCCTCGACCTCCTCCAGTCTTAGTCCCTCATTTTGTGGTCACTACTCCCCCAGGAGGAGAGGTAGGAGGTGAGGCCAGGATATCCAAAGGCTTGGACTGCTGCCAGGCAAAGCTGCCTGGTCTCTCTGTGGTGTCTGGGGTCGCCTAGAGGGCCAGGAAAATGACCAGAGGAAGTCTTGCCTTAAGCCAGCCAACAACCCACAGGAATGCCACACCTCCCCCAACTATGTCCTTAGCGACCCTCCCCACACTCCCACTGCTGACCAGCCTTCTTCCCTTCTTTCCCCTACAGCTGGGCACACAGGACTATCTCTTTATGGAAGGAGACATTATGGGAACATCCACCACTACCCTCTCCTACCATCTTCCTGGGAATGTGGCCTGCTACTACCAGAGCTCCTGCCTACCAAGACTGGATGAAAGCAGCTTTGATGGGGTCTTTCCATCCTCACCCTTAGACTCTCAACCAAAGAGAAAGGGCTGGAGGATGCCCCCCACATACTGCCACTATTTATTGTGGGCCCTGGAGGCTCCCTGCATTGGAGGAAGGGCAGCTCAGCAGCTCAGGACCCTTTCCCTTAGGGGCTGCTTCCTCCTCTCAAAACCAGAACCTGGCAAGGGACTCACTAGCCTGGACGGCCCATGGGAGACCAGGACAGATGAGAAGGAACAGAAGAGCCCTGTGCCCAGAAGACCCAACTGGTGCCAAGGAATCCCAGCATGGACAGGCAGGGACCTGTTTCCCAAGAAGAGAGCCTGATACTCAAAGGGTGGGACAGCATCTGCCCGACTTCCCGTAAAGGCATAAAGGCATGCAGCCCAAAAGACGGGAAGAGGAGGCCTTTGGCTGCTTGTGTCGACAGCTTAAAGGGGTCTACACCCTCAACTTGCCTAAGTGCCCTCTGCTGATAGCCAGGAAGGAGGGAGACCAGCCCTGCCCCTCAGGACCTGACCTGGCTCATGATGCCAAGAGGAAGACAGTTCTAGCCTCGTCTTCTCCTGCCCATAGCCCCTGCCAGAGTTCTTTTGCCCAGCAGAGGCACCCCTCATGAAGGAAGCCATTGCACTGTGAATACTGAACCTGCCTGCTGAACAGCCTGTCCCATCCATCCCTATGAGCGACCATCCGTCCGAATGTTCTCCCACTTCCTTCAGCCTCTCCTCAGCTTCTTGCACTGAGCTGGCCTCATGTGTTGACTGAGGGAGCCCCTGAGCCCCAACCTTCCCCTGCCTCAGCCTTTGATTGTCCATGGTGAAGCTGTGGGAGAACCGCCTGGGCTACCAGTCGGAGCTGGTCTTTGGGCTGTGTTCCTTGCCCAGGTTTCTGCATCTTGCACTTTGACATTCCCAGGAGGGAAGTGACTAGTGGAAGGGAGAGAGGAAGGGGAGGCAGAGACAAAGGCCACAGGCAGAGCTATGAATGAGAATGGGTCTTGAAAATATGTGTGCACCCCTAAGCTTGAAATTGATCTCTATACTCTAGCCCCTCAGCCAGCCTCCTTCCTGTTGTCTGAAACCTGGAGCTGAGCAGGTTGTCTTGTCACAAGCTCTAGGGACTGAGCTCCACACTCCAACCCCACCCTCTTCTGGCCTTTGTTCTCCAAACCTGACCCAGGTAGGCAAGGGTACCCTCCCAGTCTCACCTACCGGACTCTGCCATCTCTAGCCAAGCAAGCCAGGTTTAGAGAAGGGTCAAAGGGAAAAAAAAAAAAAGGGTTGTTTACTTCCAACTTGCTCCAATGCCCTCTGTTTCCCGGGCCAAGCTTGTCTGTGGTGACCTGGGCATGGGTGACAGGGCTCTCATTTGCCCCTTGGTCTCTTTATGCTGCTGAGTCCCCCTTTCCTGCCCTCCCTGGCTACTGGGTCAATAATCTTTCAGGCCATGAATCTAGGAGGAGAGTGGTCTGTAAGCTCCACCAGCCCTGTCCTGAGACAGCAGGGGAGGACACTGGAGACTTTCTTGTGGGGCTTACTTAGCCTTCTGGCTACAGACTATTTCCATGCTAGAAAATACATATTTTAAAATAGAAGGAAAAACACAGAAACAAAACAAAACAAAACAAACAAGGCATTCTCTACCCCTCCGCCTTAAACATATATTATTAAAGACAGAAGAGAAAATCCAACCCATTGCAAGAAGCTCTTTGTGGGTGCCTGGTTACATCGGAGCAGGGGAGCCCCAAGCCGCCCCGTGTGCATTAGGAACCCTTCTCTCCTCTGAGAAAGCCCAGAGGGAGCACTGCCTCACAAACTGTGAGACTGCGTTTTTTATACTTGGAAGTGGTGAATTATTTTATATAAGGTCATTTAAATATCTATTTAAAAAATAGGAAGCTGCTTTTATATTTAATAATAAAAGAAGTGCACAAGCTGCCACGTGTGAGTCATGGGAAAACTTGTTTTGGGGGCGTGGGCAGCAACAGTAGGTGGGAGGGAGCCGGCTCAGAAATTTTTTTCAAGGTGCATGGAGAAAGTTTTCTCTGGATTCCAGTCTTGTTTCTAAAGCCTTCTGTACTATTGATGTCCAAAGGCATTCATCTGCATATCTGTTTAATAGGAAAAGGACAGAAAGCAGCCAAAACCTCAAGCCTGGCTGCTACCCCCACCCCACCACCTCAAGCCCAACCCAGCCCAGCCTGGGAAAATGGCTGGTTGGGCTCTTTCCAAGGGCCCCAGGGGTCTGAAAGGAGGAATCCATCTCTAGGACCACAGATCCCTGCTGTCCAGGGGAGGGAAAGTGGGCAGGTCCAGTAGGGTGCTGACGTATTTAGGTGCTGGTAGGCTGGAAAGTGAACAAGCCTAGTAGGAAGGAGAGAAGCTGCAATTTCAGAGAGGTACTAGACCTGTTCTTCCTATTAGTAGAGGGAAACCAAAGATAGGGACTTCCCTGGGGAGATGTGTCAGGGTGGACCTGAGCAGGTAAAGGTCCTGGTAGGCACAAATACCCCCCAGCCCCCAGCCCTGGCAAAACTTAGACAACAGGGGCTTTCCTGTTTCGGGCAATATAATGGACAAAGTTTTAGAAGAGAGGTGCCCAACCCTGACTTAATGAAGAATTATCTGGGTTGTTTCCAAAATCCTGATATCTAAATCCTGCCCTACTACACAATCAGAATCTCAGGTACCAGGTGCCAGAATTGTCAAGACACCTCAGTGATTTAAGTGTGAGCCTCTGGGCACATGCTGGGCCATCAGGGCTTGACTGTTATGCCAACTAAGTGACAGAGCTAGAGTTCTACCCTAGGTGAACCGTCTGATGTTGTGTAATAAGAGATGTATGGCTGGTGGGCTGGGCTGATAGAATGCTGGAAGGTAAAATGCCCTTCATTACTGTTTCACAGGCAGAGTTAAGAACTCTAGCTTAGAGATCTGAACAGCAGGGCTCAGCCAAACCTCTAAACCTCTATCCGGCCAGAGGCAGGAAAATGAATCAGAAACAACTAGGAAGAAACCTGAGGTTAACCTCTTGCAGACAGTGGGCCTCGGCAAGAGGGTAGAGGGGACACTGGTGGGTGTCCCATGGCCCCTTATAGAAGGCTCTGAAGTTAGTGGAAGAGGGTAGTGACTTTGCAGCTCTGGAGGAAAGTCCCGATTTCCCAGGGCAGGCCCCTCTGCCAGTGAAGCACATTTGTTCCTTGGGTTTCCTTTTTAGTTTGTTGAGGGTAGCGGGTGACCAGACTCCGCTGTCCTGGATGCTGGAATTGCTGAGGGAGCAGAGTAGTTCATGCCAGCTCCTGAACATAGAGTGACTGGCTCTCTCCACCTCAACTGCCACAGACCACAGAAAGTCCCACAGGCCGATCCTCATGGCTCTGTTTAGAGTCCAGGCTCTCAGCACCATGCCTGGTAGCTGGAAGTCTGAAGAGGTTATGGATAACAACCACTGAAGTACACTGAGTCCCAGGGACACAGCGCTGCAAGTGAAGAGTGGGCTCAGTGCCTTCTCAGGGAAGAAACAACAAAGACAAAGGACCCTGCAAAGCAAGGACAAATGTCATAATGCAAAGCAGCCAGGGGGAGTGCAAGAAGAAACACCCTATGCTTTTGTCACCAAAGTGCAAGCATGTTCTCCAAAGAGAAGAAAAATCTGAAGATACCACAAGGCCAGCAGGAAGGAGACATGAAAACTAGGATCTGGGCATGGTGATGCATGCCTGTAATCCAGCTGAGAATGCTGAATCAGGAGGATCACAAGTTCAAGGCCAGTCTAAGCTGCACTAGTGAGTTCAAAACATTGAAGAGAGAGGGGAGGGGCAAAAAAAGAGAGAGGAGAAAGAAAGAAGGGAGAGAGGGAAGGATGAAGGGTAGGAGGGAGGGGAGAGATGAGGGGCCTCTTACATGGGAAGGCTGAGGTTGTAGGTCAGTGGTAAGCACCTGTTTAGCATGCACAAGGTGCTGGGCTTGGTCTCCAGGACTGCAAGAAGAAAAAATGTAAGGATCCCAATATATCCAAGAAACCTCCTCCTTCAGCTTTCTTTTTCTGTTCTGACTCCAACTCTGAAATCAAAGAACATCCCAGCACATCTATTGGCGATGCTGCTGCAAAGAGATTGGGAGTTATGGAAGAACTCTGCCTTCAAGTGGCAAGTAGCCTGAACAGAGGCTGCTGAGCTGAAGGGAGAAACACAGAGCACAGTGCTGCAGACTGAGCTCAGGGGAAACCTGGGGCTACAGAAAAGAGCATCCTTAAGCATCCTCAAGTATCCTCACTGGAAACAGCAAGAAGAGGGAAGAAAGACACGATGAAGGCAATATTGATAAACAAGTTACTTTTATCAATCTTTCTTGCCTGCAAATCACTTAATCCACCCATATACAACTCGCTCCTTTTAAGGGAAAAATTGAAATATAGAGAGAGCTAAGATTTTGGTTAGTTCAACCTGACAACCTGAGTCGGATCCCTGGGAATCAACTTCTGCAAGTTGTACTTGGACCTACACACATGTTCTCATTCTCTCTCTCTCTCTCTCTCTCTCTCTCTCTCTCTCTCTGTGTGTGTGTGTGTGTGTGTGTGTGTGTGTCGTCTGTCTGTCTGTCTCTCTCATAAACACGCACACGCACATACACATGCACACATGTGATTTAAAATTTTAAGTATATAAAAGAAAAATTTTAAAAAGACATACTTTTTATAAAAGTCACTCTAGGAAACAGGGATTGATCAAGCAACTACCCAGCTAAGTCTCTAGTCATCAATAACAAATGAAGGTAAGAAGATATAGGTGCTGTGACAACTCATAATACAGACCCTAAACCAGGCTTTCAGGCAGACAAAGGGAGAGAAGGCTATAAAGAAAGGTTACATGAAGTGAGAAAGTGGTTTATTCTTCTCTCTTTTCCAAGGCTGCCAACAAGATGGGCCAGAAAACTACTCACTAATTACCAGGTATGTGTGACACACTCTTTAAAAATGCAATCCAATCCCCTACTACAGTCCTGCAAACCAAAGGCTAATAACCTCTTCGACCAATATAGAAACTAAGGCTCAGAGAATCTTAACAACTCAGCCAACTTACCACAGTGGTTAAATGCCAAAGCCTGCAGTTAAACCCAGGCCTGGCAGTATTCAAATTGCACACTCTTGTGACAACACTGTACCCAAGTAGTCATTTCATGGGTGCTTCTTGCACAGATGGACAGTTTGGAACAGCTGGTGGGGCTGGGGGTTGGAGGGCCTTAGTGTTGTCTTAGTGCTCCTCTCAGATGAACTGTACAGTCTGGAAATGGCCAGAGGCACCTATGACTGACCCCTGCTCTCATCACCTTACTGCCAACCCCAAATTCACCAGGAAAGGACAAGGAGCCCTCCTAGGTGTGTCATTTCCCAGGAAAGATCTCTCTTGACCATTACTCCTGCCTTCCTTTGAATTTTTGTGACCTTACCTACTGTAGACACCTCTGACACCCCTCGCTAATACAGTCTGAGGCACTGATCATTCCAGCTTAAAGCAGTTTGGGCATCATTCTTGTTTGGTTCTGAGCATGGATTAAGAGGCTAGAAGATGGCTTCAATTTGTCCATCCAGTTCTCCAGAGAAGGTTGCCCAGGCATGGACTAGGATCTTTGACCTTGACGTCTGAAGCTCAGCATGCTCTAGTAATTCTGAGGAACAAGCCAAAAGCTACAGATTGCAGGGCCTTGGGGGTAGGAGGGGATCTTACTATGGTATTTGGGGACCCTTAAAGGGCATCATTACCCAATACACTGGGGTCTCAAGCCCTGGGCTTTCCTGAGATGAGTTCCACGCCAACAAGTAGGAAGTCCTCTCTGAAGAACTTTGGGCTTTGAAGGTCTTTTAGCTCAAGTCCTGCGTTATGCTCAGACTATTTTACACAGCAGCAATAACAGCAAACCTTGGTTTCCCTCCATTACATTAAGTGTCTGCTTTGAGGGTTGCTGAGAAAGCTTAGTGTGTAAAAGTCCTTTTGACCAGGCCTGGTCATTATTTCTGGAATATTCACATGGTAGAAGGAGAGAACACACACAGAAGCTCTCTGTTCTCTGATTTCCATATTAACACTTTTGGCACATGAATACCTGGGTGTACACACATAATAAATGTAAAAAAAGAAAAAGTCTAGTTTTCAACAACAAAACAGATGCAAGACTTATAAAAATGTAACGAAGTATGTCTACACACAGGGGCAAAAGTAAACAGTTGAGTCTTTCCCCAGGGAAGTGTGGGCACGGCCTGACTAAACAAAACTTTAAGCTAGCACTTCAAATATGTTCAAAGACTAAAGGAAAACATGTCTAAATGACTAAGAAAAAATATGAGCATTGTGTCTTGCCAAATAAAGAACATCAATAAGGATGAGAATCTTTTTAAATGGTAGAAATAAATTATGAGCTTGAAAAAGAAGCACAACAATTAAAATTCTCCCCTAAGGTCTCAACAGCAGCTGAACAGCTAGAAGAATCAGTGAACCTGAAGGTGAAGCCATCTGAGCTCTGAAAGAGAAATTATCAATAGCAAAGGGGAAAACATTGAACACAGCCACACAGACCAACGGGCTCATGAGGGGACTCACAGGACAGGAGAGGAAGGACAGAAAACAGTAGTTTTTAAATATTTGAAGCCAGGCATGGTGGCAAAAAAATAGAGAGAGAGAGAGAGAGAAGTGAAGACTGGTTCAGAGATTAAGCAGCCAGGGACACTAGTAACTAATGTGAGAGCTGAGGCTACGTGGAGTTCTGTCCTGTTCAGGATCTGTCCCCACAGAGCAGGCCAGTGACTGGCCCCCGAGATGCTCACTTGCAAGTTGTTTCATCCTTTTTTTAACTGTCAGTTATGGGAAGCATCACACCTAGAGCAGAGCAGAGAGAGCAGAATAAACCTTCACGCCCCCATCACTTATCTTCAGTTTATGTCTGCAATGACAGAGCCCTTTTCCATGACAAGGCCCTATGTCTCACCAATTATATTTTTGAATCAGATCCTACATACATCCATTCAGATGAAACTTTTTGGTATCTGTCCTTAAAACATACTCATTTTTAAAAGCATACTCACATGCTTGTATCATGTTTAAAGAGATTAACACTACATTAATATAATAAGCAAATTTCTAAGTATTTCGCTTCCTGGAAAACATTGTTTTTAGTGTGGATCCAAATATCATTCATATGCTACAACTGGCTGGAGCCTCTTAAACTTCTGTTCATTCAAAAGTTTTATCCATTTCTTTGTCCCTGGTAGTTTATTTGTTTTGTAGAGTCTCCAAGAGTCAGCAGCTCCCTAACATCTCTAGCATGTTTTCTGCTGCCCATCTCCCTATCACACTACTTGTAAGTTAGATTTAGAGACAAGCAGATTAAATATTCATTTTTCTTACAAGAACATTTCACAGATGTTGTTTGTTCTCTGGTCTGGGGTATATAGGACTGGCGGTCTACTCCCCCCCCCCCCCCCACACACACACAATATTTAAATCTTTCCAGCTAGGAAATATCTTACTTTCTGATGCTGGAAGAACCGTTATAGAAAGCTGGTTCATCACTACATTGGAATTTTATGCAGTCATCACCGATAAGAGTTTTCAAAGAATACTGTGTGACATGAGGGAAGAAATGCTTACAATGTTAAAGAATGAGTGGGTACCAGCAATGCATAAGGGGCTAGTGAGATGGCTCAATTGTCAAAAGCACTTTGCTGCAGCTGGTAACAGGAGTTTGATCCCAGGGATTCCCACAGAAATGGAAGGAGAGAGCTAACTCTACAAACTTGCCTGGGACCTCCACATACCACATACACACACATCACATGCACGGATACACTAATAAAAACATGTTAAGTGTTTGTTTCATAGAAGTTGGGCATGATGGTCAGACCTAGAATCCCAGTGCTTGGGAAGTTAGGAGCAGGAGGATTGACAGCTGTTCACAAGGCCATCCTGGACTGTCTAGTGAGTTCTAGGTTAAGCAGGACCAGAGAGTAAGACCCCCATCTTGGAAAAAAATTACATACAGGAAAAAAAAAAGCAAAAGGAACTACAAATTATAAAGAAAAACAGTTGTGTTAGTAGAGACAATTGCTAAGATTTATAATTGCAGGAGATTTTTTCTTTATTATTTCCATGTTTTCCAACTAGCAATAATACATTTATATCACTTTCATAATCAACAAAAATATTTTGTAAAACTTCTATTTCTGTGCGCGAACGTGTGAGTTTCCTGAAGTCGTCTTACAGGGCCAGAGAATACAACGTTGCGGTAAGATTTCATCATAGTAAGCAGTGTGACCATAGAACAAACTGCTAGTCAGTTTCTGGTTGGTCACTGGTTATTTGATTCCTCTGAATGGTCATTTTGGTCACAGAAAAGTGCTGGTCACAACGACCTAGCAGAAGTGGAGGTCAATTCAACAGAAAGGCCAGAAGAGGGCCAGGGAGTTGGCTCAGTGGCTAAAGTGTTTGCCTCACAAGTGTGAGGACTAGAGTTCCCATCACTAGAACCCAGAGAATCGCTACATCAGTATGGACGCCCACCATTCAGAAGTGACCAATGTCAACTATTGTATTTTCTCACTGTATTATAGTGTGTTAGTGTTTTTTACATATACATATACATCATAGACATATAGTTAATACCATAATACATGTACCATTTACTTAATGTTATAATTATGAACACTTTTCCAAATCTTCACAGTTTCTTACAGCTGTCTTTCTGTTCTTATCTGCCTATGCTTTTCTGAGCTAACAAGCTAATCCATGATCACACACTGGGCTTCTGTGTAGGAGACTGGCACAGAGGAGCATTCAATGGACATGTGACCATGACTGCTTCTACCCATTAGTGTAAAACAGACGCAGGCAAAGTTTTCAGAAAAACAAAAACAAAGACAAAAAAAGACCCAAAAAACAAACAAACAAAAAAACATGTATATTTGAGGAGTGGGAGAGAGATGATGGCTGACCTCAGGCTACAGAATCTGACCAAAAGGACTTTGGATGAGCCACTTAACCCCAGTGCACCTCACTCTCCTCATTCACGTTTAAATGGGGGCGCGGGGGTGATGCTATGCAAGTACTTGCTGTTTATATTACCAGAGAACACAAAAATATTTCAAAACTGTTGCTTAGTTATCCAAATATTTGCACTTCTACTGCAATTTAATGTGAGACTGGAAGACAAAAGATTTAAATTTTGAACTTTCTTGGAAATCTAAAATAATGGATCACTATTCTCATAGAGAAGGGTACAGGAGGGGAAGGAGAGATGATGAAAGACAGAAAGGAGGCAGAGGAGAGTGAGGAGAGAGAAGGATGCAGTGGAGGAGGAGGAGGAGGAGGAGGAGGAGGAGGAGGAGGAGGAGGAGGAGAGGAAGAAGACAAGGAAGAGGCTCACTTCCAGCCAATGATCAGGCAGAATACATAAAGGAGGAGAGAACACAGGAAGGAGAGAGGACTGTGGGCTTTGCGATTTTCCTTAAAAATCATAACCTTGAATTTCCAAGTTCAAACAGCAAGGTGTAAGAGCTTCGCCTGACCCCCCAGCACTGCTAGCCTGCACTGTGCACAGGGCTGCCCAGCATGGAGCACACATGGCAGAGAGAAGGCATTTAGTGCTCCCGTGCCCTTGGAGAAGGAGAAAACAGCACTCAGAGCAATTATTTCCCTCCTCCTCATTATTATTTTTTAACCAGGAACTAAAATCTGAACAGAGCCTTATGTTCCAGTAAAAACATTCTCCAGCAACTTCTCAGCATAATTAATGTAACACAATCTGGCGATGTTAGCAGAGGTCAAATAGAACATCGTTTAAATATCATTTGACTTTTGGACTTAAAATGATAGCCTTGTCTCCTTAACAACTGTTCTCTTCATCTTTCCCGTGGCCTGACAATAAACAATTTTCTCATTAAAACAACCAAACAAACCCTATTTTCTTAAGGACATCAGGATGTTTCAAAGAGAACAAGGTGGGGATGGCAGCTGAAGTTCTGCTATTAATTCCAGCCTGGTGTTGAAAGAGATTATTACTACAGTCATGCAACATGCAACCAGGCTGGCCTCAAACATTGCGATAAGCAGCCAGGCAACAGTTTTGGGGGAAGATGGTAGAAACTGGGAAGCCAAGGGAAATTTTAAAGTTAAGAGTAAAGATGGCAGCCTTTACACAACCTCACACCAGGAGACGTTGCCCCTCATCTCCCAGGGCTCAGGGTCACCAAGGGAAGTGGCAGCCGGTGACAGTGGGCCCTGCCTCCATCCAGCCACACTCACATTCTGTGATGATCCTTCTCCACTTGCTCATGTCTCCCATGGCCTGGTTAACCATGACTCCAGGAAGTGCTCCTGATGCCCTTGGCTGAAGACAGCATCATCTGTCACTTCTGTTACTCCCCAGGAATCCTATGCCATATGTCTCTTTCTCAAGTGCCTCGAAGCTATTAAGACGCAAGTCTTATTTTTCTCATACCTAATTTCTATAATATCTTTTACTTCTACAATGCTTTACAGTTATGAAACAATTCCCCAGGTATTTTATCACTCAGTCATCATAACATCCTGTGAAACTCCTCTTTTTATGATTGACATAGAGGGGCTTGAACCCAGAGAGTTTAACTGGTTCAGTATGACGATAAGCCAGGAGTTTTATGACAAATATCCCTTCTGAGTACCCCTTCTTTGTCTTCAAATCCTAGTAAACCTAATGCAGGACCTAATTTAGAACAGATGTGCAAAAATATTGGCTCAGTCAACAAACATGCATGAACTTGCACAGTTCCTTAGCTCCCCTTCTGCAGATAGCCTCCTGTATTGAAAGAGTTAGAAGCATCACTTCTCTGAATTCCCTTCTGATGCCTCCTTTCAGTGCATGACATCTCCCTACAGTGCGATTGCTGGAGCATCCATTCCATTCTATGCCCTTGCTTTACTATGGCTGCTGTAACAAAGAATCACAGAATTCTTGGCTTAACACTACTGTAGTTCTGGGAGCCAGAAGTCTCACTAGGATAAATCAAGGTGCCTGTACTGGCTAGTTTTGTGTCAACTTGACATAGGCTGGAGTTATCACAGAGAAAGGAGCTTCAGTTGAGGAAATGCCTCCATGAGATCCAGCTGTGGGGTATTTTCTCAATTAGTGATCAAGGGGGAAAGGCCCCTGGTGGGTGGGACCATCTCTGTGCTGGTAGTCTTGGTTCTATAAGAGAGTAGGCTGAGCAAGCCAGGAGAAGCAAGCCAGTAGAGAACATCCCTCCATGACTTCTCCATCAGCTCCTGCTTTCTGACCTGCTTGAGTTCCAGTCCTGACTTCCTTTGGTGATGAACAGCAGTATGGAAGTGTAAGCCGAATAAACCCTTTCCTCCCCAACTTGCTTCTTGGTCATGATGTTTGTGCAGGAATAGAAATCCTGACTAAAACAGTGCCACAGGAATGGTTACCCTAGAGAGCCTGGGGGAAGAATCTGTTTCCTTCTTTATTCTCATTTTTAGAAGCCTACAGAATTTGTTGTTGTTGTTGTGGGACCTCTTCCCCATCTTCAGTGTGTACCACTCCAATTGTCATGTCTTTAATCACATCATTTTCTCTCTCTGATTAAATCTCCCTCTCTCCAGCATTCTGTGGACAATAGGAGGGTGGAGCTGTACCCTATCTCTGTATCCCTTTCTCCTATCATGGCTCCTCAATACAGGGGTGTTTACCAAATTATTATTACATAAGAAGCAAGTGTGACACTCAGCAGGTAAAAGTGCTTGTCACACAGGCCTGAGAACCTAGGGATGGTCCCAGGAACTTATATAAAGGAGGGAGGAAAGAATCAACTCCACAAAGTTGTCCTCTGACCTCTATACATGAGCCACGGCACACATGTGTGTCACAAGCACACACACACACACACACACAAATAATAAAGTTCCAGGGGATCCAGTGTCCTCTTCCGGCTTTGTCAGGAACTGGGCACACACAGAGTATGCATAATACATGCAGTCAAAACATTCATACATAGAAAATAACAACAAATACTTTAAAATTAGATGAGTAAACAACCCTATACCCATGGACTACTACTGTACATGCACCGAGGATCATAACATTCCACGAGGCTCAACATTCCAAATAAATCTGAATCTGGCTTCCAAAAGAGGTCTTAAAATAAATGTCAGGCTTTAATGAAATTCTCTTGGGAACACGGAGCAGGAGGTTACAGAGAACATTACACAGCAGAGCTTCCTAAAAGTGCCCAGGAGACACTTCCCACTCCCCTTTCAGGCCCCTTCACTCAGTCTCTATATTTGCTAGCCCATCCACCACCCAGACAGCCAAGTCTCTAGTTGTTCCCAGGAAAAATGCAAGCACATCAGGGTTTAATTTTGACACCACCCACCCTCAGCCAATAGACAAGCCTGAGAAGGGGAGGAAAAGTACTAGCCACTTCCTAAATTCTTGAATGTGTTTCTGAACATACCTCCCACATAGTGGGGTCCATGAGGCCCCACAGCCCAGCACCAGTGGTCTCACGACTCTACTTAAGAACAGTCCTGCTTCACTAGACCCAATTCATAGAGGAAGTGCCACTGTTGTCAGACTTCTGACACAGGGAGACAGTAGACAGGCCGCTCATGTGACATTTGCATGCTCACTATGCACCCCAGCATCTCCAGAATGAAGGTCTTAAAGACCCTCCTTTTCCCTTCTCCCAAGTTTAGTGTTTTCTGGCCTATTTCAGTAATGTTCAGCTATAAATTCCCAACAGATCTGATCCAACCTTTTCTAAATCTCCAAGATGTGCTCCTGGGCACTCTGCTAGGTGTGTAATAATGATAAGTTATGTAACAATATAACAATCACAGCTAATGGGAGTTCCAGGTATCCGATCCTCCCAGAAACATAATAAAATAGGTAAAAGTGTTGAGCCAACAACTAGTGGTGTTCCTGGAGAGAAACTAAGTTACAACAAGACTGATTTGCTTGAGGTTATATAGCTAATAATTGGTAAACTAAGATTTCAAATCAGGTACTCAGGCACCCAAATTGGCAATACATCTTGTCCTCCCATTTATCTGGAGTATGAGTGAGCGTGGTAGTTTGAATGATAATGACCCCCATAGGCCCATATACATGAATGCTTGATTCCCAGTTGGTGGAACTGTTTGGGGAGGATTAGAAGGTATGGCCTTGTTGAAGGAGGTGTGTCACTGGAAGTGGGCTTTGATGTTTAAAAAGCATACACTACTCCTAGTTAGCTCTCTCTGCCTCCTACTTGCAGATAAGGATATAAACTCTCAGTTACTGCTCCAGCACCTGCCTGCCTGTTACCATGCTTTCCAGCATATGATCATGGACTCAGTCCTTGAAACTGTAAGGCCCAACAAACTCTTCTATAAGTTGTCTTGGTCATGGTATCTAAAACTAAGCACAGCAATAGAAAAAGTAACTAAGACAGTGGGACAAATAAATCACAGTTGCTCTTCAACTCATCATATTCTCACTAGCATCTTCACACATCCTACCACTTATGCAGAGAGCTCCAGAACCACACCAGGGTCCCTCAGTACTGGACCATGCTCTGGTCTCCATTGATTATTTCTCCAGTTCCTATTACTTCTGTTACTCTCAGGGCACTTAGCCAGCTGAAATACTCCCTAGTTCTACCTCTATGGTCTTCTCAGTCAACACCAGTCTCTGATGAGGCTGGGCACAGCCTCTGATGTTTCATCACTGTGTCCCTAGGCATTTATTTCCCTTGCCTTCTCCTTCCTGGAAGACATGGGAACCCATCAGTCAGTTAGCTACAACTTTGAGGATAAATTAAGCCCTAACTTCAAAGCTTCAAGCCTCCCCAAGGGTTTTCTTAGACCTATTAGTGTAGAGAAAGATTACAAGCCGACATAAGGTAATTTTTTTATCTTGAAAAATAAGTTCTGGACGGTGTATTCTCTAGTATTGACATTTTTATCGCAAGGGCTGCTGACCTCTTTTGGCTCTGTCACAGGGAGATGACATTTCAGCTCAGCATCTCTTATAGAAACCCTACGATGTTGGCATTCACATCCCATCAGGTTAAAAGTGTCTTTTCAAATGACCCAACATGGTTTTTAAATTAATTTTGCTTAAAAATTCCTTTACTACTTGAAATTTGCACCATTTCCAATTCTTCACTGTTCTGCATGGCATAAATAGATTGACGCCTTGTTGCCTTAATTTTTAGCTTATTTCCTTCCTTGTAGATAAGTTTCTCAAAGTTAGAAAAGCCCAGAAGACAGAACATTCTTATGGCTTTTTGTTTAGAAGGTTCAACAACCTCTGCTGAAAGGGTTATTGTTCTTATTTTGCTTTCTACTTGTTGCAGTAAATCTCCAACCCAAATATGCCCCAGCAATGATAACACAACTCAGTTAATACGAATACATACTGTGCGCCTAGACTGGGCAGATCTACCACTACACTACCATCCTCCACATCTATGAGACGGCTTAGACCTGTTTCTCCAGGCCATGTGCTTCTGCTCCACTTTTCTTCTTCCTCCTCCTCTGTGTTCTCTCTCTCTATCTCATTTTCTCCTTCTCTCTCTCCATCTTCTGCTCCACCTTCCCTTTTATCTGCCCAATCATCAGCTCTTCTTTATTTTACAAATTAAAGTGGGAAGCAGGTTTACGGGAAATCACCTGAGTGCTGACTCATTCCGTGTTTGAAGCCAATCACAGGAGATCGGAATTAACATCAAATATAATTAGCCCCAGGGCTATCCACACATCTACGGACTCTAAAATCACCACCTTTTGCTTTTTTTCCCATTTATTTATTTACTTGGATGTACAGGTGGGGGTGCGTACGTGGACGTGCATTCAGAAGTCAGTTCTTTCCTTCCACCATATGGGTCTCAGAGAAGAAATTCAGGCTGTCAGGCTTGGTAGCAGCAATCTTCACCTGCTAAGACATATTGCTAGCTTCTCAACAGTGTTTTAATATGAATTACTTTCAAATTGTACATGCTTTTTCATGCAACTATTGGCTTTTATTTGAGGATAAACTATTTGCCTCTTTTGGCAACTTAAGGAGTGGAATCCAGACACAAGCTGCTTATACATATCAGACTTTTTCTTTGTTAGAATAGCTTTCTATCAAGTACAAATTTCATGTAATTTGTATTTCTTTAGTTTTTGTTGATTATATCTCCTAATTTCATAGTCACCTGCATATATTTTGTTTCTAAATATATTTTATACATTCTTCATAAGTATACACTGTATTCATTTTTAATATTGTTCATTTTTAAAATATTGTGAATCCTTCAAATATGAGATGTTCATGTGACATTTTTCCAGTTTTAAAAATTGTGGCATATTAAAAGCTGTACTTGCATGTTTTATTCTGATCCACCTTTTGATTTGTATTATTAAACATGATATGACGTGTTGCTCTAAGGCAAGAATTTCCAACCTGTGGGTCATAACCTCTTTGGAGGGGGGTTGTATATCAGATATCTTGCATATCACATATTTACATTATGAATCATAACCACAGCAAAATCACAGTTATGAAGTAGCAATGAAATAATTTTATGGTTGGAGTCATTACAACATAAGGAACTTTAAAGGGTCACAGCATGAGGAAGATTGAGAACCAGTGCTCTAAGGTAGAAACTTCTTTTCTGCTATACTATTGTTCACACAACAACTGCCAAGCTGGGAAATCTTTCCACAATGCTTACCTGTAAGTTTAGAAAGTAGGAGAGCGGGGGCTGGTGAGATGGCTCAGTGGGTAAGAGCACCCGACTGCTCTTCCAAAGGTCCAGAGTTCAAATCCCAGCAACCACATGGTGGCTAACAACCATCCGTAACGAGATCTGGCGCCCTCTTCTGGAGTGTCTGAAGACAGCTACAGTGTACTTACATATAATAAATAAATAAATCTTTAAAAAAAAAGAAAGTAGGAGAGCTGTGCTAGCAGAGGTTTTGGTCTATTTCATTTGATTGCTAGTCAATTAAGTATATGTCAAACCCTTCAAAGTGCTAGGTAGGATAAGCTATAATCAACAACAACAAAAATACAGCCTCATAAAAATATCATGCTGGCAGGAGAGAAACACGTTTAAAAATAGGTGATAGGTAAAGTAAACAGCAAGTAAGATAGAGAATGATCAGAGCTAGCAAAGAAGAGGAGAGTAGAACTTTGCTGTGGATGCTCAGAAGGACTTTGCTGAGGTGACATCTGCACAAGACATGAGGGAGGGGAGGCAGTGAGCACACAAAC
Source organism: Mus caroli (assembly GCF_978045245.1). NCBI lineage: Eukaryota > Metazoa > Chordata > Mammalia > Rodentia > Muridae > Mus > Mus caroli. The sequence continues at coordinate 52,260,842 of NW_028227258.1, forward strand.
ATTTGGGAGAAGGAAGACTCCAATAGAGAAAACAAGTGCGCAGGAGTGTGAGATTCCAAGGCCAGGAAGGTGGGGGCCATCACAGAGTGGGTAAGGGAAGAGTGGTCATCCAATAGAATAGAGAGATGTTTACCAGAGGCGGGAGGAAGCCTTTGGAGGGCTTTGCACAAAAGACAGGTGGTATCTGGCTTAAGAGCTTACCAGGGTCACGCTGGCTCTGGTGAAGCAAAAGCCATAGGAGAGCAGTGACCGAGGCAGGGGATCTGTTTGAGGACTGTGGTGTGCACAAGAGGCTATGATGGCTTAGGCCAGAGTGGTGAGAGGATAGATTCTGGATCTACAGCTCTTAGAGCATAAAGGCAAATAAAGGTCAAGGATGGTGCCTTAAGTTTTGGCCAGGTCATTTATTAGAAAGGTGGTTGTACTGGCCAGCTTTGTATCCATATAAGGAAACATACCTCGGGCAGGGCAGTTTCACTTTATACAGAAGTTTATCTAGCTCACAGTTGGGAGGTTCAAGAACATAGCCACCTCCATCAGCCCAGTTCTGGTGATGGTTCAGCTTTATCATACAGTGGATGGTAAGAGTAGGAACATATGTGTGTCCAAATGATCACACTAGCAAACAGGAAGTCAGAGAGGCACTTCCAGCTTTCATGAGAAAGCCTTTACAAATTGCCAACATTTACCCCTTCCCAAGTATACAATGATGTAGGTCCCACCACATCAACTCAACACCACTGCACTAAGGGCATGCAAAGTCACTAACACAAAGGTCTTTATTAAGGGAAGGCAAGCCATGGCAGTTTGCTGCAGAGCAGTTTTACTGAGATGGAGTTGTCTGTAGGAAGAGCAGAATCTAGTGCTGGCTCTCTTAAGCTTAGAAGGTCATCCTAAATACACCTATCAAACAATCCTACACCAAAGGCCCACAGAACATTGCAGAAGAGGGAGCAAAAAGAATGTAAGAGACAGAGGGTCTGGGAGTTCTCTGTGAGATTGTGTCCCCTAGTAATATTAGAAACGATACCTATAAAGTTTCACCAACATGTCTGCCCAAACATGAACTGGGCAAGGGTGACACAAATGGACCACACCTAAGTGGATGGGGGCAAGCCTATGAATCTTCAATCCTACCCAAAGAACTATAGCAACTATAGGAGGAAAGCTGGGGGTGGGAGAGGGGTCTTCCCCAGGGAAGAGCACACCAACTGGTTATCCAATGACAAATGGTCAACCCTGAAAAGACACTTACAAGTAGCATTATACAGACTAAACAGGTTATATCTAGGAATATATATTAGAGTATACATATATGCATGCACCTAGCGGGGGGGGGGGAAGAGGCAATGAATTTGGAGGAGTATGAGGGGTGTGTGTGGGAGGGTTTGGAGGCAGGAGAAGGAAGTGGGGAATGTAATTATATTATAACCTCAAAATATCCTATGTAGACATGTTAAGCTGGTTTTCCTCCCATTTAGAGACGGCATACTTTGATAAGTGTGGGTTTGCCAGTTTTACTGTGTGTTAATCCTGTGGCAGAGTCCTACTTTCCCTGTTCTCTAACACTGGTGCCCATTACTCAGCTCGTCTTCAATCCCGTAACTTTGAACTCGCATTCACTGAGTGGTGTTTCTCTAACAGTGATGTAGGGCAGTCCTCCATCCACTCACATCCACTAAACTGTTACGGTTTAATTGTTTCCTCAGAGTAAATCTTGAGGCTCAAGGAAAATTCTCGCTAACTTCATTTTTGTTCATGGATATGAATGGAATACTTCCTTTTATGCTTTTATTAATAAGCAGCTATTTTTCACTGACAGAAACACAATGGTTCTGTGTGGGTTTCCTTTGGCTTGAGTCTTTGCTGAACTCATTCATTATTTATAGCAGTTTAGAGGATGCTTTTCTTGGAACACTCAGGCCTATCATCATGTCCCGTGGATTACTACTTTTTACCCATATATTTTATGTCTTTCCCAAATAGTTATTACCATCATTTCTAATACCACGCCGAGAAGAACAGCCATGAGATCCTGCCTGGCTTTCGAGGAGTGAACTTCCCTGGCTCTCAGAAAGTGTGACTGCAGTCCCTAAGATAAAGTTGTGGTTCCTCCCTGCACATAACTGTGAAGCTTCAGTGAGAGAAGACAATTACACTTAACTGACTTTTCAAATGACTAAAATGGTTGTTCATTCAAAAGACGTTTGTCTTTCTCATGTGTGATTTAATTTCCCCCATTTTCTCTCTTTTGAAAATGAACATTTGCTAGTTAATGAAATGCCAAGGAATTCAAATGTAGCTCTATTTTTCTTTTTGTCTTTTCAACTGTTTACCAGATTTTTGCATGCCTTTATTATTTTATCAGTTGGCATCTAAAGCTTGAGAATTGATCATCATTCTTTGCCCAATGTGTTTTCATGATTCATGTTCATGATGGTAAAATCTCTTGAATTTGATTTTGTGTTTTTATATTCTCATTAGAGAACTCAGGGCACTCTTATCAAACTAAGTCTGCCTTTAATTATTTTTATTGTAGGTGATAGGCAATTACATTTCTTTTTAAAGACTTTAGTGAGTCTTTAAGTTGACTGTGCTCTCCGAGGAAAGCTTATCTTCTTGGCAGGTAATGTAAGTGATGCAAGGACCCAGTCCTCCAGTCCTCCCTATAATCCCTTCCTGAGTCATTCTTGGCCCTTTATTTTCTCTGTCTGGTCTCTATCAGAGAGGAGAAACATCAGACTTTGTATTTATATTTCAGTGTTATGGAATTCTTTTTGAGAGTGTAGAATCTAGACACTAGATGGAATTTGACAGATATTTGAATTGCAGGCATAGTTGTTGCCCAAGGTGTCATTGATATGGAGTAATAAATCCAGACAGCGGACACCACAGCCAGTTACAAACTTTGAGGGGATCAGGAAGGTTGAGTATCTTGACAATGTTTTACATCTTATAAATGGTTGAACTGTCATTAAAACTTTACCTTTATGTTGCCAGTGGCATTTCTTTGACTCAGTAACCTTGCCTTTCAGCAATTCTTCTGGGTGACTTTCTCCTCAGATACATCTGAAATAGCAACTGTTTGCTGATCAAGAAATTCCTGAGCCTCACTTTAGACTTCCTGAGTCAGAAAATCTGACTGAATGTGTTGATGTAATGCATACCTTTCAGCCTTGCACTCAGAAGGCAAGAAGTGTCACAAGTTCAAGGCCAGTCAGGGACTGTGCTGGCTAGTTTTATGACAATTTGACACAGGGTAGAGTCACCTGAGAAAAGGAAACCCCAAATGAGAAACGTCTCCCTAAGACTGGGCTGTAGGTAAACTTATAGTATATTTTCTTAACTAATGATTGATGGGGGAGAGCCCAGCCCATAATGGGCGGGGTCATCCCTTGGGTGGGTGGGGTCATCCCTTGGGTGGGGGTCAGGGGTTTATAAGAAAGCAGGCTGACCGAACCATGAGGAGCAAGCCAGCTAGCAGCACTGCCCCATGGACTCTGCCTCAGCTCCTATGTCTAGTTTTCTGCCCTGTTTGAGTTCCTGTTCTGACTTCCCTCAGTGATGGACTGTTACCTGGAAGTATAAGCAAAAAAAAAAAAAAAAAAGACTCTGCCAAGAAAAAGAAAAAAAAAAAAAAAGGAAGGAAGGAGGGAAGGAATAGAAAAGAAAAAAAATAAAATATGAGAACCAGTCCCAGGGATCTTCACTATTAGCAGGCTCCAGGCAATCTTGATCTGAACTTAAAAACTCTTGTACAGGTCTGACATAGTAGACTTCCTGTCAGATACACCAAGGCTGACCCTGGGTGTACCATCTCTTTGTTTCCTTGACTACAGGCAGAATCTGTGACTTCTGTCTACAGTAGAAATCAGCAATGATAGGCCTGTGATTAACATTCCGCGTTGTTGGGAGGCATTGTCATCTGATGTAAAACTTTGCTGTGGGGAACTAGAGAAGGAGATTTTTTTGCTGGCCTTCAGGAAGCAAATTGTGAAAGGGCCACATTTCAGGGAAAGCCAGTGATCTCTAGAAGTTAACAACAGGCCCTAGATAGCAGCCATATGTAACACGCCAGCCTTACAAACACCAGAACCAAATTCCGTTAAGAGCCATGCAACCCAGGAGTGGCTGCTGAGCTTCATAAAGAATGTAGCTGTGGGGCTGAGGGTATGTATCAGTTGTTAGAGTATTTGCCTATCCCATGAGCTCTGGGTTCAATTCCAAGAACACATTCAATTAGACATGATGGCACAAGTCTGCAATCTACTCAGGAGGTAGAAGTAGGAGGGTTGAAAGATCCAGTTATTTGTCTGGAGATATGGCTCAACAGTTAAAGAGTACTTCCTTAAGTGCACACACGTAAGAGCGAGCACACACACACACAATTTAAAATGCAATAAAATATTTCTTCAAAGCCGGGCAGTGGTGGCGCATGCCTTTAATCAAAGCACTTGGGAGGCAGAGGTAGGTGGATTTCTGAGTTCGAGGCCAGCCTGGTCTACAGAGTGAGTTCCAGGACAGCCAGGGCTACACAGAGAAACCCTGTCTTGAAAAAAAAAATTTTTTTTTTCTTCAGTTCAAATCAGCTACATTGCAAATTCAAGGCCAGTCTGGGATACACAAGCCCCTGACTCAAAAGGATTAAACAAGAAGAATGTAATTCCAGGAAAACCTTGTTTTCCAGAGGACCCAAGATGGTTCTCCACACCCATATTAAGTCCTTCACAGGGCATCTGAAGCCCTTCTTCTGGCTTCTGCAGGCACCTGCATCCACATACTCACATGCACACCCCCACCCCACCCCACACTTTAAAATGCAATAAAACATTTTTTTAGTTCAATTTAGCTATACTGCAAGTTCAAGGCCAGTTTGAGATACATGAGATCCTGATTCAAAAGGATTTTTAAAAAGAAGAATGTAATTCCTGGGAAACCTTGTCACCTTGCAGAACTCTAAACATAGCACCCAACAGAAAGCCTAGCCTGGATTCTGGCCCACAGATAAGGTGAAATACTACATGTATGGTAGTTCAAGTGGCTATATTTCTTGGAATTTGATGCACAGCAACAGAAATTTAAAATATTTCCTGGTAAATTTTGGATCTAGAATGTTCTGAAAAGACCCCTGAAGCATAAAGGCTTGGGACTCCTCATGGTGCTACTAGAAGGTAGTGAAGAAGTGTAAAAGGTAGGGCCTAGTGGGAGTTTTAAGGTCACTGGGGGAAGGCCCTTGAGGAAGACTGCAGGACCGATCACTTCTGTTTCTTATTCTTCCCACCACTCTGAGGTGAGCAGCCTGCACCACATCCTACTACCAAAAGGTTCTGCTTTGCCACAGGCCCCAAAACAAGTACCATGGATTGAAACTGGTCAGACTGAGAACCAAAGTAAACCTTTTCTGCTTGACTTGATTAACTCGGGTATTTTGTTACAGTAGTGGATAGAAAATAACAGACCTTCCTACACAAACTTCCAGTACCCAACTGTTTTATAGTATTATTTCCAGACTTGAAGGGAGAGACTGTAGTAATCATTTATTTATCTGCTTTCTCTTTTAAATGTACCTTTCAAAGTAGTGAGTACATCACCACATACTCATTATAACACTTAAAAAAAAAAAAAAAAAAAACAGGGCTGGAGAGATGGTTCAGTGCTTAAAAACACTGACTACTCTTCCAGAAGTCCTGAGTTCAATTCTCTGCAACCACATGGTAGCTCACAACCATCTGTGATGGGATCTGATGCCCTCTTCTGGTGTGTCTGAAGACAACTGCGATGTGTCAATATACATAAAATAAATAAATATACTTAAAACAAAAACAAAAGAACCAAGAATAGATGAGGGCATGACTGATTATTCTGGAAAACTGGCATTTCTTTCAAAACTAGCATTCACCTAACATACAGTCTAGTAATAGCACTCCTAAATATTTAGTCTCCTCCCTCAAAAAAAAAAGAAAAGAAAAGAAATTTAAATTTTATTTCCACTTAAAGTTTTACACAAATGTTTCTAGTAGCTTTATTTTCAGAGTCCACCATCTGTAAAAAACCCAAATGTTCCCCTAAGTTGGCTAGGTAAATAACATGTGATACATTTATAGAACAGAGCTGAATACATAAAAACACAAATAAATCTTGAAATCACATACTAAATGCAGAAGCTAGATATAAAAGAGTACTCGCTGCATGAGCCCATTTATATAAAATGAAAACAGTGGGATTGGAGAGATGGCTCAGAGGTTAAGAACACTGACTGCTCTTTCTGTGGTCCTGAGTTCAGTTCCCAGCAACCACATGTGGCTCACAACCATCTGTAATGAGATCTGATGCCCTCTTCTGGTGTGTCTGAAGACAGCTACAGTGTACTCATATAAATAAAAGCAAATAAATAAATCTTTTTAAAAACAAAAATGAAAAGAGCCTCTTACATCAGAAAGTCCATCCATGGTTTCTGGGAGCTAAGACCAACTGGGATTAAGGCGCTAGGACTGTTTCAAGGAGCACATACGCATTCTGTTTTGATGGTAGTGTGGTTTTGCAGGAACACACACATTTTAAGTCATTGCATTGCATCTTAAATGGCTGTGGCTTAACTGTATGGAAATGATTCCTTAATGAAGTTGAAAAACAGGTAATTCAACTTCATACACAATTGAAAAGGTATAGAAGATGCAAAATAAGCCTGCTCAACCCAGAGGTGGCCACCCTTACTAGTTTCCTGCATATATTTCTAGAGACATTTTTACTTAACATATATCTTAGATCTTTACTTTTCAGTACACTTTTAAATCGCTTAAAAAACAACAACTGCATAATGGTGCATTTATGGATGTGCTGTAATTTACTTAGCCTCAGTCTCTAACTGATATGTCTAAACTATTTCCATTCTTTTTATGAACAATGATCACAGAATTGCTTGGCTAAAGAGTTGTGCATGTTCTGAAGATACTGTTAAATCACTCGCCACGAAGCTCTGCCAATGTATACTCCACCAGCAACGAGAGTGTCTGTTGACATGGCATGCAATACAAGCCCTGCAAAGGTACACAGCCCTCACTTTTACTCTGCTGTTGTCATTACTGGGGGCCACTGAATATCTTTCCACGGTGTTAAGAGTCATTTACATTTATATTGAGTTTTTTTCATAAACAACTCATCTCTTTTCAGTTTTTTATAAAGTTGTTGGTCTTTCTGTTTTATGACAGCTCTTTATGAGCCTGGGTCAGACTCTGTAGGAAACAAAGTTTAGATGCTAATGGTTTATTGAGTGCATGCAATCCCAAGATAACAAAGTGATGGGAAAATAAAAGTAAAGCCAAGAGAGGAGGGGAAATCACAAGTTATCACCTCATCAAGTTGACCAGAGTGTCACGAGCTACAACTTGCTCAGTTAGGTGAATGTCAAAGGGATGTGGGAAAGGAGTTAAGAACAATACACCCCTAAATACGCTGTATTGATACACTGCTTAACTCAGACTGATGCTGCTGGGCAAACCAGCATTGCAGAAAGTACTACCCAGCCCTCCTTTTCATAGGTTTAGCAGGCTGTAAAGATTTCTTTGGGTTTTCCCTGTTCCTGGACCAACCAAGCAAACAGTGCTCACTGCCAGGCTGCGAATGCTGCAGCAAGGGAACTAATAAACAAACTCAGTGGAGTGACCCTGTCTTTCCATCAGCATCATCCTCCCCGCCACAGTCCTCTCAGCAACCACCCTAGAATTCACTGCCCCTAGCCCAGGACACTCAGCCGGTCCTGCGATTTCTTCATAAGTTAATTTTTCCTTGCATGAAAAGCCTTTCTGCTTTGTCCATCTCTGGATCTTCACTTCTTTATGAGAATCTCATTGGTAAAATGTTTGTGCATTCCTCAGATAATGTGTCTTGTGTTCATTGGATTGTTAGAGCCAGAGAAAGATTCTACCTAAGATCTGAGGTGGGTAGAATATGATGAGACCCTCCTACTACAGGAGTTGGGAGGAGAGAATTTCATTCCAGTCTCTTGTCAACATGTATTCCACAGGACAATAGCTGCCTTGCCCTTATGAGCTGTACTGCCTTGATCCGTTGGTAGAGAAGCCATGTCTCATATCCAGTGGCAGTCATCAGTGCGGCTGTGTTCCTTGCTCAGCCCTCATCCTAGTGCAGTGCAAAATGATGAACTACAGATGCAGTAATGTATAGTTAGTGTGTATAACTCATTTGTTATAGTCTAAGTTTCTGACCTCTTACTACACGTACTCTTGCCTAGTACGTCTAAGGTTTGCAAGGTCTGAGAAATGATTTCTAGAAGAGAGTCATGCAATTGGAGAGCCAGACTTGATGTTGAGCTAATATCCACTTCATAGAAGGCATAGTGGTCATGTAATACACAGTTTGATTGTGATTAGTAATATACCCATCTCCTTAGCTTTACCAAGATGTTGTTAATTATGGAGACATCATCCTATCTTGATGCATTATGGTCTAAATTATAGCTTCTATCCCTGGAAAATGTTGTAAAATACAATGTAGCTTTAGATGTGCTATTTTTACTTGGCATGGTCTGTGGGACATCCTCAGAGGTATTTCAAGAGGGGTGGAGAGAGAGTCCAGCAAGACAGGAATGAACACACAAAGCATGTTTAAAGTAAACTGGACTTCCAAAACAACCTTTGCCCTATGGAATTAACCACTTCCTTAATGGTTGTATATCCACTTGACCACCCTTACCACCAAAGTAGCTCTTACATTCTTCCGGCATAATACCCATACAATTTTAATGGCATTTGACTAATTATGGTCCTTCTTTCCTGGTTGGCATGCAAATTCCATGAGGGCATAGACTGGAAGAGACTGTGTCTCAGTTTAGGCCTACAGCTTTGAATAGAACCTAAAATAGAAACCTTGCTTAAACTTAAAGCACACTTCTAGATGGTCAATATACAGAGCAACATAAGGAGTCGACTCAAACTGCCTCCTTTTCAAACCTTACCTGATCCAGCCAGAGCTACCTCAAAGCCCACCATTCTGAACTCTGGGGTCCTCTAGTTCCAGATCCTCCCATTTCTTACAGACGTGTCTATCTTTTCCACAAGAGACTGAGCTCTTTGAAGATACGGGTTGTTTTAACCATTTTAAGATCCCTGGTGCCTAATACAAACTCAGCAAACATTTGCTGAGCAAATGCAAACAAATGAATGAATAAATGAATGAATGAAGTGCATTTACAGTGGCAGCCTGAGTGAAAGGGTCTGAACACCATAGGAAACAACTAGTCTTTCTGATCATTGTGTTCAGAAATTAGAGTTCTCTGGTCTGAGGTAAGTAAGATTTAGATAAGTAGAAAGAGCATGTGCTTTGGAAACCAATGATTTAAGCTGTGATTCCAAATCTGCCCTTGCTTTGGGCAAGTCCCTTTGCTTTTGTGAGCATCAGTTTCTTGTACTAAAGTCAGAAACACCCAGGCGAGTGATAGCAACTGGAAGGATATGTGATGAGGCTGCCGCTGAGCTCTACACTGTGATTATTCATAGTTACTGAGACAACAAGTAGAGGGTGGAGTACTGTCACATTTGTAGTTGAATGGCCTTTAAGAAGGCAATTTAGATGGAGAATGGAGTGGTGTGGAAACACTCCAGAAACCATAGTGGCAAGAGTCATTCAATATTGAGTACCAACTCTGTTGGGCACTCCACACACGTTTTTTATTAAATATTTACAAAAAACCTTAACCTCAGCACTGCCACTCAACTTATCAAAACAAGGAAATTAAATTTCAGAGTGTTTCTGAGTTCTAAGCTCACAGAGCTAGCAAGTGGTTGAAACTGTTTCAAAGTCAAATTCATCTGATTTCAGAGCTTGCTCCAGGCTTAAACACATCTCTTTCTCTGAACAAATGAAAAGTTGGCTGTATTGTGGGAATTAAACTAGATTAAAGGCCTTTTAACAAGCTAGATAGTATAAGTTAAGATAGGCTAAAATGCTGATAAATTACTCAGTGGTGTAAGCCTGTTTGTCATCTCCTACACTTATCGCTCCAAATGTTGTAAACACGTCTTAGCATTTTCAACAAGAAGCTTGTTCTGAACCAGATGTTCTTCCCTGGATGAGAACCCAGTGCTCAGAGAAGAAAGACTTTACCTGAACCGCCCCATTCTGTAGTCATGGTGGAACACTACCCTCTGAACATAATACTAACTAGTCTTAGTTAGAATAGCTGTGGCTACTTTCAAGTGACCCTCAAGATGAGTCCTGTTGATGTTTCCTCCTAGAAGAAGGGACTAAGGGCCATAAGAAGGTCACCTGAGGTTCCAGCCATTCCCTCCTGTATTGCCCCTCTTTTCTCTGTGTATTTCTGTCCCAGCTTTACAAACTTTCAGATGGTGCTTAAGGGACACCTTAAAGGGACACCTTCTCACCTTAAGAGTGAGAAGTTCACTGAAGGGTAAAAGTCCATACATCCATGGGGAAACCACCATCCATACTGGACTAGGGTAGAACTGTTCCTTTGCTCTGCCATTGGTGCCCTATCTAGAATAAGTAGACATGTGTTTATATCTTCCCAGGAAAAAGTCCACAAGGGGAAAGTCTTCTGTGTCTTTGGTAAAGCTCCCTTTTAGAGGACCTTGTTAGGCCGGGATAACATAGAAGTAGATAACATTCTGCTGGTTTGCCTTTCCCCAGCCCCTGACAGATATTTACTTTCTCATACCATACATTCTCAAAACACATGAGAAGCAGAGATGCCCCAGGCACCATGGGCCAGAGCTCCATCCAGCCTCAGCCCCTTTCACCCATCCTTTTAGCGCACAGGCTCATCTTAGTCAGAGACTTTTTTTTCCACTACAGCAAAATTTAGAAACATATTCTAAATTCCTGTGCAATGTTTGCTGATGCTGCAGCTGTCCTCTACTCTCTCCAGAGGATGTTAAAACTGCTCTAATCAGTACCAGTACCCTGGACCGGGAGGTTACTTGACACAGCAGAGTCTAGCACGGTCAGTTACAGCCTTGGCATTCAGGAGGAGGGTGGTAGAACAGGAGGGACTTCTTTGAAACTTCTCCATTTGTATACATGCCTCCCCTACAGAGTCTAGCCAAAAGTAAACATAATTTTCCCTGTGTGTCTCCATCACAGGAGGAGCATATGGTTGGATGCAACTGGCTTCTCTGAAAGCCTTTCCAAAGAACACAATCTAGTTACTTAGCAAATATTTACTGAGCAACATGGAAGAAGAAAGAGCATTCCAGCCAGGGGCCAGCAAGAGGCGAGAGATAGGATAAACTAGAGAGAAATAAAACAGCAAGGGTATGTCTGGGGTGCAGTGAGCAAGTAGTAAAATTGAAAAGAAAGGGGAACAATTGGGTACAGCTTTGAATGCCTGGGAAAGGACTTTGAGTTTACTGCAAAAGGTAAGAGAGACTAAAGAAAGGTTCTGAACAAGGGACAGGCATGATTAAAATGATCAGTAAAATTCAGTGGGACCCAGGTAAAGAATAATCATATTCTACTGTTAATCAGCCATCAAAAGCTAAGCCCTTACTTTGCACCCAGCAGACGACCAAAGTCTTGCACAGATTGCTTTGCTTAATAAAATTAATAGTGCACTTAAGACATAGTGCTGGCCCACATGTATTTCAGTCCTTAGAGCCATCTCCTAATTTGAGTGTTGCTGCATCAATTTGGCAGATGGTGCCTGCACTTAAAAGGTAACTGTATTATGCTCAAGGCCAGACAGCTACAGTGGTAGAGCCAGGATTTAATTTCATGTTATTCTGACTCTAAAGCTGACTTCTTGTTGTTCTGTTTTGTTTTTCAAGACAAGGCTTCTCTGTGTAGCCTTGGCTGTCTAGGAATTACTGTACTGGTCACTCTGTAAAGCAGGCTGGCCTCAGACTCACAGAGATCTGCCTGCCTCTCCTTCCCAAGAGCTGGGATTAAAGGCATGTAGTGATGCTGCCACCACCACCCTGCCCAAAGCTGACTTTTATGAAGATGTTATGAAAATTCTGGGGAGCAATGAAGAACAATGGAAGGAGCGAGAAGAATAGATAAAAATAGATATAATCTAAGTTGCAGATGCATAATAGACATGTTATGACAACTGGTAAAACTTTAGGTAGGAATAGTGTCAAATATGAGTTACAGTTTTGAACATGGATAGCTGATAGAAATTTCAACAGGCATGCGCTAAGACTCAAGAACACAGGGAGCCAGGGGCTGGTGAGATGGCTCAGTGGGTAAGAGCACCCGACTGCTCTTCCGAAGGTCCGGAGTTCAAATCCCAGCAACCACATGGTGGCTCACAACCATCCGTAATGAGATCTGGCGCCCTCTTCTGGTGCGTCTGAAGACAGCTACAGTGTACTTACATATAATAAATAAATAAAATCTTTAAAAAAAAACAACAACTGAGTTTTGGATTAAAAAAAAAAAAAAAAAAAGGAGCCAGCTAAGTGCTGTGGATGAATAGGAAATGTCTTCCATAGGCTCAGGCTTTGGATGCTACTCCCCACTTTGGGGACACTTCTTTGGGGATGCTGTGTGGGTCAAAGAGGAATGTGCCTTTGCAGGTTATACCTGATGCCTGATCCTCTGTCCCTGTATGCTTTCTGCCTAGCACTGACATGAACAGCCTCTGCCACAAGTTTCTTCTGCCATGCCTTCCTTGCCACAGTCTCAAACGCTCTAAAACCATAAGCCAAAGCTAATCCTTACACTGTTTCTGTCAGGTGTTATGGTCACACTAACTCAAAAGTAGCTAATACAGAAGGAGGTTAAAGGGTTCCAAATATGTTGAATTTGACATAATGGTGGCAGAGATTTTGAAAACCCACCTTACTCCTTATGTCCGCTCCCCACTGATCAACTTCTTACTTGTTCATTTAAAAAAAATTAAAAATATGATAAAATGTAACATTTTAACAAATAATTATTTTAATTAGCGGTTTCCTATCCAGTATGTGAGGAACTAGTTGGGAAGTCATCACTTCATCTCAGCAAGGGAAAACAAAAAGCAAAAGTCTGAACAAACTGAAAAATCAGCAGGTGTTCTTAGATCCCTCAAACAAAGGAGCCACAGGGAAAACTGTGCCCCACCCTACAATCAGAAATGCAGATACAGAGAATTACAACTCAGCAGAGAACTGGAGCAGAAAGCTCCCAGGAACCAGGGTAAGAAAGCCTAGATTGTAGTGGAGGACTTGCTAGTGCTCAGTGTCTAACCAGCTCAAGCTGTGAAGACTTCAGTGGGTCCCAGACAGTGGGACAGAGTGGGGGAAATCTTCATTACTTCTAGTCCAGGGGCTCTTCTAGTTTCTCCCAAAGACTACAGAGCAGCATTCTCAACCTGTGGGTTGTGACCCCCTTGGGTCACCTAAGACCGTCGGAAAATATAGATATTTGGACTTTGATTCGTAACAGTAGCAAAATTACAGTTATGACGTAGCAATGAAAATAATTTCATGGTTGGGGGTCACCTCAACATGAGGAACTGTATTAAAGGGTTGCAGCATTAGGAAGGTTGAGAACCACTGTTCTAGAGAAAAAAGAAAAAAAAATCTGATACTTCTGGGGAAGAACAGGCATTATGAAATACCAAGGCCAGAGTTTTTCCAGAGTCTAATAACAGAGAGAAGGGAATTACTCAGCGACAGCACAACTCCTCTCTGTCATTCAGTGAGAGGTGTGCGGGCAGAGACTAAGAAGCCCTGTGAGCTCATAGCTCCAACACCAGATTGAATTATCTGGCATGTTACTGAGTATTCACTCCCACTATCTACATGCATGCACACAAAATGGCCTTTTTCTCAGCGCTCCTTTCACTACAACACCCCATCTGAGATACAGAGGGAAATGAATGGTAATGAATACATAAACATCCACAGTAACAAAAACCACACCTAGGATATTTAAACATCAGGGGAAAAGAAGCCTTACCTACACAGGAGCGAAGACAGGAATTCCTCTGAAACCATGCAAAAGAGAAAAGTGTGAAGTGAAATGCTTACTACGCTGAGGGGGAAGGAAAAGACAGTCTGGAATTGTGAGAAAGGAGCCTCCGAAAGTGAACAGAGTGGGTACTGTGGTATATGCCTTGGAGCCCCAGCAACGGAAGGCGAAGGCAGGTACAGGTGACTTGAACTTGGGAGTTCAAGATAAGCCTGAGCCACATTCAAGATTCCATCTGGAATCAGAAAAAAAAAAAAAAAAAAAAAAAAAAGTGAAGAAGAAATAAAGATTGCTTAGACAAAACCAGGAAATTTGTTGCCTGCCTTACATGAAATGTTAAAAAGCTCTTCAAAGACAAGAATATAGGGGCACAGGTCACAGACAGGCATACCTGACAAAAGGAAGAGCCCCAGAAAAGGAGGCTCTGTTTGTGTGATTAAAACAAATAATGTCAAGGTAGTTAAAACTTCAATGTAAAGCCAGGCGTGGTGGCGCACGCCTTTAATCCCAGCACTTGGGAGGCAGAGGCAGGCGGATTTCTGAGTTCGAGGCCAGCCTGGTCTACAAAGTGAGTTCCAGGACAGCCAGGGCTATGCAGAGAAACCCTGTCTCAAAAAACAAAACAAAACAAAACAAAACAAAACAAAACAAAACAAAACAAAAACTTCAATGTAAAAAAATCTTAGTTGATTTATGGGTAACAGTTTGTTCCAAATAGTAGCAATAATATATTAAGTATGCTTGAATGTATAATCTTATGACTCAAAGTATAGAAGGAGGAAACTAGGAATTTTTGTTGTTATGAGATATTTACAATAAGAACAATTTTAAAGAGAAAAAGTAATGAAAGAAAAATATTAAAAATAAAAATAGAGATTATTATATAAGTATAGATTTGGATTAGCTATAAATGTATATTGCAAATTCTAGGGCAACCACTAAAAAATATATTTTTTAGGGAAAAGTAAAAAAAATTGAAATGTAATTGTTACAAGAAAAATAAGGAAAAATTTAAAAAAAAAAGAAAAGAAAACTAAGGGCACTGAGGGGGAGAAAGGTCTAGGGATATAGTTCAGGTGGTAGTGTGTCTATCTAACATGTACAAGGCCCTGTGTTCAATTCATAGCCATCACATCAAACAGGTACAGCAGCACATACCTGTAATCCCATCACTTGGGAGTTAGAGGCAGAAGGATCAGAAGTTCAAAGTCATCCTAGTCTACAAAGAGTTCAAATGAGATCATGAGGATAGAACACACACAATCATTAGTGTCATAAGAAGAGATCCCTGGCTAGAGAGATGGCTCATCAGTTAAGAGCACTGGCTACTCCTCCAGAGGACCCAGGTTCAACTCCCAGCACCCACATAGCAGCTTACACCTGCCTGTCACTCCAGCTCCAGTGCTTCTGACAACCTCACACAGACACACACGTGGACAAAATAGCAATGAGCATAAAAGAAAAATAAATTGTATATTTAAAAGAGAAGAGACCCCAGAGTTTTCTCCACCATTCAAGGTGGAGCAAGGTGATAGCAAGAAGGAAACCAAGTGCAAGCCAGGAAGAGGGTCCTCTGGAGAGCCTTCCATGGCCTCGGGCTTCCCAGTCTTGTTAAAGATCAATGTATGTCATTTAAGTCACCCAGTTGATGGCATTTTGTTATTGTAGTCTAAAATGACTAAGATAATATCTAAGTTTCCACCCTGGGAAGCTAGAAAATACCAAATTAAATATAGAGTGAGCAGATGAAAAGATTTAGTAAAAGTGAGGGGCTACGTTAGTGAAATTGAAAACATAAACATGGAGAAATCAGTGAGATGAAGAGCTGGTTGTTTGAAAATATCATAAACCTCACACACTCAGAGTAACCTACTACAGAGAATAAACGTTTATGAAAACCCTATGGTTAATATCATAACTAACTCTAGGAATTAGGAGCTTCCCACTAAAATGAGGAACAAGCCAGGGCATCCTCTCTCCTCATTCTCTTTCAGCATTATACTAAAAGTGCTAACTAATGAATAAAGCAAAACAAGCAGGAAACCATTTAAAGGTATTCATACTAGCAAGGGAAGTGTTCCGTATGACACTGGCATATACATGTCACCATTCATTTTTGAAGTGCATCTACAACACCAAAATGAGTCCTAATTTCAACTGTAGACTTACAGTAATAGTGGTATGCTACTGTGAGCTCACCGTATTCGCTGCTCGTCTCATTCCTGTCACAGAAATATCTGGAAGAACCAGCTTACAAGAAAGTCTTATTCAGCTGGGCAGTGGTGGCGCACGCCTTTAATCCCAGCACTTAGAGGCAGATGGATTTCTGAGTTCGAGGCCAGCCTGATTTACAAAGTGAGTTCCAGGACAGCCAGAGCTACACAGAGAAACTTTGTCTCGAAAAAAAAAAAAAAAAAAAAAAAGGAAAGAAAAAAAGAAAAGAAAGGCTCATAGTTTCAGAGGGCTGGAGAAGCATGTGACAGTGCCACCTTACTTTATGGAGGAAGCAGAGAGATGAAAAGCAGTATGGGTAGATACACCTAAGGACCCACACCTACTGGCCTGTTTCTTCTAGTTAGGATTTAGTTCCAAACATTTTTCAGAACCTCCCAAAATGGGTTGCACATCTTGGGCCAAGCCCTGACATATGAACTTGTGTGGACATTTTAAATTCAAAACAAAACACTCATCAACTGGAACAAATGTGGCACTCTGGTGCGTCATGGTTGAGGAGACTGCATATGGGAGGGCAGGGGCTTTATGGGAGATCTCCTTGTCCTTGTCCACAGAGGGAGTCAGTTTTCTCCTTCTACCATGGGAATTCAGAGGATTAAACCCAGGTCGTCAGACTTGGCAGCAAGTGCTCTTACCCACTAAGCCACCTCGCCTACTCCTGTTCCTTTTGTGTCATTTTTTCTGACACAAAAGCAGCTCTGGAAGTGAATCTGGTTTTAACTTTAGGATTAAGTTGAGTTGATGTGCATGTGTATAATTAGGGCTTTGTGTAACCATCATAATCACTGCATGGTCATCACACCGGGATTCCTCCTGCCTTCTGTTATAGTCTTGTACAGGTTTTAGAATGTATATAAATTTTCATTTATCTGGGATAGTTACCTGCAAATGCAACTGCTAGGTCATATTGAATTGTGTGTTTTGTTTAAGAAAAAGTTGCCCAGTGTTTCTAGTGGCTGGGACATCTTTGCATGCCAGGCAGCAGTGTGAAGGCTCAGCATCCGAGTGCTTGCTTGGCATGGTTTGGCATTTCATTTCAGTTATTGTAGTATTTGCGTCGTTATCTCATCAAGGTTTTAATCCATATTTTCCTCATGACTAATGGCCGTGAATAACTTTGTTGTTCATATAGTCTTTAGTAAGCTGTCTGCTTACTGAGTCAGTTTTGACGGGTTGTTTGCTGTCTTATTATCTGATTTTGAGAATTCTTTACATATTCTTTTTATAAAAAGATGTATCTATTTGTATGTGTGTGTGCCTATGTGCATCTATGTGCACATGTGTAGACCAGAGGAGGGTTTAAAATCCCTAGAATTGAAGTTACAAGTGGTTGTAAGCTGCCATATGGATGCTGGGAACCAAACTCAGATCCTCTGCAAAAGCAGTGCTCTTATCTTTGGTCTGGTTGGTAGATTTGGGTGTGGGGTTGGCATCAAGACAGACAGAAAATAGCTATTCTCAATCTTCTGTGCATCTGCATACATTTTAGAAGGGTTTTGATTGAAACCACGGTAGTGGTTTGAGTACGAATGGCCCCTATAGGCTCACATATTTGAATGTTTAGTCATTAGGAAACGGCAGCATTTGAGAAGGACTAGAAAGTGTGGCCTGTTAGAGTAGGTGTGGCCTTATTGGAGGAAGTATATCACTGGAGATGGGCTTTCAGGTTTCTGAAGTCCAAGCCAGGTCTGGTTCTCTCTCTTCCTGAGGCCTGTAGAGCTCTCAGCTTCCCATCAAGTGCCATATGTATGGCCATGCACCACACCATGATAATAATGGACTAAACCTCTGAAACTGTAAGCCCGCTACCAGTTAAATGCTTTATTTTATAAGAGCTGCCTTGCTGGGCAGTGGAGGTGCACGCCTTTAATCCCAGCACTTGGGAGGCAGAGGCAGGCAGATTTCTGAGTTGGAGGCCAGCCTGGTCTACAGAGTGAGTTCCAGGACAGCCAGGGCTACACAGCAAAACCCTATCTCGAAAAACCAAAAACAAACAAACAAACAAACAAACAAACAAACAAAAACAAACAAAAAGAGAGCTGCCTTGTTCATGACATGTCTTCACAGCAATAGACAACAATGTCACAATTAGTTATCAATTTGGAGAGCAATCTATTGAGTCTTCAAATCTCCAATATGCTATCTTAGAGCTTCCTGATTTTTTTTTTTAAAGATTTTATTTATTTATTTATTTATTTATTATATGTAAGTACACTGTTGCTGTCTTCAGACACTCCAGAAGAGGGAGTCAGATTACGTTATGGATGGTTGTGAGCCACCATGTGGTTGCTGGGATTTGAACTCTGGACCTTTGGAAGAGCAGTCGGGTGCTCTTACCCACTGAGCCATCTCACCAGCCCCTGATTTTTTTCAATGTTTCATAGTTTTCAGCAGATAGTTCCTGGACTTGTTGCTCTATCTAGAAATCATGCACTATTTGCTATTTGAAGTGGGATTACTTTCACTCTCCAACTTCAATTGCCGGTGTATGAAAACATGACTGATGACAGGTATTCTGCAAAGTCACGAAGATGTTCCTCGGATCCAGAGTTGGTCACAGTTGCTGGTTTGTGAACTGGATATGGCTTTATGATGCACTTCTGAATCAGACAGAAGATGGAGTCATGCAATCTCAGGGGAAACAGACTTTTGTCCTCTCACTGTCTTTTTTGCTGATTGTGAAAACAGTCTTCCCAGATGACTAGTGTTTCAGAGATTGATGCAACACACGCTTACATTTTCCTACAGCTTCATTATCGGCTCGATCTGTTTTTCTTCTGTTTTGCTGCCACACCCAAGCCAAAATCTACAAATCAGGGCAGTCAAGGCTACTGAGCAGCTCACAACTGTGAGGAGTTCCAGGCATGGCTGCTTCCTTTTTCCCCAGAAAAATACAAAATGCATCCTGGCATGTGGCATATGCTAATATTCCCAATACTTGAAAGGTGGAAGCAGGAGGACTGCCATGAGCTTAAGGCAAGCCTAAACTATAGAAAGAGGTCTCATTTGAAAACCTGCCTCACCAAAACATTAACAACAACAACAAAAGCCCAAACAAACAAACAAAAAAACCCACTACAACCACCACCACAACAAAAACCCATAGGAACTGAGTAACCAGGAACAGCCTGGCCTATGATTGGCCCTTCTGGTTAAGGAAGGCAGAAAACGAGGCAACCTCCACTAGGAAGGCTTGGGCAGAAAGTTAGTTGTTCACTTGCCCCATTAGAGAGCAGTGCTGTTTATTCAGTAGGATGAGAGATACATAAATAAGCTAAAGTTCATGTGGAGCTTTTTATTTACCAAGCAGTCAATGCACACTCACTGTGGAAATTTTTAGCATATAGATAAAAGCAAAAATAAGAAACCGTATGATCTGTCATCTCACCAGAGGCGATAAGCTCTTGCTTTTTTTCTATATAAACATGCAATTTTATGTTTACTCACAAAGTAAGCTACACTGTGATGCTTTTTTAACAGGTAAACATTTTTAGGTAGTAAAATTATCACACATGTCATTAATTACTGTTGCCTTTTGTATGGCTGTCCCAAATTTTTAGTCACTTGAATTTTTCTTCTGCTTTTGGGAGTGTAAGAGGGATGATTAATTACACACTTATTGCAGTAGAAAAACCTGATTGAGAAATCAGCTATATCTAGTTTTCTTGGCTGTGGACTCTTCAGAAAGGAATGCTAAGTATTTCCCCCACATCCTCCCAGGAGAGTGGCTAGGACTTCAAGTCTGGTAGGTCAAAGAGGTTGAGAGGTAGCTTTTTAGTTAGGAAGTTGGTTTACATAGGGCAGTGGCTTCCAGCACCTGGCAGAGGGCAGTAACCACAGATGTCAGACACTGAGACTCAGATGGTTCCCTTCCCCTTCCAGAGGTTGGCAAAAGCTGGTATGCAGATGGCTGTGAGGAACTGAAAGGAAGACTTTTCAGTAGTTGGCCACTTGGGCAGGGGATGCATGATGAGTGGGTGTGGGAAAACTGCTCATTAAGGTTGAAGTCTACCCTTGACTGGATTGTCTTCTGGGGCTTGTTGAAATATGGAGGACTCTCTTCATTAGCAGGGTTTCTGCTTCTCTGATCTTGTCTGGGGAATTAAAAAATCTCTACCGGCAGAATGTCACATAGCCTTAGAGTACAGGATCAACTTCCTTTTTCCTGATAAGAACCCGTTCAGCTAGCACCTGAGATTTCTGCAATGCTTCCCCATGATAATGAGGCTTTTTGGTACCCTAAACCTTCATCCCATGACCTCTGCCCATCCTAGATGTTCATACTTCCAGTCCCCTCAAATTACATAAGCCTTGAATCACCCCAAGTAAAGTTAATCTAACTCCCTGCAGTCGGTCCAGGTATGATCATTCATTCTAAGTGCTCACTGGGCTTCTGAACTTTGGTAGACATTCCTGTTGTCATTGCCCTCATGGACCAACATCAGCCAATGATCCCAGAGGGCAGGGAGAGCCACAAGCCATGCCCATAGACAGGAGATGACCAGCATCCCATAGGTAGCCATGGAGCAGCCATTAACTGCCTGAGTGCCTCCAACCTGGACCAGCTGTCCAGTTCTACTTTAATTCACCTGCTTAGGATTTCTGCTTTAGTTTACATTTAGAAAAATCAAATGAGTCCCGAAGAAGACCCCTTACTAATATTAGATCTCTAGCTAACTAAATAACAACTAAATAACTATGAACTGGGTTTGGAATCAGATTTAAATAAATTTCAAGAAAATAAAGAATATGATAATTTTTTTCCTGCCAACTGTCACAAAGTTATTCCCTGCTATATGCCATGCTGTAATAAACACTGACGTGATGTTCATCTATGGTTCTTGATGGTTCACCCTTGATATCTTCTTGGCCCCTAAGGAGTGGCAAGGTCTTTTGGGTCAGTCAACCATATGGCTTAAGCCCCTGGACCAAGGAACCTGAACTGGGCTAAGGCAGAAAAGGCAGGATATTCTGTGTCTGGCCCTCGCTCCCTTTCAAATGTGCTTTATAGCTCAGAGAATGTTTCTTCACCCTCCTAACCTTCAATTTTTTCCATCTGTAAAGTTCTGACAACCAAAGATCTTTACCACATGATAGTACTCAGCCTATGTAAAATCTAGACAGACACAGGTCCACAGAAGATAGAAGCAGTTCCTATGTGTTTCAATCAAATCAGTTGTTGTTGACCTGTTCCTGAAGAAAGCATAACTTTGGCACCTCTACATTTCCACTGTTGCTATTCCTTCCATCCAGTATGAATATACCTCACTGCATTTTCAAGTCCAACTCACTCTTTAAGATTCAACAAAACTACCTTATTTCACAAGGCTACCTGTATTTCTCCCATGGGAATCCATTTTTCTTTCTTCTTCAACAGGCATCTGCGATCAGTGAGTAGTCCTCTGGATACGTTGTGCAAGCTCCCTGAAGGCAGGGGTTGTGCTTTATTATCTGTGTACCCCCTCCAGGACTCAGCTCAATATTCTGAGAGTTACTATCAGCCAAATGGAGAACTAAAATTGGGACCTAGATTTAGGCTTGGATGCAATTCCAGACTATTTCAGGCCCTGGAGTGGGTGGGGCAATGAAAGGAATGCTGGGACTAGGAGATAAGACTTCTGAACATGAGTGTGGCCTAGGCTTCAGTGCCTGCCCACCAACTCATACCTCCTTGTCTAGGCCCTACAGGAACAAGAGGACACTGTGTCTTCATAAGTTGATCCTGGGGCCTTCAAGGGACCTCATTTCACCCATCCTTTCCCTGTGGTCCTACAAATAAGGCAAAGGCCTAAGTAGGCCTGCAGAAAATGGTTAGAGGAATTTTGGAAAAAGGCCAATGTCCAAGCTCCTGGTCTCTGGACTGAGCAAGCTAACTTGCTCTTAGCCCAGAACGTTGTTGACCCTTTGTCGGGACGCTGGAGTGTGGAAGTGGCATGAGCTCATTCTGGAGGCCCGGGAGCTCTGTTCTCACCACTGCAGAATGGGACAAATGATGAGGGTGGGGATGAGGGAGGTTAACTCTTCTCCCAGGGAAGAGACCAGGGTTGCATTGGTGTGATGGAGCCTGCAACTGCTCCAAAGCCGCCAGGCAGAACCTTTTGTCATTGTGGGCATGAAGAGGATTATCCCTACCAGGGTAGAGAGGTGTGAAGGCTAACCTTGGAAATCCAGACTGGCATAATGAGAGTTAGGAGGGTGAAATGGTTAATGGTTTGTTGAAAAACAGGGAGAGTCCCTCCTCTAGGGGCCCAGCTGGCTGCAAAGCCAGGAGCAGAGACTCCAAGGGTGATGCAATGGGGCCCGCCCTGCACACCAGAGAGGGTAAGGAAGGCCGACTCCCACCCAGCAGCAGCAGACTCCACACTACCAGCAGACAACCACTCTCTCCTCTGGCCCCAAGAAACCAGCCACATGGTGGGTGCGACCTTGCAGGTAGAAAAGGCCCTGTTTACTTGAGCTGTGGAAAATTGCAGCTTCTGCCTACCCTATTCCATCCAACCTCTAAGCCTTTCTAGTCAAGCAAGCCTTCCCATTAGCCCCACCATACACGTTCTGGAATCTCCTCATCAGGGTAGCTAGCTAGTCTAGCCAACCATTCTCTATTCCCACCGCAGGACTACTTTCAGGACTACTTTCCTTTTAGGAAAGGTAACAGGTAGAGGGTGAAGGACTCAGGACTGTGGAAGGCACAGACAGCCTCTGACCCTGGCAAGACGGCACTCTCACCCTGCTAGCCTGCTCACTATGATCCTGGGAGAGGATATATTCTGGGTGGGAAATCAGAAGCTTCTAGAAAACTCACAAGCGCTTCAAGGGTGGGCAAGCATCCCTGAATTCAAGAGTTAGACTGCTGTTCCCTTCCCACCTTTGAAAATGACCCAGACTCCTGAAAAATAGTTCTTACTTAGCATGGGGCAGGAGAGACAAGAGAATCTGACCTCTCTGAAAATATATTAGGGGACTCAGATTTTCTGACAAAGTTCTGATCTTAACTCCAAAGTCCCATGAGGACTATAGCTGGTTTGTTTTCTATGGGATCCCCAACACATCTTCTGTCCTAAGTCAAGAATTATTAGAGTGACTTACCAGGCAGAAGCTAAAGTCCAAGTGCAGTTTCACAATTTCTGCTATTATGGTAAACTTCTCAACACACACACACACACACACACACACACACACACACAGAGAGAGAGGGGGGGGCACAGAAAAAAAATACACAAAGAAGCATAACAAACTATCAGAACTGTTCCACAACCAGTGTTTACAAACCTTGGTTGCCTTTTCAGCCTTAACTTTAAAAGGTGGCAGCTTCAGAAACTGAGGAAGTTCATCAGGATCTTTGCTCCAATCCATCATTTAAGGACGTTTCCAGGGGCTACAGGACCGACTGTGCCCAGTCAGGACCCAACCTGAAGTAGAGAAGTGACAATTACAATGGCTCAGGCAGTTTCTGTCTTCCCTATCAGAAAAGCACAATTCACTTGCAAACAAGTGCTCTGCCCAAGCCTAGAGGATCAGTTCCAGCCTCGGGCTATTCTTAGTGTAATTCTGGAAGGCAGGGCCCAGACAGAATTCCAAATTCTCAACAGCAGCTCCTTTAAAACCTCCAATTACTTTTCTGGGATTTACATCTTAGTAACTTATGTTTGAACATATTACTTTTTGTAACTTTCTCCAAGCTCCCTTGTATTTGTTATGTGATTGAATTAAGTCATCACAAGCCCTAGATGGAGAGCTATATCTTTGTTTTGCATGAGGAAAGAGATCCAGAAAGATCTAAGATCCCGGTAGCCAAGTTGGGAACATAGTCAAGATCTGAGCCCTCATCTCCACCCAACCACAACCCTGGTACACACACACACACACACACACACACACACACACAGAGTCAGCCAGCCATCAGAAGTTCTCAAGTCCTCAGCACAGAATCTCAGATGCCCTAAGGCAAAGAGGTCCTTAATCCAGTACCTTCAGATAAACTATCACTATTGGCAGGAACAAGGCTCTCTGCCATTTACATTTTGTTCCATTTCTCTGTGCTGTGACCCAACTTAGTCTGTTTTGCTTGAAAGCAAATCACACCCACTCCTACTCCTCACTCCCAAATAGGAAATCCAAGTGCAGTGAGTTGGAAATGACTCCAAATGCCCAATAACAGAAACAAAACAAAACAGTTAAACTCTTAAGGTGAATGATGAAGTGTCTGAGCAACACAAACAAAGCTAAGAATGTAAAGCATCTCTGTGCAAGGAAACATGTTTTTGAAATACTGTAATTTGAACAGAGCAGAACCCACAATGGCACTTACCAAACACAGGTGTGCCAATGAGCATCTACAAATTAATAAGAAGCAGAATGAACTGAGAAGTATGGATGAAAGATTTTCTCTTTGTAAGTTTTCCCTATAATGTTCAAATAATAACTAGTAATAACAATTTCCTAACACATAGGCAAATGTGATTATCTTAATAAGCAGAGGGAGGTGTGAAGGAGGAAGAACTCTTGCTAGAGCTGCTGAAATGAAAGAACCAGCGTCTGGGTAAGGGGCTCTTCTGAGAGCACAATGTGAAACAGGAAGCAGAGTTCTTCTATAGCCCTGCCCCAGGTGATCTGGAGTGCTGCTCCAAGGGGACCCAGCACATCAAAAAACATGTCAATGGTGCCTCTAAGAGCCATGCAACAACCAGGGCAGAAGGGGATGAGGGCTTTCCTCTTTCTAGTACTGCCCACAGCTCACATCACTACAATTATGGGGTGCTGTCTTAGGGTTTTACTGCTGTAAAGAGACTCCATGACCAAGGCAATTCCTATAAGGACAACATTTAATTGAGGCTGGTTTACAGGTTCAGAGGTTCAGTCCATCATCATGAAGGCAGGAAGCATGGCAGTGTCTAGGTAGGCATGGTGTAGGAGGAGCTGAGAGTTCTACTGCATCCATGGAAAGACTGATTCTTCTGCAGTGGGTGGGGCTTCAAACTCACCACCACGTTGACACACTGCCTCCAACAAGGCCATACCTCCTTAACAGTACCACCCTCTATGGGCCATGCACATTCAAACCACCACAGGCCCGTAAAGTGAGGCTTGTTGACAAGAGGGAAAAGGCCTACAGAACAAGTATAATATTTCTTAGGTAAGATGCCAGGCTGGATGGGAGTACAGAGGCACAAACAAGGCTTCCCTAAGACCCAGGAACAGCACTCTCTACAAACACATTAAACTCAACATGTTTCAAGCTGATCCCATATCTCATCAGCCTCTCTATGAAGGATTGCTTTTTCTCCTTTGTTTTCCAAATTGGTGATTGCCAGCACTACCCACCATGATGCAACAGGCTGTATTCCATCTGTCTCTAGCTTCAGCCTTTACTCTGTTCTACTGCACCTTCATTCCCTAAACACACTAAAATAGTGACAGCTCCCAGGGCATACCAAGCTGTCTTGATTGTCTGCCTTTCCTGGATTCTGTTCTCAACCTTAGCCAACTGTTTACTATCAAGACAGCACATGTAGCATCTCTGTCTGTGAAGTCCCTTCTGTTCATCTGCTGAGACCTACAGAACCTGTACCCAGCTAGAAGCCGGTGCCTCCATGTTATTAGTCTCTCAAGCCACATCTAGCACTGTTCCTAGTATACCTCAAGCATTCAGTGCAGTGATGAAACTTAACCCTAGTAAACCTAGGGTTACCGAGAACTGTATCACCGGGCAGGTTCGATACTGTGAACCCCATACAGTATACCTTTGTGTATCCATAGGCTAAATAACCTGGTATACAATGTATATACTACACCCATTGCATCTGGCTATACAGCATATACTGCAGGTGGTTGTAGTACAACGGTAAATACTTTAAAAACTTAACCATATCAAAAGGTAGGCTTATATAATTACCACCACGAAACTGAGGAATGTGTAGTGCTAAACACTACAATAGCTTTGTCACGGGATTGTAGGAATATTTTGTTTTAAAATATTTGTTTTTGATTTTAGTCTTGGTTTTCTTTCTATTGTAATAAAGAACATGACCAAAAGGTAATTTTCAGAGGAAAGGATTTCAGCTTACATGTCCTGGTCGCAGCCCATTATAAAGCAACTCAAGGCAGAAGATCATGTAAACCAGTATAAAGCAACCCAGGGGCAGGAACTTAAGCACAGGCTATGGAGTGCTGCTTCCTGGCTTGTTCCCCATTACTTGCTCACCATCAGTCAAGAAAAAGCTCCCACAGACATATGACAGACAGTCTGATAGAGGCATTTGCTTAGTTGAGGTTCCACGCCCAGATAACTCCAGCTTATATCAACTTGACATAAATCTAACCAGGAAAGTTTTGGTGGTGGTGTCTTTGTTGAGACAAGGTCTCACTACATATCCCAGGCTAGCCTCAGACTCACACTTTAGCTCAGACTGGCCTTGAAGTCTTGGCAATCCTCCTGTCTCAGCCTCCTGACTATTTGGATGACAAGTGTGTGCTCCCATAGGTGACTCCATAATACTCCCATGGACTACTGGTGTATAGTATCTAGCATTGGCCAGATCATCATGCACTGTATATGACTTTGTTTTATAAATAAAGAATACAATTAGTTTTGGGGTAGACTAAGTATATTTGACTAATTATAACAGTCCCATGTGAGACACTGCAACACTATTACACTTTTAGTCATGTGATCTTCTGGTTCACCTTTGTCCTTCCACCACTCCTTTCTTGGGCAGGATTCTCTCTGATCTCCAGACCTTTGGAAAACTTCCTACCACCACATACAACAAGTAGCATTATCCTTAGATCCCTCCTCTTCACAAACACTGGCCCAGGAATGGGTCTCTAGTCTGGATGCCTTTGTGGTGTCCAGAGGAATTAGCTTGCTTGCTGGTAGAGGTAGTGTCAGGTGAGGGAACAGGCAAAAACAAGCCATTTCTTGGCATCCAGAAGTGGCAGTTTCCAGTTGGACCACGTGAGGCTGTCTTGGGATTGGGCATGAGCTAGGTAGCATACGGTGTTTCTCTCGGATGGTATGCTGTCACACTCCCTGGCTGGGTAAGCACTTTGTTTTCCAGCCTCTACCTGGGGGGCATGGTAGCTACCAGGGCCTTCTACAGTGGCTGGTTTTCAACAATGCTATGACCTTAGACTGGTTCCTATTGCCTCTCTAGTATCACAGGGGTGCCCTTTCCACCTTTAGATTAAGCATCCTTGTCCATCTCCTGCAAGAGCAAACCACCAGCCTCCTGTCCAAGAAGGCACACTGGTAAGTGGAGTCACTTGCTGGTCTCCATCTCGACCTAAGCCACTCAATAAAGTTGTATTCCCTCTAGGTCTGGTCCTGTGGAAAATCCTTTTTGTCTCCTGACTCTGAAGGAGTATAAGAGATGTACTCTTCAATCTCCAGGAAGTTCACAGCGAAGCTAAAATGCCCAGAGAAAGTACAAAGCACCTGAAGAAAAATTGTTTTTAAAAAATAGATACACTAGAGCTTGTTAAAAATAATTTGTCTCAAGACACACACACACACACACACACACACACACACACACATATATATATATATATATATATATATATATATATATATATATATATATTTTTTTTTTTTTTAAATTCCGGAGACGTAGAATTTCTTAGCTGATTTCTAAAGACTCGGCTGAATTAAATCTATGGGGCTCCAATAATAGTGTGGACAAAATAAAAAAGCTGAAAGCTCCCGAGTGGGCCAGTTGTGGTTGCAGGCCCCAGCTCTAAGGAGAGAGGGGCCGGCCTGGCCCTGTGTGGATGAGCTTACTACCCTGGTTTCATCTCTCTGCCCTCTGTGGCCATAGAATTCCCAAGGAGAGGAGTCTGACTGCTCCCAACAGTGAGCAGATGAGAGAACACTAACATTTTAAGACATAGCAATCCTTCTAGGTACTTCAACAGCCCTCTTCAAACACCCACAGGCTTCTCACAGGAAGAATTCAGTGGGTCCAGAAATAACTATTTCACACCTTCCCCAACCTTGAGCACAAATCAGTATTGGGGTAAGGCTGGTGTCTTTTAAGACCACTTTTTTTCTTGATAAAGTTGAGTCTTTAAAACCTGGTAAGGTCAGGAATGGTGGCGCAGGATAAGAGATCAAAGCCAGCCTGGGTTACATAGTGAGACCCTCTCACAAACAACCCAGAACCCAATGAGGTGCTGGATATAAAAGAATGAGCTTAGAGAGGAATTTAGTGGAAAGGCTCTCAGGAAGACTTATTCTCAGCATGGGGGGGAAGAATCTGGCTTCTCAGAGTCCACCCAAGAGAGAAGGGTGAAGTGAAGGAATGAAAAAGGAGCCACAGGAAACAGCTAGATGTGGAGTGTACTAGAGAGCTTTGAGGGAGACTGTGGTCATTGAGAAATCCCAATGGTGAGATAGATGGCTGAAATCTCTTTTTGGAACATTTCAGAAATGTAATTGAAAACTGTTTGCTGTGTGATGTAACCTCTCCCCTTTGACCAACAAACCTTCATTAAAAGTTCTGCTACATGTTATAGCCTCATTTTTGTGGTTTAGGAGTAAGAGTTGGAAAGAGAAAGGGGCTGATGTGACTACAAGAGCTAAAAGAAACAGTTGTAAGACTAGAATAGTGAGTAACGTTTCAGATGAGGCAGCAAACTAGAGCCAGAGATGACCATGAAAACCTAAGTCCCCTCAGTAATTCACAGAAATCCTGGGGACAACATTGTACTTTCCACAGGACATAGGAATTGGAGCCAATGTCATTTGAACGACTCTCAAAGGATAAGATACCGCAGTTGACCCCAGCTTACGAATAGGCTTTCTCTTCCCAAATGGATGGGTTCTTGGAAAACATAAATATGCCACATGCACCTCTACCACCCCAGGGCCTTTATACGGGGGCTGTACACAGTAGAATCCAGAAACGGTGCGAGTCCAAACTGAACGTTCTGCACTACACTCACTGTGTGTGGAGCTGGCAGGGAGAGCCTACTGCCTAGAGAGAGCATGGACCAGGAGAACCCATTTGGCTGGGACTTTTTCTTGATCTGCCCTGTTCTCTGCCCTCTGACCCACCCATCAACCTTATCTTAATGACCTCTTCACATCAGCACTGCAGCCTGAAGGTCTTGTAAACAGATAAGGCCCAGGAGGAGATGGTGATGGAGGTCATAAAGGGTTGTGTAGAAACCAGACTGCTCTCAGCTTGTTCTGCCCCCCTGTGAAGTAAAAAAGCAAACACTGTCCCCTGAAAATGGACTTCTGGCCAAAGGGCCCAGGGTGTGGGCCGTGAGTAAGCTGTCTCTAACACTGAATTTTCCCAAGAAGTGCCCAGTAAAATGTGTCTGGTGGGACTCTGGTTTATGCTCCCAAGCATCGCTCTTGATACGCCATCTTCCAGATTCCCGACGCTCTGCCACCTCCCCATCCTGAGGTTTCCTGGGGAATTGGTAGTCCAAAGACCCTTAGTCTTGTGGCATCTTTATAGGGAGCCACACTCTGCTCAATAGGACTGATGGCACCACCTGGCGGCAGACAAGGTACAACTACTCACCCTGGGACGCTCATCACCGAGGAGCAGGAAAGGAGGGGCGGCTCCTGCGGCCCGGCCCAGCGTGGTGACGTCAGCAGAGCGCGCCATTTCTCCCCGCCTCTTTTCCCCATTCTCCTTGGGGCTGCCAGTACTTGACGTGGCGTCTCCGCTCTCTACCCTTACTTTGCGTGCGTGCTTGCGTGTGGCGGAGGTGGCTGCGCGGGCAGGTCGGAGCTGCGTGCTGTTGCTTCTGGGTCTTCTGTGGCCGCCGTCGCTGTCCGGCAGGCTCGGGTCGCGGAGCGGACGAGGCGCGCGCGCGCGGGTCCCAGGCCTTCGGAAGCCCAAGCAGCTCGGCGCGGGGCCTGGCGGGAAGGCGGGCGAGCGCGTGGCCGAGGGCGCCGCGCGGACGGGCGGGCGCCCGTGAGGGAAAGAGGCGGGGGCGGCGGGTTAGCCGCGGGCCGGGCCGGCCGGGGGATGTCGATGCCTGACGCGATGCCGCTGCCCGGTGTCGGGGAGGAGCTGAAACAGGCCAAGGAGATCGAGGACGCCGAGAAGTACTCCTTCATGGCCACGGTCACCAAGGCTCCCAAGAAGGTGCGGGGCTCTGGGTGGCGGCGAGGGCCCTCGCGGAAGGGGCGCGAGCAAGCCCCGGGCCCGGACTCGGGTAGTTCGGGACTTAGGGCTAGGGTTTGGGGTGCTCAGAACCATTGACACGATGTAGTGGGTGGCCGGTGAGCGGCCATGGGCCTAGCTGGAGCCAAAGAGGCCGCTCTGACCTCGCTTTTCTTTGTCCCTCGGCCGGAGTCCTCCTGGATCTTACTGAAGCCCGACAGGGCCAGGCCTTAAATTCGCGACTGACTTTTCCTGGATGGAGGGCCTTGAAGACGAGATTGGGAGGGGGTGAGCGACTCAGCTGACCCCTGTGACCTGTCCAGGGGATGAGGTTGTGCAGGAAATTTCCCCTCAGGTGAGTAGGGGAAATCAGGCAGCGCTTTTTCAAAGCATCTTCTTGGGGGAGAATTGGCCGTTTGATCAACAACTGCGTGATCGCTTAGGGGCAAGAGGAAAGAACCGTATGAACTGGTTTATGCAGCTGACGGTTCTAAAAGCAACAAGAGATGGAAAGGCAAAATGGTAATCGCCGTGCAGTTTTCCACCTGCTAGGAAGTATGTGAGAAAGGAAAATTTAGAGGTTGGTGACAGTAGACACTGTCATGGATGCAGGTTGATCGCAGTCATGTGAATAGATCATTTAGACATCCCTCCAGAAAGGAGCTTGGGTGGGTTGGAGAGGTGGGTGGGAAGAAATGATTGCTCATTCTTTACTGCACTTACAAGTTCAGCCTATTGTGCTGGGGGTTGAGCTCAAAGGACATCCTTCTATGGCTCTTGGAAAAGGTGATCTGAGGAGGGCTGAGTCTAACTAGCTTGCTCAGTGGTAGGGTCGGGGTCTCCAGTG
This sequence comes from Mus caroli, assembly GCF_978045245.1. Taxonomy (NCBI): domain Eukaryota; kingdom Metazoa; phylum Chordata; class Mammalia; order Rodentia; family Muridae; genus Mus; species Mus caroli. Next base: position 52,291,979 of record NW_028227258.1, read on the forward strand.
CTTTCTGTCGAACCTTTGCAGACCTTCCTCTAACCTGGTACCCAATTAGCAGTAGAACAAGGAGGTGACCTTTCTGAAATAGTTCCCTCTTGTATAAAGTCTTTTCAGAATCAATCCTGCCTACAATATTTGTAGGGGATGATATAGATTCAGCCAAGCAAGGTTTGCAGAGCAGTTAATCCCCAAAGCTCCTGTACCGGAACTAGTTAAGCTGCTCTCAGTGCCTGAGAGGGCTTTATTTATTTTCCTCCAGGAAACTAATTGACTGGTCTCGAAAAGAAAAAAAAAGTCATTGCTGTGTGCTTTAGCTCTGTTTTCTCACAAAATTGAGAATGTCACCAATAACACCTTTAAAGGGTTTATAGAAGGTCCCTCCATCCTAAGGGATCCAGTTGACCTCATTTTTAGTGCTCTCATTCCCCAACTGCTTTGTTGGAGAAGTGACCTTTTGCAATCTGCACTATTTGAATACAAAGTTAGAGTTCTTACAAGCAAAATGTGTACGTGCAGTACCTCAGATGAGTTAAGTGGAGAGTTGGAAACCCCGATAGACTAACCCCCTGACTCTTATCTCTTGTCATAAGCCCACCTTCTTTTGTCTAGGTACTCCAGAGAGTAATAGTCATTTTTATTGTTCCTTTTTTTTCTTTCAGTGTAACTATATTCTTGCAAGTCAATATTGATAAGCCAAAATCTGTATTATACATTGTAAACTCCTGGAGGCCAGGACTCTTGGGTACCATTGTATCTATGGAGCCTAGCTTTGTCCCTTGAATGTAGTACTCAATTGTTAATTGGCAATCTGGCTAACCAGTACCTGAGATGCTGAATGCCAACGGCAGTAAATATCCCTTTTCCTCTGTCTGAAAGGAATATCACAAATGAGTATTATTGTGAAGCCAAGTGCTAATGACTTTAGAGACTCATATTCCATTAACTAAAATAAGCAAGTCTCTGCCAGGCGTGTGGGAGACCCTGTTGTAAATTTCCATTTGCTAATGTATGTGTCCTCATGTTATTCATCTTGTTCTTTGAGCTTTATTGTGTGGTATATACATTATACTTATATTAAGATGTATTATGATGACTAATTACCTTCCCTTAATGATGATGATAAGAAGCATTTACTTTGTTAATGGACCAGTTAAGGACTAGTCAAGGTCATGTAGTAAATTCTGGGTACTCTGGTTTTGGTTTTTTATTCCCTCTTAGGATTTCAGTTCCTCGACATTCTGACTTAGGTCACTCTTGAGCCTCTTCCATGTGGTGATAATGTGATGAAGTATGGTAAAGGTGAGGGTGCAGGTGGCATGGTACTGAATAGTGTGAGGAAAAGGTCTCTTTAAAATGATGTAGTCCGTCATCCCAAAGGATCCCAGCTCGACTGTAGACCAGTAGACCAATAATCTTTGAATCATTCCCATTCCTGAGCTCATGTGGAATTGAGGGCATTCCTGGGGCCATAGGTGACTTTAAAGCTTCTCTATCAAGTCAGCTTCTAGTATGCTTGTCTTGCCAGTTTTAAATTATTGTTTGCTTTGTTTGAGGTACAGTATATTATATGCCCATTCAAGCAAAAGCATATCTTATTCTCTAACTAAAATGATAGCCAGTTTTATATTGAATGTCTACTCTAGTACTATGGATATTACAGGGCTTGTTGGTTTGATTTAAGACTTGAATATTTGGCAGTCAAAAAGCCAACTATTAATTGGTATCCCCCTAAGTGAATAACTCTTGTGCCTCAGTTTCTGCATTTGCCTAGTAAATGTCTGTTGTTTGGAACAGGTGATGCTAGAGATATTTGGAAGTAAAGATAACAAGAGTAATTTTTTAAAGTATATTTTACTCCCTCCTTAAAATATTTTCATATATTAATTTATGGAGGGAGGACATGTGTGCACGGAGGAGTCAGGATAATTTACATGAGTCTAATCCGATCAAACTCAGGTTGTCAGGCTTGGCAGCAAATGTCTTTACCTGCTGCTGAGCATCTTGCTGGCCCTGTGTCCCCTCTTTTCAGTGAGCATTTGTTGTGACTTGTAGAGAGTCATAAATGCCAAATACTGAGTAGATAAAACTTAAGAAATAATGGGAAAGTATTGTTAACTTTGAAGGCTAAGATAATTAGTGATACAGATTATCATAAGCAACTCCATAAAACATCCTAACACCCAGAAGAACATGAAAAGAACCATAGTCTTGTCTCTTAGTAGACATGAGAAATAATGGAAGACATTTTTTTCCTGACCTAGAATTATAAAGGCAGTTTTCATGGGACCGCATTGATTGCTGTGGTATAACCTAACCCCCCAACCCCACACCCTGGTTTTTTGAGATAGGGTTTCTCTGTGTAGCCCTAGCTGTCCTGGAACTCACTCTGTAGACCAGGCTGGTCTCCAACTCAGAAATCTACCTGCCTCTGCCTCCCAAGTGCTGGGATCAAAGGCATGTGCCACCACTGCCTGGCTGTGGTATAACTTACATGATAAAGCTTATTCACAACTTATAAGTGGTTTCAGTTAGGATGGTCAGGAAAGCTTGATGTGAGGGCTCTTTTAGTAGTAAGGAGAAGTGTACATTGTACCACAACTGAAGGAGAACCCTGTTTAATGTTGGCAGTTACTCAAGACAAATCCAATACATTTGTGGTGTAGATAGTAACTGTCTTTGGAACTTCAGACATTGACATTGTGTCAGATTGTTGGTTTTCCATAAATAAACCCCAGTCTCTAATTTATTGATGAAAACTCCTTTGATGGACATGTTTCTCTAACTACCTCTCAGAATACTACCCTTTCTGTGAATTTCTGACATCTGAGGAGGAAGGACCCAGGATTCTGCTGAGTAGCATGTTAAACGGTTCGCCTAGGTTCTGTGTAGTTCTTTTACTGCTTTGTTGCCATTTAATCAAATTGTTAATGTTATCTTGATGTAGAAGTTTATTTTGAATTTTTAAAATGTAAACCCTCATCAGTGTTTCTAAGTCTAGAAAAGGTGACTACAGAGTATGTGTAGAAGGCAGAGAATTAGAATCGGTCTTACTTTGGCCTGTCTGAGGAAATGGCCTTTGGTAGTTGCTGCATTAGAGACTGTGCATAATGCTTCTTAATCTTTTGAGCCTTAATCTTTGAAGAATTTCATGAAATCATAGTTTCTGTCCTTAGGAAAAATCAGAAGAGCACAAAAATACATATTTACTTGTATAGGGTTTGGTAGGGCTGCCTGGAACTCATTCATAGATCCTAACCCTTGCTGTAAGTTGACAGGCTTCTAAGCATAGTATCTCTTTTCTTCATAGAGCTAGATTCTGCTTTAAAAGAAAATGTTTCTAGCGTGCACTTTGACTTTGAGGTTTGGAATAAAGCTGGGGCTGGTGGTATTGTTACCCTCCTCTTTGGGGCTTGTTATTGCCTTGAGAGTATAACTCAGAAACTTATACACAGAAACCAGACTTTGAGCAACTGTGGGTACTTTCTGAGCTCTATTTCTCTCCATAGGAAACTGTACTTCTTAAACTATTCTTGATACTGAGCTGATAAAGTATGAATTTTATCATTTGATTTCTCTAGGTAGAGCTTATTGACGTCGAGGACTGTTTCAGACATATAAGGTCTGACACACAGTACTGTTGATGAATGTTTATTGAGTCACTACTGTGAAGTGATTGTCCCCAGGAGAAAGTAAGGTCCAGTCACGTAGTGACTGACTTGCTTTCCTTTCTTACTGCCAGAGCTGTTTTTATGGATGGATAAGGCAGTAGCTAGGGACTGCAGGAGAGAACATAATGAGAGTTCAGTAGCTCTTTCTAGTGCAGGAAATGGAAGGGAAGGGAAGAGAAAGAATACATACTACATGGCCTCCTCATTAGCTTAGTAGTATGGAGACATAAAGCAGTCAGCTTAGAGCTATCCTTACTGTAATGAGGGATGCAGTTTGAAATTCTCACCATTGAAGCAAACATTTTAAGCACTGGGGACCCTCTGCTCAACGTTGAAACTGGTATCTTAGATTTAAGAAACTTTGTCCCCAGGTTGTTGCAAGTTTGAGGAATAATGAAAAGTTGGGCAGCAGGATTTGGAATGTATGTTAGGGCTCTGACAGTGTTAACAGCCTTGTTAGCAATGCTGAGCCATTTTCCCATCTTTCATACTGTGTGATGCTGGGTGTCCGTCCATTCAGCGGAACCAAAAGCTGAACTTGACAACCAACAGTCTGATGTGCACTTGTCCTTGAGACACACCTTTAGAGTTACAGTCTTCTGGGAATGAGCCAGTGCTGTCCTAACCATGAGCTCCTGTTCTCGTTGGCACTAAATTTTGTGATGTTTACGTAAAATGTGTGACTTTGACAAGATTTGGGGGAAAGGGAGTCTTTCAAAATTCCCTGTTTTGGAGAGTGAAATAAGTGCTTTATAGAGATGGCAGATACATGCAGTTACTCTGGTAACAGATTCAGTTTCCTGTTCGTGTCCAGGTGGTTCAAACTTCTAATTCAGTATTTGAGTTTTTAGTGCCAGCATCAATACCAGACTTGTTAGCAAGCAAGACAGGAAGATTCCCAGTGTTGGCTTGTTATGAAGAGAGTGACCCAGCTGGCTTGCTGTGCTGCACTTGATGAATTGTGAATTTTAATTACACTGATCAATACAGTGGCCTTGGTAACGGCCTTGTAGCTGCTGTAGAATCTGTTTGCTTCAGGGTTATAACAGAAAGAGACTAAGTTGATCGGGGACATCATGTTCTCACTGTAATAAGCTGTAGGCTAAGTCCAAGGAAAAACAAATCCTGGAGAGGCTGACCTCACTACACCCCTTCTCCAGTATTTCCCAGGAGGAAGCATTACTCTGGAGGTGGTTTCTGTTCTTATTTGCCAGCTGGGAGTAAATCAAGGTTGACAAAGACTTGGTTCTTAGCGTAAATGGGGTAAAGGACGCTTCCAGGTTCTAAAGGGCACATGGAAAACACTTGTACTGAGAAGTCCCCTGCCTGCTGGTCTGTACTTGGGAATAGGTGATTGATGAAACTAATCTTAGCCCTCTCATTCAGGAATTAGAACCTTTCCTATTTGGGGAATATGGGATTCATAATTACGCACATTCTTTTCTGATTCCATAGAGAGGGGATTAGCTGAAAGCTGGGCATGATTGGAATGAGAGCATATTGCCAGTTTTTGCTAAATTTGAACTAAACCATGTTTAAAAACAAATAAACAAAAACCATTCTGTCTTGTTTAGATAGACTCTCATGTTCTCCTAACCCTTTATGGATCCATCACATGCATGGTCTGTACTAACAAGTATAGTTGGTATTAAAAGTAGCTTCTCCACTTCCTTTCCCTTGTTTTAATTCGGAGCAAAGCTTATTTATCCCATTTATTTCCTGCATTTTTTGAGGTGCTTTGTCAAAAGCATGGCAAACTCAGTGTAATTGTTTGCTTTTTTCAGGTCCTCCTTAGATTGCTTGTTAAATCAGTACCTTTCGTGAGGTTGGAGTGTGAAAGATATTTGTCACAAAGGGAGTTTTTTCCAGACTATTTATTATTAGGGCTCTAAATTAGACATACTTAATTCACAGTAGGAGAGGACCTGAAGGTAGGGCAGCTAGTGGAGAATGGGTTGGCATTTTGAATGACCAAGGTGCTGGAAATTATTTTGAAATTAGATATTGGGGTAGGAGTGCAGCTACTATCTATATAAGTCACCTATTTCCCAAGGAAGAAATCTTTCACCCCATGTGAGAGACCAGAGAAATTACCTACGACTACTTTTCTCACATATTCAGAGTAAGTCTGCAGCAAAAGTCATGGAGCCTATTAAGTCAAGTTTGAGAAACTCCTGTTATAGGACCTCTGAGAGAGAGAGAGAGAGAAAACAATGTAAATCAAAGGGAAATTTGTTAACCTGAAGCCTGTCATTGGACCTAAGCTAATGATTGCTTGATTATTGCATATTAAGGATATGTTAGGGTCAAAGAAAGCCCTGAGCTGTATTCTTTGGACTTTATCTCCTAAACAGTCTTTATCAAAACAGGAAGGCCATTTATGTAAGAGTACTGGAGGGTATCTATAGAACAAATGGAGAACACCAGGCCTCTCTAAGCCAGTTTCATTTCTTGAGTCTAAATTCTTTTTGAAATGCTAAGTATAATTCTAACACATTGTACATACCCTTACCTCTAGTTTCTGGATGGTCAAGTCAGAATATGAGAGCTTGTTAGTTTATATTATAAACTCTTAGGCTGAAAATAATAGTATTTTAAAGACTTTGAGAAACATTTTGGTAAAATTCTGACTTCAGAAGAAAAGCACAGTATAGTATAGTTAATTATTGAAGAGTTACAGATTCAACTAGAGAATAGATCAGAAACACATGCTAGGGAGGAAAAGACAGAACTTAGAAAGTTGATGAAGCCGATGAGCCATGTTACCAGCTAAAGCCAGTGTTAATGTGGCTCTGGTGTTTGATGTGAAAGAATGGCCAGGCCTCCCTCAGGATGAGTGCTGCAGGACCAAGGGTGAAACTCCTTCGCGGTACTGAAAAAGAACTCAGTAAATGGATGGTTCAGTTGAGGCTGGATTCTAAGCTGACCTTAGGATCACCACAGCCCAAATGTTCCTTTACTTGAAGGAAGTTCTTAGAGAATTATTATTTAAGGTTTTGAGAACTTTCCATGCCCATACTGAAAGACTGCCAAATAAGGAGTATTATAAGAATGTTCCAAGCTAACTTTGTATAGAGACTCATGTCCCATTAACAGAACCTCATCTCTCCCCAGAAAAGTCAGGATACTCTACCTGGTTCCAGTTCTAATTGCTTTCTTGTGGGAAAACAGGAAGCCTGCTGCTAGCATAAGGATATTTCATGGTTTGTTTAGTGATACATTAAAACTGAGGGGTTATACTCATGTACCAGTTATCTTTACTTACTGGCTGGAGTGGTGGCTCAGCAGTTACAAGCATTCATTCCCCGCTTTTTCAGAGGACTGGAGTCTCATTCCGCCCAAGTCAGGCAGCTCACAAATGCCAGTAACTCCAGCTCCAAGGGATCCAAGACCCACATCTGTTCATACACTGAAAAACAAAAATAAGCATAAATATTTTTAAATGACCAAAGGAACTTTAAACCTCACTTCCTGGAGCTTTTAAAATCTATTTTACAGTTTTATTCAACCTGTAACCTAATACTCCAGTTTTTATTTTTCTTCATTAATTTTTTCAGCTTTTTAAAGATATAATGGGCAAAAAAATTAAATGTACTCAAAGGGTACAATGTTATACTGTGTTATTTGTACACAGTCAAGAAATGAATACGATCAAGCCAGTTAACATAACCATTTCCTCAATTATCTTTTGTGAGAAGTTCAGCACAGTGCTAACTTCACATTTTGTTGCTGAAAGCAGCTCCCTAGAAAGTACTCCCCCAAAGGCTCAGTTTTCAACCTGTCGGTCCAACAACCCTTTTATAGGGGTCGCCCAAGACCTTCCTGCATACCAGATATTTACATTAAGATTCATAATAGTAGCAAAATTATAGTTATGACGTAGCAATGAAAATAATTTTATGATTGGGTCACCACAGCATGAGGAAATTTATTAAAGTATCTTGAGTGGACTGGCCCTTGAAACAGTAGAGGACCGCTTTCCCTACCTAGTTCCAAAAGGAGAAGTGCTACTAAGCTTGTGGCTTGTTTGGGATTTTTGTTTAGTTTTTGTTCTTTTACATTTCAATGTCAAAGTTGCCTTAAGCAAATCACATAACCCCAGCTGCTACCCCATCCTGTTTTTGTATGCAGTCCTTAGATAATGCTAGTTTTTGAAAATAACAAATTGTTTTGTAAACCATAAGCTATTAATTTGAGACAGACAATATAAGTATAAAAGTCAAGGAAATCTGGGTGTTTAGAATCTTATTGCTTATTAAATTTTATTTCTTTGTATGTTTGTGGATAGGTGTGCATGTAGAAGTCTACCATATTTGTCCCAGGATTGAATTTTGCTCTGTCAGACTTGGTAGCATTCACCATTTTCCACTGAGCCATTTCACCAGCCTGATATTAATGATTTTATTGTTTAATATGCTAGTACATGTTGCTTTTAAACTTCTTTTCTCATCAACTTTAAATAAAAATTCTAATGTAGTACTCCCTATGTTTTGAGGATTGTTCTTTGTGTATCAGGAGTTTTTTAAAAATTGAAAATTGTTTAAATTACAGATATCATGGTAGTATTACATGTTGAGAAAATAGCTCTTGCAAAACAAAATTTAATGTTTATTTTGGTTTGCTGTGCAATATTAGCAAGAAAACTTGATCTTTGTGCTCCTGCACACACCACTGGCTAGAAAACAATAGAAGGCAGGGCTCAGGAAAACCCAAACTTGCATATGCTGGTCCCCACGGTAGATGGGTGGCATATTACACTCCTGGAGTGATAGGTAACTTTTGTTTTAAAACAACTCCAGAGAAGCCACAACTGACAGTCCTTCCCGGCTTTCTTGCTTCTTACAAGCCACATAAAATAGTAGTTTCATAATAAGTTTTTTATGTAAGCTTGAAGTATGAAAACTAAAATCAGCTGAAGCTGATCAGTAGGGGTTTTACTTTCTCTTCTCAAATTGAAAACATGTAACCCAGCTATAGGATACATTGTGAAAGGTCCCATTGGCTCCTTTAGAAATAATTGTGGTTGCTACATAGTTACTAGTTAACATGGGCTCCTGGAAGTCAGGTTTATTTTGTTACATTTTGACAGCTTGAGCCTATAAGCTTATGGGAAGCAGCTAATGGACAGCACTTTAAAAAAAAAAAAAAAATGATGTAGGTCCTGTCTGGTTAGCTCAGGGCTCAAAACACCAGTTCTCATTGACTTTACAGTCACACATTGGTAGCTGCTTATAGTTCCGCCACTTAAACACTAGTTGACAGACTATTTCTTCATCTCCAGTTAGACATAGTCTAGCCTTCCCAAATGCTGAGCTGACTCACAGCGTGATTCACTTACTAGACAAATGCATGAATTTAAAATGTAATTGATTTTTAAATCTCACATAAGCTGTACTTCAGACCAAAGAAGAAAAATTTGATTTTAAATATCATCTTCCTGTTGTTAGGTTACCCAGTGGTGCCAGAGAACCAAGTGGGCATCTTTTTAGATCTATCCACTATTTGTGTTTGCTTCCTTGTTAAATTTTCTTCCTGTAGACATTTGTGTGAAGTGTACAAATAGGCCTGTTTGTAAGCAGTTGACAAGGCTCCCTCTTTAAAAAAGAGCATCTCCACCTAGCTTGCAGTAGGACATGCCAATTTAACTTAAAGGTGCCATTTAGGATGTCATTGGCATAGAGAGAAAGGTGAATACAGTAAGCTAGCTTGGTCTTTCTCAGGCTAGCCTGGAATTTATGATCCTCCTGCCTTGGCTAGGATCACAGGTTTGTGCTGCCATAACTGTCTTCTGACCTGATTTTTAATACATGCTCTTTGAGTCTAAACAAAGTGACTTCCAAAGAGGGAAAGAATGTGCAGAATATTTTAGCATGATACCTTTTGAGGAAGTAAGAGAAGGAAAATGAGAATGTAAACATGTATTTGCTGGAAGAAAGCCAACACGAAAACATACGGAAGCCACTGAAAATTGAGTGAAGGGAAGTGAGCCTCTGGATACAAGTGTAAAGCTTGAGTCATGTCTGTTTTATATGTCAAGGTAAGATTTAATAGACGAGGGAAAACATGAAATGTTAAAAATGTTTGGAAACACAAATGAGCTCAGCTAGCACAGGACATCTAGGCTAATGTATCACATTGGTTGTGCAGGCTTCCAGGAAACAGTACTCAGACTGATACCCTTCCTGAAATGTGTAAGGACAGCAAGAACTGGAAAGAAATCTCCTTACCTTTGCATGTATGTCTACACTGTGGCACAGAATGTGGAGGTCACAGGACAGACATCGGTGTCAGGCCTTGCCTTCCTCTTTGCTTGAGACAGTGTTATTCACTGCTTCGTGTGCCTGTGAGACTTTTCTGCCCCCCCCCCCCCGCCCCCAACTCACATAAAAGCGAAAGGACAAAAACAAACAGTAACAACAAAAACCAGCCTTCTCACGTGGTTCTCTGATATCTGCTGTGCCCTCTGGCATATGCATGCTTCGCCTGCACATGTACATCATTCACAATAGTAAAATAAAATGTTTTTAAATATGCACATTTACCATTCTTTTGGGTTTTTTGAGACAGAGTCTCACTATATAGGTCTGGCTCTTCTGGAACTCATTATGTAGACCAAGCTGGTTCCCAAACCCACAGAGAGTCATCTGCCTCTGCCTCCCAAGTGCTGGGATTAAAGACGTGCACCTCTACCCAGCTTATTAGTCTTAAATGCTATAATGCTATTGAGATTTGGTAGGAGAGTATCTTAATTCACAGATGAATTCCAAAGAATTTATTAGAATTTCTATATTTGTACCTTATTATTTGCCTCTATTGTATGAAAGTATGCATGCACATATATGTGTGAGTGTATGTATATACCACATGAAAATTCAAAGGTTCATTCTAAATCAAAAATATATACATATTTATTATACTGTTCTTTTGAAGTTTTCTTTTGTGTTAAGAATGATAAGTCTGAGCCGTGGTGGCGCACGCCTTTAATCCCATCACTTGGGAGGCAGAGGCAGGCGAATTTCTGAGTTCGAGGCTGGCCTGGGCTACAGAGTGAGTTCCAGGACAGCCAGGGCTATACAGAGAAACCCTGTCTCGAAAAAAAAAAAAAAAAACAAAACAACAAAAAGAATGTTAGGTCTAAGGAAATGAAAGCTCCAGCAGCCGTGCTGGGAGAGGAGGGTGGCCAGTCCTTCCTAACACCTTACTAAAGTAATGCAGATGCTTTGTGGAACCAGAGTCGACAGTCACTAGTGCTAAGATGCCAGGAGATGCATGTTAGGAGGGATAGGCTAGCATGATATGAGGGTAAGGCAGTTAGGCTAAGTAGACAGTGTAAAGTTGGTCTGACTGTGCTGTACAGTATGTTGTCAATTGTGGTTTTTAGAAGATTAGTGAGGCCACCTCTGTGCTGCTTCAACACCTTCAAAAAAACAGAATAAAAAAAGCCATTTGCTATTTTTACCTTTGGTTGGCAACTGCTTGGTTGACTATAGGTTGAGACTGTAGAAGCCGGTGAAGAGTTGTCTCTTGAAGAAAAGGGGTAGTGGCTGATGGTAATACCACTTGTGCTTTGGGAAGTTTTCAAGTATTGTCTTTCATAGTTTCAGTGACTCAGCTATATGGACCTGATTGTACCTCATTCTTTCTCTCACTAACCTGCCTTGACACTGTATCACGTTGATTCTCATTTTGAAAGGCATAATTTGTCTGACTGTGGAATTGGATTCTAGTAGTGTGTTATTGGTGACATCCAAAAGGGTACAGTAGAGGAAGGATATGTGTGCTGTGATTAGTCAGCCTGCCCACCCACTCCCTCCTGGAAACTCAGGCCCCACCTGGGGAGACTAGAACTTAAGAAACTTGAGACAGAAGGAAGATGGAATAGCCAAAACCTGCTGGGTTTTAGAGAACATTTCTGTACCAGGAAATGAAAGAGGCTGAAGGGCCTACTTTGGCTTTGTAGCTCAAAAATTATCCTTTTTCAATTCGTCTTCTCTGATGTATGTGTTTGAGGGCAAGTTATTGGAAAGAAAGACCCCCCCTTTTTATTTATCTATTTATTTTATGTATTTGAGTGTTCTGTTTTCATGAACACCACAAAACAGAATCAGATTCCATTATAGATGGTTGTGAGTCAGCATATGGGTGCTAGGAATTGAACTCAGGAAGAGTACCCGATGCTTTTAACCACTGAGCCATCTCTCCATTCCTCCTTTAGGAAACTATTTTTATCTAACTGAAGTAAAAGATAGTAGACTTCGGTTTTTCTTGTTTGACAATATTACTATTTATTGTTGTTATTTTTTTTGGGGGGGGATACATTTAAAATAGGAATCAGACTGATCTCTGCTAAGACGGAAAAAAAAGATGCTATATTGGGGAGGGTAGCTGCCTGTTTTGACCTCTTTTCTATCCTCTGAAAGGTAGTGGCTGGAAGTAGAGTCTTAAAAGGAATAATTAGCTGGAAGATGTATGGAGAAGGGATTTTGAAAAGATGTAGGAACCTTAGACAGTGTTTTAATGTACATCTTAGTAATTGTCCTTGTTAAATTTTCTAGTTTCTGATAACCTTTTTGGCTCAATGCTGGTACCTAAGAAATATGCTACCCATAATTTCTAAACAGCAGAATTCTGAGCACAATATGCACAGAAGGCAATGGGACAGAATATGTGTATTTTTAAATGCCTCGGAAAACCAAAAGAGGGATACTGGGCCCTCAGATAATCTCAGAGGTTAGAAAGATGGGTCCTTCCGTGCGCACCTAAGGTTTGCTTTCTTAATGATTTGTTTTCCTAGTGCTTGCTTACCTTTGTGTCTAGTTCTTCACCCTTAGGAGAAAACCTTCCTGAGGAAATGCAAAGCTGTTAGATAGGTATGTGAAATAACAAAGTTAATAAGATGTCTGGCCTAACCTCTAATTTTTGGAGGACCCACATTAAACAATATGGCATAGATGCAAGACATCGTGTCTACTAAACTATTTAAAAAGCTGCTTTAAAATAGCACCTTAAACTGGCCTGAAATTTAATTGGGTTTTAAAGATACAACAAATAGACTTCAGTGTTTGTGTGTGTTATGGTAGCTAGCGTGTTCCTAAAGGAATGGTGAAAGTTCACAGCAAAGCCATCTGTTACGATTACATAGAGAGTTGAAGTACATACACAGATTTTGAGAGAGAGCTTTAGTTCTTGCATCGATCTTTCATAGGATGAAGTACTTAGTGCTAAGCAAATATGTTGACTAAAAGAATAATGCACGTTGTATATTGTCCTGATCATTGTCAGTTATCCATAGGGTCATAGTAGTGTTCTAGTAGGTTTTAATTTTAATTTCCTCTAATTGGATAGAGAGAAGGTAAATTTGAATTAGATATGGGAAGAGGGGGGCAGCTGAGCTATAGTGTGTGTAGATCATATATTTTCAGAAGTAAACTCAACTTTTGGTAGTAAAAAGTATTAAGATCAATTAAACAGGGCTGGTGAGATGGCTCAGTGGGTAAGAGCACCGGACTGCTCTTCCAGAGGTCCAGAGTTCAAATCCCAGCAACCACATGGTGGCTCACAACCATCCGTAACGAGATCTGGCGCCCTCTTCTGGAGCGTCTGAGGACATAAATAAATAAAATCTTAAAAAAAATTAAAAAAAAAAAAAGATCAATTAAACAAATAATTACAGTTATTTTTCTTTTGAAGTTTATAACGTTTTTGGGTTGGCTGCGTTCCCTTTGTCTTGGTAAGTACTGTACCATCTTGTAGATCACTCTGTCATTACATCAACCATAATGAACCTAAATTATTAGGTCAAGCTTTTTCTAATGAGCCTCAGTGTTACAGAGAACTCAGTCCAACCATCATAAGTTGTACTTTAAAATAGCACACTATACTGATATGTACTATACTGGCCTTCAAATGCAGCAAGTAGACATTGTTTGGATGTGCTCGTTGGAAAATGGTCGATGTAGCCTATCCTTCCTCAGATATGCTGTTAATCTGAGAGTGGAGCCAAGTGGTACTTGGGGTACTTTGTCTATGTTTCCTTCTTTCTTCCTTGTACTTACTACCTTATGCTAAAGCACCCCAGTGAAAACCTAATGGTTGGAGGTATTCATAACAATAAGAAGTAATACAAACCATGCTTTTGCAATTGTCTTTGGGTTTTCTTTTATCCAAATGACCATATTTTTCCACTTAACTACACTGAATTTAACCCAAACAGAAAGCTGCTATTAGATCTGGTTTCACTAGAAACCAGAAGTTGATTTTGGCAGCAGTATCCTTATTTACAGCATAAAGGTGAACAGCATGCAAAGATTCTTTCCACCAAGGGAGGAACAGCTGCTAGCTGGAAAGAACCTGTAGAGTTAGACTCCTGGGGGAAACTGGCAGAGCCATGGCATTCTGAAGCAGCTGTTGTGAGACGAGGCTCTGCGGCTTATAGTTCAGGGTAGCAGAGAAGACAAGGATATCATGCATCTATGTGCTGCTGGACCACCTTATAGACAGCTATCCACTATGCCAGTACTTGAGTTAACACTGCCTACTTCAAATGTGGACAAGATCTATTATTTGAGAGATGGGGTGTTAGGAGCACTGCACATAGTAGTAAGGTACTTGCCATAGCCTACTATTTTTAGATGGGAAAGATTTTGCTAAGCTTTAGACCGCTGATAAGCTTTATTAATACAAGGAGAGATTATGTCTGTTAATCTCCAGTTGCTGAAGAAATATTTCTAACTTGCTACAACTGCTTCTCTATGTTTTTTATCTAAAAATCTGCAAGTGTTACTGAAGTGCCTTCCCCCACCTCACTGCAACGTAGGTGGTATCTGGAATCATGCCCAGAACCTTTTGGAAAAAAAAAAAGAAGAAGAAGAAGAAGAAGGAGGAGGAGGAGGAGGAGGAGGAGGAGGAGGGGAGGAGGAGGAGAGGGAATCTAACAGCCAGGAGAAGGGAGCACTTCCGAACAGGCTGCCCATGCCAGCAGCAGGGAGCCCTGTGGAGGAAGTGCTGCCTCTGGAGCTGTTACGAGCCACTAAGAAGCTCTTGACTATATTTTTTTCACTACCAAAGTATCTGCATATTAGGTTGAAATTGGTCATCTCTCCTTGATTTACATCTTGCCTATTGAAGAAGTAGTGAACATGTAATTGGAAATCCTATTTAGAAGGATTTAGGTTTTTGTTTGCTTTTCTTTTTGAAATGCAGCTATGCATTTGAAGTACTTAAAGTTAGAGTTTTAACATTTAAAGTAAAATATCTTGGACTTCATGATGATATTTGTTAATCATAGTCTGAAATGATATATGTGGCTCAGCTTGGGTTGTGATTGTCACTTGTCTTTGAAGCTTGACTTAATATTGTACGAGAAAGGAGTTTTAAAGGTTTACTTATTCTGCAGATGTTTATTAAATACCTTCCTGCATGTGTGAGGCCCTGACCTGCTCTGGGGGTATGTAGTTCTTCTTTATGTCTTCAGTGTCTGTTTTCAGACTTAATAAAACAGGCTCTCCCTTTCTGTGTCAGAGTTGCCTGAAGAAGAACTTCCACAGTTAGATGGTGAACCGAGATGAGTTGTAAACACGCAGGTTTCTGTCTCTGGTCTGCTATTTGATTCTGTCCTCTGCGCTTGTGCTTAGTGGGAACCATGCTGAATAGGAAGTTCAGTACAAGCCAGTGTCCCCTTGTTTGCTACTTTATGACTGTAGAGTCCTACCAGTTCTGTTTTTCATTTGTTCATTCTAACTGCCGATTGATTCCAGAGCTACAAACCAAAGCTTGGTTCTTAGGCTGGAGTGCCACCCCAGCAGAGAATGTATGTGTTGGGAGAGGAGGATTGTGCAGCTGTAGCCAATGTAGAGTCTACTTTTTAAAATGTATCATTTTGTGTATATGGATGATTTGCCTGTCTGCATGTATGTGCACAGCATGAGTTCAGTACCTTCAAAGGCCAGAGAAGGGAGTCGGGTCTTCTTAGGCTCGAGTTATAGACAGTTGTGAGCTGCCATATTTGGGGCTGGGGATAGAACTCAGGTACTCTGGGAAAGCATCCAGTGCTTTTAACCACTGAACTATTACCCCAGTTCCTGGTTTACTCATTCTAGCTTGAAAGTGTTGATGACTGGGCCATTTGTATTACGCAGAAAAACTTTTCACCTATGATAGTATACAGTTCCATTGATACTATTTGCTAACAATATAATTTAATAGTTTCTCCATAGGAACCTTTTCAGAGCTCTGAGTCTGAATCCAGGTTCTCAATTTATACTCTTTTTCAGGAATGTGGGTTTTATCTCAAATTTTGTAGAAAGAGGTCATCAGAATTCATGTGAGAGTTCAAGAGGAAAGGTTTAAGCCAGTGATTCTCAACCTGTGCATTGAGACCCATTTGCCAAACTTCTGTCTCCAAAATTACTTACATAACGAATACAATTTTATGTTTGGGAGTCACCACAAATGAGGAACTATATTATAGGGTCTAGAAAGTAGGAAGGTTCAGAACCACTGGTTTAAGCCATATAATTCCATATTTTTTTTTTTTTTGTTTTGTTTTGTTTTTTCGAGACAGGGTTTCTCTGTATAGCCCTGGCTGTCCTGGAACTCACTTTGTAGACCAGGCTGACCTCGAACTCAGAAATCCGCCTGCCTCTGCCTCCCAAGTGCTGGGATTAAAGGCGTGCGCCACCACGCCCGGCAATTCCATATTTTTACATATTACTCTGTTTACAAATAATACTGATTACAAACTATTTTCAATTTATTAAAGCCAGTGGTCCAAGTATTCTACCATGTAGACATGGTGACACATACATATAGCCCTAACACTCAAGTTCTAATGGACTGATACAGGAGAAGGAGAATTGTGAGTTCTGAGCTAGTCTAGGTCTTTTTTTTTTTTTTTTTTTTAAGATTTATTTATTTATTATATGTAAGTACATTGTAGCTGTCCTCAGATACTCCAGAAGAGGGCATCAGATTTCGTTACGGATGTGGTTGCTGGGATTTGAACTCAGGACTTTTGGAAGAGCAGTCGGCGCTTTTTACCACTGAGCCATCTCGCCAGCCCCTAGCTTAGGTCTTTTAAAAGATCTTGTCATTAAAAAATATATATTCTGCAAATATAAAACTGCAAATACCTAGTTCTAATTTATTCTACCTACAAAGACCTTTAAAACTTGTCAAATTTTCTTCTTTTAGAATGTAATTAATGGAGAATTTGGTGCTCATTTTAAAACTTCTGTTCATCCGTACACTCTGATTTTTAAAAATTTTACGGGTGCTACAGAACTCTAGGGATAATACATTGGTTTTATAAATTAGAGACAACATAGCTGGCTGTAATGTGTTTAGCGATTGCTAGACATACCATTCAAAAGCAAAGTCATAACCAGATTCAGAGGAAGAATATGCTACGGGAGAACCAGGTGTGAGATCATATCTGTTTCTGATAGAATTGGGTGAAAGGATAAAGAGTTTAGTGTTAGTGTGTAAAAGCAAGATAAAAGAGAAGGGAGAAAATTTAGTAAGAGATAAAAGAGAAGGGAGAAAATTTAGTAAAATTGGATAGTTACTAAAATAAATGGCTTTTCAAGAATTGTCTTCTACCCCCCCTCCCCCCAGCCTAGGTCTTCCTAAAATAACTGGAAAGAGACAGTAGTTTTTTTTGGTTTTGTTTGTTTGTTTTTTAAGATTTATTTTATTTATATGAGTACATTGTCTCTGTCTTCAGACATACCAGAAGGGCATATCAGATTCTATTACAGATAGTTGTGAGCCACCATATGGTTATTGGGAATTGAACTCAGGACCTCTGGGAGAGCAGTGAGTGCTCTTAACTGCTGAGCCAGCCCAAGACAATAGTTGTAACAGAGTTCAGAAAGCAGCGTCTTCCCTGCCCTTCAGATGAGAGTTACTGCCACAGTAAGAACCACATGGTGATGCTGAATTTTAGAAAAATTAGTGTATGGCTTTGGAAAAGGAAAAGTTTTGGTATAGCAAGATGGTTCCAAGGGTGAAGATGCCTGCCTCCAAGGCTGACAACTAAGTTCTATCTCCAGGACTCATGTGGTAAAGAGAGAGCAGACTCCCACAGTTTGCCCTCTGACTTCTGTGTGCCTTGGTACCTGCACATGATAAATAAGATCCATACAGTTCCTGTGTACTAAGTTTTCAGCTTCTTACCTTTCTCTTGTAGCAAATCCAGTTTGCTGATGACATGCAAGAGTTCACCAAATTCCCTACTAAGACTGGCCGGAGATCTTTGTCTCGTTCCATCTCACAATCCTCCACAGACAGCTACAGTTCAGGTAGGTGTGACTTTCATGTCCCCTCTGTGTCCCGTCTTATTCACTGGTGCTCTTCACTAATACTTAGAATGTGAGAATCATTCCCAGCAAGACTTGTAGCTGAGGATGCTTTTGTTAAGATGTTCTTTCCCAGGCTGTTTTCTGTGTGGTCTGTGACCATTGCCTAGTTAGTGGCACTGGGGAGTTCCTGTATCCACATTTGCAAGGGGGAAGAATCAGTGGTATTTTTGCTTTCAGAACTGGCATGTAAAAAGAAATGTACTTTTAAACATAAGTTATTTGCATAAAACATACCCTTCCACCCATGTTTTTCTTTTTGTTGCTAAAACAGCTTGAATTATGACAATAAAATTTGTATTTTTGTCTCCTTTTATTTATAAGATTACCCTTTATGTTAACATGCCTTTCCCTGTTAATTTCTGGAATGGGAAGATATAAACTATTGTAATGTGACTCCAGCTGTTTCCCTCCCCTCCTGTCTTAACCATCTGTAGTAAGTCAAGTCTTTGTTCTGGTTAAATTGTGCCTATCTCAGCCACAGAGAAGGTAGTAAGAAATAACTAGAAAGGCTGTTTAGAGGCTGAGATGACTCAGTAAAGTCCTTACTCTGCAGGCATAAGGACCTGAGTTCTGGCCACTTAAAAAGCTGGGTGGGCAACCAAAGAATACACATGGAGGGACCCATGGCACTGGCTGCATATGTGGCAGAGGATGGCTTTGTTGGACATCAGTGGGAGGAGAGGCCCTTGGGCCTGAGGGCGTTCAATGCCCCAGTGTAGGGGAGTGCCAGGGTGGGAAGACAGGAGTGGATGGGTGGGTTGGGGGGATGGGATAGGGTGTTTCCGAAGGGGAGACCTGGAAAGGGGAAAACATTTGAAATGCAAATAAAGAAAATAGCCAATTAAATAATAATGATAAAAAGAAAAATAAAAGCTAGGTGGGGAGGGGGGATACATTCTTGCAATCCCAGTACTGGGAAAACAAGCAGATTTCTAGATTAACTGGCTGACCAGCTGCCTGTCCTAACCTAATCAGTGAGCTCCCGGTCTGGGGATGACCTGTGGCACCTGAGGTGAACTGAGGTTGGCCTCTCTGACTTCCCTGTGTGCAGACACAGTCACAGAAGCTTCTGAGTCTTAGAAAGGGAACTGAGGAAAACATTTAGAGAGGACTAAACAACTTCATCATTCAACAGAAGAGATAGTTAAAGAGGAAAGGCTATAATGTTAATGAGGATTGGAATGACAAGCCCTTCACTGTTTCTTACCAGTATTATTTGCATGTTTTTATTAAATTTCAAGGGCTGGTTGTGAGGTTTAAGGAATGTAAAAAAAAATTATCAAAGAAAATTGTATCTCTTCTCTGACAATGATAATCCAACCAGTATAGGCAGGATAGGCAAACAAGAACAAATGAAGGTAAGCAGGGTAAACTGAAATAAACGGTTATATAGATTCTGTGGAGCTGAAGCATGCAAGAAACAGTCCCAAATAAGATGGCTAACAGAAATGAAAAGCTATCTGAAGCGACAAACTAAATGAGAGTGGGATGAACAGAGCACTTAGAGGTAAACAGAGAGGGGATTTCATGTGGGAAGATTGAGCTTTGCAAGGAAAACAGATGGAGGAAGTGAAGTTCTCAGAGGTCTTGATGGTCATCTTACAGAAACCCATTAGAACGTGTAAAGCCTAGACTGGAGCTGACTTGTTAGCGTGGAGAAGATGGTCTTTCCTAGTGTGTGTTGACTGTACTTCTGTCTTTTGGGAGGACAGTCAATAAGAGAGCCTTAGTGCAGTGACCAGGGACACATCCAGTTCAGAGAGGAAAAAAGAGACTGGAGAAGTAATGCATGACTGTAGAGCCAACTGCATATTCATCTGAAGAATGGATTTAAATTTTACATGCTTTTTATCTCAGTTTATCTTCTTGACAGATTTTTTCCCCCATAGCTGTGAGAAAGATCTGGTTGTTTTCTGTCTTTTTCTGTATTCCTTGAGCACAACCTGGTATAAAATCCCTTAGGAATTGCTCTTACCTGTATTTATTTTCTTTATAATAGTGGTTCTCAGGAGCAGTACTTGGGAACCTGTTGGAAATGCCACCTTGAGTACCTCCCAAGACCTGCCAAATGCTAACTTTGCCAGGAACCTAGCAATCTATACTTCAACAAGCAGATCATTCTGATAGGTGTGTAAGCTGAGAACCAGTGGTCTATAGAAATGGCATTCCTTATCACTGTTACTCCATTCTTACAGTCCAGAGGAGCCAAGTAACTGTAATGGAGGATCACCACAGGTGGTACAGGATTAGGCTTCATACTTCTCTGTCACACACACTGCTGGCAAAGTATCCTAGGGTGAGTGAGTGAAAAAGCTGCAGTGCTAAGCATACAGTTTCATTCACACCAGCTCTTAGAGCCTGGAGGAACAGAACTGATGACGTAAAAGGGACCTGCAATTAAAAGTGTTCGCT
Source organism: Mus caroli (assembly GCF_978045245.1). NCBI lineage: Eukaryota > Metazoa > Chordata > Mammalia > Rodentia > Muridae > Mus > Mus caroli. The sequence continues at coordinate 52,312,413 of NW_028227258.1, forward strand.
TCACTTAAATCACAGTCCCCTGGGGACTGTACTCAGTGGAGTTTGGGCCATTGAGGTTTTTCTCTCCCTGTTTCTTTGCTGTCTCTAGCTGCATCCTATACAGATAGCTCTGATGATGAGGTTTCCCCCCGAGAGAAGCAGCAAACCAACTCGAAGGGCAGCAGCAATTTCTGTGTGAAGAACATCAAGCAGGCAGAGTTTGGACGCCGGGAGATTGAGATTGCAGAGCAAGGTAAAGGAGGAAGTGAGCCGAGGGCCAGAAGCACCTTTGCACTGCTTATCAGGACCTGGACAATTTAAGTGTCCTGGAAAAGAGTTTCTCACACTTTGGATAAACACTTCTCTCTATATGGAAACTGAGCCTTAGGATTCTTGGGTGTGTTTTGTTTTGTTTTCTTTCTTTCTTTTTTTTCCTGTTCCCAGTGTATGGTAATTACAGAGTGGTTTCTGTTCTCCTCATCATGACACCATACTCACAGGTCTACAGTGCATAGTCAGCAAGTGTTGGATCATAACATAGTGGTTAGTTGTGTGGGATATTTTTCTAGCTGCCAATACCAGAGACCCAGATTTCCCAGAAGCAGGTGATATGATAGGTTTCTCACCTAAGGTTGTGGTAGCCTGGGGTCTCATTAAGTCCTAGACTCCCTCAGCTGGAACGGAATACAGTGACTGACAGTCAACTGCATCTTAATTTCTCTCTTCCTCTACACTACTCCAAGGGTCTCTGCTCTTCTGTGTTTTGGTTTTTTTCATGTTGAAGTTGTGTTTCATACTCCTATCTTGACAGGCTCAGGTAAGATAATAGAGAAAAATAGAAATGTCTTCCACTGAGTTCAAAGTCATCCCTCCTGGACTGATGAAGACATATGGAAGTCTGTTCATTTTGGCCAGTTTTGAAAGTTTAATTCTTTCTCTGCTCAGGCCTTTGTATGTATAAAGCAGAAGCAAGACCCGCCAATTGTACTTACATCATAACCTCCAGTTACTCCATTGGTGAAACATCTAGTCATGAGGGAAATATGTTTGACATTTTCTACCCCATTTCCCCGTGGGTCAGCAGACCTAACACTGCTCGTGGCTGGGCAGGAGCGAATGGTGTTGGTAGTGTGGACCTGGCTCAGATCCTCTGTTCTTCCACAGACATGTCTGCTCTGATTTCACTCAGGAAACGTGCTCAGGGAGAGAAGCCTTTGGCTGGTGCTAAAATAGTGGGCTGTACACACATCACGGCCCAGACAGCGGTGAGTTTGTTGGAAGAAAATAGAGGGACTTGACATATGGGGAAGAAAACTTTTTATTAAAATAAACATGCCATCCCAGGCAGTGGTGGCAAATAAACATGCCATCCCAGGCAGTGGTGGCAAAGGAGCGGACGGATCTCTGTGAGTTGGATGGAGGGCAGCCTGATCTACAGAGTGAGTTTGAGTCCAGCCAGGACTACACAGAGAAACTGTCTTAAAAACCGTAGACAGGCAGACAGATGAATGAACATGCCTTTTCTTCCTACCTATCTGACCCGGGGGGTGTAAAATGATTGCTATAAAAATGTTTAAAGACTTTTAGGAACATGTCTTTCAGGCCTAGATAAGTAACTGTGCCACACAGTTACTTTTGTGTGACTTGTACCTTTGTGTGCTTCTCTAGTGCCGGGTCAGCTCTGTGATGTTAGAGATACTGTCCTCTGGTTGACATTTGTCCCTTGCTCCTGGGTAGCCCCACTTTCTTCACTCATCTTTCCGTACATCCATAGGTATTAATTGAGACCCTTTGTGCCCTGGGAGCTCAGTGCCGTTGGTCTGCCTGCAACATCTATTCAACTCAGAATGAAGTAGCTGCAGCACTGGCTGAGGCTGGTGAGTTCCATTTTTTTTCTACCAACTTTGCCTCAAGTAATTAAATAAAACACAACAGAATTGTCATTATACCTTGTATATCTGGGGTCTATAAATTTGGGCAGTCTTAAAACAACAGAGCCTGGATATAAAGCTTAATGGTGGAGTAATTCCCTGACATGCAGCGCAACAGTGAATTCGATCCCCATTATCATGACGGGGTGAAGAGAACATGAAGAAATATATACTAAAACCGAGGTATACTTTAAAACAAAAACCACAAACACCTAAGGAAATACTCAATTCTAATGTTAAATGAATGAAGGAAGAATAGTAAATGTGAGCTCAGCTGGCCTCTTCTCCCCAAAAGTCTTAATCAATTTTGAGAGAACACTGTAAGTAGTGTCTTTTATATTGATAGTTAATGGATTATTTGGCATTTTGTAGTATACTAAAATGTATGTGCTATAAGTTTTAATTAAAAATAAAATAATTTTTATTGTCAAAATGTTCAAAAGCACATCACCTTGAAGTTGGTCTGAGGACCTTACACCTTCTAGGATCTTGAGAAAGTTACAGAATAGACTTTGTTTAATTCATTTCTAGTAGCTGTTTATTGTAGAAGATTTAAGAAATTAAAAAAAAAAAAAAGATTTGACAAGCTTCTCTTTATACATTGGTAAACCAAATTTTAGTATATACACATTTTTTTATAACTGAAACATTCCATTTTGAGAAGGAATTTATCATGTCACTGAAAAGTGACCACATCGCCGGGCGGTGGTGGCGCACGCCTTTAATCCCAGCACTTGGGAGGCAGAGGCAGGTGGATTTCTGAGTTTGAGGCCAACCTGGTCTACAGAGTGAGTTCCAGGACAGCCAGGGCTACACAGAGAAACCCTGTCTCGAAAAACCAACAAAACAAAACAAAAGTGACCACATCATTCATTCATATGGCCACATGATTTTACTTATTCATTTTCCTAGAATCGGATGTTTAAATTATTCTGCGACATGTGTTGGTGTCTAGAGTGTCTAGTGTTGGTGTTCCTAGAGTGCTCTAGCAACTTTGTTTTTACATACTTCACTTTGCCTCCTTAAGATGCAGCATAGAGTATAAAATTGACCTAAAAGACAGCAATATTTTATGACTCCCAAGATATTTTTTAATACAGAAATCTCCTAATTTCTTAACTGAAGTAATTTCTGAACTAAAAAGTACTATTTTGACTTTTATTCTTTAAGTTTTCCCTCTTCGGAATTGTTTCTTTTCCCTTTCATTCTTCATATGGATCTCAGAAGTTGGTACTGATGTGTGCATGAGAAGCAACATTAACTGATGCATTTCTGTCTCCGTAGGAGTCGCAGTGTTTGCGTGGAAGGGCGAGTCCGAAGATGATTTCTGGTGGTGCATTGACCGCTGTGTCAACATGGATGGGTGGCAGGCTAACATGGTAATCATTCACGTCCACTCCATAGTTTTACTGTGGATTTATTTCCTTTTCTCCCTTAAAGCATGGTTCCCTAAATATATTTCTTTGTGTTTGGTCTTATTACTGGCTATATTGCTAAAGTGTTCATAACACAATACCTACTCGGTATGGATCTAAGATGCACAAGGCCCTGGATTCAATATCCAGCACCAATAAGAAAGAAAGGAAGGCAAGAAAGGAAGGATGGAAAGAAAAGAAAAGGAAAGAAAAGAAATGAAAGCAAGGTCTGAGAAGTGAATAGGAAGGTGGGGGAAGGGTAAGCTGAGATGGACACATGGCTCAAACACAGCAGAATAAATAGAAGGAAATGATGTGGTCCCTCTTTGGAGTAGGAGTCTTATTTCTTTTCTTCCCACTCCACTTCTCCTTTTGCATTCAAAGGAGCCATCTATTTCAACTAGACTGAAAATGAGCCCATGATTTGTAATACTTATTTACTGTAGCTGGGCATGACTCATACCTATAAGCCCAGCATTTGAGAGGCTGAAACAGGAGTCCTTGAGCTCAGGAATTTTAGACTAGCCTGAGCTACATAGTAAGTTCCAGTCTCAAAAAAGAGCTTTCCACTGTAGCCTAGAACTCATTTAGGATTTCTTTTAACCATTTTACACCAACAGATTTAACTATATTTTTACTGTCTAAGCCTATTCTGCAGAGCGTTAAGAAGTGCTCTTTCAAAATATCCAGGGCTCTCTCACTAGTGTAGAAAATGGGCTCAAAGTTCCCCCTAGCTCTAGCAGCCTGAATGCCCATAGAAGTCTTCTGGCTGTTCTGTAGATCCTGGATGATGGGGGAGACTTAACCCACTGGGTTTATAAGAAGTATCCAAACGTGTTTAAGAAGATCCGAGGCATTGTGGAAGAGAGCGTGACTGGTGTTCACAGGTAACAGATTCTGGAGTAGCTGCCCCTTGTGTCCTTGCCTCATCAAATTCTTCTGGTCTCTCCTAGACTTTAGGGCTGTGTTTCAGACTTAAAATAACCAAGTGGGAGTATCTTCGTTAGATAAAACCGAGTTTTTACTTTTGCAAAATCAAAGTGACCATAAAAGGAATTTTGAAGGAATTTTTTTTAATTCTAATTGACATGTTTTTATCTCTCCCATTTGCTCCACTGAGTAATTAATTAACAGTTATTTGGGGGTAAGGGTGTAGAGAGGAGTGTGTCTTGGAAAACTTGTGTTCAATGTTGTATTATAATTTTTATATTTTAAATATGGAGGGAAAAGTCTATTGAAAAACTACAGGTGATGCAACAAAAAGTAAAACTGGAGATACACTCCTGGCCTGGAGGAAGTAACTAACTACATGGTATCTAGGACTATTGCAGTGTATGTGGTTGCTCTCACAGACACAGTAAACCACATCAGAACCGTTGTCGTCTTTGTTTACCTGAAGTAGACATGAGTATTTAAAGTCAGAACAATGCTGCCCTAAGGTTATAATGCTCCCTTTGCAGAAGAGCAGTAAATTACTTCAACTGAAAAGTTTTTTATTTTTCTTTCAAAATTAAAGGATAAAATAGAAGGAAATGAGTTGAGGAAGGATGACAAGAGAATAGTCACGTTTCCAAAGAACTTCTGGGCATAAATAAGACTAAGGAGGGCAGCATGGAACTTGAAGAGACAGGAGCAGACTTGCTATTTATTGTTTATAACCTAACTAGTTGTGTGTTTGTTTTGTGGCTTCTTCTCCCTTTTAGGCTGTATCAGCTCTCCAAAGCTGGGAAGCTCTGTGTTCCAGCCATGAATGTCAATGATTCTGTTACCAAACAGAAGTTTGATAACCTGTACTGCTGCCGAGAATCCATTTTGGATGGGTATGTTGAAATGTCTACCTTCAGACTTGCAGGGACTAGTAGTGGGATTTGTTTGATGTATCAGTTTGGTACCTATAGCTTGCCCTTGTAGTCTCCCTCCTTTACATGTTATTAAAAGAGCCCACTTCACACTGATCTCAGCCAGCTTTCCATTGAATTTCTCCTGGGCACTGGCCTACACTTGAATTTGGTACAAAGGGACTGAGTTGTAAATGATGTTTGAGATGAGCCCTTGTCTGTTTCCACAGCCTGAAGAGGACCACGGATGTGATGTTTGGTGGGAAACAGGTGGTGGTGTGTGGCTATGGTGAGGTAAATAGTTGGGCCCATATCTCTGTCTTATTAGAAGGCTTTAGAGAAACATGGGATGGAGACTAGGAACACTGATGAATGTTTTTCCATGCTGTGCTTGAAAACAGTGGGAAAGTCCTTTTCATAATTGTGAGTTAAAGGCATAGTGTACTGAATTTTCATATTTTATCAGTTTTGTCTTATTGATTGATGTCAGCATTACTGCCTCCCACTTAAAGCCTTTTATGAAATAAAAGTTAAGTGAATAAATAACATTTTATCCCCATCTTATGGCTTGCATTGTAATGTAGAAACGAAGTGACATCATAGTCGAGTATCTTTAAACTGGACTAGGTCCTAGGAAGTTTCATTGTCTTCGGCAGTGGTCCACTGAAGTTCTTGGGCTGCTAGGTATTGAGTTGACACATTGGAAGTGAGTTTTGCCAGGTTTTTATGGAATAAATCAGTTGTTCTTGTTTGAACTTGTTTTCATAATGGTAACAATTATCCAGAGCCTCCCTCTCCCCACCTCTTGTTGTGACTTGTCTGCTAAATTATCTCTAATTGAGGTTTGCAGCCTAGTTTGGGTTCCTTTCTGCTCCAGCTGGGGCTGAAGTGTTCACTGGATGATGCTGATTTAAAGAGGCTAATTCCTATCTCCTCAATAGCTTGTCTGCCCCAATGATCGTATCTTCTTAGATCTGGCAACTTGGGCTTTCCTATATTCTGCAGGTAGGAAAGGGCTGCTGTGCTGCTCTCAAGGCCCTTGGAGCAATTGTCTACATCACAGAAATTGACCCCATCTGTGCTCTGCAGGCCTGGTAAGGACAGAGCGCTGGTACCACTCTTAGGCTTGAAGTCCACGCCTTGTATTTCTGAGAGCCGGTGGCTGATGACTCACTTTACTGTTTGTGTAGAAGTCTCCTGGGGAAGAGTAAGATGCTTTGCTCCCTTCACTCGAAGCCATTTATGGGGCCTCTTGGCATTTTCTCTTCTGTGTAGACTCGTGGGGACCGGCAGAAGCCAGTCTGTAGTTCACTATAGCTCATCATTTACCATTTCTGGGATGGAGTATTAGCTTTTTCTTCAGAAGGGGATTTTGTTGTCTAGTTTTGTGGCCATTTCAGAATGTTTTGTCAACGTGAGCCACACAGCACACTTTGCTTTGCTTATAGTGTTGCTTTCTTTTCTTCCAGCATGGATGGATTCAGGGTGGTGAAGCTGAATGAAGTCATCCGGCAGGTGGATGTTGTAATAACTTGCACAGGTGAGTATCAGTGCTTTGCTGCATGGAGAACAGTGCTAACTCTCAGGTTAAATCTCAGAAGTGACACAGAAGGTAAGACCTGTGCTCAGTGTTAGCCTTAGAGTGAGTTCTCAGAACTTTTAGCATTTTCCAAAAGAGCTTTTTACCATGGTGATTTTTCATATTAGTCAATCTTAAGGCCAAATAATTGAGCTCAAGCATTTTCTGCACACATCTTTCTACAGTGTGCTCGAGCTCTTTAATGGTTAGCAAGCACCTCCATGTTCCTGCTGGAAACAGTGGCTGTTCTTGTTGCTCAGGGTCTCTTTCTTCAGCCACTCTCCTTTACTTTTAGGAAATAAGAATGTAGTGACTCGGGAGCACTTGGACCGAATGAAAAATAGTTGCATTGTGTGCAATATGGGCCATTCCAACACGGAGATCGACGTGGTAAGACTGCTCTCCACTACAGCCAGGCCGTCCTCTGCATTTATTTCACTAGAGCCACAACCAGCTGTCTGTTCTTCCTTCCAGACCAGCCTCCGCACTCCAGAACTAACATGGGAGCGTGTACGTTCTCAGGTGGACCATGTCATCTGGCCTGATGGCAAACGGGTCGTCCTTCTAGCAGAGGTAACGCTCACGGCCGACTGCAGGCGTGTGCTAGATGCACAGAGTAAGGAAGGGGAAGCAGTGCAGATAGTAGTTCTGTGCTCTGGTAAATTCTGTCTTTGGATAAAGATGTGTTTTCCCAATTGTCTATCCCCTGAAAGAGCAGCACACCAAGAAAACCTCCTTTTTGCTAAGTGCATGCACTGTTTTCAGCCCTTAGCCAGTTTCAGCCTTCCACTGATTTGTAAAGAGGATAAAGCCTACAGTCCTGATCTGAGTGGAGGGCAAAGAGCTATAAAGTCTTTCCTGTCTGCTTGACGTTGGTGCCATTAGAACCGGGGAAAGGCAGTGGCTCAACCTGTCTTTTCTCTTCCCAGGGCCGTTTACTTAATTTGAGCTGCTCCACAGTTCCTACCTTTGTTCTTTCCATCACGGCTACAACACAGGTATGTGGCAAGATGCCTGGTTTTCCTCCACTGAGAAGGAAATGTGGGCGCACACAGATAAGGGCTCTGATAAGTGTACTGTCTGTTCTTACTGACCTATTACCTTTTCTATGGCCTAAGTTACTAAAGTTCACATTGTTCCTTTGAAGAGGTATTTGTGATTGTGTGTCTGTGCAGCAATCTGCACAGCTGAAATTATAGTGTTCCACCTTAGTTATATTTAGTTTGTTGTTTTGTTAGAAACTAAACAAAAATATCACTTTCTCTTATATCATCTAGCCTTTATCTCAGGGCAGAGCCTTGGGTGCACTCAGATGACCGATCATGGTCATGCTTATCCTAAAGTACTTTTAAATCTAGTTTTATTTTATGTCCTTGACTAAGAAGTGCTTGGTTCTCCTGCTCTCTGTCCCACCTTAGGCATTGGCACTGATAGAGCTTTATAACGCCCCGGAGGGACGCTACAAACAGGATGTGTACTTGCTTCCTAAGAAGATGGGTGAGTGAGAACTGAAGCCTGCACTGACCCTAGTTGGCTGCATGGTTTTATAAAAATGACTTTCCTAAAGCACTAGCTGTAGAGTTAGGCTTCTGAGTATTCTTCTAGTGCCGGGCCTCAGGGACATTCTGTGAACACCATGAGCCTTCGTTTTTGTGAGAAGTAATGTAAGAATAGTACTATGTAGTTTCCAGAATTGTAGAAAGAATCCAAGCTAAGGAAGGAAGATGTTCTTATTCTCAAGTCCCTTCCAGAGCTTGCCAGACTTCCCAGTGCAGCTAAGTACAGCTTAGACCAAAGTGAGAGAGACAGAAACAAGTGGTATTATCCATCTAATGTCTTGATTGGCAAATCACCTCCACCCAACCTCTGTGCTTCATGTGACCACTTACACTTTGCTCATGTGGCATAAGCCTGTCTTGTCCTTTGCCTTTCTACACACTGGCACTCACCCCATACTTAAGCCAGTCACATGCCTGACTTTACACTAAAAAAACAGCTTGCATATTGGAGATGTTGTTAGTTAAGAGCACTTGCTACTTTTGCAGAGGACCCAGCCCAGGCTCAGGTCCCAGCAGCCATTTAGTGTCTCACAACCATTTTGTACTGGGTAAGGGACTCAGTGTCTTTTTCTAGGCTCAATGATCACCAGGCACAGATGTGGTCCAAATATATACATACACATAAATTTTTCTTAACTTATTTTATATTGCTTTTGGATATTTTGTTGTTGTTGTCATGTATTTTTTATGTGTATGGGTGTTTTGCCTACATGTGTATGTGCCCACAGGCATGCCTGTTGCCTGTCAAAGTCAGAAGAGGGTATCAAAATGCCTGGAACTGCATTTATAGATGGGTGCCGCCACATGGGTGCTGGAAATCAAACCTGAGTCTTCTAAAAGAACAGACAGTGCTTTTAACTGCTGAGTCATGTCGCTACTGTGTAGTGTTTTGTTGTTGTTGTTGTTGTAAGAAATTATAGTCATAAAAGTTAGGGAACAATATTAAATATGTACCTTAGGAATCCATCAGTCTAAGATATGTGGCTTTAGGAACCCTATCCTAAATACATGTCAGTGACAGGAGGCTCTTTTAAGCCTATTAGATTTATTTTTATGGTTCATGATTTGACGATAGCTTAATATAGCTAAAGAGGTTGCCACAGGAATCTGGGTGTAGTATATGACATGGTTACCCATGTAACTACTCAAGCGAAGCTAAAATCTGAGGGGAAAGTACAAGACACCCATTCGCCAACCTGGTACATGACCCTCTGTTTGCCTAGTATATATGCTTAAAAGAAATAATTTGCCAGAAATACAGCTTTGAAAGCTTTCTCAATTAAGCAGATATTTCAAGCTGTGACTTCTTTCAGGATTGTTCCGTTCCTCTTCTGTTCCTGAATAGTTTTTTTTTTTTTGGGGGGGGGGGGGGGCTGTACCCTAAAGGCATGTCTGACAAGCCTACTGCCCTTACCACTTTCCTCTTCCCAGATGAATATGTTGCCAGCTTGCACCTACCATCATTTGATGCCCACCTGACAGAACTGACAGATGACCAAGCAAAGTATCTGGGACTCAACAAAAATGGGCCATTCAAACCTAATTATTACAGGTAACTTGAAAGAAAGCAATGAAAAGTTCTTCTCCAATGTTAGACCAACCAGTTTAGCCAGGTTTCTTCAGTAAAGATAAGTGTCATGTCTGATATTTACGAGTATAAGGTCACCACAGCAGGTTAGCAGGGCAATGACTAGGTTGTTCAATATTGAATGCTTGCCTAGTATAGTGAGGTTCAGTCCCCAGCTCTACAGAAAACCAAATTAACAAGGTAGTCAGAGAAAATGTGTATCTACCAATAAATGTAAAGAACTAAGTATCTTAAGGTTTTAGAGAAGGTGAGCCTCACCTCAGAAGGAACCCACGAAAGAATCCCCCAGTGTGGGCTGGGGGGGAAGCTTGGGAAGATGCTGTTGGTGATCTCAGAAGGCATGTTTACATGTCTGTCTTTCTCTTTCAGATACTAAATGGACATAGTACAGTGACCAGTCCACATGAACCACGCAACTCTAATAGAGTATTTTTTAAGATAACTTTTATTTTCTTCTTATTACTTTCCTTTTGATTTTTTTTTTTTCTATCATTTCATTGTTGTTTTCTCATCTCATCATTTGAGTTTTGCAGACCACACAGGAACTTGCTCCATAGCTCTTTAGGTGAAACTGAGGTCAAAGGTTTCTCACCCAAGTCACTAAAAGGGGTTAACTCTGCTGCCCAGAAAGTTGATTCTTTAACCATTTCTGGGAACTTTGATCGTATTTAGTTACCTTATTAACAGAAAATGCTAAGACATCTTCTATGTGGAACAATCTACAGTGTCTAAATTGCCTTAAAAGAGCCGGTTCCTAGCTGCTGGAACTAGTGCTCTTTCACTTCTTCAGAGGAGCCAGGATGGTACTTCCCAGCCAGGTAGGTTAGATGTAGGTGGTGCATGTCAGCTTCCCGTAGACACTCTAAGCCCTGTTTCCTGTGTAAGGTGGCATGTCTGGCAGAGATGTGTTGCTTGTTCAACTCAGTAGGTTCACTTGGGTTTGTAGTCCAGCCTTCCACCAGTCTCTCTCATTGTTCTAGTTTTAACTAAACTGCATTCTAGCAAGTTGAATTTTGTCCCTTAGCATTTATTTCTGTTTTATTTCTTTTAATTAAGGAAAAAAATTATTGTTAACCCTGAGGAACAGCTCAGGTTGTTAGTTACCAACATCTCTTTTGAACCTTTGAAGCAAAGAGTGAAGAGTTGAGGCTAGAAAAATACTAGTCTCAGACTCTGATGTTTCCAGCTCATAGTTTATAGCATTAGTGAACTGGAGCCATAAGCAAAATTTCTCAGCTCTGCCTCACGCAGCTTATGCTGACGGCTGATTTCTTGAGCCATTACTCAGTATAAAACACTGAGCCCTATCTTTAGGGTTTATCCTTTAAGAGCAAACTTGTGGGCAGCTGTGCTTCTGCAACCTAAACTATTTGAAGGGAAGTCTGTATAGATGGAAGAAAGAATGATAAATTGGACCAAGGTGAAACAAATATAACTATGTAATCTGTTCAGAACTGTAGACCTTGTCTGGCGTTAGTTTTATAGACATGGTGCCACTTTTGATTGACACTTGCCACAAAAATAGAAAATAAAAATTATAAACTGAGATCTTAAAGAGGACTTGGAGAAAGTACATCCTGATTTATGATCTAAGAGAATTCCAAGAGGCCCTCTAAAAATCAGAGAGTTATTCCCAGGCCACGCACCTGCTTGCCAATATCTCTGCATGGTCAAATGAGCTTCATGCTCACAAGCTTTAAGTATATAACTATCCAGGATTTTAAGTCCTCAACGTGTTCTAGCTTGTGATCCTTCAAAGATGGGTTATGTGTAATGATAGGTACTAGAAATGTTTACTTCTCTCTTTCCACTGATCAGAGAAACAGGCATTAAAAACAGAATACAAGAACGGAAAGCTTTTACCCTGCACCTTCCTTGCAGGGAACAATTATCTTGCCAAAACGTCTTTCCCTTTCATCTCCCATTTCTCTGTACCCAGTCCCTTCCTGCTCCTTGCCAATGTGATCATGCTTTCTTCTCTATAGATGCTAACATTTGAAGACCCCTTTCCTAGGGCACTTAACCATCCAGTCAGACCATCACATTCAGTAGGGACTTATCTTGGCTAACAGCAGTGTATCCATCTAGTCAGCTCTACTAAGGGAAGGGGCCAAGTTACTGCTGCCCTCTAATCTGCCCTCTGGTCCTATATCTATTACTGTGTCCATAGGAATAATAGGTAAGGGCTAGTCTCTGTCAAGCCATGTAACAAAGGACACTGCAAAATGTCTGGCATCAGAGGGAACATTTGGAGACCAACTTGGGAGGAAAATATTCATTTTGTATTGAATGATTTTTAATGAATGCAATATTAATCCTTGCAGATGAGCAATAATCATTAAAATCAATTAAAAATGATAAGACATTTAGTAGTCTTGTGTCTTTTTTGGTTAAATAGCAAAACTTGATTAGACCCTGTTTCCTAGAATGAGACATGCTGTTTGAAGACAAGATCTGTCGTACATAAGCTGGCCTCAGACTTCTTGAATCAAGTCATCCTGACTCAATCTTCCAAGTAGCTGGAACTATAGCATTAAACCAGTGTACCCTACTATCATTAATTAATACCTTAAGTTGTTATGATATGGATATTGAATATCCTAAAATCTGATGTCACTGTTGAGTGGTGCACTGGAACCTTTAGGAGGTAGGACCAAATGGAAGGTGCTTAGGTCACTGGAAGTATGCCCTTGGCAGGAATGGTATGCCATCGCCCACTATTGTTTTTGCATCCTAGTAGTGAGATGAACAGTTTTGTTTCCACCTTGAATTTTTGTCTTATTGTTCTGCCTTACATAGACCCAAAGCAATGTGGCCAGTTAGTCGTGGACTGACCTGCCTTCAGCACTATAAGCCGAAGTATTTTTATTTCTTTAAGTTCGTTATTTTGGGTATTCATCATAGTGATGGAAAGCTGACTAATGCCTATAGATGTCGGTCTTAATTCTTGCTGCTGTAAAAGAGCAGTGATGTCTCAATTGATAAAAGGTCTTGCCTGGCAAGTATAAAGACATATATTTCTTTCCCAAAACCCAAGTGAAAAGTGTGGGGTGTGTTGGCACATACAATCCCAGCACTGGAGAGACAGAGACAAGAATTCCTGGCATTCACTGGCTAGCCAGTCTAGCCTAATTAGTTGTGCTCCAGGCCAATGAGCTGCCTTGTCTTGAAGGAGGAGAATTCTGTACCTAACAATGAGTCCTAGGATTATTATCTGGCCAGCAAATGCACACACATTCATATAGATAGACCTGCATGCATGCACACACATAAACCAATTTGTGAAACTGGGCATTCTATAGAGGATAAAAATTTACTCTCACATTTCTGGAGGCTGAAATGTCCAGGATGAAATGATCAGCAAACTGGTGATTATAGGCTGTTCTCTGCTTCCAAGATGGTATGTATGTACCTCTTGGCATTGTCACAATGAGAATCCAAACAGGACCTATCACTTTCCCCTAGTCCATTCAAATGATGTCATAAAAAAACCACCTGTAATATCACATTGGTGAATCAGTTTCAACTGATGAATATAGGAGTATAGGCCGTGGCATTCTTGCCCCAGCCTCCAAAATCCATGGGGTTTATGGGTTGGTTGGTTGGTTGGTTTTTTAATCTAGAAAATACTCTAGTAGTTCCAAAAATCTTAACTCCAGCACAAACTCAAAAGTCTAAATTCAGAGGCTCATCAAAATCAGATATAGTAATGAATAGTTCATCCTGAGACCAGTTGTTCTTCATCTATGAATCTGCAAAACTAAACATTTTCCATTTTCAAAATACACAGATAATATAGGCTTTGGGTTCTTCAAAAGAAATGCAAAGAATAATTTTTTAAAGATTTATTTATTATTATATCTAAATACACTATAGCTGTCTTCAGATGCACCAGAAGAGGGCATCAGATCTCATTACGGATGGTTGTGAGCCACCATGTGGTTGCTGGGATTTGAACTCAGGACCCTCAGAAGAGCAGTCAGTGCTCTTAACCACTGAGCCATCTCTCCAGCCCGCAAAGAATAATTATAGGTCCTAACTAAAACCTATCTCCTGAGCCTCCCTAATTTAAGACATCATTCACCTTAGTTGCTAAGAGGCCCTGGATTGCCCTCAGAATACTGACACCCCCCCCCCCCCCCAAACCATAACACAGTGGGCTCTAGCAAACTTCCTAGGCAGTTTGTCCAGCTGCCTTCGGGATGTAGTATCCATTTACTTCTAGTTGAAAGGCTCTAAATTGACTTTGGGACAGCCTCTGAAGGTTCAGATCCCTCAAATGCAAGGATGCCTAGAAGTGAAGCTATGACTGAAGAATGATGCCTAACCAGATGTCAGACTCACCTGGGACCTAGCTCCCAGTTCTTAGAATCTGTCAGATCTTAGATCTGTCTACCCTCATGCCTGCCCAGGACTACAATTGATTAGCTTACATGTGTAGGAACAATTGACATGATTTAAGAGATGAGCCAATTGAGTAAGAATGGTTTATTAGCTGTAGAAGCTTTATAAAAGATGAGGGACACACATGTGGAAAACCAGCTTAACCTGTACATTTTAGTTCTTGTGATCTGATGCCCCTTCTGATCTCTGCAGGCACCTGCACACACATGTACATAAACACATGCAAACAATTTTTTTTAATAATAATAAAAAACAAATGATTAGCCGGGTGTGGTGGCGCACGCCTTTAATCCCAGCACTTGGGAGGCAGAGGCAGGCGGATTTCTGAGTTCGAGGCCAGCCTGGTCTACAAAGTGAGTGCCAGGACAGCCAGGGCTACACAGAGAAACCCTGTCTCGAAAAACCAAAAAAAAAAAAAAAAAAAAAAAACCAAATGATTACTCTTGCTTCGGGAGGGATGCCATGAGTTCCCTTCTTGGCAAGGGACTTTCTGGAACTGCTCAAATGACAAAACCTATTTCATTTAGTAACACAATATTGCAGGAGGACTTCACTCCAGTCCAAGTGAATATATCCCAGAGAAAGGATTGGCAGATGGACTTTACCCACATGCCACCAACACAGAGCTGTACTTAGCTCCTAGTCATTACTGACACCTTATGCTATGGAATAGAGTCTCTTCTATAGCCCAAGCTGTCCTTGAACTCACTGTCCTGCCTCTGCCTTCTAATTGGTGGGACTACAGGCATATGTTACCCTACTTGACATTTAAAGGGATCATTCTTGACTTTGAGTTACCAAGGCCCTATAGAGTAGTAATGGGCCTTCCTTTACAGCAAAATACTCAACTGTCAGGATCCGTCTCGGAGAGCCTAAGGCTAGCAGGTGACTTTCCTAACTGTCAGGATCCGTCTCGGAGAGCCTAAGGCTAGCAGGTGACTTTCCTAACTGTCAGGATCCGTCTAGGAGAGCCTAAGGCTAGCAGGTGACTTTCCTAGATATGACCTACCATTTTTGCATGGCCTATGATGGGTGAGCTCTTAAGAGGCAAGGTCCCAAGAGACTTTATCTCAGGATTGATTGCTTCTTGCAGCTGGTATGCCTTTTTCTGTCATTAGTACATAGTCCTGCATAATAAGGAATACAAAAGAGAAGTAGGCTTGGGACAAATTTGTGATCGAGGAAAAACATCCTATGTCAGATCCAAGGATGAAGCTACAAGTATGTACTATGATAAAGGGAGGTTATGGGAAACTGTTGCTTTGAACTTATAATGAGCTTATAGACTGAAACACTGCTTTGAACTATCAACATCCTGCAATTCCCCCTTTATCATTTTTCTATGAGAACTTTCTAAAGAACTTTTGTCTAAGAAGGTATAAGGCCAGAGAGAAGGAATAAATTGTGGCATCTGTGGCTGTGTGGCCCATCCACCAAATTATGTATGTATGTATGTATGTATGTAACTATGCATGACCACCTGTGGAGTTGATGAGACAAGTCGCCCAGTCGGACCAGAGAGTGTGTGTGTGTGTGCATTGCCTGTGTGAAAGATTGTAATTCTTTTCTCTCTGGTTCACGAAGAGTTAATGAGTTCCAAACCTCTCCTGGCCAGCAAAAAGTCCTTAAGCAAGAGAGAAAAGAAACCAGTGCTAAATACCACAAAATAGTAAGAGAAAGTTACAGAGAAAGAAGGCAGCCTTTTTAAAGCACAAACAGTAAGATTATAAGGCCGGGATCATCAGTCTTTGACCTTTATTTGATGCTGTGTCCCACCCAGTCCCAGTGCCCTAAAGGCTGGGGCAGGCCCATGGCACCCAACAGCTCTCTTCTGTATGGAGGATCACCAATTACTTTTGATATGGATAACATAACAAAAATGCTAATTATAGACATAAAAACGTCCTGGCCAAGTTATTTCAGAGAACTCAGTCAGTCCTGACTAAAACTGCTCATCCATGTGCCCTCTCAGAGGATGAAACTGCTCATCCATGTGCCCTCTCGGAGGATGAAGAGTCCTGATTCCTTAAAATGGTCTTTGTGAGGTGTTCTACAGTTGTTTTGTTTATAGAAATCTTACCAGCTTCTGAGACTTGAGGAATTTCTACTTAGTCCTGGGAGCTACAAGCCTGTTCAAAACTTGAAGGAGGATCTAGGTGAAGTTGTTCAGCTGTTAAAAGCACTGGTTGCTCTTGAAAAGGTCCTGAGTTCAATTCACAGTAACCACATGGTGGCTCACAACCATCTATATAATAGAATCTGATGCCCTCTTCTGGAATGCAAGAGTATGTGCAGACAGAGCACTTGCATATAAAAGAATACATGAACAAAACAAAACATGGAGGTTTACCCTCTGATCAGCTCTACTCTAAATAGAAGGGTATCCCAGCTTATTGCTCCCACTATTGTGAATCTCAAGGGCTCACAGGAAAACAAAGATGGCAAACTATTCTAACTGGTCCTACAGCCCTAGGGAAGGCTTCTCTTCAAAAGGGATGGTAGAAGCCAATTATCAGCTAAATAATATGAGCAAAGGCCTCTGCCTGGAGGTTTTCTTATTAATAGTTTTTCTTAGCTAGCTTGTCTGTTACAGGTCATCCTAACCCACTTCACCCTGAACTAACCTCTTTCTAAATCATGTTCTCCCAATTCTCCCTAACACACAAATGATGGAATAACCCTGGTTACATCCTCCTCCCTGCGACAGTTTGGATTTTCCTCACGGTCCTGAGTGTCCGCACACTTGGTCTCCAGCTGGTAACTCTGTGTTGGGAGATTGTGAAACCTTTGGGGCATAAGTGAGTTCTAGCTGTTGTTTGTGGGTCACTTGAGGCAAGCCTCCGGGGTAATATACTAATAGGCTCTTCTATCATGTGTTCAGACAAGATGCCAATGGCGTTGGACTGAAGCCATGGGTGGAAATCCTTCCTTATGTTGCTTCTGCCTGGTATTTTGTCACAGAATGGGGAGAAGAGTAAATGATAACAACAACAGCAATAATAATAATGATGATAGTAATGATGATGATGGTGATGGTGGTGATGATGATGATGATACTTCCCAGAAGCCTTAGGTCTGGCTAGTTGCTGAATTTGCCACCAACGTCCACATCTGACTCTTTTTACTTGAAATTCCTGCAAACATAAAAGTGGTCTCTTTAGACAGATTTTTCTTTTTCAAGCAAAGCCTGCCCACCCTAATCCTACAGTGCCCTTAGATAGCTAAACAAAAGAATTTTTGTTCATTTTTATTCCAAATCTACGGTCTGGCTTACTAACAGAGTCACAGATATTAAATCAGAGACCACTTATGTGAGAGGACTCATGCTATGAGAATGACCCCAGGAGATTCCCAGACCATTTTCTCAGGTTCTCAGGGATGGAATTTTATTTGCTATTATAACCAATCCTCTGGGTAAACAAACAAACAAATAAAACCAGCGTCCTCCAACTCTGCTGCTTCCTTCACAAGGCCTCAGTTGGTTGTGTGCACCCTCCTGTAAAATTGTTCTCTACCACATTTGTCAACTGGGTGTGATATCACATGCATCTATTCTCAGGCAGAGGCTGGCAGATCTCTGAATTCAAGGCCAGTGTGGTCTACAAGTGAGTTCCAGGACATCCAGGGCTACACAGAAAAACCCTATCTGATTTAAAAAAAAAAAAAAAAAAAAAAAGGCAAAAAGGTAAAAAAGGCAAACTGGATGGCCCCTAAGCTTGATGACTTGAGTTTAGGGAACCCTTGTGGTAGAAGGTGAGAACCAACTCCTTCTAAGTTGTCAGCTGGCCTCCATGAGCATGCTATTACGCACACACTAAGCATATGTGATTTTTAAAACATTTTCTGAACCACAGCAGGCAAATACAGGTAATCACCATTTAAGAACAAAGCCCCCCAAAGAAGAATTCTCTGAGACAGATATCCTGGGCGGGGCTTTCTCCTCTTCATATCACTACTCTCTCAAAATCCCACCTTAAGAAAATTAACGTAAACCAGAGCATAACCTTTTCCTTGGACCTAGCATGTTGTGTCTTGCCCAGTTCCAGGATAAGGGTTAGTCCATGTGTCGATCAGAATCAACCGGCAGAACATTCACCTCAAACAAAACCGTAACTGTTTCTAACCATGCCTTTCCCCTGGACACTACTTTTTCATCCTCTGACCATCGTTGACTGCTAGTATTTGGTCCCTGTGTTTTTAACCTTGACCGTCGTGTCCTGGTTTGCTTTCTCTTGTGATAAAATGACCAAAAGCTACTCAGAGAGGAAAGGGTTTATGTAGCATATATATCCTGATCACAGTCCATCGCCATCACTGAAAGAAGACCCAGTCACAACTGAGGCTAGGACCACGGAGGATTGCTGCTTACTGGTTTGTTCCTCATGCCTTGCTCAGCCTGTTTTCTCCAGCTCAGGACCAGCCAGTCAGGAGTAGCACTGACCACACTGGGCTGGGCCCTCACATCAGTCAGTCAAACAAAGAAACAAACAAACAAAAATGCTGCACAGACTTGCCCACAGGCCAACCTGAACGAGGCATTTTCTCAGTTGAGACTCCCCCTTCCCAGATGACTCTACTTTGACAAACAACCAGCACACCTTGTGAAGTTGGTGTCTTAGGAGGCTCAGCATTTTCATGCTAAAATAATGATTTAGTCAAGTTTTTTACTTGTCGCAACTTGAAATCCCCCTGTGATGCTTCTGTCTAACCTAGATTGGACAACCAGAGATTTCCACCCTCAAAGCAGGCAAAGTCAGCCTTGACTTCAGCAGAAAGAAGTCCCGAATGCCAGATGTCTGCCCTTTGACAACCTTCAAATCTGAAGGGGTGGACGTCTCTGAAGCAGTAGTTCTCAGTCTGGGCCTCAAAAGATCCTGTCATAGGGGTCACCTAAGACCATCAGGAAACACAGATACTGATTCACAACAGTAGCGAAATTATAGTTATACAAAAGTAATTTTATGGTTGGGGTCACCACAGCATGAGGAACTGTATTAAGGGGTTGCCCCAGTAGAAGGCTGAGAACCACTGCTCTGAAATGAGATGAGACAGTTAGGACAGCATGACCTAAACAACTTGAAGACATCTAAAAGCTATGCAACCGCAGAGAACATTACATCAGGGCATCAGGTGACTGCTTAGTGAAAAAACTAATCTCTGCCAGAGTCCGCTGTGGTCAACAAACTTGTTCTAACTGTTCTTTGCTTTGTTATAATGGCATTTCCATATTACTAGCACTGTGGTTTTTATCAGGTCCATCATATATCTGATGCTATGACACATCTAAAAACCACATCTAAGAAACAGAAAGGGGACTAGAGAGATGGCTCAGTGGTTAAGAGCACTGACTGCTCTTCCAGAGGTCCTGAGTTCAAATCCCAGCAACTATATGGTGGCTCACAGCCATCTGTAATGGGATCAGTTGCCCTCTTCTGGTGTGTCTGAAGATAGCAACAGTGTACTCACATAAATTAAATAAATAAATAGTTAAAAAAGAAAGAAAGAAAGGAAGGAAGAAAGAAAGAAAAAGAGAGAGAGAGAAAGAAAGGGGGAGCAAATCACATTCTGGGAAAAATTGCAGCCCATCTGGTAACTCCCCATCTTAGTTCATGAATAAAAAGGATGCTGAGAGGTGGAGGCAGAGCAAAGATGTCAGGGGGAACTCCTCAGGACATACAGGGGCTGCATAGGGAAACTATATAGTGCACTATTCCTGCACTGAAAGGAACCTTATTTCCTCAGCTCCGGAGACGTAAGAGTTGCTTACCCAGTGTCCTGACCTTTTGTGCTCTCAGACGTGTATGGAATAAATCCAAAGTGCAACAGGAGAAACCAACCTTGTAGTGACCCCTACGGGAGTTACATAAGCAGTATATAAATCTGATCCAAAGCACGAACCTTAGCTAACACAGAAGGTTGCAATTTTCAGGGAAAAAATTAAAAGACATTAAATAGGGTTTGGAGAGATGGCTCTGGGGTTAAGAGCACTGACTGCTCTTCCAGGGAGGTCCTGAGTTCAAATCCCAGCAACCACATGGTGACTCACAACCATCTGTACTGGAATCTGATGCCCTCTTCTGGTATGCATGAAGACAGGTACAGTATACTCACACACAATAAATAAATAAATAAATAAATAAATAAATAAATAAATAAATAAATAAATCTTTTTTAAAAATAGAAATAGAAAGACTACATGTTATGGCCTTCTCTCTCAGAAACAAAATTAACAGAGACAAATTTGGAAATTGTAGCAAGTGTTTTAAAGAGAGCTGTTAAAGAAAAGCAAATTCATTTAAAAATTTTAGAGATTGTGTCAGAACTAAAAATGAATTCGGAGGAGCCTAAATTACTCTTCCTTCACCTGCTGCTTTCACTTACTTAGGACATGGACCAGTCTTGATTATTTTAACTTTAAATATAATAGCTCCTATCGTATATCCATATATGTCAGATACAAAGGACAGAAATGAGCCCCAGATCATGGTGGCTGCCAATGTTAAGAGAGCTCGTCAACTCCTTCCTCAAGGCTTGAACAGCTATTTCCTTTCCTAAAGACTGCCTTTTTGCCCACTCTGTGAATTGTATGACAGCCTAGGAGTGGGCCTTCCCAGCTCTGTAGCATGTGAAAAACAAAAGAAAAAACAAAAACAAAACCCAACAACCAACCAAAAAACCCCAATGCTTTTGCAGATACAAGATGTGAAGCAACACCAGGAACCGATTGACCAGCCTTCCTCCCCCCAAACCCAGACAGTGGGAACTCATATCTGGCTGAGAATAAACTACCTCTTATTCCCTCTGGGGTGGTAGCTATGTTTTCTCTATATTCGGAATTGAGCCAGCACTCTTTCTGGAAGTGCAACAGTTTTTGTCACCTTTTGCTACTGTCCTTAATGTCTTCCTTATGTTTGGTTGTAACACATGTACCAAGTGTCAGCATGCTTCCTCCTATCAAGGAGCTTGAGCCGGAGGCATCCTAACAAGACATCCGCAGATTTGGGACCAATAGAAACCATGAGGTAACAGTTGTTGTTTTAAACACTTAAGTGTTAGGGCATCTGACTTCTTACACCAGATGTTAGGGTATGTGGGGTGGTGGGCACACGTTCCTCTCCAGCACTGCTGTTGCTCGTTCCCCGAGTATGTGAGTATCTACAGTCTTTCTCCAGTTATTGTTGCCTGTGGTAAAGAAGCTACTTGGCCCCACCCCCAAGGACTTCTACCAAGCACTAGTCCATGCAGGAGCATAAAGGCCCCCCCCCCCCTTAGCTTCTGGTGTGGGCTGCTGGGGACAGCAGACAATGACAGGGACTGCCTGCTGTAGGCGGGATGGAGACATCTCAGAAGTCCATGGCAACTCTTTATAAATAAATAAATAAATAAATAAATAAATAAATAAATAAAAAATAGTTGTTCCTGTTTCTCCTAACCTTAGCCCTGGACAACAGCTATATAGATTTCATTTGTGAGTGACTGCTTTTCAGTTGACCTTGGTGTGCATAATTATTCTATTCTATCTGACTTTCTTACTTCTTTCTTCTGCTCTGGCGAATTCTGTGAAACTAGATATTCCTTGATGTAATGATTCTTACACAATTAAAAATTGAGGCATAGGGCACAGCACAGGACAGCACAGTTCTAATGGCCCAGGTGTATGCTGTGTGTTCTTATCTTGGAAACAATGTAATAACTGCACAATGGTAGTTCCAGATTAACACTTAACTTGCCAAGAAAGTTTGAAGAGCCAATATTGAGACCCCCCCCCAAAGAAATAAATAAACTGTTGAAGTTATGAAATAAGTTTTGCACATTTGAGAGTGGTTCCTGGATAAACAAGTATAGAATATGTAAAATCTTATATTAGTAAAACTAAGTCGAAACACCGGGACTCTTAGGAGAGTCATTGTGTGCAATGCGCAGAAGCAGAAAGCTAGCGGAACTACTGAGTTAAGGGTTAACTTGATTCTTTCTGGCCACTTCCTGGCAGCTTTGCCAATGCCATTTATCATTAGAGCTTCATAGGAAAATGTAAGTAGCTGGCCTCAGAGCTCTGACATCTGAAGTATAAGAAGTTAAAGTTTAAATAATGATAAGTTTGCAATTATTATTATTTTGGCTATAGGCCTGGTAATAGGGAAGCTTGACACTTTGGGGAACAATTGTAATTCTGATTCTTTGTGGGATGTGGTTATTCTTTTGAATTTGATTTGGCAATGGTTATACAATGTTTTTCTCCCTGCTTTTGGAGTATCAATAAAAGACTGGGGCAAGAAAAAAAGGTGAGAGAGCATGAGAAGAGCGTGTGAAGAGTGAGTGAGGAGAGAATGTGAAGCGTGTACGGGGAGTGTGTGTGTGTGTGTGTGTGTGTGTGTGTGTGTATGTATGTGTGTGTGTGAGTGAAAGGAGAGAGTGCATGTGGTGTGTGTGTGAGATGTGTGTGAGAGTGAAAGGGGAGCGCACAGAGGTGTGTATGCGTGTGGGAGTTCAAGAAAAGCAGAGTGCACAGGAGAATGCAGAGTGTGTGCAGCCTCAAGCTCTGTGTGTGTGTGTGTGTGTGTGAGAGAGAGAGAGAGAGAGAGAGAGAGAGAGAGAATAAAAGAAAGAAAGAAAGAAAGAAAGAAAGAAAGAAAGGAAGGAAGGAAGAAGAAAATGAGAGAGAAGAGAAAGAAACTAAGCCTTGAGAAATTGCCTGTCAGCTTGTACCCCAAAAGTAGTCTGTGATATTTATTATGCGTCTTCCAGATATCCCTGCTTCCAGTTGAGAACTCCGATCCTGTGTCGAGGCTGGACCCCAACGGTGGGCGTATCTGAGAGTCATTTCATTGCAACTATGTCATGGTTTTGAGAGCCTTTCCTCCACCATTGTATCTTTCTCACCTCCCTGGGTACTACTACCAAGGACAGTCCCAACACACCTGCTAAACCCAGATGACTGCCTGTGAGCCTGCTCTCTCTGGGATTGAAATCAACCCAGCCAGCATGGCCTGGGAGAGGATGGCCACGGAGGCCCAAGGAGCACGCTGAGAAAGCTGACAAATGCAAGCAGAACTCCCCTGGAGACCCACAGATCTGCTGAGGTCAGTGGGAGAGTGATTGGCAGGTCAGATAGGAAGGGGAAGAACAGAGAAGCTGAGGAGGAAGCTAGGATGGGTTTGAGAAAAATAGGAATTGGCAACATTATTTATTGAAATAAGGAGCAATGGCAGCAGAGACTTAAAGCACCTTGATGTTGGGAGCGACCCTGTTTGAATGTTAACTGCCTTGTCAGCCATAAGTGTTTGCTTACAAAGTCTTGGCCTTAATGGAAAAGTATTAGCTTAGTTGAGATTTCTGTGGGAAAAGTTGAGGTCTCTGTGGGAAAGTACTACCCCCATTAAGAACAAATAGCTATAGATCTTGTGGACAGGTATCTAACAACCCATTCTGTTCTGTTCCTCCTGCTGAACTTTTTACCTGGCCAGTATCCTGCTTTTGGGAACAGGTGCGTTCCCCCAGAAACAAAGTGATTCTGTGCCATCCCCCACCCCATACCCTGCTTCTGTGGGCATAAAACCTGCCTGGGAACAATAAAAAATTTGACAGCTTGATCAATCACACTTGCTGAAGGTCCTTGTGTTTCTCGCCTTTCATTCTTTCCACAGGTGGTTCCGCAGACCCTGTTCGACTGTCCCATGGGCCGGGACACCTTGACATGGAAACTTCTCGTTCTTTGGAAAGTTGGTTATGTTAAATGATGTTTGCCTGAGGAACACGGCGGGAAGGATGTGTTGCTACAGCAAACACATGAGAGACTGTTTTCCTGATGCCGACACAGGTGAGAGCATGTTTGGACACAGAAATATTAATTTATATCGCATCAAGAAATATATATAATGTTAGTCCAAATTAAAATAGACAAGTAAAGCAGTTAAGCCTGGAATTATTTATCACAAAATTTTAGTTAATTTCGAGGCAGGTTGCTCTCTTTTGACTATGTCCACATTTCTCCTCTCAGTTTTTTTTTAAACTTTATTTTTAAGATTTATTTATTTTATGTATGTGAGTACACTGTAGCTGTACAGGTGGTTGTAAGCCTTCACGTGGCTGTTGGGAATTGAATTTTAGGACCTCTGCTCGCTCAGTCCACTGTAGCTGTCTTCAGACACACCAGAAGAGGGCGTCAGATCTCATTACGGATGGTTGTGAGCCACCATGTGGTTGCTGGGATTTGAACTCAGGACCTTTAGAAGAGCAGTCAGTGTTCTTACCCACTGAGCCATCTTGCCACCCCTCAGATTTTTTAAAAAATGTTTATTCTACATACATTGTATTGTATTGGTTGTCATGATTGGCTTGATTGGGTATTTAAATCTTTCATTTTTTTAATCACTTTGACCTTCAACTGTAGCAGCTACTACTTTATTGTTTTATCTTTTTTCCTTTTATTCTTTTCTCATGTTACATCCCTACCTCAGTTTCCACTCCTCCCTCCTCCCTTTTTCTCCCCCTCCTCCCCTTTCTCCCAGGCCCACCCCCATCCCTCACCTCCCCTCAGAAAGGGGCAGGTCTCCAAGTGAGTCAAACAAACTCAGCTAGACAAGCAACAAGAGCAGGCAAGAGGCTGGACAAAGCAACTGAATAGGAGGGAAAAGGGCCCCCAAAACAGGCAAAAAGAGTCAGGGGTAGCCCCCCTCCACTACTACCCTTCATTTAGGATTCCAACAAGAACACCAAGCTACTCAGCCATAACATATACGTAGAGGACCTAGGTCAGACAACTACAAGCTCCCTGAGGCAAGCCCCCATGAGTCCCAGCTGGTTGTCTCTGTGCTTGTGTTCTTCAGTTATCCCTGACTCTGCTTCCTCTGATCCCTCCTTGCCTTCTTTGGCAGGACTCTCCAAGCCCCGCCCCCCGTCCCGCCCCACTCCACCCCCTCACCTAATGCTGGGCTGCATCTACTCCAATAAGTTGCTGGATGAAGTCTCTCTGGTCTCTCTGATGACAATTTTGCTAACCCTCCAGTCCCAGATCACTCTGCAGGCGGGACAAACTGTAGCTCAAAGGCTTTGTGGCTGGGTTGGTGTCCCAAGCCTTGCTTGTTACAGAAGGTTGCTGACTGGTTTAGGCTCGGACATCCCAGGAACTTTAGGAGACTTCGGCCTGGCATGAGGAGCAGCAATATGTAACACTGGAGAGACAGAGATGGGTAAGATGCCCGTGAGGGTTTTACTGTATCGAAACAGGTGTCAGCAGCCAGTAATTAGCCAGTTCCTCTAGACATGTAATGGCCACCTCAGTGGGACATGGAAAACAGAAGTCTAGACTTTCCCCCACTGAACCTGTTTGTTCTCTTCTGCCTTCCTTATTTGTTTAAGTGAGTCAACCATCTACCTAGTTGCTCCGAGCAGATACCTAGGACTTCTCCTGTTGGCCAGTCTGGCCAACCCTGCTGTCATAATTTCATTTCTGTTGCTGTGATTAAAAAACACCCTACAAAGGCACCTTCAAGAGACATCAAGTTTATTTGGGTCACAGCTCTAAGCTATGATCCATTATTTCAAGGAAGCCCAGGAAGGGATGTAAACCAATAACCCACCTCAGTCGAGAACAGAGGACGGACTACTGCGCATGTACTACTTGGCTCCCTTTCAGCTCTTACACAGTTCATGGCTCAGACCCAGGGAATGCTGTCAACTGTTTTTAAGTCAGGTCAGTCCCCCATAGACTTACCACAGGTCAATTTTGATCTAGACAATTCCTAATTGAGAATTTCTTCCCAGGGGGACTCTAAATTGTGTCACGCTGACAGTTAAAGCTAACCATTGTGTTGCCTACACAAGCTAGAAATTTCATTTTAAGTCAGTGCTCCACCTACACAGTCTCCTACCATCGCCCACTCTTGCAATGCCTCTGTTTTTTTTTTCTTCCCCAAAGCAGCCAGATTGAGTTGTAATCATCAGACCCTGATGTTGGCTTAGTTAACACTTAGAATAAAATGCAAGGCCAGTCCTTCCAAGGCCATGCATTTGTAGTCCCTATATTTCCTGAGTTCCACGATAACCCTGGGGCTACTGCACTTAGCTGGTCCTTCTACCTGCGTTCCCTTCCTGGATCTTGGCAGAGCTCTCCTATAATCTTGCAGAATGCCTCCAAAATTTCATGCTCGGGCCTGCCTTCCCCGGGGCAGCCTACCCTGATCCGTAGCCACACAGTGCCATCTTCTGATTCCTTACACTTAATTCTTCTGATTTAAAAACCTCTCCTGTGGGAGGACTGGGGAGATGGCACTAGCTATTCTTCCAGAGGTCCTGAGTTCAATTCCCAGCAACTACATGGTGGTTCACAACCAACTATAATGGGATCCGATGTGCCCTTCTGGTGCACAGGTGTGCATGCAGATAGACCATTCATATACACAAAATAATTCTTTTTAACAATCTCTCTCTCCTTTGAGCATAACTTTGTTCAGTGTAATAGCTAATCTTGGTTGTCAACTTGATTATATCTGCAATCAACTAAAACCCAAGCAGCTGGGTACAACTGTGAGGGAGTCTCCTTCATTAGTTTTTGTTCATTTGTTTTTGTTTTGAGAAAGGGTCTCTCTTCACAATCTTGGCTGTCCTGGAGCTTGCTATGTAGACTAGGTTATCCTCAAACTGATAGAGATACTTCTGCCTCCTGAGTGCTGGAATTAAAGGTGTGCACCACTTAGGGTTTCCATTGCTGTGAAGAGACACTATGACCAAGAACTGTTATAAAGACAACATGAAGATGGCACTGTGTGGCTACAGGTTCATAGGTTCAGTCCATTATCATAAAGGTGGGAGCATGGTTGCGTCCAGGCAGGCATGGTGCAGGAGGATCTGAGAGTGCTACATCGTCATCTGAAGGCCTCTAGAAGACTAGCTTCCATGTGGAGAGGAGGAGAGTCCCTTAAAGCCCATGCCCACAGTGACACACTTCTTCCAACAAGGCCATACCTCCTAATAGTACCACTCCTAATAGTACCAAGCATATTTAAACCACCACAACCACCATTCCTGAGTTTTGATTGGATCATTTGAGGTGATAAGACTCACCCTAAATCTGGACTTTCTGTTAGCATCCCACATCAAAGAATATGGAAGAAGGAAATTAACTGACTTACACTCACCTGTGTGTCAAGTTCAAGACCAACATGGGCTATATGAGACCGTCTCCAAAACATGTATGCAGGAAACCATGTTTGGCAGAAATATCTGCCAGATGCCTTAAGAGATAAAGCTATGGTTGTATAAAGAGAATATAGAGAGAAATTTAGTCCATCATTAAAAATATAGTGTGCATCTGGTTCTCACAAAAATACTTTGTTTTGCTAAGAATGGCATAGACTTATTCACCTATGTCGTTTTATTTATCAGCAATGATACATTTTATGGTTAGAGGCAAATGCATTGTCACAAGTAAATTTTACAACTATGCTTTTTATTTTTTATTTATTTATTTATTTATTTTTGGTTTTTTGAGACAGGGTTTCTCTGTGTAGCCCTGGCTGTCCTGGCACTCACTTTGTAGACCAGGCTGGCCTTGAACTCAGAAATCCGCCTGCCTCTGCCTCCCGAGTGCTGGGACTAAAGGCGTGCGCCACCACGCCCAGATAACTATGCTTTTTAAATAAAAAAAATTAAATCCATTAGTAATTGAAAATTGAATTGATACCGTTAACAAAGTTTATTGCTTCGTTTAAAAAAAAAACAACAACAACAACAAAAAAACCAAAAAAACCAAAAAACTGAAAAAGTCAGCAGTTGTGCTGGGAATCTGTTGTTGCTGTAACAAAAACAGGAGTCAAACTAATCCTTCACAGCACTAAGGAAATGCTGGTTTCCACACCAGTGACTCGCCGCAGTCAACATTTGTAAGTAAAGAAGTGTGGACAAAAGGACACACTGTGGGACACTGGGACACACTACAGCTTCCACAACCAAGATTTGATTTTCTTTTGGGGAGAAAGAATGAAAGATTGAAAGAATGGAGGGTAGGTCTGAGGGGCTGGGGAGATGAGTGGGTGAAATAATTCACAAAGAACCAATAAAAAGGTCTGTGTGTGTGTGTGTGTGTGTGTGGTGTGTGTGTGTGTGAGAGAGAGAGAGAGAGACAGAGAGAGACAGAGAGAGACAGAGAGAGACAGAGAGAGACAGAGAGAGACAGACAGACAGAGAGACAGAGAGACAGAGAGAGACAGAGAAAGAGAGAGAGAAATCCCAGTTTCTATGTACCTGAAAAAATGAAGCCAGGCATGGTAGCACACACCTGTACCCCCAGCACTTGGGATACTGAAGCAGAAGGATTTCTGTGAGTTTGAGGTCATCTGGGCTACAACAAACTAACAGAAACAAACAGACACACAGATGCTTAGTATTAAAAAGGAAGTTGTTTGTTAAACAAAAAATGGAGTCTGCTCAGGTGAGAGTGTGGAATACAGAAGCTAACAGCTTCTGGGACAGGCTGAAGCAACACAGCCTCTGGGGCAGACCCCGTTTTGGGCTCCAGACATCCAGGCACCCTTCCTGCCAGAGGAGAGGTGTTCACCCTGCCCGGGAGGACTTTGCCGGAGCACTTAGGGGAGCCATCTCTGGTTCAGGATCTCTCAGAGACTAGTCTGTGTAGGTGAGAGTGCCGACTACAGAAGCTACACAGCTTCTGGGACAGGGCCTGTTTCCGGCCTTCGTCTTCTGCCAGGAGGCAGGTTTGAATGCCAGATATCTGTGCACCTTCCCTGCAAGAGGAGAGCTTGCCTGCAGAGAGTACACTGACCACTGAAACTCAGGAGAAAGCTAGTCTCCCAGGTCTGCTGATAGAGGCTAACAGAATCAAGGGAGGAATAAGCTCTAACCAGAGACAACTATAACAACTAACTCCAGAGATTACCAGATGGCGAAAGGCAAATGTAAGAATCTTACTAATAGAAACCAAGACCACTCACCATCATCAGAACCCAGCACTCCCACCTCAGCCAGTCATGGATACCCCAACACACCCGAAAAGCTAGACCCAGATTTAAAAGCATATCTCTTGATGATGGTAGAGAACATCAAGAAGGACTTTAATAACTCACTTAAAGAAATACAGGAGAACACTGCTAAAGAGGTACAAGTCCTTAAAGAAAAACGGGAAAACACAGCCAAACAGGTAGAAGTTCTTAAAGAAAAACAGGAAAACACAAGCAAACAGTTGATGGAATTGAGCAAAACCATACAAGACCTAAAAAGAGAAGTAGACACAATAAAGAAAACCCAAATTGAGGCAACGCTGGAGATAGAAACCCTAGGAAAGAAATCTGGAACCATAGATGCGAGCATCAGCAGGAGAATACAAGAGATGGAAGAGAGAATCTCAGGTGCAAAAGATTCCATAGAGAACATGGGCACAACAATCAAATAAAATGCAAAATGCAAAAAGATCCTAAGTCAAAACATCCAGGAAATGCAGGACACAATGAGAAGACCAAACCTACGGATAATAGGAGTAGATGAGAATGAGGATTTTCAACTTAAAGGGCCAGCAGATATCTTCAACAAAATTATAGAAGAAAACTTCCCAAACCTAAAGAAAGAGATGCCCATGAACATACAAGAAGCCTACAGAACTCCAATTAGACTGGATCAGAAAAGAAATTCCTCCTGACACATAATAATCAGAACAACAAATGCACTAAATAAAGATAGAATATTAAAAGCAGTAAGGGGAAAAGGTCAAGTAACATATAAAGGCAGGCCTATTAGAATTATACCAGACTTTTCACCAGAGACTATGAAAGCCTGAAGATCCTGGATAGATGTTATACAGACACTAAGAGAACACAAATGCCAGCCCAGGCTACTATACCTAGCCAAACATTCAATTACCATAGATGGAGAAACCAAAGTATTCCATGACAAAACCAAATTCACATGTTATCTTTCCATGAATCCAACCCTTCAAAGGATAATAACAGAAAAAAAAAAATACAAGGACAGAAACTACGCCCTAGAAAAAGCAAGAAAGTAATCCTTCAACAATCCTAAAAGAAGACAGCCACAAGAACAGAATGCCAACTCTAACAACAAAAATAATAGGCAGCAACAATTACTTTTCCCTAATATCTCTTAATGCCAATGGACTCAATTCCCCAATTAAAAGACATAGACTAACAGACTGACTACACAAACAGGACCCAACATTTTGCTGCTTACAGGAAACCCATCTCAGGGAAAAAGACAGACACTACCTCAGAGTGAAAGGCTAGAAAACAATTTTTACAAGCAAATGGTCTGAAGAAACAAGCTGGAGTAGCCATTCTAATATCGAATAAAATCGACTTCCAACCCAAAGTTATCAAAAAAGACAAGGAGGGGCACTTCATACTCATCAAAGGTAAACTCTTCCAAGAGGAACTCTCAATTCTGAATATCTATGCTCCAAATGCAAGGGCAGCCACTCATTAAAGAAACATTAGTAAAGCTCAAAGCACTTATTGCACCTCACACAATAATAGTGGGAGACTTCAACACACCACTTTCATCAATGGACAGATCATGGAAACAGAAACTAAACAGGGACACAGTGAAACTAACAAAAGTTATGAAACAAATGGATTTAACAGATATCTACAGAACATTTTGTCCTAAAATAAAAGGATATACCTTCTTCTCAGCACCTCATGGTACCTTCTCCAAAATTGACCATATAATTGGTCACAAAACAGGCCTCGACAGATACAAATATATTGAAATTGTCCCATGCATTCTATCAGATCACCATGGACTAAGGCTGATCTTCAATAACAATATAACACTCACGTGGAAACTGAACAACACTCTACTCAATGATATCTTGGTCAAGGAAGGAATACAGAAAGAAATTAAAGACTTTTAGAGTTTAATGAAAATGAAGCCACAACATACCCAAACTTATGGGACACAATGAAAGCATTTCTAAGAGGAAAACTCATAGCTCTGAGTGCCTCTAAAAAGAAACTAGAGAGAGCACACACTAGCAGCTTGACAACACACTTAAAAGCTCTAGAACAAAAGGAAGCAACTTCACCCAAGAGGAGTAAATAATCCTCGGCAGGAAATAATCAAACTCAGGGGCGAAATCAACCAAGTGGAAACAAAAAGAACTATTTAAAGAATCAACCAAAGGAGGAGCTGGTTCTTTGAGAAAATCAACAAGATAGATAAACCCTTAGCCAGACTGACTAGAGGGCACAGGGACAGCATCCTAATTAACAAAATCAGAAATGAAAGGGAGACATAACAACAGATCCTGAAGAAATCCAAAACACCATCAGATCCTTCTACAAAATGCTATACTCAACAAAACTGGAAAACCTGGATGAAATGGACAAATTTCTAGACAGATATCAGGTACCAAAGTTAAATCAGGATCAGATTAATGATGTAAACAGTCCTATATCCCCTATAGAAATAGAAGCAGTCATTAATAGTCTCCCAACCAAAAAAAAGCCCAGGACCAGATGGGTCTAGTGCAGAGTTCTATCAGACCTTCAAAGAAGATCTAATTCCAGTTCTCAACAAACTATACCACAAAATAGAAGCAGAAGGTACTCTACCCAACTCATTCTATGAAGCCACAATTACTCTGATACCTAAACCACAGAAAGACACAACAAAGATAGAGAACTTCAGACCAATATTGATGCAAAAATACTCAATAAAATTCTCGCTAACTGAATCCAAGAACACATCAAAACAATCATCCACCCTGACCAAGTAGGCTTCATTCCAGGGATGCAGGGATGGTTTAATATACGGAAATCCATCAACATAATCTACTATATAAACAAACTCAAAGACAAAAACCACGTGATCATCTCGTTAGATGCGGAGAAAGCATTTGACAAAATCCAACACCCATTCATGATAAAAGTCTTGGAAAGATCAGGAATTTGAGGCCCATACCTAAACATGATAAAAGCAATCTACAGCAAACCAGTAGCCAACATCAAAGTAAATGGTGAGAAGCTGGAAGCAATCCCACTAAAATCAGGGACTAGACAAGGCTGCCTACTTTCTCCCTAACCTATTCAACATAGTACTTGAAGTCATAGCCAGAGCAATTTGACAACAAAAGATCAAGATGATACAAATTGGAAAGGAAGAAGTCAAAATATCACTTTTTGCAGATAATATGATAGTATATATAAGTGACCCTAAAAATTCCACCAGAGAACCCCTAAACCTGATAAACAGCTTCGGTGAAGTAGCTGGATATAAAATTAACTCAAACCAGTCAATGGCCTTTCTCTACACAAAGGATAAACAGGCTGAGAAAGAAATTAGGGAAACAACACCCTTCACAATAAGTCACAAATAATATAAAATACATTGGTGTGACTCTAATTAAGGAAGTGAAAGATCTGTATGATAAGAACTTCAAGTCTCTGAAGAAAGAAATTAAAGAAGATGGAAAGATCTCCCATGCTCATGGATTGGCAGGATCAATATAGTAAAAATGGCTATCTTGCCAAAAGCAATCTACAGATTCAATGCAATCCCCATCAAAATCCCAACTCAATTCCTCAACGAATTAGAAAGGGCAATTTGCAAATTCATCTGGAATAACAAAAAACCTAGGACATCAAAAACTCTTCTCAAAGATAAAAGAACCTCTGGTGAAATCACCATGCCTGACCTAAAGCAGTACTACAGAGCAATTGTGATAAAAACTGCATAGTACTGGTATAGGGACAGACAAGTAGACCAATGGAATAGAATTGAAGACCCAGAAATGAACCCACACACCTATGGTCACTTGATCTTCGACAAGGGAGCTAAAACCATCCAGTGGAAAAAAAGACAGCATTTTCAACAAATGGTGCTGGCATAACTGGCAGTTATCATGTAGAAGAATGCGAATTGATCCATTCCTATTTCCTTGTACTAAGGTCAAATCTAAGTGGATTAAGGAACTCCACATAAAACCAGAGACAGTGAAACTTATAGAGGAGAAAGTGGGGAAAAGCCTCGAAGATATGGGCACAGGGGAAAAATTCCTGAATAGAACAGCAATGGCTTGTGCTGTAAGATCGAGAATCAACAAATGGGACCTCATAAAAATGCAACGCTTCTGTAAGGCAAAAGACACCGTCAATAAGACAAAAAGGCCACCAACAGATTGGGAAAGGATCTTTACCTATCCTAAATCAGATAGGGGACTAATATCCAATATATATAAAGAACTCAAGAAGGTGGACTTCAGAAAATCAAATAACCCCATTAAAAAATGGGACTCAGAGCTAAACAAAGAATTCTCACCTGAGGAATACCGAATGGCTGAGAAGCACCTGAAAAAATGTTCAGCGTCCTTAATCATCAGGGAAATGCAAATCAAAATAACCCTGAGATTCCACCTCACACCAGTCAGAATGGCTAAGATAAAAAATTCAGGTGACAGCAGATGCTGGCGAGGATGTGAAGAAAGAGGAACACTCCTCCATTGTTGGTGGGATTGCAAACTTGTACAACCACTCTGGAAATCAGTCTGGCGGTTCCTCAGAAAATTGGACATAGTACTACCGGAGGATCCCGCAATACCTCTCCTGGG
Source organism: Mus caroli (assembly GCF_978045245.1). Lineage (NCBI taxonomy): Eukaryota > Metazoa > Chordata > Mammalia > Rodentia > Muridae > Mus > Mus caroli. The sequence continues at coordinate 52,346,279 of NW_028227258.1, forward strand.
CATATATTCAGAAGATGTTCCAACTGGTAAGAAGGACACATGCTCCACTATGTTCATAGCAGCCTTATTTATAATAGCCAGAAGGTGGAAAGAACCCAGATGCCCCTCAATAGAGGAATGGATACAGAAAATGTGGTACATTTACACAATGGAGTACTACTCAGCTATTAAAAAGAATGAATTTATGAAATTCCTAGGCAAATGGATGGACCTGGAGGGCATCATCCTGAGTGAGGTAACCCAATCACAAAAGAACTCACATGATATGTACTCACTGATAAGTGGATATTAGCCCAGAAACAGAATACCCAAGATACAAGATACAATTTGCAAAACACATGAAACTTAAGAAGAACGAAGTCCAAAGTGTGGACACTTTGCTCCTTCTTAGAATTGGGAACAAAACACCCATGGAAGGAGTTACAGAGACAAAGTTTGGAGCTGAGATGAAAGGATGGACCATCTAGAGACTGCCATACCCAGGGATCCATCCCATAATCAGCCTCCAAATGCTGACACCCTTGCATACACCAGCAAGATTTTGCTGAAAGGACCCTGATATAGCTGTCTCTTGTGAGGCTATGCTGGGGCCTGGCAAACACAGAAGTGGATGCTCACAGTCAGCTATTGGATGAAACACAGGGCCCCCAATGGAGGAGCTAGAGAAAGTACCCAAGGAGGTAAAGGGGTCTGCAACCCTATAGGTGGAACAACAATATGAACTAACCAGTACCCCGGAGCTTGTGTCTCTAAGTGCATATGTAGCAGAAGATGGCCTAGTCGGCCATCATTGGGAAGAGAGACCCCTTGGTCTTGCAAACTTTATATGCCTCAGTACAGGGGAACACCAGGGCCAAGAAGTGGGAGTGGGTGGGTAGGGGAGTGGGTGGGGAGGGTCTGGGGACTTTTGGGAGCATTTGAAATGTTCTTGCGCGCGTCCCACTGGACCAGCAAGAACGACGCTGTAACAGGATCCTTCTGCACACGTTTATTGGGAGAGCTTGATTGTAGAGGCGAATAGACCCCGAGCCCAGCACTGGTGCTGCTTTATATAGGCCTAGGAGAGGCGTGTCTCACACCCGGATTGGTTGTGCTTGGTTGATGCTTACCACCTCATTTGCATGCCTACATCTGATTGGTTAATTTCTCTCTCATCTGATTGGTTAACTTCTCTCTCATCTGATTGGTCAACTTCTCTCTCATCCGATTGGTCAATTTTGGTTAATTCTCAAAACCTCATCTTGGCAAAAAAACTTTCCTGCCTATGTATGCGTGGTGGCCAGCAGAAGCCTGTGCCACTCTGCAACGGCACATGTGGCTTCCCACAAAATGTAAATGAAGAAAATACATAATTAAAAAAAATAAATTAAAGAAATGGTTAATTCAGAAGGTTTTAGTTGATTTTCTGAAATTGTAATTAAAACTTTTGGGGGAAAAAATTTGTGATTCACAGAGATCTCAGGAGAAAACAACCTGTAGAGACATTATTATATCCTAACTGTGGGCCATTAAGTGGAAGTGTATTAGATTGGGTCCTAGCTTTCCTCTTATCGCTAGGAGAAAAACAAACAAACAAACAAACCCCATTAAGACCAAAAGCAGCTTGAGGAGGGAAGAGTTTATTAGGTTAACACTTCCTGATCACAGTCCATCATCAAAGGAAGCCAGAGCAGGAAGTAGAGCAGAGACCACTGTGACCAGCTTGCTCTCCATGTCTAGCTCAGCTTGCAATCTTACACACCCAGGAGCTGCTGCCCACCAGTGGCATTGTCAGCAGCAGGCAGTCCCTCCCACATCAATCATTAATTAAGAGAACTGCTTACAGACTTGCCTACAAGCCAATTTAATGGAGGCATTTTCTCAGTTGAGGTCTTCAGTCTCAGACAGCTAGCTCTTGCTATTATTTTGTCAAACTGACGGAGAAGGACCCAGAATGGATTGCCACCTGCTAACTGCAGGTGTCTAATCACCGCAATCTATTAGCACCTGCTGCCTCTGTCAGGAACCTGGACAATCTTATCAATCGCATCATCCAGGAATCCCAATGCTTGATGTCCCTATTGATCTCCACAACGAGCCTTCATTATAAATCCCTTTTTCTTTTAGTGACTCAGAGTTAAGTCCAATCTCCTGATGTCCCTCTGCAAGCCATGACCACAGTGACTCCTACAATTATTGCCACGACCTCCTACTTCGAATGCAACCTGTCTTACCATGTTTTCAAATTTTAAAAATAACTTTAAAACTTTTTGAGATCATGCTACAATTCCATCATTTCCCTCTTCCTTTTCCTCCGTCTAAGCCCTCACATGAACTCCTCTTTCAAATGTACAGCCTCTTTTTCTTTAATTGTTGCTACAGATGTGGTTTGTGTAGGTATATATGCCTAAGTATATAAATACAATCTACACAGTTCATATAATGTATAATATACATACATACTTGTATGTACATGTTTTCAAAGCCGACCATTTGGTATTGAAGAAGCAATTGGTGAGCTTTTCCCTACAGAAGACTGTTGCCCCCACTCTCAGCATCCCTTTATTGCCTGTAGTTCTTTGTCTAGGGTTCATGCCTCATGAACTTTCCATATTAGAGTGTCCGTTGCTGTCATCCTCATTCAATTCACATTTAGGCAGCCATGTTGGTGGGGCTCCATGGGTGTAGCCTCTGACATATCTAGAAGACACAATCTGACAGCAAACCGTTCTTCTGGCTCTTATAGGCCCCGTCTTCCTACAGTGATCTCTGGCCCTTAGGTGCAAGTGCTGTGTTGTAGATGTATAAGTTGGCACTGTTGCTTGCCATCTTTTAAAAACTTCTGTAGTAATTTTGTGCACGTATGCAATGTATTTTGATCATAGCCTTTACCACCTCCCTTGCTTGCCATCTTTAATGAGTGGTATGGAAAAACTTTTGACAATTATGGTGCTGTACCTTAGACAAGATCTGATCTATCATTCAATCCCAGGACCCCAGCAGTGAATCATTGAAGACTTTGGCTTCATTCTTGATGACTAATTGATGCATTGGTTAATCTACTTGACTGAACTTAGGATCAGGCAGGAGGCAATCCCCTGACATGTCTGTCAAGGCATCTCCAGAGAGGACTAACTGACACGGGAAGACCTTCCTTAAGTTGGGCAGTGCCATCCTGGAGACTGAGGTGACAGAAGCGGGGGTGGGGGTGGGGGAGCTAGCTAAGTACCAGCAGTAGTATTTGACTGTGGATGCAATGTGACAAGCTCACACACTCCTGTCACCAAATTTCTTCCACCATAGACTCTACTCTTCAACTGTGAGACAAAACAGACCCTTCCTCCCTTTCCCCCTCCCTCCCTCCTCTCTTCCTTTTTTCCTTCCTCCCTTCCTTCAGATGATTTTTGTTAGGTAATTTGTCACAGTAGTAAGAAGAATAGTAAGAAGAATGACAACCAAGGACTTAGCGACTTTGAACAGGAGCATATTGTGGGGGCTGGGAAGGAGCTACCACGAGTCTTAGGATCCTGACAAATGTAGCTTAAAACTCCTTTTATTTTTACCCTAAGAATAAAACTTCAAAGCTAAAAGTGAATAAACAAATCAGCAAAAGCAAGTGGACAAAATAAAACACAAATTTAGAAAGCAAACAAGAGTCTTGGGATGTATCTCAGCTGTCAAGTGCTTGCTGAGCACAAATGAGGTCTGGTGTTTAGTCTTCACTGAAAAACAACCAACAAGGAGCATAAAAACTAACAACACACATACACACATGGACATACACATACCACACACACACACTCACACACAGACATACACATACCACACACACATACATTCACACACACACACTCACACACGGACATACACATACTACACACACACACATTCACACACACTTTGGCACAATTACTCCTTCTTTTTTTTGTTTTTTGGAGACAGGGTTTCTCTGTATAGCCCTGGCTGTCCTGGAACTCACTTTGTAGACCAGGCTGACCTCGAACTCAGAAATCCACCTGCCTCTGCCTCCCGAGTGCTGGGATCAAAGGTGTACGCCACCACGCCCGGCACAATTACTCCTTCTTAAAGGCTGAGTTTTTGAGTAAGAGCTCTGTGATTTCTGTTTGTATCTATCAATATGTTTATAGATGTGTGTGTGTGTGCTATCCTATCTCCTTAAAAACCTTGTAAAAGAGCTCTACTGAATTAGCTTAAAACAAATAAGCTCTTATGTGATTAAGTATTCCTAAAACTCTCAGGAAACGAGAACTGACCCAAAACCTTAAGATTTTGAGTAATCTTTCTTAAAAACATTGTCGAATTAGGGGAGAGATTTTTGCAGTTAGGTATGGTAGCACATACTTGACTCAAGCTCTAAGGAGGCTAAGACAGGAGAATCACAAGTTCAAATGAGCACATAGTGAGTTCCAAGTCAGCCTGAGCTACCAATCATGGCTTTATCTCAAAATCAAAACAAAACCAAGCAAAATCCAAGTAAAATAGGAAAAAAATTTTCATTTCAGAGTTGTCAGTATTAAATATAATGCAGACATACGACTCCGACTCCATTTAGGCTTCCTACACGAGTAAATCCATGTAATTTCAGCCATGGAGTTTATAAGATGATTTTTAAGTGGTTGATATCTTGAGATTTTTTATTGGTAAACCAACTACAATTGTTACAAACAAGTGAATAAGTAGACAGAAGTACATAAACAATAATTTCAGCTTTGATTGTTGTACAATATGTCTACGTATAAATAATTTCCTAAGCTGGGTTGGTGGTTCACACTGCAGGCTGTTTCCTCCTGAAAGGAGAGGCTGGAGGACATAATTTGAAAACAAACAGATCACGCCTAAAATGATGTAGAGAGTTGAGAGAGAGAAAGTGAGATCAAGCTAAACTTGAATGCACTTACGATACTTGCTTTAAAATAAGCTTTCTTATAAAAATACATTGATACAAAAGTAGAACTTGGTCTCATTCCTATCATGATGACAACCTTTTCCTGCAGATTTAAGGAGCTAGGATTGAGTAACTGGCCTGTTGCTTGCTTTCAAATGCTCCCTGCCTTCCAGGTAGGTGACCAACATCACTTTCTGGCACTCCTAAAACCTCACGACTGTTTGGAAGATCCCCTAAGGCAGAAGAGTTCAGCCAATTCACAGTCTATCCTCCATGATGGCTTGTCTTCCGATCCTTGAGGCGCCTTCCAAAGTCTTTCTGTGACCTGGGAGATTGCTCAGTTAACAGAGACTTTGTCCTGCCTGAGGCCCTGGATTACATATGCGCACACGTGCACACATACATACATACATACACACACACACACACACACCCCTAGCCTCACATTTCATATGAAGAATTCCAGCAAATACTTAAAGTGAGCCCATGGACAGGCAACCACTCTTGCTACACTTCTGTAAACAGTCAGGCATTAGTCTTACCTGATTATCTTTAGAAATGGGGGGGGGGGGGGGTGAGCCGGGCAGTGGTGGCGCACGCCTTTAATCCCAGCACTCGGGAGGCAGAGGCAGGCGGATTTCTGAGTTCGAGGCCAGCCTGGTCTACAGAGTGAGTTCCAGGACAGCCAGGGCTACACAGAGAAACCCTGTCTCTCATACACACATGAAAGAAAGAAAGAAAGAAAGAAAGAAAGAAAGAAAGAAAGAAAGAAAGAAAGAAAGAAAGAAAGAAGTGGGGGTGGGGGAGACTGGTGTATAAGGCCCAGGGTTTAATTTCAATTCCAGTAACATACACAAAGTTATTCTATCAAACTACACCCCTGTATCTGTAACCCATGTGTTTAGGGCCAAAATGTTGGCTTTTGCATCTCCACTAATTCAGGCTTCATCACCAGTCTTTAATATACCCAACAAGACTCAAATGAATAAGGAGATGGAGGTAGGGGAAGAGGAGGAGAAGAAAGAAGGAGGAGGAAGAAGAAGGAAGAAGGGGAGGAGAAGGAGAACAACAACAACACACAAAGATTTCATCGATGTGAACATTGTAAAGAGAAACACATAAGGTGTTTACTGACCCCAAATCTATCTTTGGGGAAACTTACTTTAGATTTAAATAGAATTAGAATTGAGATTGAGGGTGAGAGATAGGAAAATTCCAGCAGACTTGGGCAAATGTGGTCTGGTTATCATCCTCTCAGTGTTGGTTCTATGAGAAGGTAGAAGTCCTTTTTACTTAGGCAACAAGCTGGTTCTCAGGAGTTGATTCTTTCTCCTCCAGGGTGCACACGCCATGATAGAAAGAGCTGTCCGTCATCCGGGGATGCTGTGTTCTGTGAGGCTTTGCCACTCCTGAGGTCTAGAGGGTTGAGGCCAGTGACCATGAATCTTGTACCTGCTTCTTGGGGAGGGAGGTTTCTGGAAGAGGACACTGTAAACAGTAACAGTAAAACCATCTTGGTTACTCCCGTGTGTTTGGCACTCAGACATGATGGAGAATGAGGTGGTAGGCCACCGTTTTTGGATGATTGCTTCTTGAGTCAATACAGCAGGTAATTCAGAGTGAACGAGATAGCTACAAAATGAAGGCAGAAATGCAAGGAGTTGGCGTTTTTTTTAGCAAGAGCCACTTCTTTTTTTTTTTTTAATTAGGTATTTTCCTCAATTACATTTCCAATGCTATCCAAAAAGTCCCCAATACACTCCCCCCCCCCACCCCCACCCCTTGGCCCTGGCATTCCCCTGTACTGGGGCATATAAAGTTGGCAAGTCCAATGGGCCTCTAGCAAGAGCCACTTCTAAAGGATTATTAAACACACCCTCATTTCCCCATGATTTCTCTGTTATATTTTCAATTTCAGTTTTATTTATTCATTTGTTTATCTCCTCCATGTGAAGGTAAACTCCACAAAGACTAGAATCCTAATTTTGTTCATTATTATATCCTTAAAGTATTTGTCAGTGGCTTGAGGACAGATACAACTTGATACTGTTACCCTTGGCCCCCAAGGAGTTCACTCTACCCCATGCATATCTCTCTCTCTCTCTCTCCCTCCCTCTTTTTCAAGTTCAAGACAGGGTTGCTCTGTATAGTCCTGGCTGTCCTGGAACTCACTTTGTAGACCAGGCTGGCCTCGAACTCAGAAATCCGCCTGCCTCTGCCTCCCAAGTGCTGGGATTAAAGGCGAGCGCCACAACGCCTGGCTGTTTTTCCCTCTTTTGATAAGTGAGATTATTAACGTGGCTCCAGAGGTGTCTTGGATGGAGTTATAATCTGATAAGTAAAACCAGGAGTCCCCAGGGTTGCACAAGGTGTTTCTTACAGAGTCCTACTGACTTGGAGGTTTTTAAGCTGGAAGGTGAGAGAAAAGCCACAACCAGTTGTTAATTGTACAGAAATTCTTTGCTAGGAAAACGTGTCAACTAGACCCATGAGTCAGGGATTGCTTTCTCTACTGATGTCTCCCAAATTTCCCCTTTCATCCTGCCTCACCTTGAACAGGGAGGGCTCTAAGGCCAGGCAAAGCGATGATAGACAACGAATTAAGGTGTTAAGTCTCACGGATAAAAAAGACATCTAAAGGGATTCCTGCGAGCCCAGCCGCACGACTCCAGCTTAGTTCCATGGGAAGGAGGGAGGGGAAACTAAATGACAAAGCCAGGAAAGACCTTGGGAGGTGATTGGCAGTTGCGGCTTTCGACACACGCAGCCACACTGAATATGGCGATTGGGGAAATTTCCTGGAGGAAATCACGCGAGAGTTGCCTGACGGGAGGCCGTCCGCGAATTGAGCCGGGGGTGTGGAGCAGCCAAGATGGAGCCGGCAGCCGCCGGTCCCGGCCCTCTGATTGTGAACAACAAGCAGCCGCAGCCGCCACCTCCTCCGCCGCCTGCCACCGCGCAGCCTCCTCCTGGGGCGCCGAGGGCCGCCGGAGGCCTCCTGCCGGGGGGCAAAACCCGCGAGTTCAACCGCAACCAGCGCAAAGACTCGGAGGTCAGAGCTGCAGGGGGCGAGGTTGGCACCCGGCGGGTGACAGAGGGGGTCCCGGGAGACCGGGGCGGCATCCGGGCCCAGCCGGGCTTCCCGACGGCTTGACAGGGACCCTGGAAGCTGTCACTTTACCGGGAACCGTGCAGTTAGGCAGGGTGGCAGCCGCCACAGCCCCGGGGAGGAAAGCCCGGAGCCCTGTCACCAACTCTGCTGCGGCCCGGGAAAGAAGGTCCCCGAGTTGGGGACGGCGGGTCGGCCCTCGGGGGCGTGGCCTGAGGCACAGCCCTCCTGGGGTGCAAAATCTGTGGTCTGTTGGCTGGTTAGCCCCTCATCCTTTCCGGCCTCTGATCTTAGGAGGGTGGTGGGCCACGCCAGTTGGCAGCGAAGGGACCCAGGAGAGTTTAGCGGGCGCCTAGAACAGAGCTTCTCTCTCTAGTGCTGCTCGGCCGGCCCCAGGTTGTGTGAGTAGCAGAGAGAACACACTGTGGCTTCCCTCCGAATTTTAGTCAGCGCTGGATCAAACCGCGGCCAGACATTGCCAAGTATTTTTTGCATGCCCAGTGAGCCCAGTTGCTGAGCTGTGAAGGGATCAGAAGTACACAAAGGGCGCAGGATTCTCCTTCTTGCTAGTGAGCTGCGATTCCCTTTGCCCGCGCTGTCTGGAGCTATTCACCTCGCCCCAAGTTAAAATTCCTCCCACTGCTTCCGTTTGCAGAATTCATGAATGAACACACACCCGTCTCGTCGCAGCATTTCAGGGCTTCCTCATCAGCACATTCATTCCCAGAGCGCTTACTACGCAATCTTCTCCACCTGAGATAACTTCCAGTGTGATGAGCAGCCAGACACTTACTGAGAGAGAGGGAATTCCTCAAATTCAAATTTGATGCTTCAGCTAGTACCAGATACTAAAATTAGTATCTTTAAACCTAAGAAATCAGTTCCCTCCAAACATTTTGTTGTTGTTGTTGTCACAGGCTCAAATTCTGATAACATATGTCACAAATGAACAAGCCCAGAGTTGAGAAGATGAGTTTAGAGTGGCTTTTTTGAAAAAGGTGGACCTTTTAGGAGCCTTTTGTTGTGGAATGATGGGTGGCTACTTCTCAGTGATCTCTTAAGTACAGAGGAGTATGGAAGTTAAGTTTGTAAGACCTTTAATGACCAGACTTGTCAGGTTTTCTGAAGAGAACCCTGAGAATTGAACTACACCTTCAAATTTCTCTTTTTAAATGTTTGAGTGGACTGGAGAGATGGTTCAGTGGTTAAGAGCACTTGCTGTTCTCTCAGAGGATCCCAGCACCCAAGTTGGGCCGCTCACAACTGCCTATTACCACACTAGCCCCTAGGGATCCAGTACTGTCCTTCTGACCTCCATGGGCACATGTATACACACACAGATAGACACATAAATACATTAAAGAAAATGTTTTAGGGATGGCGGGATAGCTCAGCAGGTAAAGAAGTTTTAAATTTTCCTAAAAAGCCACAAAATAGTCAGATAAATACCCTTTTGTGCATTTTATTTTATTTGTTGTTTGTTTGCTTCTTTGGTTTTTGTTTTGTTTTGTTGCTTTGTTTTTGTTTTTGAGACAGGGTTTCTCTGTGTAGCTTTAGCTGTCCTAGAACTCTGCTCTGTAGATGGGGCTGGCCTCAAACTCAAAAGAGATTCATCTGCCTCTGCCTCTTGAGTGCTAGGATTAAAGGTGTGCACCACCCCTGCACAGCCTTATTCGTGTTATTATGTGATACTGAGAATCAGATTCAGGGCCTTGTGCAAGGTAGGCAAACGCTATACTGCTGAGGTATGTCCTCAGTCTCTATTACATGTTTTTATTTCTCTTCCTACCCTTTCATTTCACTGGATTCAACATCTGGAAGGCCCATCACATCTATCTGTGTCCTTGTGTTGGAGGTGCTGATGCTGCACACCCCTCTGGTGACAGCTGAAGTCAGTAGTTTGGGGCTCTGATCAGTGCCTACAGCACAAGGAGGCTCAGTATGTGCCAGGTAAACTTTATTAGTCCTCAAAACTAGTCAAGGCAGTCGAGCATGCTTCCAGTCACAACACTCCAGAAGCTGAGCAAGGAGGATCAGAGTTCAAGGCCAGCCTGGGCTGCATAGTAAAAACCTTGTCTCTATAAAAATACACTGGGAGGGGATAAGAAATGGTAATGGATTTGGGGGTGAATAAGATCACAATATATTATATAATGGGAATGAAACGGTCAAAGAAAAAAGGTCTTAAGCTAAGTTCGAAGCAGAGTTTTGTCATTCCCATTGTGTAAATGAAACTCAACCTCAGTAATGTGTACAAGTGTTGATTTTAGTTGTGTTTTAATGGGACTGGGATTTGAACCCAGGACTCTACACATGGTAGGTAATCATTTTACCACTAAACTCTGTCTCTAGCCTAGAAGCTCAGTAGTGTATGGAAGTATCCATTAGTGCCCATGAATAAGGAATAGAGTTATGGCTTGTGGGCATATTATGTCATTTTGTCAGGGGTCATTATCAGTTAGAAGGTTTTCCCTGACCCCACTCTCCATCTCACTCACCCACCCACCTGCATGCTGAGAATTAAGCCCAGGATCTAGCGCCTACCAGGAAGGTGCGCTGTGCTGAACTGTACCCTCTGGTCTTGCCAAGTACATTAGTCAGGGCTGGGCTTAGCCTTTTGATCTTCCCAGTACAAGGCTTCCAAGATGGCGTGTTCTCAGGAATCACCTATCCCTAACAGATTCTCATCGCATTCTCTCCTGTGTGTGGGAGGCAGGCCAATCTGTTCCATTTCTGCTTTCTCTGTCAGTTCTCACTGAAAATTGAGATGGGGCAGGGTGGCTGAGGGTTTCAGTGCTCATTCTATCCTTAGCTGTTTATAGTCCACAGCTCAGAAAGAAGTGAGACTCCCAGATATTCAGTACTATATGGAGTGGTCAGTTACTGCACAACGTAGATAGAAGTTTTGTGTTTATTATTGAACAGGTATGTCACGGAGAGCAATGGTCAGTAAAACAGAGTTCCTGTTTCGAGGAACTTGCTGTCTTTATGGAGAGGAGGATGAAAAAAGAGAAATTCAGTGAATAATTGTAGTGCAGAGTGGGTGCTTTGAAGGTGAAATACAGGGTGCTGGACATGGTGTAAAGGGGACTTCCATTAGTTCAGGAGACAAAATATTGTGATAAAACATCAAGAAAAAGTAGAGGCATTGATGTCCCGCAGTGCAGTCTCTGAGCCGTGTTTACCCGTAAACTCTCAGGAGGATCTTTATGTGATGACCTTTTCATTCACCAGGGCTATTCCGAGTCTCCAGACCTGGAGTTTGAGTATGCCGACACAGACAAGTGGGCGGCAGAGCTCGCAGGTAAAGAACAGGCCTTTGTGTTCTTTGACGGGAGTATAACTGGGTTCCTAAGAAGACTAAGACTGGCTGTTGTCCTACTTCTTTCTATTAATGATATTTGAAACATAAGTTAGCTGTTTAAGTTGGACCACGTATGTGGACATTTGGGATTGTCCTTTATTTCCACGAAGACTCAGGTTTGAAGTCAACTGAGTTGGTTAGCGCCCAGTCCCATGTAATGTCAGTAGTGGTACTCATTGACATACCAACTGAACAGTGATCTCTCACACACGAGTGAGTCACGGGAATGCTAGCCACTGTGCTTGCATCTTGGCACATCTGTTGCTGCTACTCCTGTTGATGGGGAGTGTGAGGTCAGCAGGAGCTGCTTCTCCAGTCTTCACAAGCCTTCCTCGGGACGTGACACTAAAGGCATAGATTCAGGGTGATGGTCACCTCTGCTACAGCGCAGTCTGATGCACATCTTACTAGAAATGCCTGGATCTATGATCCACTGACAGTGCAGTGGCCCCTGTGATCTCTTTGAGAAGAACATCAGAACACTGAGGCCTTCCTAACTCAGTGATTAGAGAGAGTAGTCTGAGAGTCACTGTGAGTCAGGCAGGAATGGAGTTGGGGCTGGAAAGGAAAGCCTGACTTTCTCTGCTGCATGGGAGATCTGATGTGGAGTGTGCTGATAGGAGACTACTTTGCTCTTTGACAGAGCTTTACAGCTACACAGAAGGACCAGAATTCCTGATGAATCGAAAATGCTTTGAGGAGGACTTCCGGATCCATGGTAAGACCATTTCCCTCACTTCTCGGTTCCCTATCCCATCAGGACAGCACAGGACTTCTCTTCATTGTCTAATTGATGTAGGCCATGCAGGAATATGAACAGTTGTTGTGCTGCTTGTGTAAGGCCAGACTTGACATGGAGAGTGGGCCTTCTGGGCACTCTGATGGGACCAGTAGTGTGACCTTATCCCTATGAAAGAGTAACTTGTCCTTCTGGTTCTGTGACTGTCCTGATTTGAAAGGTTAACACAGTCCATTCCATTGTGAGGAATGGTGTGGGCTCAATTATAAGTGTCTCTTGCCCTGCAGTGTCAGACAAGAAGTGGACTGAGCTGGATACCAACCAGCACCGGACCCACGCCATGAGGCTTCTGGATGGCTTGGAGGTCACTGCCCGAGAGAAGAGACTCAAGGTGGCCCGAGCCATTCTCTATGTTGCCCAAGGTACTGTGAGTATGACCCGGCACCTCGGCCAATGATAGTGCCTGGATGTGTATGGAGGGGCTCGGTAAGCTCTGCCCTGTGTTTACAGGTACCTTTGGAGAGTGCAGCTCAGAGGCGGAAGTGCAGTTCTGGATGCGCTACAACATATTTCTGCTCCTGGAGGTGGGCACGTTCAATGCCTTGGTGGAGCTTCTGAACATGGAAATAGAGTGAGCACTTCTACTGAGGGGCTTCCATAGGGAAGGGAGCAGTGGGAAGTGAGCCCGAGCTTATAGAACGAGCATTTGAGACAGGTAAATAGGCCACTTAAGGTGAAGGAGCTGTTCCAGGCTATTGGGAATATACAGGGTTGAACAGTGGAGAACCTACTTAATGATTCCTTGGAAAATAATATAATAAAGACAAAGATGAGAAAATAAAGTTATATAGAAGGATGTGAGGTTCCCATGCTGATAGAATGTAATGAGGGGTTCTTGTGCTGGCTCCACACACTCTGTAATGCTGGACCATTGGTACCTGAGCAGATCCTGTTCAGCCCAAAACACACCCAAAAGAAACTTCTCATCTTGAACTCTTTGATATTCCCTTCAGCATGACACCAAATGTGACATGTAGGTACAACAAAGCTTGCCGCCTCTGGTCCTTTGTCTTATGGGCAGGTCAGCTACTGCTCGTTTAAGGATAACAGCCATCATAAATAAAGAAGAGTGCTACAAGTCAGAGGCCAGCCTGATTTACATAGTGAGTTTCAGGGTAGCCAGAGCTACTTAGTGAGACCATATCCAAAACCAAACAACAAAATTAAAACAAAATAAATTCAGTAGAAGGTGAAAACACTCACTGAGTACTGCATCTTCAGGCAGTATTCAGTAATGTTCTTGGGTCATTACATATCATGATTCACGTTGGTGGCGCAAGTGCTGTTATCATCCTGATTTTGTAGATGAGGCAGCTAAGACAGAGAGAAGTTGGCTCTACTTTGCCCACATATACATAACTAGTAAATGTTAGAGCCAGGACTCACACTGTGAGACTTGATAGTCTGGTTCAGGGCTTGAGTTCTTAACCACAGTGGTGTCCTAAGGTTTTGTGTAGAGCCCAGACGCACACAGCACCGTGTTGCCTGATGGGTAGTACTGTCCAGGGCGTCGCTGGCCTCCCTCGCCCTGTCAAGCTGATTCAGATCTCTCCTGCAGTAACAGTGCCGCATGCAGCAGTGCAGTGAGGAAGCCTGCCATCTCCCTGGCTGACAGCACCGACCTGAGGTGAGATGAGCTGCAAGCCTGGTACCCTGAGCCAGAGAGTGAGCTCAGGGCCAGGCTGAGCATTTCTTAGCTGTGTGTGCATTGCTTTTGCACTCATTAGTCGGCTCAAGTGATAGGCTGGGAGTCATTAGTAGGCCTTGATGAGGTCTTAGGGGAGGGGGGCAGCCTGGAAAATCCAGATGAAATCTGGGATGGAGCCTCTTAATAGATCTGCTAAGAAGCTGGCTGTAGAGTACCTTATTTGTGGAGAAAGCCCAGGGGCTTGCTCTTGGGCTCCCACCACCCACTGGGCACAGTGTGATCCCCACCTACATTGGTTATCCTGACAGTGCTTCATGGCTGTACAGGGACAGCAGCTGCTAAACCACAGGGTCATCTTTCCATGTCTTAGGGTTGAGATCGGGTTTTGGCATTGGAACTGTGGTTCTCCTCCCTGTAGTCAGGGTCTCTGCATTTCACCTCCTGTTTTCCACTCCACCGGGTCGGCTCTGCCCTCCTTCCTGTAATCCTGCCAGGCCTGCTTTGACCTCAGTAGCTTACTCTGAGTAGTGTTGTTTTCCTTTCCAGGGGGCTTAGGGCAGTGAAATCTTTAGGCCATTCTGGTTCATATTTGTCAGATTTGAGTAAACTCCTTTTAGAAGCTGGGGATACAGAATGAGTTATAGTCTGGGAAGACAGATTCAGACACCCCTCTGCTCTCCAGGGTCTCAGGTGTCATTTCTTGGATTTCCCTGTATTACAGCCATCCCCTACCACATGCATGGATGTTTACATCTTAGCCAGGAAGGGAGAAAGCCCAAGGGCTCCTCCCTCACAATTTTGAGATTGTCTTCATACCTTGAGATTTAGGCTAGCCTATAGCTTACTATGTAGCCCAGGCTGACCTGAATCTTGAGACCCTTCTGCCTCAGCTTTCTAAGGACTAGTATTACAAGTATGCACTGCCACTCCTGGCTGAGCGTGCCCTGGCCCCCTGTCTTGCTCTCTTATGAGCTGGTTCTTGTGCTCAGGGTCCTGCTCAACATCATGTACCTGATTGTGGAGACTGTTCACCAGGATTGTGATGGGGACAAGGCCGAGTGGAGAACCATGCGACAGACCTTCAGAGCTGAGCTGGGTAGGACCCTGGCGATCCTCTCTTAAGGCCTTGCTTGGGAACTGAAACTAGAGGGCTTTGGGTGGGTTCTGTTGCTGCCTGGGGTCCTGATATCTTTGAGTCACTTCCAGGTTCCCCTCTGTACAACAACGAGCCATTTGCCATCATGCTATTTGGGATGGTGACCAAATTTTGCAGTGGCCATGCCCCCCACTTCCCCATGAAGAAAGTTCTCTTGCTGCTCTGGAAGACTGTATTGGTGAGCACCTTCTTGGGGGCACTCGTATGCTAGGACTCGTATGCTGGGCAGGAAGGAGACATCTTTGTACAGTTGGCCTCTGTACCTGTAGATTCACATCCATATATGCATCCAAATTCAGGTCATAGAATGAACTTTGCATCTGTATTGACTGTACGGACCTTGTTATTACTTTCTAACCAGTATACCAATAATTTATGTACCATTAGGTATTAGAAATAATCTAAAGATGATCTCATGCTTGCAGAAGGTTGTGCATAGGTAACCACAAGTTCCATTCCATCTACTGAGGGATGTGATAGCTACCTGTGGGAGAGGGGTGAGGGGAAATTCGCAGAGCCAGTCTCCAGTGGATAATGACGAGTATCTATATTTCTATTTGAATACTGAATTATGTGACTATGTAGCTACTCGGGTTTAAAAGTATTTGTTTAGTGGTATTACAGACTGAACCTAGGATCTTGTCGTGCATGCTAGGCAAACAGATTTCACTGAACTACGGTGCTAGAGTGCTTCTTCTTCTTCTTTTAAATTTATTTATTTTAATTTTATGTGCACTGGTGTTTTCTGTGTGAAGATGCCAGATCCCCTGGAACTGGAGTTACAGACGGTTGTGAGCTGCTGTTGCTGGGAATTGAACCCAGGTTCTCTGGAAGAGCAGCCAATGTTCTTAACCATTGAGCTATCTCTCCAGCTCACCCACTGGCGCTCTTTTTACTTTTTATTTATTTGCATATTTCCTGTGCATGTGGGTATGCGTTTGGTACACGTGTGGTCTGTGCCTACACTTGTGTAGCTGTACACACTTCAGAGGAGACATGAGTGCCCTGCTCTGTCATTCTTGGTTATATTCCATTACCACAGGGTCTCTATTGGAACCTGATCCTAGGCTGGCATCCAGCAAGCACTCCTAGAAGTCTCACTGTTTCTACCCAGCTCTTTTGGGGTTACAATCTTACAAGCGGCTCATCTGGCTTTTTGCATGAACACTAGGAATTCAAACGCATACCCTCATCTTTTCGAAACAAGTGCTCTTACCCATTGAGCCATTGTCTCAGTCATTTTTTTTTTTTTTTTTGACAGAAGGTCTGACCTTAAACTTGAGGTATTCCTGCCTCAGCCTTGTCAGTATCTGCTACTAAGCTCAGTGAGTCTGAGGCCAGCAAAGGCTACGTGGCTATAAGACCTTGTCTCAAAAAAGGCTGGGGGTTGGAGGCGGTCCTTCAAGATACTAGAGTGGCTCCCTGCCTTTTGTTAAAGCTGTTTTCTCAATCGTGCAACAGCTTCATCCTCAGATAAGATGCCTCTTTGGAGACCACTCCTAAACTTATATTTGTATAGTGGTTTGGGGCAACAAAACTCCACTTGGCAGATGACTTTTGCTACTTGAGTTGTGATCCTAGCCTTGAACATTGGAGCTCTTTCTCCAACCCCGAGAAGATGACTTTTAAAGGAAGCAAGAGTGAGCCCCTAGGTGGTCTGTTTCCTGAGGATGTGTTGTGAAATGGACTCTGTTTCTGCCTGGGGAGAGAATGGTTGCTGGGTGGACTGGCCATCATACTTAGGATGGGGACATTGTCAGAAACCAGCCCCCAGGCAAGCATAGAGCCCTGTCTCCAGGAGGAGCACTGTGCTCAGCACCCAGTTAGAGCCTCATAGGGTGTGCAGGCTTTATCTTGACCAGACCTACTGGTTCCTCAGGAAGCCTCACTCCGGCTGAGAGGAAAGCCAAGTTACTCGAGTGGAGGCACTGAGCGGCCAGTGACTCCAGGCTAGGGCCTGGGCTCCTATTGAGGACGTTAGACTGCTTTCTATTTTACTTTACTGTATTATTTCATTCGAGCTACACACAGTAAGTTTTAGTCTTATTGGAAGATTGGCATGTAGTTTTTTTTTTTTTTTTTTGGTTTTTCGAGACAGGGTTTCTCTGTGTAGCCCTGGCTGTCCTGGCACTCACTTTGTAGACCAGGCTGGCCTCGAACTCAGAAATCCGCCTGCCTCTGCCTCCCGAGTGCTGGGATTAAAGGCGTGTGCCACCACGCCCGGCTGGCATGTAGTTTTGAGGCACTAGTCTGCTGACGTTTGAAAGAACTGGCTCTACTTTGTTTGTTTGTTTGTTTGTTTGTTTGGTGGTTGGTTTAAAACATGGTCTCTCTATAGCCTTGACTTGCCTAGAACTTGCTATGTATGCTGGGCTGGACTTAAAATTTTGGTGATCCTCCTGCTGGGATTACCACTCTGTGCCACCACCCATGCTTAACTTGCTTCTTTTTAAAATTAGAGACTGTGTCACATCCAGAGCTGTGTATCACGCACAAGCTCCTGTCAGCCAGTATTTCATTCTTTCCTTCATCCTTTTGCTCTTGTCCCTTATAGAGAGCACTGGACTCTCCTTGAAGACTTTAGTTTTCATCCAAGCGGCTATATGGGTCTCTATAAAGGCTTGGGTTCTCGTGATGTCATGCATGCTTTTTAGAATAATGATACCAAAAATGACATGGCGACCTAAGCTCTGCACCCCATTTTATGCAGTGCACGCTGGGCGGCTTTGAGGAGCTGCAGAGCATGAAGGCTGAGAAGCGCACTCTCCTGGGCCTTCCCCCTCTGCCTGAGGACAGCATCAAGGTCATCCGGAACATGAGGGCTGCCTCCCCACCAGCCTCTGCCTCGGACCTGATTGAGCAGCAGCAGAAGCGGGGCCGACGGGAACACAAGGTGAGGCATCTCAGAGTACACACTCAGGGAGTGGGGTCAGGGCACATGATTCCTGGGCCAGCAGGTTATGAGAAGTCCGTTCCGATCAAGGAGCGTGATCAGGAGGCGTGCCTCCACATCAGCGACACTGTCCCCAGCCTCAGCCCTAGTGTATAGCAGATACTTAACATCATGGCAGCTTCTGAGGTTCTCTTCATTCTAGTCCTAAATCCTCCATATTCCCTGCTGTTGTCAGGTCCCCATCTGAGACGGGTCTGTTCCATTTGAACGCTGTTCCTTGTCACCATCTCATTGGTTGGGTGCCTTTCTCAGCTCTTCCCTGTGCTTTCAGGCTCTGATAAAGCAGGACAATCTAGATGCCTTCAACGAGCGGGATCCCTATAAGGCTGACGACTCTCGGGAGGAGGAAGAGGAGAATGATGACGACAGCAGCCTGGAGGGGGAGGCTTT
Source organism: Mus caroli (assembly GCF_978045245.1). Classification (NCBI taxonomy): domain Eukaryota; kingdom Metazoa; phylum Chordata; class Mammalia; order Rodentia; family Muridae; genus Mus; species Mus caroli. Next base: position 52,364,583 of record NW_028227258.1, read on the forward strand.
TCCCCTGGAGCGAGACGAGGTGATGCCTCCCCCGCTACAGCACCCTCAGACCGACAGACTCACCTGCCCAAAAGGGCTCCCTTGGGCTCCCAAAGTTAGGTGAGTCTTAGTTCTAGAATATTCTCGAAGTGAGAGCCTTCATATCCTCAGGTCAGTGCTGGCCTGGAGTCCTCTGCAAGGCTAAGATGACCTTAAGTTACCCTGTGCTGTCCTGGGCACATCTGTGAGGACGGCCTTGCTGATGTCACACAGGATAGATAACTCTTGTGTGGTTCCTGTGTCAGTAATTTGAACTGGTCCAACTTAATAGTGAACAAAGGTAAGGAGAAAAAATGAGTATTTAGGCAAACCTATCCCCATTCATCTTGGAGCTGTATGTGGCCTTTTATTTAAAAATGATAGATGGAGAATTTTTTAAAAACCCAATGTATTAAACAGTATGCTTGGGGGAGCTAATAGATGGGAAGGTAGCAGGAACTGCTAAAATGGTAATTGTAGCTGGGCATAGTGGCACACGCCTTTAATCCTAGCACTAGAGAGGCAGAGGCAGAGGCAGGTGGATGATGTCTGTGAGTTCGAGGCCAGTTGGTCTACAAAGCAAGTCCAGGACAACCAGGGATACACAGAGAAACCTTGTTTTAAAAATAAAACAATCAAAAAAGAAGTATATTTGGTAGGCAGCAACTTAATAAAGAGATGTGTATATGAACTGATATAAAAGAGGGTATGTTGTGTGAGAAGAATGTTTCTGTTGAGACAAGAAAATGACCTGTTTAAACTTAGTAGCTTATGTCTCTTATACTTCATGGTGTTTACTATTGTTTAAATAAGCGTTAAATACTACTATTTTTTAAATAAGTTGTGCTTTAAGTTTTATATATGTCCCTAATTTTGAGTCAACTGGCCATGTGTATTATAGAAATATAAACAAACTTAAATTGTATGAACCTAACAAAATTATGTAAAAAAACAAAGTTGTCAAAATTTAGGCTTTCCCCCTTACTGTAAGAGACCTTTTCCTGTCTTGTAAACACCTGGAGATGCTTTGTGTGTTTGAACACAGGCCTGTGACTGGCACACCTTGAAGCAGTACTTGATAAAATCTGCCTCTCTTTCTTGCTTGGTAGAGAGAAAGACATTGAGATGTTCCTTGAATCTAGCCGCAGCAAGTTCATAGGCTACACTCTAGGAAGGTGAGTGTGACCTGAGGTCCCTTTGAAGTGCCCTCGCCTGGCCTTGGGGCAGCGGACCGGTGAGTGGCTCTTTGGGCTCAGCATAAGGCCTTCTTTATTCTCCAGTGACACCAACACAGTGGTGGGGCTGCCAAGGCCAATCCACGAAAGCATCAAGACACTGAAACAAGTAAGTGGCGCTAGGGGAACGTTTGGCTTTGTTTGATCCCAGGAGAATAAAGTGAGCCTGGGCCAAGGGAGAAGCCTTTCAGGGCTATTGTCTGCCAGCAAGAGCCTGGGAAGCATCTCTTCCTACGTCTGACTTCGGTTACGGATATGTGCGGCCCAGGCTTTAGAGTTCAGATAGCCCACGAGAGTAGCCTTCCCTTTCCCTTAGCCAAGGTGTAAGGCAATTGAGAGGCACTGGCGGATGGATATGGTGCTGTCAGCTTCGCTGGTTATAGCATGGCTGGAGAGCAAGGCTTAAGAGCACTATAGTGGGTGTGCTCTAGCATACTCTATAAACCAAGCAAGCTCAGTTACCCACGCCCAGAGAGCTGGAGGGCAGACAGGACCCAGGCTCTCAGCAGGCAGGCAGGTGGAGTCCCAGACCATCCTGTTTTCCTCTTGTGCTCACTGCTGAGAGGGAGCTGAGGGAGCTGTGGGTGTGAGGATTAGCAGGGAGACGACCCCAGGGGTCAGGAGGCTTTCCAGTGTGTCTAAACTGTAACATTTTAAAGTCCAGTTTTGAAATTGGTAGTACCAGGTGGTCTCTGCACTAGGCTTTTAAGAATACAGTTAGTTTTGCCTGTGATATCTTTCTTCTGTCATTTTTAAAAAAGATTTTATTTATTATTATATGTAAGTACACTGTAGCTGTCTTTAGACACACCAGAGGAGGGCATCAGATCTTATTATGGATGGTTGTGAGCTACTATGTTGCTGGGATTTGAACTCAGGACTTCTGGAAGAGCAGTCAGTGCTCTTAACCGCTGAGCCATCTCTCCAGCCCCCCCTCCTGTCAGTTTTGCTTCTGAAAGCCCTTTCCACTTTATTTTGCTTTTTTGCTAACCTCTATGGGCTTTTCACACAGGCTGTCAGAAGTAGATTGCAGGTTTAAGTTAGGAATCTTTGTTGTGACTCAGCCCTCTCTCAGAAGGCTGAAATAAACTCTTGGGTCTTTGCCAGGTGAGGGGGGAGTCTGGCCAGAGAAGAAGGGTGTCTTTCCTCAGCACCTTCTTTCCTGCCTCTCTCTCCAGCACAAGTATACATCGATCGCAGAGGTCCAGGCACAGATGGAGGAGGAATACCTTCGCTCTCCTCTCTCAGGGGTGAGTTAAGAGACCACAAAGTCCCCAACTGCTCTCAGTCTCTGAGCCGGGCCTGGCCACAAGGCTGCTCCAGGAGTCGGCCTCTCCTTGAAGAGATTGCCATCCATGTCTTCCTTTCAGTCTGTGAATGGCACCTTGAACATAAAACTCAATCTCTCTGTGCTTTGTTTCCTACCTGTGAAAGAAGACCAGCGCTAGACTAAGGCCTTCTCTCTCTGTCATCTACTTGTTAATTTGAGATGTCATCTATTTGTAGCCCGGATGGCCTCAAACACCTTTCCCAACCTTACTGGAGCTGGGTTACAGGTGTTTGCTAGCATGCATGGCTGTGGGACCTCATGAAGAATTAGTTAAATGATTCAGAGTGGCATTCTTGGGATGTCATATGTTTCAGAGCCTCCTGTCAGTATCACCACCGTCACCCTTCACTTTGATACTTAGGGATTCTATTCCAGCCAGCTAGTAAACTGCCTCAGGAGACTGTAGCCTGAGCATGGGTTGTGTGACTTTTGTGTTAAAGGGAGAAGAGGAAGTTGAACAAGTTCCTGCAGAAACCCTCTATCAAGGCTTGCTCCCCAGCCTGCCTCAGTACATGGTGAGTTCTCTGTGTCTGTGGTGAGACCGCGAAGGAGCACGGGCTGCTCTCCTTCCTTCACCCTGCAAGGCTCCTGCCACTTGAGGACCCTCAGGAGTCCCACTTCTCAGGGCTTTGTTGTGGTCCTAGGTTCTGATGCTCACCTGAGTGGTCTATTTTTCCCAGATTGCCCTTCTGAAGATCCTACTGGCAGCAGCTCCCACATCGAAAGCCAAAACAGACTCGATCAACATCCTGGCAGATGTTCTGCCTGAGGAGATGCCGTGAGTATCAGGGCCGTGAGTGGAACAGGTGGAAGCAAGGGTGGAAGGGTGGGGCCAGGAGTTTTCAGGTGAGTCTCCTTCCTTGACCCAGCTTTGCTGCAGGTGAAGCTTAGGGTATTTCTGATTCAGACAAAGGAATCAATTGGATAAGTTTCACTAGTAAGGGAGATGGCTAGGCCTGATGCAACACAGATTGTCACTGAGTGAATTTCTAAGTGAATTAGGTATGCTGGTTTTTCTTTGTAAATAGATGGGCAGTAGACTCTCTCAGAGCCCTTATTCTAGAGCCGTGTGGTTGGCACACCCTGCATAGGATGGGTAGCTCCTGCTCAGTTTGCTGGCCACCACCGAGCCTGTGCCTTTGTGGAGTTTCTCCTACTGGCCAGTCAACTGGCAGGCAGACCCCTGGCAAACGTCTCAGAGGAGAGAGCGAAACTCTTAGCTGTTCTTCCTCTCTGGCTGAAAGGTCTTTTAGTGGAAGAGAACAGCATTGAGGACAGACCCAGGCCCACACCTGATCTGTTGCTTGCCAGGGCTGCCTTGTTCTGAGCTGATCCCCAGGGCTGGTGGTCATAGTGGTGGTAGCCAGGTGAGGGAGAGGCAGGGATTGGCTCATACCAGAGGGAGGTTCACAGAACATTAGGCCATCTTGATAATCCCAGAAATACTGTGTTTCTTCTGAAGATTTGCAGTGAGAAGTCTTGAATTAAGAAACAGGTATAATTCAGTGCTTCCTAAATCCAACTTCAGCACCCCTCACCCCGCCACTGTAGAGTGGAATTTCCCCACATACTGGTGTTCCACAGAATATACTTTGGGGAACTCAGGTTAATAGAGTGGCCAAAGCTTAGGGAGAGTTTGGAAAAGAAAAGTTCACTTTTGGAGGAGAAGCAGAGAAAGGGACTGAGTGTGTATTGGCGGGATGAAAGAAGCTGTTCCCTGCTGGATCACTTGGGAGACAGAACCCTAAGGCTGGCCTCCGAGGTGTCTGTGGGTCGTGGGCCTTTGCCAGAGGGTCCTGAAGCCCATCTCCTCTGTGGACACCTGGGAAGGAGGTACTGTGTGCTGGTGACTCACCCAGGCACTTGTGTTCCTAGCACCACAGTATTGCAGAGCATGAAGCTGGGGGTGGATGTGAACCGCCACAAAGAGGTCATCGTTAAGGCCATTTCTGCCGTGCTGCTGCTGCTGCTCAAGCACTTTAAGTTGAACCACATCTACCAGGTACCTGCAGGATCTGCCTTCCTTCCTGTGCGCTGGGCGGGGCCTCGGGCAGTGCAGCTCCCCTAGCCCAGAGAGTAGGGCTTCACTTCTGAGCCCACTTGATCTCTGCACAGCATTCTAACACGAGGGCCTCCAGCCAAGGCTTTTTATCTCTAGACAAAAGAGAACCGGGGCTGTGCTTATTTTTCTTCTGTTGGTTTCAGTTTGAATACATGGCCCAGCACCTGGTATTTGCCAACTGCATCCCTTTGATCCTGAAGTTCTTCAATCAAAACATCATGTCCTACATCACTGCCAAGAACAGGTGATAAGGACCAGAGACCAAGAAAGGGTGGTGTAGACAGGTGGCAGGACTTCTAGCTGTCTCTCCACTGAGACTATTGAGCAGACTTTTTCTTTAAGCATCTATGGGTTAACATTTTACCAGACCTCAAAAAAGACATAATGAATGACAGAGTGTCAGTTATGGGATTATCTACACTAGTGACCAGGAGGCTCTCACCCTAGGCTCTATAATTACCACTTCTATCCTTCCTCCCTTTCTGCTTCCAGTTCTCTGTACAGAGCTTGGCTTTGTGTACTGTAAAACCTTCTCTGATGATTCTTCTGTACTCTTCACAGCCTCCTTGTGCCCACTGTACCCGGTAGCACCTGCTTGTCAGTGTGAGACATCACAAGGGAATCCAGTTAGCTGTGGCCTCTAAGAGGGCTTGGCATAAATCATTTGTCTTGAGTCCTACCTCCCAGATTCATGTGAAGGGAAAAGCTGCAATAGTGTCTCTACCCCTCACAGTTAGTAATTACATTACATACTCTTTGAGTCACAGAGCAACTGTACATACCATCTTATAGCAGGTATTTCTTCATCTTATAGTCAGGAAAACCAGGTTAGAGCAAGTGAGATACATTGCTCCTTCTTCTTCAGCTCATCACGACTGCTCTGGCAGACCCAGCCTTTGCTCACAGTGAGCACCTGGTCTTTTTGCATTCTGTAGCATTTCCGTCTTGGATTACCCTCACTGCGTGGTGAACGAACTTCCAGAGCTAACTGCAGAGAGTCTGGTGAGTGGCCCAGAACTCCCTGCCTATCCCTTGGTATGAGCATTCCCTCTCCCAACACAAAGAGGTGTCTTCCAGAAGAGGTCACCTTTGGCTTTTAAAGTACCAGAATTAGCCATAGAGTCAGGGAGAGGATGCTGCGGAGCAGAACGATTGGGGATTGGGTGTATGGTTAGTCAGGGCTGCTCACCTAGGATTTGCCCACTCAAGCTGTCTACATCTTCCCACTGAAGTCCGGGCATTCTGTGACAGAATCATTGAGATCAGTCAAGGCCTTTGGACACTGCTGCTGAGCAGCCTGCAGTCGTGATAGTTGTGTTTGTCTCTGGCTTTTCCCTGCAGGAAGCTGGTGACAACAACCAGTTTTGCTGGAGGAATCTCTTTTCTTGCATCAATCTGCTTCGGATTTTGAACAAGCTAACGAAGTGGAAACACTCGAGAACCATGGTGAGTTGGTGCTGCAGCCAGCCTGGGCCATGCCGTGCCCACCTCACCTGGGATGTGGTCCTCAGGGTGGGACTTCCCAGGCAGCATTGTCCTCGTTCAGGTCTGCAGACTTCTGGTTCTCTGATGAGTACAACCAGAAGCTGGAAGAGACTCTCAGGCATGCCCTGAAACAAACCCTCAACCACAGACACTTTTTGATCTTCCTGATCCTGGGTGGGAAGTGATAGACAGGAGTCAGGAGCCACCTTAACCCTGCAATGCCTTTGGAACAAGGAAGGTCCATGAGTTCTCAGAAATTAGATTATAGAGTGAGCCATAATTAGGGTTACAACCTTAGTGGTTTGCCTATAGCTCTGCTTGTCTTAGTGCCTAACACTTCAGGTGCCAGCGAACCAGTGAGTTCAAGAGAAACTGCATGGCTTGTCATCCTGTCTGCTACCCCAGAAGTGCTAAGTGACCATGTAGTGGCACTCACACTTACTGCTTTCTCACCACGGCCACCACCATGGCCACCCAGATGCTGGTGGTGTTCAAGTCGGCACCCATCCTGAAGCGGGCCCTGAAGGTGAAGCAGGCCATGATGCAGCTCTACGTGCTGAAGCTGCTCAAGGTGCAGACCAAGTATTTGGGGCGACAGTGGCGCAAGAGCAACATGAAGACGATGTCTGCCATCTACCAGAAGGTGCGGCACCGGCTGAACGATGACTGGGCGTACGGCAATGGTGAGGCCACATACGACGACACATACGAGTGGGAGAGGGTAGGACAAGGGACGACTTGACTGTGGTACCTTAGTTTTCTCTGCCCTAAGGCACTGAGCAGAGCCGGGATCTAGTTTTAGTGGCTCTGGACAAGACTTTGGGAAGCTACTCAGTATCTGTGTTCATCTGTTTCTCTGTCCCTCCACTCTAAATCCTGTCTTTTCCAGAAATTGCCCTAAGATTCCATCCCCTCTTTATCCCTACTGCAGCTCCCTAGATCTCTAGATCCTCACCGGCTCTGCCTCTAGTTTCTCCCCCACTGTTGGCCTCAGATTTGGCTCCTGTAATCTTTTCAACACACCCATCCTATGCTGTTGCCCCTGAGTAAGATTCCTGTTAGCTTTCTAGTTCCCATAGGAATGAAGTTAAACACTAAGACAGGAGGGGCAATCATTCCCTTCCCTGATCCCAGAGGCTGCAGCTTTCTTTCCAAGCCCGTTGTGTGCTGGTCCCCAGCTTCTGTCACACCCAAGTCTCCAGGACAGAGTGTGAAAGCTCAGTACCCGCTGAGGATGCTCTCAGCAGCTCTGCAGATCCCAGCAGCCACAGATGCCCATGCTCTCCAGTGTGCCCTCTGGGCCTGAGAATACACTGCACAGGTACAGAGGGAACTACACTTGGTCCCTGAGCACTAGCCATGTTGCCTCCTGCTCCTGGGCCTCTGGAGACTGTTGGATCTCTACATCCTCCCAGTCTAACTGTTGTTTACCCGGTGTTGCTGTGCTACACTGTCGCGGTGACATCACTCTGTGACTATGCCTGGCATCTGGGCTCAAGGTGGTGCATGACATTCTGTCATGGAGGTGAGGAGGAGGAGCAGATGATGGAGTCTCGGAGTTATCTCTGTCATCTAGAACCAAGGGGAGACTGTGCTTTAAAAACGAGTTTTCCAGGGCTCTCCTGTCTGTCGACATGTTTTGGGGGAACAAGTCTCTTTCTCAGAGTTGAGGATTTTCTCCTTATATTTGACTATCCTCTCCTGAGGATGGGCTTTGGAGATGATCTTCTGGTTAAAAATCACACTCTTACTCAAGGGGAGCTGCTATAGGGCTGACTCCCTTTCTGCTTTGCCCAGATCTTGATGCCCGGCCATGGGACTTCCAGGCAGAGGAGTGTGCTCTCCGTGCCAACATTGAACGCTTCAATGCCCGGCGCTATGACCGGACCCACAGCAACCCTGACTTCTTGCCAGTGGACAATTGCCTGCAGAGTGTATTGGGCCAGCGGGTAGATCTTCCTGAGGACTTCCAGATGAACTATGACCTATGGCTAGAGAGGGAGGTCTTCTCTAAGCCCATTTCCTGGGAAGAGCTGCTGCAGTGAAGAGGGCTGGAAAAGACCATGATCTGTCTGTCTCATACCTGAGGGACTGTCCTCACCATTGCTGCAGTGCTCCTGTTGCCCTCCAGGTGGCAGCACAGCTCCATTGAGTCCTCCACAGCCTGCCCTGGGCCTGTGAGTGAACCCAGGTTAGCCTCTGGTTGATTCCCAGCATCCTACTCAGGAGCAGTCATCTCCAAGCTGGGATCTACTCTCCCTCCACTTGCCCAGCTTCTACCCTCCTCTCTTGGATATGATCGATTGAAACTCATTTCACAGATAGCCTAGGCTGGGGAAAGCTGAGCCGGGCCTGGCATTCCTTCTCGACAGCAGCTGTATCTTGAGGTCCCGCAGACTCCTGGGCAGCTTTGGCAATGTCAGCTGGTCAGGAAGGAGGGTCCTCTTGAGGGCCAAGAACAGAGTCAGCATCTTGGCTGTGCTCTGGGGCTATCTCGTGCCATCCCAGCATCCTGCTGAGTTCTGTCCAGAAGTGATGGACACACAGCCTCTGCACCCTGGTTTTGGATGTGGTCAAAGGTGGAGTGAGGAGGCTTTCTGAAGCCAGAGGTGCCGGTTTCCTCTCGGTTGCCATGACCTGTAAATATATAAAACTCTGTGTGATCTCTGGTCTCATGGTGGGGTTTTTATTGTGTTTGTGTATTCTGTTTACATTAAAAGAAAGCGAAACTGTCCCTGTCGCCTTGTCTGTAGATTCAGGTTCCGGGGACTGGGGATGTAGCACAGGCACTAGAGTGCTTACTTGGTAGGAAAGAAGCCCTGGGCCTAGTACTACATAGTACTCCGCAGCACCACATAAGCCAGGCATAGTGGTACACACACTTGTAATCTCAGCACTTGAGAGGCGGAAGCAGGCGAATCAGAAGTTCTAGGTCAGCCTTGACTACATAGTTCAAGTTCAGCCTAGGCTATGTAAGATTCTCTCTTAGAAATATGGCCTGAAAATTATCAGTTCTCTCAAGAATCCCTTTCCCCAGCATGATAGGCTACCCAGCTAAGCTCTGGCCTGTCTGCCTTCCTGCCTTTTCTACCTGTTGTAGAGGGAAGGAGGGCTTAGTACTTTGGTCATCTGCCCACATCCGTCTGGGCACATTGCTTTAGGGTTCTGGGTTTGCTGGGGACCAGGGTCCTGACTGCTAGGCTTGCTGTAGTTTCAGTAGAAACGTCAAGTTTCTCAAGATGACATGCCGCAGCTGTCCTCAGCCAAGCCAGTTAGTACTAGGTTTAAGTGAAGTTGGTTGGGTCTTCATTAGGACAGAGGTGTTTGGGACAGGATAGTTGTAGTGTCTCCTATGGCTAAAGGAGAAACAAGGGACACAGATCCATTCAAGTCCTAGAACCTCATTTGACTCAGATATCAGCCTCAGCCTCCTTTTTTTCAGGCTTAACCTCCTTGTGATTTTAGTGATAGGACTGTTCTTTTTCGTAATTCCTAGAAGTTCCCTATAGGCCATATGTATGAGATCTTAAATCTCTAAGGGGAGAGCCTTGACTGAGAAAGGAAAAGTTCCAGGGCAAGCCTGTTTTGTTGGTATTTAGATACAGTGCCTGCTGGGTCTGCGACCTGCTAAGTGCCGGGATGTGCTTTAATGTGGTGGCATGGTTAATAATAGCCAGGTGGAAGGGTCAGAACATGAAAGTCACATAGCCTTATGGGCTGGAAAGTCCCTATAGCTCCCCCCCCCCCGCGCAGTAACCTGCATAGGACAGTGGAGTCTCACCACTCTTGTTTGCATGGTGGATCTGCTGCTACATGCTGGAACAAGAAGTATAGATGCTGAGATTTCTATCTGAGGAAGGTGGGTTCCACGTTCTTAATCCAACATGCATCCAGCTCTCTGAAATTGCTGAGCCTGGTGCTTTGACCTCTCCCACCCTTCTTTGCAGTCATTCCCAGACTCTCTTCTTCCTTGCAGAAGAAAAACAAAACAAAAACCACGAGGCCAGTGAACCAGAGCAGATGAGTCCCTTAATCTTTAGACTCAGTTCCCGGCCCTCAGGAAGAGAGCAGAGCAGCTTCTCCGACTATGGCATGTTACTGTCATGTTCCCTGTAGAACCCAGGTCCTTGTGTGTAAACATCTTGGAGACACCCAGTTTCGGGCTGTTTCATCCGGGTAATGAGATGAACATGAAGACGCTCTGAAAATGGTTGAGTTACACCGAAGGGTCCAGTGCTCTTTAGTGTACCAAGGGATGAATTACCCTGTGGGTCAGTGAACCATGCCAGGAAACTTAGTAAGGTTGAGTGGGTCCAAGACCCCAGCACCCAGGTACCCACCTGAGACAGTAAGGCATCTCTCCGCTCGCTACTAGATTCCTGGCCCAGAACACATGCCACACTTCCCACATAGGAAATGTCACCACACAGTTTGGGCTATGGTGCCATAAGTCACATAGCCCAAAACAGAGTTCTCCATGCCAATGAGGTATCTAGAGGCCCTGAGGGTTTAGCCAATAAGCTTCCCTTCCCAGACATTCCTTCCTCCAGAAGGTATTTACTCTCTGGTTCACCCTGAGGAGTTGGTATGCATCATTTTCCAGGATGAACAGTCAGTAAACAGTATGGATAAACATGGACTGTCTCTTTGATCAAGAACCCCAGTGGGGAGCATGAAGAAAACCTTCACTACCAAGCCGCTGCCTAAATCTCCTCAGAATGCCTGTCTGTGCTCCCAGAAAACAATCACTAAGCTAAGCTGGAGTTCCCTATTTCCCCAGCCGGCCCCGGATCATCTTAGTCCCCAGCCTGCAGGCCCCCAACTCTGTTGCTACCTCCTCTGTGTGGCACCCCAGCAGTGACTGGATTCTCGGAGCCAGGGAACCCCAGCTTCAGCCTCCCACATCCTAGGCTGCAGTTTTCCCACCCCCAGAGCTGTCTCTGCCTCCCCAGAGCCCAGCACCTGACAGGCAGTGTGGGGTAAGCACAGTCTAGCCTTCCCCGCTTTTTGCCTCCCCAGCAGCACTTCCATACCGACCCAGAACCCACTGTTATCCTAAGGCTTGTATCATCTCAAAAGATTCACTATTAGGTGTCTCTACATAGTGATTAGCAATTAACAGAACATCTGTCATACAAGCCCTGTGTGATGGCTCCTCCTCACTGTCAACTTTACTGGATTTAGAAATCACCTAAAAAAGACACACACGTCAGTGTGTGTGTCTGTGAGGACATTTCCAGAGGGGTTTAACCGAGGAAGGAAGGCTTACCCTAAATGTGGGTGGCCCCACCATGTAGGCCGAATAAAGGAAAAGGGGAGAGAGTGCACGAAGCCCCGGTGTTCATCTGTTTTCTGTGAACGACAGAATGTGACCAGCTGCCCCACACTCCATTCACCATGCCTCCTTCATGATGGCTGTATCCCCTAAAACTAGGAGCCAGACAAGCCCTTCTTTAAGTCGCTTTAGCCATATATGTTGCCACAGCAACAAGGGACGGATCAAATGTACCATGACAAGTAAATGCTACCGCACTCCCCGTTTTGTAGACGGGCAAACCAGTACTGAAAGGGTGAAGAACTTGCCCAAGGGCACACAAGGGCACACAGAAATAAGGGGATGAGCCAGGATTCAAACACAGTCTCCCCGGTAAACACATCCTCCCTGCTCCCACCCTCTTAATCATTGCCATCCCTGGGCACTGAGAGCCACTGCTCAGTTGTTCATTTGTAAGCCATACTTGCTTGGTATTGGCTCTGGCATGGTCCCTCGTGCAGAAGATTCATGGCAAATGTCCCTTGCTTTAGGCCCTAACTGGGCCACCCAGGCTTAGCCTTGTCTTAGCTATTGGCTAACCTTTAGTGTCCCCTCAAAGGAACTTGGATGACTGCTGTGCTTTTGTGTTTTGGTTTGGTTTTATTTGACACATTAGTGGTTGAATCCAGGGCTTTATACACACGGAGGCGAGCGCTCTGCCGCTGGGATCTGTCCCCAGCACCCTCTGCTTTTTATTTTGAGGCAATGTCTCAGTAACTCTACCCAGACTGGCCTTGAACTGACTTGTAACCCAGCAAGACTTTGACTTTGTAATCCCCCTGCCTCAGCTTTCCAAATAACTGGGATTACAAGTGTGTGCCATTTGGTCCAGCTTTGAGCCTCACTTTATGCCTTTCCTGGTCTCTGAGGACTCCTGAGTTAGCTAGCTACCTCGGATGTACATGTTGATTGAGCTTATCTTCCTGCCCGTTGTGTAATAAACTGATTACCGTCACGGTAGCTGCTCTCTTCATCTGACACTTGGCACAGACAGCCTTAGGCTGCTGCTCTGAAAAGGGGTGCACTCCCTTGGGAGTCAGATAACCTTGACTCTTCCCCCTCCCCACACCCCACCTTCTGAGACAGGGTCTCACGGTGTAGATGGTCTCACTGTGTAGTCTTGGTGACCTGGAGCTAACATCATCATAGCTCGACAATCCTCTCAAGTGCTGGATGAAAACTGTGTGGTACTACACCCAGCTATCCCTGACGTTAATCTAAGCCTTTACCTAGACTCACTAAATATCTTGGAGTTAAATGTCACTCCAAGCCTCAGCTGGCTTCTCTGTAATGTCTGCCTGGATGATAGATAGCCCTGTTGCTAAGGCTGAACAAGGTAATGGGGTGTAAGAGTCTCATACCTGGCTGACAAGGGACAACTGTAACCATTAGCATTGCTGATACCCTTCTAATTCTGACCTGTGAATTTGCATACACTTCCTGTGTCTCCTAGAACAAAAATCCTCTAAGGGTTGAACCTCCTGGCATCCTCTGCTCTGGACCAGGTGCTGTCCTAGGTGCCTTGAAGGTCCAAGTGAAGAGGATATCACAGTCTACCACTTCCATCCACAGGGCCCACCATGAGCCCCCCAAGTCCCAGTCCATGCCTTCCTCCTGGACAAGAGACTGGGCTGGGGGAGCTTCCAGTCATGGAGTGGGAAGGGAACCACAGAAGCTGGGGTGTCAGGGAAATGGCTGCTCAAGTCCTGCCTTGGCTGGGCTCTGTGTATGCCTGGGGCTGCAGAGTGTCTGTACACTGGGTTGTAACTCAGGTTGATGTGTTGCTGGCTGAGGAAGGTGGAGAAGAAGCAGTAAATGCCTCTGATGGGACAGAGTCTCTACCACTGACTGGCGCAGAAGCCTGGACGAATGGGTTGCCCTGGCCAGGGCCTTGCAATTCTCCTGTGGAGTCAATGTGCACGCCACAATTGAGATTTAAATGTAGAATCTAAGACCTTCCTACCTCCGTCTCTTCAACATACCCTGCTGATGTACATCACCACAACTGACATAAGACTTGATTCTTTGGATGGCTCTCATGGGACCTAGAAGGCCCTCAGCAAAGACACACTGTGTGCAACAACTCTCCTGAAATTGGGATTCCAGGTGGATCCACTTCTGTTTCCCTGCCCAGGAGTGAGCAGAACTCCCAGCCTGACCTTGGTAAACTACAGGATCGGGGGGTGGGGGGGGGTGTTGGGAGTGGCGCGAGGGGGCGGGGGCGGGGGGGGGAGGACAGGATAACCTCTAGAATGAACTTGGAGGCAGGGTATCAGGAGACCCCGGGGGCTGTGTCTTAAAGGCATGGAGGAGGAGGGGAACATGGCTAATGGGAAGCAGGTGAGGGGCTGTCTGTGCCCTAGCCAGGGGACAGACTGGCTGGGATGACCCAGTCAGTGGGAGGATCTGTCAGCTCACAGATAATCCCAGGAGACAGGCTCCGGGGTGCCCATTCGTATTCATTATGTGTGAAGTGGGCGGTTGTAAAGTTAGCTTTCTCTTCATTTAGTTGTCACTGGACAGAAAAATATGAGCTGTGGGCAGATGCACCTGGATGGGAGCCAGTAGCCAGCATCCGGTCTCCTTGTGCCCGCGCCACCATCCCTTTTCGGTTGATGCCCATGGCCTTTGTGGAATCTACCACTCTTGCTGACTTCATGTTGGACTCGATGTCATCTGTCTGGTCACCTTCCTATTTCAGACCCCTTTGCTTGGGAGTCACAGAGTCTCTCCTTCCATCTTTCTATCTTTCTGAACTAGGAGATGAGAAGCTGTGTGCTCCCTAACCAGTGGTACCCCTGGCATAGCACAATGCCCACCGAACTAGGAGTAAGACTTTAACACGTTTCTAGAACTGCATCTGTGGTCAGTACCATCCCACAGGCTGGAGTCGCAGACTGAAAATAAGAAAAGCAAGCTGAATGGCAGAGTGTGTCTGTCTTCCTGACTGTGAACCCAATGTGACCAGCTGCCTCACCTTCTGGCTGCCATGCTTCCTCCAGAACGGTGTACTATGCCTTTAAAAACTGTTCCATGAGCCAGAATACAGTCTTCCTTCCTTAAGTTGCTTCTGTTGTGTATTCTGTCACAGCAAGAGATCCAACTGATACAAGTAGCTCTCTGGCTTGGCTAAAAGTTCACTGCCCATTCTGTGGGTGAAGACATTTCTAATGAACTGGTGTGTACCCTGGAATTAGAGATAGGGACTTGAGCCCTGATTCCCTTACAGACCAGTGGGTAAATGTCTAGGTGGCTTATCAGTGGTCATTCTAGACGGTATTCTCTTTCTACCAGGGTCAGGATAGAAAAGGCAGAAGTTGCCAGTGGCCTTCTCTTCACCAGTTTGTGAAAAGAAGAAAGAAGGATGATATGGAGGCCCTATGGAGGTGCACGGCCACCTTACAGTAGCTGTCTTGGCTAGGGAATCGGATAGAAGACTTGGTTCCTGCTTGGGAACTTTGTCTGTGCCTGAAAGATGAGGTGAGGGGTGGGGGATGGCTGGGCTGAGCTGAGTGGAATTCTTCCGAGCAATGTGGTTGTGTTTACTGGGAGGGTGGGAGGGCCAGGCCTGCTTTTTGCCTGCCTTCCAGGCTCCAGAGATAAGGCAGAAAGTGGGAATGAGGGAGAGAATGGGTAATACTCGAAAACCACAAGAAAGAGTTCTGGCTTTCGTCTCTGCCCCATAGCTCAGACATGCTCTCTGGGGCATCTGGGAGAAGACAGCTGCCCCACCCCCCAGCACTTGGGGTCCCAGCCCACAGGCACTCAAAACCTCCATACGATTGCTGTCCCTCCATTCTCTCCGTGGTCAGTTCAACCACAAGATTACTCTCATTCCCGCCCCCAAATTTCCCTGCCAAATAAGTCCCACACTAGAGGCTCTCAGGACCTGCCAAAGCTAAGCCCATGCAGGTGAAAGAGCCAGGCATGGCACACTTTGACCTTGAGGGTTCTGCACTGACTCTATACCTTTTATTATAGGCTCCTGGATTCTTGCTATCCCTGCAGGAGAGCTTGGCCCAACATAGATCCTATATACAACTCAGCCCTAAAGCAACAGAGGACCACACCCCTGGGGATAGACAGCCTAGAATGGAAAACACTATTGTGTTTATTACTATGCTAAGCAGCACACTACAACAAAACAAAAGTATCTTTACAAAAATCAGGGTCTGGGGATCAGGGGCTCAGAAACTGGAAAAATTTTTTTTTATTTTGATCGATGTCCAATATGGTTTTCATGGCATATCCCTGATCCCATGAAAGCAAATCCAAATATTTAATGTTTGGTGGAATTCCTTCTCCCTACTTGGAGAAAATGACTTTATAGTATCTCTGTAGACTAGCACAGGGCAGAAGTGAGGGATGCTTGGAACAGAGGAGACCCCCCACCTATTATTGAGCTGACCTTCACCGTCTGGGATCTTGTCAGTCCCAGGAGCTGAGCGCACCGCCCCCTGGTGGTAGGAAGGCAAAAGTGAGGCCAGCCCTAAGAACCACAGAGAGCACCTCCCTGTTTAGTCTTCACCCTCCTCCCATCTTCCTGGGCTCCCTGGACTTAGAAACAGTCTTTGGAAAACAGGGGGCATCTGTCACCTTTTCTCCAGCCCAATTTAAATGAGGGGACCCATTCTATAAGGAGGAGTCCTACCTGCTTTGAAATCCCTGTCTCCTAGGCAGCCCCACCTATTTTAAGAAATAAGACCCTGTAGCCTGTTCCCTGCAGGAGGCTGAGGGTCCCAGCTCCTCTCCCAAGCTTCCGGAACCACCCAGGTTATGGAGGTAAAAGGGTTTGCTGTTTGGTGTCCAGGTAGAGATGGGCTAGGAGCAGGTCAGAGAAGAAAGAGAAGTGGACAGCTCAGTCTGTGCCCATGTAACCCATCACGTGGTCCAGTTCAGCAGGCCAGGGGGCTCTTTGGGCTTCATCCTGAGCGAAACGAGGCTTGGGGACTTGTAGTCGCCATCTGGAGAAGGCTCAAAGCTGTGCCCTCCCAGGGCAGGAGGGAAACCATGGATGGAATAGATGCCAGGGTGGGCTGCAGGGGAGGCTGGCACTCCCATGAAGCCAGCCACATTTCCATGGGAGTGGGAGTATGGGGACATGCATGGAGAGGGGATACCCTCTGGAGACATGAGGCAGGGCCCCCCTGGGCTTCCAGACCCTGGACTGGGCCACAGGGAGTTCTGCAGCTGAAAAGAGAAGGGAAAAGAAGAGATATGAGCTACTTGCCCTACCCTGGTGGCTCCTTCCTTGTTCTTGAAGCCTCAAAAGCTTTCTAGAAATCTCCACTTGGTCCAGACCCACCCCTCCCCAACTCTGGCATCAAGGGTGTCCCAGCCATGGCTTCTCAGAACTACACTTTCTTCTTTGATTTTTCTCTGTTCTGTATGTACCAGAGTGGGCAATAGCCCTGTTCTGTGGAGGAAGAAGTGATTTGCCCACATAACGCAGTACCCAGACTCTACAGGCTCCTTTCCTCCTCCAGAGTACATGTTCTCACTGGCAACCCCACCGGTCAGGAGCAGGTCTTGAAGAAAGGTGGGACTGAAGGTCTCACCTGAGGATGGCTGTCAGTTCTGGGCAGTACAGAGATGTCATAGGCTGTAGTGAAGGGGTTCCGCCCTTCCTGCATCTTCCCATAACGCTTCCGCCACTTGGCTCTTCGGTTCTGGAACCAGACCTGGGGACCATTAGGAAGGGTTAAAGGGGTGCAGGAGCAGCCCTGAGGCCTGAGGCCTAAGGGGTGAGGGCAATCACTGAGCCCTTTCCTACAATCTAGATCCAAGCCACAGGACCCCAAGTGGCAAGAGCTTAGAAATCCACAGTTCCCAGGGCCGAGAGAGCCTGGGAGATGCCCAATCCTAGCGCAGTATAATTGGCCCCAGAGCCCCCAGCAACCATTCCCTAGGCTGAGTCACTCTCTTCATCTCCAACTTGGCTAGCTCTTTTCACAATGTTGTAGGGGAAGGGGGGTTGTGAGCCTCAGGAGCCCAGGATACCTCTTAGGTGTGTGCCAGTGTGTGAGTGAGTCTTGTCCTCTTGGCTTCTCTGACTGATCTGCCTTGTAGCATGCTCTTCAGGTCCTGTTTAACCCCTCAGTGGTTCCCTGGAACACCTGGCCTAGAGCCCAGTTCCTAGCAAGGCAACCTAGGTCTGGCCCCACCCTTGTCACAGTCTCATGTCTAGCCAGGCAACAGCACTTGGTTCTTCCTAGGTGACTCCCAAACTCCCACCCATGCCTCTTTTAAGATACCTGTTGTCTCACCTGTGAGTAAGCTTCCATTTCCTGGGCTACCCATCTCTTCAACATCCGCTGGGTTCTTACACAGGACCTCTATAATGTCCGCTTCTCAGTACACTCATCCCACTCTGTGCCCATGATCTCTTGAGAACTTACTTCTCAATCATTTATGAGTTCTTGGCAGGTCTCTCTCTCTCTCTCTCTCTCTCTCTCTGTGTGTGTGTATGTGATGTATTTTATACACATCTGAGTGTATGTGTGATGAATTTGGCATATACCTGATCCAATTTCATTTATTTGTATTGGTATGTATGGTTTTATTTCTTTCATTAAAAAAAAAAAGACTGTGTCAGATGTTGAGAATATCAAAACCAAGCCAAGGTGAGTGTAATGGTGTATGTTTGTAATCCCAGAACTTGGGAAGTGGAGGCTAGAGGATTAGGGGTTCAAGGCCAGCTTCAGCCACATATTGAGTTTGAAGCCAGCCTAAGGTACATGGAACCCCGCCAATCCAAAACCAAAGCCCAAATCAACCACACCAGTGACACACAAACCAACTGCTGTTTTCTAGGAATCCAACTAGAAATAAACAAAACAAAACCTGTGCCGGTGTTTATATGTGTGTAAGGGCCTCCTACCCTGTCTGGGATGAGAACACCTCAGCCTTCATCTATTCCTTGCTTCATGGTCACTGCCACTCACCGAGGTCAGTAACTTGAGAGCTAAGAAGAGGCTGTGCATCTTGCTGTTCTCTTAGCTTCCAGGTTGTTGTGATGCCAGGGCAAGCCTGGCCAGGGTCCAGACTTGCCTCTCCCCGCTCCTCAGGCAGACAGGCCTCTATTGAGAGTCACTTTCCTGTCACCACCCATTTCCCCTGGAACCTCTCCACAGTGGCCCTCTTCCAGGGCTGGGGACTTGCCCTCTCCATTGTCCCATGTGTGGTCTTAATTAGTCCTCTTCATGGGGTGGAGTTTATGGTGAGCGTCATGCTCCTGTCAGAGAAAAACCTCCCTACTCTCTAGGGCCTTGGTGGTTGGGGAGGCTTCTGGACTGGGTTTGGGAGTCTCGTGACTACCATTGTATTCTTCCAGGGTCGAAAAGGCCTGGGTCGAGCTGGGCCTGGTGGCTAATGCCTATGACATGTTCATGCCAGCCCTCAGGGGGCTAAGATAGGAGGGTCTTTAGTTTGAGGTCAGCCAAATGAATCCTGGAACAGCCTAGGTTCTAAACAGAATGAGACCCTATTTCCAAATTAAAATAAAAAGAAAAGGGAAAATACGGGGAGGAACTAGGAGGCGATGGGGAGAGCTTAGGAAAGGAGAGGGAGGGCCTAGGAGAGGACAGAGTGAGAAAAGTGTGCACCCCCAAAACACACACTCATCTTGCACTTTCACCAGGAAGAGGAATTCAGAAACCACCCCAACATAACATTCCCGAGACTCCCTGTTCTCAACTCCCTTGGCTTATAAAATTCGGGGTTGTTCTCATAGCTCAGAGAACCATGACGGACAGTCACAGAGGACAGTTTGAGCTGCCACCTAGATAGATAGGACAGGAAAACCAGAGGACACAGCAGAGAAGAGGAAACAACCAAAGCTCCTCTGGTCCTGTTGTGGATCTGGTTGTCAGGCCTGTTTGATAGATAGTTCTGGCTTCTGTAGAGTGGTCTGTGGGGCCCCTTAGTCTGCTAGAGCTGGCCTCCACTCTAGCATCTTCCCAAGAGTCTGTGGAAGCGGCCCATCAGGGAAAGGCTAACAGGAGCTTCACCCCTCCTCTTCCCTGAGGGTAGGAGCAGTGGGTTCCTCTGCCAAGACAGCCACCTCACCTTTCTCTAGAACCCCAAACACACTTCCAGTGCCTTCTTTTCTGCCACTGGGGAGCCTGTTCTGACTACACCATGCACAAGACAAGGTCACACATGCTCAGTCTTTCTCTTGCCTCTCCTTCACAGGCTGGCTGGCCACCCTCCTGCTCTCTATCACTTCTGACGCGGTTGGCCATAGCTTTCCTTCTCTCATTCTGAGCATCCACCCACCCATCTCTCGCCCTTTCTAATTAATTGGCCGGGTTCCCTACCACACAAAGTAGTGACCTTAGGCAAAGACCTTAAGGATTTTTCTCTGTGCAGAAGGACTTGTTGAGGTAGGGAAGGGTTTCAGGTCAAGTTCTCCTAACTAAAGCTGCTTGTATGTCCCCTTCAGTGACCCTCCCGTCCTGGCCAGCCACCTTAGAAGTAACACATTAAGCACTTACTTCTTCCAAAATGCTGCTCAACTGGTGACCCTCAAGGACTCTCTTGCTTGCTACTGGTACCCCCTTTACCAAATGTAGGCGACAGAAATCCATTGAGTGGCATAATTCAAATCCCCTGGCTAGCTAATAAAAGAGTAGAGGGCCCCTAGACAGATATTTGGACTCCAAGAGGCTACTACCCACGAGCCTGTGCCTAAGCCTTGACCCAATGACATATTTTGTTAGGAATACAGAAAAGTCTGTGGCCACAGCAGAGCTGAGCCTGAAGGCTGAGCTCCAAGAGGCCAGGTGCCAGCAGAGCCTGGGCCAGGCAGCCTTGTGGGACACTCCTGCCCACCGCTCCTAGCTCTTCCATAATCTGGTCCATGGGCTGAGTGTAGCAGTCTGAGAGTCTGGCGCCCACCATGCCCTCACCTGTACCCTGGCCTCAGTCAGGTCTGTTCGCAAAGCCAGCTGCTCCCGAGCATACACGTCAGGGTAGTGGGTTTTCTGGAAGACTTTCTCCAGCTCTTCCAGCTGGAACGTGCTGAAGGTTGTGCGGTTCCGGCGCTTCTTGCTCTTGGTCTTGGCCAACTCCATGGAGTCGGGGAGTCCCGGGGAAAGAGGGACACTCAGGCTGGCCAGGCAGGGGCCCGGGGAAGCTTGCACATTAGAGGGTCCGTCCCTGGGACCCCCTCGGCAATCCACTGGCAGCTGGGGGAAGCTGGCAGCTTTGGAGGCCTTCTCCTCAGCTGCAATGGAAACAGAAAGGAGGATGGAAACCTAGCAGAGGGTTTTGTGGGTGGGATAGAGGGAGGGAAAGAGCACTGAAGCTTCAGTCTCCGCCTCCTCCCCCCTTCCCCTTCCCTTCCTCCTGGCAGCCACCCTCCCTGGGAGCCTGGCATTCAGAGGCCTGACTGCTGAGCCTCCAGCTGGGGAGGGGGCCCTAGGGAGCCACATGCTCTGTGGTCTGGGAAGATGTGATGGGGCCAGAGGAGAGGTTCATTTCGGGGAAGTGCTCTGTGGTGGTGTGCCCCACAGGGTATGGAGGTGCCAGGATTGGCGCCACGGCAGGGACTGCCACCCTGGCAGGGCCAAGAGTGGGGACAGGGGTTAAGGATGGCGTGGTTGACATCTCCCACCCCTTCTAGAGTGCCCTCTTGTTCTGGCTGTGCTGGACTTGGTTCCCAGGCCCTCAGGCTCATGCCTCTGCTACCAGATCCAGGCAGGCATGGACAGAGCAGCACAGACCACCTCTGGCTGCTTGCCCTGCGCTGCCTCGTTCTTTGAAGGCCAAGTCTCACATCAATGTTCATTTTCCCAACTCTGAGGCAGAAGGGCAAGCCAGGCCAATGATGTTTTCATAAGGAATCACCTGTCCTCGTTCATCCTAAAGTTGTGCCGTCTGGGTGAGAACTGAATGAAGCTCTAGCATAAAAGGTAGAAGCCAGAGAGGCTGGGCTTTAGAGGAGTTAGTGAGGTACCCCAGCTCCCTTTCCTGATTACCCTCAGTGCTGTCTGCCCCTCCCACCTCAGTAGTTTCTGACTGCTTCCTCATCACCTCCATTAACCCTCAGGGAGAGTTCCAGAGCAGGCTGGGAACAGTCTCCAGCAGCCTCACTCTGATATGATGTCACTCAGGAACCCCATATGACTGACCTGGCATGATGAAAAATGGGTCACCATGATCATCCCCTACCTTTCCCCTCTGGAAAGGACCCCCCAGCAATGTCCCCATAAAGTTCTTCCTTAACAGTCCTTAACAGGGATGGGAGCCACTAAGCCACAAAGATGCCCTGCTGACTCAGAGGGCCTCTTCTATGGCCCCAGGCCCATCTCCAATGGGGGCCTGGTCCCCAGGAGGCCTAGTTAGCTGTCACCAAAGAAGCAGTTTCCTTCTCGGGACTCAGTGTGTGTGGAGGGGTACACAGAGTCAGATGAGCCCCTGTCTGGAGGGCAGGTTGGTAGTCTTTTTCAGCTGGAAAGTGGTCAGTGACCTCTCTGGGCCACCCAGACTGTGCAATAAGCCTTCCTATGTGTGTCCTCAAGACCTGGGAGAGTCCAGCAAGGCCTGCTCTGGCTACCCCAGCCTGTAGCAACAATCTCCTTCATGACCCACAGGCAACTCAAGGAGGAATCTCCCGGGGGCCCCTTACATTCCATTCTCCATCACCACAGTTTGGTTGGAGAGGCAGTCCTGTTTGCTAGGACAGACAGATGGACGACGTCAAACAAACAAAAGAAATGGTCAGAGCGGAGAGCCTGGAATGGTTCACCCAAGAGATATCGGGTCCTCAAAATGGCAGGGAAGAGCCTTGGTGTCCTGGATTCTCAGGGAGATGAAGATGGACTTCAGGCAGAAATGGGTGAGAGAAATTCAAGGCAGGGGCTTAAGGGTACTAACCCCTCCACACAGAGCTCCCCATGGTCCAGACCCTGGTTTTTCTGCTTCCTTACCCTTAATTTCTGTTCTCATAAGATCCTGCTCAGAAAGAATACTCAACTCTAGGTCCCAGGCACTTGCTTTTCCTAACTGTGAGCCCATAAGCAGATAAAGCCAAGAGATCAAAACACAATACATCAGCTATCCCCCTCCAAAAGCAGCTAAGCCTGCTGGCCTCTGCTCCTCTCTCAAGTCTGCTCCCTCTACATTTCTCCCCAAGGGACAGACAACTGCTTTCCTCTTTGTTAGTTTCCCTAAAACCTCCCTGGTCTAACTGGAGGACTCTGAGGATAGGGCCCCTTTTCAGAGGTTCCCAAGCAGCCTACTGAGTAGTAAGGCCCAGGGAGAGCAGAGACAAAAGGGAAATGAAGCCAGCAGGCCAAGTTTAAGCTTGCCAGGGGAAGGTTGCTCTGTTAAGGAGGGCCCATTTGAGGTTTGAACTTTTGTTGTTACTACACCAGTCTGGGGGTGGTCCAGAGAGTACTGAAGTTGGTTGTTGGCCACTGGGAGTCTTTACAACCGCAGGAATGCAATAGTGCTCTGTAGGAGTGAAATCCAGGTGCAAGGGCTGGGACCTCTAACATGTCAACAGGGGGCAGATTCTTTATCTCCGACCTTTCCTTCAAATCCGTGCATCCAGGACGGGGAGAATCTCACCACAGCCCTATCACATGCTGTCTCAAAGCCACATAAGCTTGGTCCTCTCCTGGCTGCTTCAAAGTTCCGATTTGTGGCACTCACCGTTGTCGCAGAATCAGCCACCGAGCTTTCAGCTTTCATGGCAGTCCTACTCTTAGGGTGTGCTGTTTTCTGTCCGTGCTGGGGTCGCTAAATGAGCCATAGTAGGCTCTGAAGCCCCGGCTTCCTTAGCTCTGACCGCGGCTTTAGTGGAAGACCTTAAGTCCTTAGTAAGCGCCAAGCACAGGGACGCCAGCGAGGCGGTGGTGATCTCCTTAGAGGTTCTTAGTCAAGGACTTAAATTCTCCGGGGTCGGCTGGGTCTTAGGGCTATGGATCTTCACCGAGGCAGGTGTGCAGAACTCCAGCAGGAATCTTTCGTTCCCAATGTCAGTCAGCCAGCTAGAGACAAAAATGGAGGAGCCAGGAGGAACCATCCCTGCACTCATAGCTGCTGAGGAGGGTGCATAGGTGACTGGAAAGGACGAATTAAGGTCCTCTTAAGGAGAAGGACAGGGTGCAAAATGTGGCCAAGGGCTGCGGGGTGCGGGCGCGGGCGCGGGACGGGAGAGAAACGATGTACGCCAGGCCCCCCGCGCAAAAAGCCGGGTCTCAGCACAGACCTGCCAAGGTTCGGAGATCGATATTTTAAAGGCAGGGATATTAGGATGTGGGTGTGCGTATGGGGGTTATCTTTACTAAGAATCCCTCGTGCAACCAAGACTAGGGTAGAAAAGCTCCAGCCGATGCTGGAGCAGCGGCCAGGATTCCAGTTTAGGCTTGAGCTCGTTCGGCTGCGCCTTCTTTGCGTTTGGCCTGAATCGTTAATTTTCATAAACGTGTTCATATTTTGGTGTGCTCTATCCTTTTAGGAAATGCCCTCTTCCTTCCTTCCTTCCTTCCTTCCTTCCTTCCTTCCTTCCTTCCTTCTTTCCTTCCTTCCTTCTTTCCTTCCTTCGTGTTCTCTCTCTCTTCTTTTCCTTCCTCATTTACCCGCTTCGTTCGATCTGCTGTTCGCTCTTTTCGTTCGTCTATTTGTTTATTTACTCTTTTTCGTTCCTCTCCCCATTTCACCGACGGACTTGGGCTAGTTACCTTTGTTCTTCAGACTGTAATCCGTTGTTTTGTTCAATTCCCCCCTCTCCCCTTGGGCTGATTGCATCCTTTGGCTTTCTTTCGTCTCGTTTCGTTGCGACAACAGACTCACTGTCCGCCGATTCAATCCCACTCCTTTTCGTAGTGCGATCAGACCCACGGCTGTCCAAGAACCCGAACAGTCGGTGCAAGAGGCTGCGCAGCGGCGGGGACACTGGACTGCGGTGGGGTGTTGCGGGGCACGATCCCAACCCAGACGGCTACCTGTCCCTGGCGGTGCTCTGGGCGCTGCGTGGCTGCCGCCGTCTGGCAGGGATCAGAGGAGCCAGGCCAACTGCTTCTCATTAAGTCCCAACTGTGGTTTTTATCAGGAGAGCCTTTTTCAAACCGCATTAGACGCGAAGCTCCGCGGACTTGCTCATTTCCTCCGATGACCCCAACACACCTCCCGGGCCTCCCCTGCACACTCCCGCCACCCGGACGGGACGAAGCCAGAAGCTGCTCGCTGCCCAGCCTCTCTGAGGAGGCCGGCGAGGAGCAGGCGATTGCCGCATTGGCGGATCTCCCGGGATCTAGTTTTGGGTCTAGGCTACGAAATGTGGCTGCATACGAGGGGTGGGCGTGGGTGCTGAGCCACTCGTGGGTCAGCGAGTATAGTGGGCGGCAAACCAGTCTTGGCAGGCCCTGCCACTCAGGCGCATTCTCAGATAATGGTACGGTCCGACCCGCCTTAGCACACAGGGCACGGTCCCCAGAGCGGGATGCGCCCTGGGATTTAGGATAGTTTGGGACAGCTTCCGACGGCTCAGCGGTGATGATTCGGTGCCGAGATGCCAACAGCAAGAAGGGTAGCCATTCCCGTGGCGACGGGGAGGCCAAGTTAATCTGAGAAACAAGAACATAGTTATTTGATCTTGAAGACAGTCCCAGTTCTGAGGGGGAGCAGCCACCGCCACTCTGCGGAGCGACTAAGGGCATCAGAAAACCTTTTCCTGCAGAGGCTGGGCCGGAGGACGAGAGCTGGGTAAGTCCAGGTCACAGCCTTTCCTTCGCTGAGTCCAGCTTGGCCACTAAGTCGAGGCCCAGCCTCTACGCCCTCAGCGGGCGCCATGCACAAAAGCAGAACTCTTCTCTCCCAGCTTTGGGGCCCAGTTAGGCTCCCGGGCCCTCCACCCAGTCCTCTCTTCTGGGTCGGTGGCAGAGAGGCTCGGCTCCGGATGAGCGCGATCTCTCCTCCCAGGTTCAATCGCCTTGGGGGTCGGAATGGGCCCAAGATCGTCCCTACTCCACCCTCCTTTGACCTCCCGCCTCCCATTGCCTCTGTTGGCCGGGGACACAGGCGATTCTGCGGTCCCCAATGCCCTGGCCTTGCCCGGCCAGGCCAGCAGCGATCTAGCGAGGGAATCGTGGAAAATGCGAGATGTACCCAAAGTTAAGAAGCAAGAAAGCGGGAGAGTCGGGAAGACCAGGAAGGGCTGGGGATAAGAACGACATGGGGTTCCACAACCACCCCCCCGACCCCCGGCGTGTTACCTTCCGCGGAGCCCTCATAGAAGTGGCCGCCGTTGAGCACCGGGCCTGGCCCGAGGTCCTGCAGGTACTTGGCGGGAGGCTTGGCGGGCTCTGGGAGGTAGGGTTCCAGGGGCCCACAGGCCGGGAAGCGGCTCAGGCGTGGACCGCGGGGTGGCGCGGGGTGCAGGTGAGGCGCAGCATCGGGAGTCCCCTGGGGACCCGGAGCCTCGTCCCCCGCGGCCGCGTAAGGACCGGCTGCCGGCCCCACGGCGAAAGGCGCGCAGCGCTCGGGGTCCATGCCGGCTCGGGCTCACAGGCCGCCGGAGCTCCGGGGCTCCCGCTAACCCGCGCGGCCTGTGAGCGCCTGCCAAGGGGGAGGGACCTGGGCTCGGGGGCGCGGAGCCCCCGGGAGCGGCGCGCGCCGCGGGGGGTGGGGGGCAGGAGAGGGGGCCGCGCCTCTGACTTAATGCTGGAACCATCCACGTCACGTGCGGCCCCGTGCGGGTTAACCCCTCGGAGCCCAGGAACACCCCCACCCCACCCCATTCACCCCGAGTCTGGTATCACAAGCAGTTGGAAGAGAAGAGAGGGAAGCTGCTTCCTTTCGAGGGCAGGATCCCTTTTGTCTAGCAGTCGGGTGAGTCCTTGGCTCTGAGCTGCACCCCCAAGTCCTGATATCCATCTTAGTGACTCTTGGCCCTGGGAAGGTGAAACGGTGAGGGCAGACATCCTCCCCCACCCCCGCACCCTCCCCCATCCCTCCTCCAACATTCTCTTTGAGGCCTGATCTGACATCAGTCTGAGAAGAGAGGCCTCTACTGTGGTAGAGTTTCCCCTTCACCTTGCTCGGTTTATTTTTGATGGTAGCTGGAAAAAAGCAAGGGCATCTCCCTTAGACACTTGTTTTGCCTGGACATCCTAGAGACTGGACACTGTGGAAACAGCGGGGGGTTTGGGAGCTTGGGCCTTAATACTGTCATTGATTATCTGTGATTTGAACCTCTCACTTAGTGTTTTCAACTGGACTGTGGTCCGTCTACATTTGGTGGTGAGTTCCAAAGCCCAGGCAGGCCAGAGCAGACAGAGAGATCTCTAGGTTTCTCAGTGGTCTGCCCAGGTAGCTTTTTGGGTCAGCTATGGAAAGGCAGAAGGGTCATTGTCCTTCTGAGCAGCATGAACTGAATGTCATTCAGATCCACTGCAAATGAACTGCTTCAGGCTTGCTATTTTAGACATAGCGAGGGTAGGATTGCATCTCCCAAGAGGTGAGCCTCCTCGACCCAGAGGAAGCCTTGGATTAGGGTATAGCTTAGCCTTTCTGAAACTGAATAATCCTTACTGTGCCTAAGATCTGGGAAGACATACCAGAGGTCCTTTGGACCTGAGCTTAAAGATCCCTTAGGTCCGGGTTAAAAAACATTTATATTTTTAGGACCCCTGGAGATTAGCGAGAGGGGCAGGGAGTCAAACATCATTTGTATTCTATTTGAATTCTCATTTTAAAAAGGAATCTAAGAGGCCTGGTGTGAACACCTCCCTCTTCCGTTGGAGGCTTAGAGGAGGTTTCTTGGCTGTCCTCAGCCAGAGTTGGGCTGTAAATCAAGGCCAAACAGGAACCAGAAGCCTTGCATCTCACAAGGAGTCATTAAGCCGTTATTAAACATACCGTAACTTTTCTGAAGCCTTATTGGCTTAAACACCACATTGGAGGTATTATGGCCATTAGGGCCCCTAATCACAGACTGCAGGCTGGGCAGAGATGGGAGCACCTGGGGCTGATATTTCCAACTAGAGAAGCCTGGCTTAAAATGAGGTTTTTCCCTCTGCCTCTACCAGAGGGGAGTCCACTGGCTCTCAGCTGTGGACACTGCTGAACTGATTATTAATAAAAGGTTTTCCATAATTGTCAACGAGGTAGTGTTGACTGTCTAGAAGGTTGTATCATTTCAGGGCATCTAATCAACAAAGTTACCAAGCAGCTTAATTTGGAGGATAAAAGTATGACACAAGATCAATGCTATCAACAAATTAAACAAGGCAGCTTGGATTAAACACTGGGCCTTTTGCTCTAGGTGCCTCCGTTTTCTTGTCATAAAAATGGGTCTTGTACCTATAGACTGGGTATTTGAGAATCACTAGTATTTTGCCATACCATGTTAACTTAATGACAGTGGTGATTTCTCAAGAAAATGGGAACCCAGATTTCAGGGTTCTATCACTGAATCTATGGAAGTCTCTTGACTTCAGATTAAATGGCCCTGACACTGGAGCTGAACAAAGGATTTTGTTGCCCCACAGACCCACCCAAACCCTTCCCAGCTCTGGAAATTCCTCTGACATTTTTTTTTTTTTTTTTTGCTCTAAACAGAGGCATCTTCCATGCCATAACACTGTTTCTGATTGGATTAAGGAGACAGGAGGTCCCAGATGGCATCTGAGTTTAGTGGACTTGCATCTTCTAGAAGGGTTTTGTCCCAGAACTGTGGAGAACAAGGAGCCCAGAGGAGCCTCTCCTGTTCCCTTTAAATCACTGATCAAAATTCAGGCCATAGTCTGTCCTTGGTTGAGGGCAGTCTGGTGGGGCGAGTGTATTGAAAACAGGAGACCTATGCACCTATGTTTTCCAAGGTCTTATTTTCCTTCTTAGATGGTTTGAGAGTTGGGGGAGAACTGAGAGACCCAGGGACCCTCATTTCACAGCTGTATGCTGAATACGGTGTGCTGGACTTTTATGTATCCAACATGCATGGATTTATTTTCTCTTCCCAACAACCCACAAAGCAGGCACAATTATCAGGTCACTTTTACAGAATAAACTTTGTTCCATGTGGACGTAACTAGGTAGTGTCAGATCCAGAACATGCTCTCCGATCCATTCTTCCCACCCTACAAGACTCTCCATTCTTCTTCAGCTAACAAGGCAAGGTAGAGATCACTTTTATACATCCCATTTTCCCAATGGGAAGGCTAGGACTTGTTCTCCAAAGGGAAGTTTAGACCAGATGGGGTTGGGGACAGGGTTCCTTTAAGATGAGCTGCAGTGGTAGCTTCAGGAACACTAAGTGGCACCCAGCTGTGGTGGCCAAAAACAGGGAGGGAGGAGGGAGGGTGACTTCTGAGACCAAACAAAACAATGTCTAACACCTGGGTGATTTTATGACTAATTTAGTTGTGGGACAGGGTTTTAAGAGAATTCATGAATTCGTTGTTTGGGCCATTTAATAACCATTAAATTAATAGCATTTGTCACTGGCTCATTCTCAACAGAGGTAAGAGATGAGCCCATAAGTGATCCAGAGAATTCTAGGTCCTGTAATTAAAAAAGTAAACAAAAAACACTCTATAAAAAAATCTTTCTGGGGCTAGAGAGATGGCTTAGCGGTTAAGAGCATTGATTGCTCTTCCAAAGGTCCTGAGTTCAAATCCCAGCAACCACATGGTGGCTCACAACCATCCTTAATAAGACCTGATGCCTTCTGGTGTGTCTGAAGACAGCTACAGTGTACTTACATATAATAATAAATCTTTTTTAAAAAATCTTTCCATTTGTTAAGCAAAACAAGTTTTAAAATAGAAATGATACTTTTATTGATGATTGTTTAATCTATTCTTCTCCCAGGAGGGTCTGTTCATGACAGCTGAGACAAGGATTCAGAGGTTAGCCCCACCTACCTGGTGTTTATTCTTTGCTGGTCTGAAGCAGCCCAGCTCTTGAATGGATGGGAATTAGGGTGGCCCAATCCCAGCCCCTAGACCAAGTGCTAGGTCAGCTCTCTGATCAGGGAAATACCAGTTCCAGCTATATTTTCCCCTTTACTTTCTATGTCCCTCTGACCACCACATGAAGGTGAATATCCATCTGTGGGTATCCAAAAGGAGCCAGACAATGGAACAAATGTAGCCTTGCGTTTGAGATTTTCTTAATATAAACAAAACTGCCTTCCTGTTGCCTGCTTTTGCTGTGGAAGGGACGATGGCTAGCGTTGCCCTTGCTCTATTAAACACTGAAACCCTAAGTTGATCCTTATGAAAATCCTGGGTTGGGGAGCCCAAGTGGATTGTTTCTTATTAGCCACATTCTTCCTGGAAGGTCAGGCTAAGGAATGGTAAATAAACCTTAAGATCCGGTGCTCCTCGCCCATGAATGATATTTTAAAGGAAGGCTTGCATTGTGGAAACCAGGATCTTTGAAGAGGTTCTAACAATACAAGCTGAATCCTATGATTTAGAGTGAAATTTCTGGGAAGTTTAAGAACTTTCCCCCCCTTCTTTCTCTATCAATTTGATGTGTTTGATTGAAAAGCCATGAAACCTCTCCATACCTAAGTTTCTATACTGGAAAAGTCTGAGGAATGATTCTTTGGTTAGCTTTACTGAACTGAGTGAACTAGTGTTTACACAGATGTTTCTTAAGCCTAGATCTACCTTTAAACACACACATTATATATGTATATATATACACATATTATATATATATATATATATACCATTGAACATACATTTCATATATATGTATATATGAATATATATATTCTAGGTAGTGTGGTACCTGTAGCGTGGCTGTGTTCAGAGGATCCGAGATAATACAGCAGACTTGCCGTTTTTGTGTGAACATAGGTGAATTCTCTAGCAAGTGCTCCGTGTAGACCATGTTGCCCTGTTGTGGAGTTTTATGGACTTATTCTTGGTATAATGCAGAAATGGGTATTATTAGACTCTGGGGGAAATTCTAACACCTCGATTAATCTTATGCAATGATGGATAGTCATCAAACATTTGTTGAATGCCTGCCTCATGGCAGAGAGAGGGACCACACAGAGGATTGGGCCAGAGACAGTACCACTTTCATTCGGGGCCTTTCCAAATGACTGGGAGAAGGATGCCAAGCAATGAACTTTTATCTCAAAGTACGTGACTGTACTCAGAATGCTACAAGGCAAGGTGCCAAACCCAGTAATGGTGACAGCAGGAGACAGGTGGTCATGAGGTTCTCTAAGGTTGAATCTAAAAAGTAGAGTGGGGGTTACCCAAGTCATGTGACTGATGGAGGGGCGGGAAGAAAAAGCATTCCAGAAAGAGTAGATCCTAGGTAAGAGAGGAAGCCATGGCAGTGGGGGTTGTGGGAGGCACTTAGATGTAGTGAATGCCACTGGGCCTAGGTTGGGGGAGGAGTCGGAGTCAACAGAACCTAGAGAGATTCTGGAGAGCAGAGGATTAGTTCCAGGGACATCAGTCTAGTCGCTATTATCTCCTAAATACAGATTACAGCATGGTCTTTACCTATAGGAGGGGAAGAAGAGAAAGCCCCAGTCCCTAGGAATTCCCTCTACTCCAAGAGGAGGGGCACCCAAGACCAACCCCCAACAGGCACATAGTAAGTCCACAGAGAAGTAACAATGGTAAAAAGAGTGAGGACAGAGGGCCAGCAGTTACAATGGAAGCCTTGAAGTGGAGAGAAGAGTGGAAGGGCTGAGTGTGTGGTGTGGGCTGGGCGGGGCCTCCTGTGCAGCCTTCTGTAGCAGGGTTTTGGCTCTTACGGAGAGTCCTGGCTAGGGCACCCCTTGAACTCATTTCAGCAGGAAATCCATTGGTTCCAGAGTGCAGATTCCAGATTTGTTATTTTACAGGGCTAATAAGTATGTAATTATCACATTTGGAGCCCTTGGAAAGAAACCCAAACATACACCCCTGAACACCCTGAGACATGTGGGCAGACCTACCCAAGAGCTCTTGAAGGAACCCATCACCATGGTTTAGGTGCATCCACTTCTGACCAGGGTCTCCCAGGAATGAAGGGCGAGAGAGCTGAGATGGGGCCTGGACTTTAAAAGGAACTGAGAGGGGCACGGGGTAGCACGTGGAAAAGACTGGGTCCAGCTTCCTCAGTGCTTCTGGAATCTTTGGCAAGGAGAGGAAGTGAATGGGGATACTATCCACATCCACTGTTTACAGAATGCCTGCCATGTGTCAGTCCAGCTTAATCTTTACAATGCTATAAACTTAGTGTTAACATTCCCATCTCACAAGAGAAGAAAATGATTTGGAGCTGTGTTCCATCAGTTATCTGTTGCTGCATAACGAAGTATCTCAAGGCTTAGAGACTTAATAGTCAGTCCCGGAGGGAACTGTGGGTACCATGGAATTTGGGAATGGTTTGAATGGTTGTGGTTCTAGCCAGGGAATACTCAGAGTCCCAACTCAGATTAAGTTTGATTGGGGATAGGAGATGTTTCCACGTGGCTTGCTCATAGGGTTGACAAGTTGGTGCTAGCTCACCCTGTGCTTGGTTGAATGTCACCAAGCACAACTAGGTGACCCTCCCACACAGCGAACAGTCTGAGAGAACATTATGACAGTGCCATTTGTGGCCTGGGAATTATCACACAATTACTGCTTTTTTGTTTTGTCTTTACTTTGTATCCGTGTGTGTGTGTGTGTTCTTGTGCATTTTAAGACAAGGTGTCCTGTAGCCAAGGGTTACCTTCAACTCTTAATTCTTCTCCTTCCTCTACCTCCCAACTGCTGGGATTATATGTGTGCACCACCATATGCAACTCAACCCACCATGACTTCTGCCACTGTCTACTGGCTGCCTAAATCCCAATTTAGGGTAAACAAGGATTGCATGAAACAGAGATCCTTGGAGGTCACTTCAGAGGCTGGCTACATTAGGTGGATTCAAAATACTGCTTGAATCTTACCACTGCTCCATGCTACTGGGGTATGCTCAGTCGGGTGCTAGTCCCATATGTTGAGTCCAAGGAATGACTAAATTGATGGTGGGTTAAGATGGCTGAAAAGGGCATAGGGGTGTTTAGCAGGCAAGTGTCAAAGCCCACTGGATGATAACTGCCTGTCTCTGAGAAAGCCTAAGAGGTTCCAATAATGGGGAAAAGTGTATTCTGGTTTTCTCTCTGCTCTTGTGTCCAGTTGTCATGGCAAGCAAGCCTCAAACTAGCTAGAGATTAGCACTCCTGATCACTGTGTCTGTAGATCTATCTCTCCATGGGTCTCAGTCTGCTCATGCAGAGGAAGGGAACAAGCTCACATCTGTGCTCTACAGAGGAGAATGAGAAGTGTGCTTGGACTTACACATTCTCTGCTGTAAGCTGTGGACGGGAGGCCACGACAGTTGTATGGTAAGCTTGCAGGTCTCCAGCAGGCAATGCTGCAGGCTCAGCATCATCTCACATGCACAGCAGCTCTTCTCTCTTTGTAGCCTCGATCCAAAGGGTCTGAGCATTCAGTGGAGCAGAGTCTGTACCAACAGAATGACGGGACTAAAATTACACCCTCACACACCAGTCATGGTCTGGCTGGACCATTCTTATCAGGCCCTCTCCCTGCCCCACCCTCCTCCTTGGGTATAGCAGATTTAGAATTGTGAATGACTGGCATGCCCGCAGGTGACTTTCAGGTAGAGAAGGAAACCACCAGGCCGCCAGGAGATGTTCCTGGACTACAGAAGCTAAAGCAAAGGGGCCCCACCCCTCCTCTGCACACTTCCCCAGAGAATCCTCAAAGATTTTTGTGTTTCAGCCAAGAAAACAGGAAGATTTTTCTTTTTTCTGATTTCATGTGTGAAAGGACATGCAGGGAGGAGGGCAGGCAGGGAACTGCTTACTACCTCTATCGAAGGGTTCACCAGGAGGGGCAGAGATGACAGGTAGGGTGGGCAGGATGTGCAGAATACCTGTTTTGTTTTAGCCAATAGGGAGCCACTAACGAGTGTTAAGATGCAATTGGAGCAGGGCCTGGCCCACTGTTAGCATTCAGTAGGCATGTTATTACCATTCTTGTTCTTAAGTAGGTAGATGAGAGATGTGCTTTGGGAAGATAATTTTGGAAGCTTGACCAGAATCATGATGATAAAGATATTTGTTGAACACTTGCTTCTGAGCGAGATGCCTTCCACACTTTGCTTTTATTTAACTCCCACCTCCTTATAAAGTAGTTCTCATTTTACAGAGAAGGTAACTTTCCCAAGGTAGCTGGTGGGCATAAGCAAAGTGAACACACTCAGCAGGCAAAAGATTGGTCCAGGGAGGTGATGAGGAGGCCTGCACTGGGATGCAGTTAAGGAAGTGGGCGGGAGATGCCTAGGGAAGAAATGACAAGACTCATTGTCACACTGGAGTAAGGTGCGTGTGTGTGGATGTGCGTGGATATACGCGTGTGTGCGTGTGTGTGTGGTGTGGTGTGTTAGGGAGGTATATATTTGATCCAAAGGCCAGATAATAGGAGGGAGCTACAGAGCCCCTCTGGCATTGAAAGGAGAGATAGCTGGTTTTCCTAGGATAGAGCACAGAAATGAGTCACCAGGAGGACATTTTGAACCTCTAAGCCACAGACAGGGCAGACGCCTGTTCCCAGTAAGCATTGAAAACAGCAAAGTCAAAGCATTTGTAAGAATCAGGGTGACTCTCTGGAATTTAGGAGCCCACTTAAAGGCTTAGCTGAGCCTTACCATGCCTAGGATCAGTACCACCCAGCTACTGATGGCTTCAGCCCCCGGGGTTGACATGATTTCTACAATACAGGCAGGATGTTGAGGAAGGAGGCAGAAGTCTGGGAGAGAACAGGCCTGTGGCTGTTTTGAGTTTCCTTGTGACTATGAGACACACGTTCCCTTTAAAGGGGTATAGAAAGCCCAAGTCTCTCCTGCATGGGATGGGGCTCTCTCCAAGAGATCCCAAACTTTTAGACTGAGATAGTAGTGATGATTTTAGGAGCAGCTCCTGCTGTTGGGATGGGCACGGTGCCAGGATGGGGGTGTGCAGAGAGACCATTCTGCCGTGGGGCACGCAGCTCTCTAGTGGGTGAGAACATAGTGTGTGCACATGTGCCTGTGTGACCCTCTTCAGGAGAAGTTCTGAAGCCCTGCATCTGCTTTGGAGCCCCTTGCAGCAAGGAATGTTCAAACCCTGGATTCTGCAGGGTACTCACTCACAGGGAAGGGGCTCCGTATCTACACACAGAGCCCAGGACGCCTGGAGGAAAGCAGATCTGTAGGCACATTCTCACCAGATCCATAGGACAAAGAGACCGGATATTTTGCCGTTTGATAAACTTCATAAAACAGTGGAGCTGAGTGATTTTGCTGCTGTCTGAATGGAAGTATCCTAAGAACCCATGCCAAGAAGATAAATAAGACCGGGGCTCCAGGAGAGGAGCCGAAACAAATGTGCAGTGAGAGGTACATCAAAGCAAATCTAGTTCTCTTGACTGGGGCTCCGTGTGTGGTGAAGTGTGTGTGTATGTGAGCATGTGTGCACACAGGCTTGTGTGTGTGTGTGGTGTGTGTGTGTGTGCGCGCATGCTAGGCAACTGTTTGGCAGTTACTAGGCCACACTGAGGGGCCCGGAGGTGTTGCCAGCCCTTCTGAAGGCTGCTGTCTATCCACCAGGCCTGCCTGGAACTTAGTGAGGGTTAGGCCCAGCTTTGCAATGGCACAAAGGAAAACCAGTATTGGTTTTCCACTGTTGGAATACTCAGTCCTATAGTCAGTCAGCTGAGGGGCCATTCAAAGTGGGGAGTGTGCACTCCATGATCAGGAATCCCTTAGTGGGCAGAGGAGTCAGACCTTGTCCTTTTGCTAAGAACTCCCTTTTGCATGGATGGCAGGAGCCTCAAGCCTGGCATGAAACATTAATTTGCTCCTGTTTGGCTTCAAGTTCTCCAGGGGCTCTTAGAGACTAGAAGAGAAGGTGAGACCTGGTTATGTGTTTAACTGTCATCTGATGCAAAGGTTCTCAAAATGTCATCCTTAGGGCAGCACCAATCACAGAACATGTTAGGAACAAGGGGATTCCTTGGGCCCTACCTTAGACTAAGAAAACATTCCTTGTTTAGCATATTCTTCTACCACCACCTCCCCTCCCCCCACCCCAAGGTGACTCTGTTGCATCCTGAAGTTCTGAGAGACAGTGATCTAGTCTGTCCTCTTGACTTAGGGGTTTGGAGGCCCAGTGAGGGGACTTTGGCCAACAGCACATAGCTAATTAGGTCACCGGTCACTTCCCCTTCACCCATATGGTCTCAGCTTTTTATTTTGCAAATTACATGAGGAGGGATTTTAATAACTTTTTTTTCCCTTAGAGGTAATTGTCGTGTGCTTATATATTTTCCACTTGTTAATAAGCTATTTAGGTCAGTTGGATCCCCGGAGCCCAAATTGTGTGCCCCCGCCCCCTTATGGTGCAGGAAATGCAGTTCAGGACGGGGTACAGGTAAGGCACATGCTACACATTCAGATAAACGCTGAAGTTATTTGCTTTAAAGTTCAGGCTCTGGGGAGGCTACAAGGTCCCTTTCTACCTTGGCCCTAAGCCCAAGCACATGCCACTTCCCTACCTGGTCCCCAAGGCACCAACACCATTCTCTTGCTGGGCAGATAGTCTCTGTAACTAGTCCACAAGGCAAGGCTGCAGATGCCTTGCTCAATAATCCCCCCTCAGTCTCTTCTGGCCAAGTGAGGGTGGACTTAATTTCACCCGCTGGCCTCTGCTGCCGTCCTGAGGAGAACAACTTCTTTTTCTGGCTCTCACAAGTGGGCCCAGCATGTTTCCAATATCACACCAGTGTTTTCTTCAACAGAGTAACTCTGGAGTGGGACAGACTTGTTCTCTGTGTGGAAACATGTGGGTTCTTGTCAGAGGCCGTGAGAATGAGCGGGATCGCCTCCACATCTGGCTTTGCTAGCTGATGAGCTCAGAAGGGCAGTTTCCTACAGCCTGAGCTGTAAAGAGTGAGGGCCCCTCTGAAACTTTTGGGTGAGGAACTCCTTTAAAGGACTAGACCGACCATAGACAGTGTTTTTCTATGTCTACCCAGATTCTTAGGGAAGCTATATAAAAATTCTCTTCTGCTTGCAAGTTTGTTTTCTCCAGTAAACTGTACCTTGTTGGAGGATTTTAAATGCTCTTAAGAAAAAAAAATCGGGTCTTTCCTCCTCTGAAGGTTTGAAAAGAGATGGTTGGCGTTGGTTTGAAGTCAGAAACCCAGTGTGGGACAGAGTTCCTGTCCTTTTTGTCAAGGTTCTTTCTTTGGCCCCAAAGCTTAACAAACCAAGTCTCTGCCCTCCTGGGAATTTCTTTTGTTTTGTTTTTTGCCCCACCCCCCCTCCCCAATTCCAGAGCTTTCTGAAGAAGGCACCCTTCCTTGCCTAAGTAAGTCGTGATGCTGAGGGAGTCTTGTTGGGCTCACTAACATCCAAGGGTCTGTATTTTGTAGTTAAGTAGTTAATATCATTTCGTTTCATTTTTGAGGGATTCACAAAGCCCTAGAGATCAGTCGAGTCTCTGGAGCATTGCAAAAGTAGGTTTGGAGATGTCAGATGAAGAGAACTCTGGCCAGTGAATGGCAGACAAAGGACCCTCAACACAGAGGAGATGAAGACGCCTTTAGTTTCCATGGGGTCTTCCCGGGTGTCTGGGTGGTGATCAAGCAAGTGTTGGTTTCTCCTCATCAGAACTGAGATTGGAAAGAGACAAAAGTCTCCACCAGTCAGCACACAAAGAGTCTCTTTGGGCCTCCTCACCCAGACAAGGACAAGCATTATCTCTCTAAGAAGAGACACTCCTCAAACCTCTCCTGCTGCTATCCCAAGTATACTGGACTCGAGGGAAGCCCCTGTTTATGATTTCAAAGTCGGCTGTTTTGATTCTGGCTCCTAAAACCTTGCCTCCTGCCCCGGAAGATTTATTTTATTAAGTGGTCCACACCTGAAAGTAATTGAGTCTTGGAGTGGGGGGGCGGGGGCTGCAGAGTGAAGGTTGCGGAGGCAGCTCATAGCATTTGGGGAACCCCCTGGTGCCCAAGTCTCTCCGCTGCGCCTCAACCTTGAGCCTTTAAGAGTCAGTTATTATTTTGAGGGGAGGCAGCGGGGCGCATATGGGAAAGGAGGGGTATGTGGGGAAAGTGGAGCTATGTGTGGATATGGTGAAGGGGCTGCTCCTAGAGCCGCTCCCAGGAAGGCCGGATTGCGCTGTCCCCTCCCTAGCATCCTAGCGGGCCAACAGGGGTTGATCCGCACCGGGCACACTTCACCTCCAAAATGGGAATAAGAGAGAGATTGAGATAGATAAAAAGCATTCGAAGTTTAACGTCAACTTCAAGCCTCTATAAAATCAGATCAAAGGGAACAGGCGCTTGGCTTCCTCCGAGATCTCCAGGGGGCTCGGGGCGCTCACTAACTCCTGCCCCGCTGCTGGCCGCGGGGCGCTCTCTTCTCTCCAGCGGGGGCCGAGGGCTCGGACGAGGGCCACGGTGAAGTGAGGCCGGAGTCCCGCTAGGACGCACGCGATTGTCACAGGGAGCGGTGCCTGGGAACTGGGGACCGCCGTAGGGTGACATCGGACATCCCGGCCGGCCGGAAGCCGAGGCAGCGAGGAGGTTGAAACGCGCGAACCGGGAGCGCGGCAAGCGAGAGTCCTCTACTAACCTATGATTGATCGGTCGGTTGGAAGGACCCTCGAGGGGCGGTTGCCCGCACAGGGTCTCTGCTGCCACTCATTCTGGTCACAGGCGGCAGCGAGGCTCCAAATAGCCCGCAGCGAAGCGCTCAGTCCCGTCGGTTGTTCGTGCTAGCGATGTGGGCACCAGGGCTTTCCGGGAACTTTGGGGGCCCAGGCTGTACGTGCGCTTTTGGTTTTTCCCTTTCTATCTTAATCGCGTTTTTCGATAAACATTCGTGCGTGCGTGTGTGTGTGTGTGTGTGTGTGTGTGTGTGTGTGTGTGCGCGCGCGCGCGCTTGCTTTCCCCCACTTTCCCTTTTGTCTTTCGGAAACTCTTTTGAAAATTCCCTAAGGTGGATGACAAAATGGAGTTGCGAGTAGTCATGAGGAAACTAGGCTCCTTTTCAAAACAAAAACAAAAACTCTGAACCCAAGATCTAAGGGAGTCTTCAAGGCTAAGGTGAGGAGAACCGCGAACGGAGAGAAACATTTTAGGAATAAACACAGAGAGTTTTATTAGTAGTAAAATTATAGTCTCTTACTCTCGTCTCATATAAAAAAGAATTATAAATCCTGAACTCCTTTGCCTGTATCGGTTTTATGCACTGTAGCATTCCACCCCTCCTGACATAAAATTCCATGCCTGCAGAGCTTGCTTATAGGTGAAACCACATGTGTTTTGTGTGTGCCTGTGTGCTCACACAGTAAGCTTGTGGCACTGGACAGTTCTTCATGCATTAGGAGAAGGGTCGCTAACGCACCCAGGGAGGGTCATTGTGTTTGAACAACTGTAGAAATTACCGTGGACTCACAGCAGTATATAAACCACCTCAAAGTCCTTAATCTCTAGCCAGAAGTTATAGGAAATTCATGAGTAAAAAAGGGGACAAAAAAAAAAAGCAAGGCTAAGGATAAAAGGTTATGAGAGAGAGAGAGAGAGAGAGAGAGAGAGAGAGAGAGGCACTGAAGGAATGGAGAGTCACACACAGTGATTCTGAAAGGAAAAAGGAATGGGGATGGAAAAATAGAGAAGAAAAAGAGAAGGCACAAATGCAGAAGAAAGACCTCAGGAGACTTGAGGAGACAAAAGGCCCTTGCTCAAACTGGGGCTATAGTGGGGTGGGGAAGCTGGGCGCCTCCCCAGGGACAGATGCCTCCCCCAAGGGCGCGAGCTTCTCGGGTTTCCCGATGTAAGGGAAGTCCAGGGAAGACTTTGTGGGCACAGTCTGCTTTATACCCGGATCTGATGATGCCGGTTCATTTGGTTTTTAAACAGTAGATTTGCAGTCTTCTGGGCTGGGACGGGGCCTGCTAGTCATCCTTAGAACCTGCAGATTGGATTGAATTTCGGCCACTTTGATGGTCCCGTAATCGGCTCCCAGTTTTCCAATTTCCAGTCCCCTCTGACGGGGCTGGGGCTTGAAAGGGACTTTAAAGACTTTCCTTTGATAATGGCTCACGGTTACATATTTCCATAACAATTTTCTCTACCAGATCTGAATGTCTGATGTAGTCCCAGATGTTCTGGGGGTGGGGTGGGGGGCGGAAAGGGAAGCAGTCCCCTCTGTCCCAGGCTGCCAGGCACTTGAAACAGGGTGAACAGGCTCGGGGAGGCAGACTCAGCGCCACACAGACAGACCCTCCTTTAGTAATTCTCTGGCCCTTCTTCCTCAGCTAAAGCTTACTGGCAGGTCTCACATCCTCTGCTTGTGGCTTTGGCACCAGTGGGCCTGAGAGACCCCTATTCCAACCAAAGTGACCTATCCTGAATCCCCTCCGTGCTCTCTGCTTGGTGACAGTCCTGGATCCGATCAACTTAATGTCATAGGAGGTCAAATTGGTTCCAGGTGTCACTCCTGGGGCACATGAACGGGCCCTTCTGTGGGCCTAGCATCTTCGGGGAGCATCCAGAGACCTTTTCTTCCTTCTCCAGCGTTTACTGAAGGTCACTGTGGAAGTACTAAGAAGCCAGCCAGCTTCCAGCTCTTGATGCTGGCAGGATCTTAGCTCTTGGGGAAATGAGGCAGGGGATGTGAGCAAGGCTGAGTGAGTGTGAAGAATGTTGGGGAGAGGTGTCATAAAATGGATAGATGTTCAAACGCAACATCTGGGAGAGCTTCATTGGGATGTAGCATTTGTTCTGGGACCAGGGGGACATTCAGGGCCAGACTCTGCAATGATAGGGGAACTATAGGCACGGGCATTAGCACTGTCAACATGGGGGATATTTTGAGGCAGAGAGGCATTGTGCATCTTAGTCCCCACAGGGATCTGGCAGCGCTGGAACATGTCCCTCTCATTTATTAAGTTTCACCCAGCCTTTGTGAACATCACAGCCTAGACCAGACATGTGCTGTACACTGGGGTATGGGAACAGGGAAGACAGATCCCTGCTGTTTGAACACTGTGGGCATAGAACACAAATTCCAGAAGCTATCTGGGGCAGTGTGGGCAGAGAGAGGACAAGCAGGCAGTTCTACCTCTGTCTCAGCCACACCCACCCCACTTTGTGTACTTCCACCGAAGCTTCCTTTGGGAGAAGGCTGGCAGAAATCAGGGAGGCTTGGCTTACAGATGAGGACAGAATT
Organism: Mus caroli; assembly: GCF_978045245.1. Lineage (NCBI taxonomy): Eukaryota > Metazoa > Chordata > Mammalia > Rodentia > Muridae > Mus > Mus caroli. The sequence continues at coordinate 52,405,271 of NW_028227258.1, forward strand.
TCCCTAGGTCATAGGAGTTTGACTGTTGTGAAAAATAGCTGAGAGACTAATTAGCTAAATGCAAGTGTGAAATGTATCAGAGACCAAAGCTTATGATTAAGCTCTAACCCAGTTCTGGATGCTTGAACTTAAAAAAAAAAAAAAAAAAAAAAAAAAAAAAAAAAAAAAAAAAAAAAAAAACAGAATCCAGCGCTGAAGCTAGAGAATGTCTCCATGTTAAGAGTGCTCGTTGCTCTTGCAGAGGGCCTGGGTTTGGTCCCCAGAACCCGTATGGTGTCTCACAACTACCTGTAGCTCCACTCTCAAGGGTATCCCACACCCTCTAGGCCTCTGCAGGCACCAGACATATATGTGTTGCACAGACAAAGGAGCAGGCAAAACAATCATACACATAAAAGAAACACATCTGAGACAAAACAAAACAAAGACCCTCTCCTGTCCCTGCTCCGCTTCCCTGACTCTTTGGCCTGTGAATAGACCATTCTGCCAGGTTCTATGGCTCAGCTTCTCACGTCCTGCTTGCTTCCAGTCCCCAGTTGGTTGGGAATGGCTGGGTTTCAGCTGTTTCTAGAATATTCAGGGGCCCCATCCTAGTGATACTTGAAGATCAGGCCCCAAAGATGAGGCGACTGAATTCAGAAGTCTCACACTCCTGCTCTTCTTAAATACCATGGGTTGCAATATAAAAAACTGCCACCAGGGGGCAGAACATAAGTGCGGGGCTCCCCTTCATGCTTAGGCTTTGGTCACTGTTTGCAGAATTTACCTAGAGCAGTGATTCTTGACCTGTGGGTGGCAACCCCCAAAGACCATCTGAAAACAGATATTTCCATTACAGTTCATAACAGTAGCAACATTACAGATATGAAGTAGCAACAACAGTAATTTTATGGTTGGGGGTCAGCACATCTGGAGGAACTGCATTGAAGGGTTCGAGAATCACTGGCCTAGAGCCTCTTCTCAGCACTTCCCATGGACTGTACCAACAGGGGATACTGGAGCTCCTTCTTGTGTGAAGCTTATGGTCAGTCCACTGGTGGCTTCGGTGATGCACAACTCCTCGTCTTAGGTGGGCAGAGGTGTATTGTAAGCAGTCCCCAGCCTCTTCCTATCCTTATCCCACCATTAATTAGTTTTGCTATTCTATAGCTACCTAGCCTCTCACAGTCCCACTGGCTTCCTCAGGAGCAGGATCCTAGGCTGGCCTCTGTCTTTCCAAAAGGCCCTCATGTACACCTGGCATGTACACTTGGGCTCTCTGCAGCTTGGGCCCTTGAGAGAACAGGATGCTGGAGCCCAAGGTCCAGATCTCTCAGTTAGGAGAAGCCAAACCATTTCCTATCTCCCCACAACCCACCTACCCCAAATGCTACCTTTCCCTTGACCAAAGCTGGTGCCTGTGTCCCTCCCTGCTCCCCAGCTTGAGAGTGGATGCCTGCTTGAGGATGTATTAGCTCCACTCTTCTAAGGTGAGGAGATTGCCACTTGAAGGATAAATGTGCCTGTGTGCTTGTGAGTATGGGGAGGAGAGGAAGAGGTAGGGAATACTGACAGTTTAATGAGGTATCACCCTCCTCCTGCCTGCCTAGGGCTCATGGCCAGGACATGTATCAAGCACTTTCCTGTACAGGTCCTTGTGCTAGGTACCCACAATGAGCTGGCACACTGTGTAAGACATAGCCCTCACCAGGAGGAAGGCCCCACGGGGGTTAGGGTGAGGAGTAAAGATCCCACCTGGGCATTGAAGAGTTGTGCCATCTCCAAGTTCAGGGACAGCCAAGGCTGTGTTTGTCCTTTACCTGGAGACTCCAAGTGTCTGGCAGTGGGCCTGGCACACAGTAGGCATTGCACTAAAACTGTGGAATGCACACAGTGGGAGAGCAGAACAGAAGTAAAAAGGCAATCAAATGAGGGGAAGCAGGGTAGTCCTGTAGTCCCTTACCTAGGCTGGGCCTCAGGTGATCCACCATCCCATTTTTGAACCTGAGAGTCCTGGACTGGGAAGTCTTTCCGAGTCTGAATAAACTGAGATGTTTTGTCATTCTGTTTTTCTCCTTGAGCTCAGGCTGTCCCTCCAGGACCTTCCCTCCCTGGCCCTCATGTTACCCTTCTCTGCCAAGCAGGGTCTCCTCCAAGGTCCTCTGGGCTGAGCCCTGCCCCAGCCATGACCCCGCAGTCATGATCCCACAGCCTGACCTCCAGGGCTGTCCACTTCCCTTTCACTCAGCTATTCCTGATAAGAAGACTAGAAGCAGGTTTGCCCTTTCACCTCTGCATATCTCTCTGAGGAGCCTGCAGGTCCCCACATCCTGGGTCACATCCTGAGAGGCCCCATGCCTCCCCCAGATTGTGGGCCAGCAGCTTTGGTGGGGTGCGGTGGTGGGGGAGCAGAGGCCACAGCCCTCAGGAGACAGGCAGCTCCTTATCTTGGCTTAAGAAGGTCCTAGTGCTTGTTCCTAAGATACAGAGCTCACTAGGCAGAATGGCAAGCTGGCTGATCCCTCCCCAGGTCTTTGACTGACATTCTGGGTGGAACTGGCCGGATGTTTCTCCTTCTTAAGAGACACAGCCTCAGGCAATACAGCTGTGCCTTCCTTAGCCTGGCTGCAGCTGGAGGTACTGAGAGCCCAGAACCCACACTTCCTAGTTTTGGGATAACATCACTGGGCCAAAGGTCTCCAAAGAAGGGATGTGGGGGCTTCTATGAGGTCCCAAGAGGGTCAGCATGACTCATATCTGATTACCTTCTTCGATGGTCCTTTGGATTTCTGTTCGTCAGGGTCTGACGTTCCCACACTTGTGTGCTCATCTGACTGATTGACAGTGCTGGGTGGACCGCGTAGATCTCAGAGCTTGCTTGGGGTCTCACTTTGGCCAAGTGCTGCCTGAGCCAATGTCACACCAAAACCCATTCCAGTTGTGGAGGCATGTGCTGTCTGAAGACATTGTCCTCTAGAGTGGTCAGGTGCCACTTTTACTCCTAGGGCCCAGTGCAATCTCTGCTGATGTAGAGCAGATCTCTCTCAAATTTGCATCAATCCGTAAGCTTTTGAATTTGTGGACTTGAGGTGATAAGAAATAAACAGGGAATTTTCCCCTTTGGTGAACTCCCACTAGGGGTTAATTGGCATCTAAAATGGGTGTTGTCCACCTGTGGTCTGCGGGGAAACAGAGAAGAGGCAAAGGACAGGTGATGAGCCCCCTGTGTGCACAAGGATGTTTCCAGGGCTATATTTTCTTTCTGTATTTTTTAGGGTCATGTTTTCCAGACGTTAATCTCTTGAGTAGAACCTCTGTAGATGTGGTTACACCAGAGTGTGCGTGTGTTACTAACATCTTCCTTTAACCTACTGTATACACACATACACATGCAAATACATGAAAATATCTTTGGGAGGAAATTTCACATCATTACTATAAATGGAATACAAGTAGTACTTGTTGTAAAACAGAGCAGCTACAAAAATAAACAGGATGACAAGGCAGTAGTGCCACTGTGCTGTGGCTAAGGCTGCCTCTACAGAACTTTGAACCTCAGGTTTGCTTTCTTATTATTTTATTTTTTAACTTATCTTTGATTTCAGTTTTATTGCATTATGATGAGGAATGATACATGATTTCAATTTATCTGAATTTGCTAACATTTAAAAACATATTTTGTATAAATAGACTTACATCACATTCTTCTTTCCCTTTTGTACCCCAACTCCTCCCAGAGACCCCTTCAAAACCTGCAATACCTTTCATTTTTTATCATATTCTTTAAAATTTATAAAATATTGTAACAATAAAAATGAGTATTATAAAATTTGTTTGATATAAAACAACAATCAATTGAACAGTCTTATGTAGATGTTTGTCTACAGCAATACTGTACACAATATAAATATAATTTTTCTCAATATAAATTTCAAATAACTCTAAATATATTAACTGTATGATTTTTAAAATAATATATCAGTATTAGTTTTTTTAATGAACATAAATAGAAAAATATTTTTTAAAAAATTTAAACTTTTTTAGTAGAGCTTAAAAATCTTGGCTCTTACTGTGGTACAAACACAAAATAAGAACAGTTTTTGGACATTGGAGTTTATTGTAATAAGGCTGTACTTCAATGTCCCTCACATCACCAAAGGATTTTATCTTCATAGTAGTTAAGCTAAGAGTTGACAGTTCTGTTGCACCAAGGAATGAATTGTAGGCATGATTTTTGGATACAGATTTCCTGCTATGGTCAAAGCTATTCAACTTGAGCGATTGCTGTCATTCTCAGCCTGCAGGGAACAGGTTACATTCATTAAGAAATGGTGTGTGCCTATGGTCACTTGATCTTCGACAAGGGAGTTAAAAACATCCAGTGGAAGAAAGACAGCATTTTCAACAAATGGTGCTGGCACAACTGGTTGTTAACATGTAGAAGAATGCGAATCGATCCATTCCTATCTCCTTGTACTAAGGTCAAGTCTAAGTGGATCAAGGAACTTCACATAAAACCAGAGACACTGAAACTTATAGAGGAGAAAGTGGGGAAAAGCCTTGAAGATATGGGCACAGGGGAAAAATTCCTGAATAGAACAGTAATGGCTTGTGCTGTAAGATCGAGAATTGACAAGTGGGACCTCATGAAACTACAAAGCTTCTGCAAGGCTAAAGACACCATCAATAAGACAAAAAAACCACCAACAGATTGGGAAAGGATCTTCACCTATCCTAAATCAGATAAGGGACTAATATCCAATATATATAAAGAACTCAAGAAGGTGGACTCCAGAAAGTCAAATAACCCCATTAAAAAATGGGGCTCAGAACTGAACAAAGAATTCTCACCTGAGGAATACCGAATGGCAGAGAAACACCTGAAAAAATGTTCAACATCCTTAATCATCAGGGAAATGCAAATCAAAACAACCCTGAGATTCCACCTCACACCAGTCAGAATGGCTAAGATCAAAAATTCAGGTGACAGCAGATGCTGGCGAGGATGCGGAGAAAGAGGAACACTCCTCCATTGTTGGTGGGATTGCAAGCTTGTACAACCACTCTGGAAATCAGTCTGGCGGTTCCTCAGAAAATTGGACATAGTACTACCGGAGGATCCAGCAATACCTCTCCTGGGCATATATCCAGAAGATGTCCCAACCGGTAAAAAGGACACATGCTCCACTATGTTCATAGCAGCCCTATTTATAATAGCCAGAAGCTGGAAAGAACCCAGATGTCCCTCAACAGAGGAATGGATACAGAAATTATGGTACATTTACACAATGGAGTACTACTCAGCTATTAAAAAGAATGAATTTATGAAATTCCTAGCCAAATGGATGGACCTGGAGGGCATCATCTTGAGTGAAGTAACACAATCACAAAAGAACTCACACAATATGTATTCATTGATAAGTGGATATTAGCCCAAAACTTAGGATACCCAAGATATAAGATACAATTTGATAAACGCATGAAACTCAAGAAGAATGAAGACCAAAGTGTGGACACTGTGCACCTTCTTAGAATTGGGAACAAAACACCCAGGGAAGGAGTTACAGAGACAAAGTTCGTAGCTGTGATGAAAGGATGGACCATTTAGAGACTGCTGTATCCAGGGATCCGTCCCATAATCAGCTTCTAAACGCTGACACCATTGCATACACTAGCAAGATTTTGCTGAAAGGACCCAAATATAGCTGTCTCTTGTGAGACGATGCCGGGGCCTAGCAAACACAGGAGTGGATGTTCACAGTCAGCTATTGGATGTATCACAGGGCTCCCAATGGAGAAGCTAGAGAAAGTACCCAAGGAGCTAAAGGGATCTGCAACCCTATTGTTGGAACAACATGATGTACTAACCAGAACCCCGGAGCTCTTGTCTCTAGCTGCATATGTATCGAAAGATGGCCTAGTCGGCCATCAATGGAAAGAGAGGCCCATTGGACTTGCAAACTTTATATGCCCCAATATAGGGGAATGCCAGGGCCAAAAGAATGGGAATGGGTGGGTAGGGAAGTGGGGGGCGCTATGGGGGACTTTTGGGATAGCATTGGAAATGTAATTGAGGAAAATATGTAATAAAAATATTAAAAATCAAAAAAAAAAGAAAAGGATAAATTAAAAAAAAAAAAAAAGAAATGGTGTGTGTATTAAGACGGTCTATCCATGAAGTCATTCATCAACTGTTTCATTGAATAATGGTTCTGCTTGGAAAGTAGCACAGACATTAGGTGAGGGTAAGGTTCTGGTTCATTGGCTGTGATGATTTTGAAAAGCATTCATCTTAGAATAAGAGTAAATTATAAAGTCCTCTTCTTCAAAATTGATACAATAATTATAAATATGAAGCCTTCAGTCTCTTACAAGCCACCTCCCAAATTAATTATCTACATTTCTTTTGGCTGTATAAATCATTTAACCATATAAGCTGTTCTGAAAACCATAGTATAGTGTAAAAACATCAAATAAACAATCCTACTAATAGACAGGCTGAGATAGGAGAAGCATGATTTCAAGACCATTATGTAGCACACAACAAGAACTTGTCATGAACAAACAAACAGAAAGTGTATATAGATTACACAATATTGGACCTATTTCTCCCATTACCAAATTAGAGAGACCACGGGATGACAGCCAACAAATTTCTAATTCCTCATGGTTTTGAATTTCAATTGGTTAGGATATGTTGATAATATCAATTTTCATATTAAGAGATGTTAAGGAAAAGTGATTACTTCCTATTAATTTTCTTGTTAGAGGTGGAATTATATTTGTGTGGGTTTGTTGAAAGATTATTTTCTTGCTTCTTCTAGGATGTAGTTTCACTCCTTGTGTTGGTGTTTTTCATCTATTATCCTTTGTAGGGCTGAATTTGTGGAAAGATATTGTGTAAATTTGGTTTTGTCAAGGAATATCTTGTTTTCTCTGTCTATAGTGATTGAGAGTTTTGCTGGGTATAATAGCCTGGTCTGGCATTTGTGTTCTGACATCTGCCCAGGATCTTCTAGCTCTCATAGTTTCTGGTGAGAAGTCTGGTGTAATTCTGATAAGTCTGCCTCTATATGTTACTTGACCTTTTTTTCCTCACTGCTTTTAAAATTCTTTCTTTGTTTAGTGCATTTGGTGTTTTGATTATTATGTGGCAGGAAGAATTTCTTTTCTGGTCGAGTCTATTTGGAGTTCTGTAGGCTTCTTGTATGTTCATGGGCATCTCGTTCTTTAGGTCCTGGTAGTTTTCTTCTCTAATTTTGTTGAAGATATTTACTGGCCTTTTAAGTTGGGAATCTTCACTCTCTTCTATATCTGTTATCCTTAGGTTTGTTCTTCTCATTGTGTCCTGGATTTCCTGGATGTTTTGGGTTAGGAGCCTTTTGCTTTTTGCGTTTTCTTTCACTGTTGTGTCAGTGTTTTCTATGGAATCTTCTGCCCCTGAGATTCTTCTGTCTCTTGTATTCTGCTGGTGATGCCTGCATCTATGACTCCTGACCTCTTTCCTAGGTTTTCTAACTCCAGGGTTGTCTTTCTTTGTGATTTCTTTATTGTTTCTAGTTCCATTTTTAGATCCTGGATGGTTTTGTTCCTTTCTTCACCTGTTTGATTGTGTTTTCCTGTAACTCTTTAAGGGATTTTTGTGTTTCCTCTTTCAGGGCTTCTAGCTGTTTACCTGTGTTCTCCTGTATTTTTTAAGGGAATTATTTATGTCCTTCTTAAAGTCCTCTATCACCATCACGAGAAGTGATTTTAGATCCAAATCTTGCTTTTCCGGTGTGATGGGGTATCCAGGACTTGCTATGGTGGGAGAATTGGGTTCTGATGATGCCAAGTAACCTTGGTTTCTGTTGCTTATGTTCTTACGCTTGCCTCCCACCATCTGGTTATCTCTAGTGCTACCTGCACTGGCTATATCTGACTGGAGCCTGTCCTTTCTGTGATCCTGCTTATGTCAGAACTCCTCAGAGTTCAGCTGTCTCTGTGATCTGTGATTCTGGGGTCCTGTGATCCTGAGATCCTGGGTGTGTCCGAGCTCCTGGGAGTCAAGCTGCCTTTGGGACCTTGAGATCCTGGTGTGACCAAGCTTCTGGAATCCTGTGATCCTCTGATCCTGGGTGTGTTAGAGTGCCTGGGAGATGCCTCTGGGTATTGTGGGGCTGGCTGCAGAGTTTGTGCCCAAGGTCTGCTCAGGGCTCTGGCCCAGACAGCTCAGGTTTGCTTTCTTTTCTTAACAGGAATGTTGGTGAGTGTTAGGGGTCCCAGCCTCCATATGCCACATTTTTGGGGGACCTGATTCAGCTGTTATTTAGAAGACTCATTGTATTCTCCTTCCAAATAACTGAGACCTGGAGGGATGTGTATTCAAGGTGCCATTTAAGACAAGTCTTTCCTGGGAACTGGGTGGGCCCTGGCTGTGTCCAGTTGTCCTTCCCTGGCCACTGTCCCTTTCAGTTAACTCCTGAACATGTCTCCTCTCAATGCTTCACTGCAGCGGTAGTCTTCAGCATACGGGGGAGATTGAGAAGCCATTGGAAACAAGGCAGGAAAAGAGGCAAGTCTCTGCTGATGCCAGAATGTCCCAACCTTGTTGGGACAACAGTACGAAGATCCACTGGCTTTAATGGAGCTCTGTGGACCTTCCCCTGAGGATTCCAAGACACGTCCTAGCTTTAGCACTGTCCACTGTTACAGCTGCTGTCTCTGCTCAGCAACTCCCAAATGCTATTCTCTCATTTCCCAGAGTCCTAGGCCTAACAGAGGTCAAACATCACACACTCAAACAAGCAAGGCCTTGACTCCATCTGTCCCCAGCTCACTACTGTCCCAGAGCCTCACAACAGCTGCCACAGAGCCCACACAGCCTTTCCATTTCCTCATCCTCCAAGGCCACTTGGTGGCACCTTCTTGATATATTCAGAGCCAAGTGGCCTCTATGGCTTCCCCAGGACCTGGGCTGCTGCAATACCTTCTAGCTAGTCTCTTCGTTCCTTCCACAAACCAGAGCCAGAGTGACCTTTCGAAAGTTTAAAGTGGGGTGTGGGAAGGGGGTGGAGAGAAGCCTAAGCAATTAGAAACACTGACTGATCTTCCAGAGGATCCAGGTTCAATTCCCAGCACCCACATGGTAGCTCTCAACTGTAACTCTAAGATCTGACACACTCACACAGAACACACATGCAGGCAAAACAAAAAGACATACATAAAACAAAAACAATTTTTAAGAAAGGTTAAAATGGGTGTTAGTTACCCTTGGCCACAGCTTCTCACAGCACTCAGAGCAAATCAAAGCTCCTTCAGCAACTCGGACCTCAGCTTCACCAGTCTCTCTTCACACCCTCTGTCCAAGGCCCAGTGCGTGCCCACTACGTGGGGCCTCTCTGTGGCTCTCATACCCTATGTCGATTCAGGGCCTTTTGCCCTGCTGTCCCTCTGCCCAGAATACTCTATGCCCGGAGCACTCTCTGCCAGGAGCACCCTCTGCCCAGAGCACCCTCTGCCCTCACCCTCACATGGCTCATGCCCTGCTCCTTCACTTTGTTTAGGGAGTTTCTTAGGGACAGTCCCTCAGCCATTCAAAGGCAGCCGCCCTCCCACCATGGGCTGAGCTCCTTGCCCTGCTTCATTTTGTCTCACTGATCTTATTGCTATTGACATTGCTTGTCTGAGAGACAGGATTTCACTTTCACTTGAAGGATAATTTCACTGTCGACAGAACTCTAGCTACCTTGTGTCAATGCCTCAAACACTCACTGTCCTCGACATCTGATGGAATCCTTATCTCTTTGTTCCTCTGTGAGCCGTGTTTGCATTTTTTAGTATCTTTCACGATTTGTTCATTGTCTTGATTTTCCACATACTCAATAGTGCTCAATCCTGGATGCTTGTTGTTTATTTCTTTTGTTGTTGTTGTAATCGTATTATCTATTTACTGTCTTTGTCTAAATTCATAAGGACTTTGCTTCCCACAGGCAGGAACATTCTTAGAAGCAGGCAGAATGTAATGAATATTTGCTACATAATGCATGAATTCTCAAATATAGAGCCTCTAGATGGAGTTTGTTGTATAAGAACACGATGCTGGGGGCTGGGGAGATGGCTCAGAGGTTAAGAGTGCTGCCTCCTTTTCCAGAGGTTCTGAGTTCAATCCCAGACAACCACTTGATGGCTCATCTGTAGTGAGATCTGGTGCCCTCTTCTGGCTTGCAGTTGTACATGCAGGCAAACCACTATACATAATAATTCTTTTAAAAGAAAAAAAAAAAAGGAAGAAAGCTATTCTGGGGCTGGAGAGATGGCTCAGCAGTTAAGGAAGTATTCTCTGACTCGAGTTTGTTTCTCAGCACCCACACCAGGCAGCTCACACCAGCTTGTAACTCCAGCTCCAGGAGTTCCAAGAGACACCCTTACTCACCAGCATGTGCCATCTCAGACAGACAGACAGACATCCATAATTACGAAGAAAATAAGCTGGGCACGCTTGTGCGTGCATTTAATCCAAGTTCTCAGGAAGCAGAAGCAGGCAGATCTCTGTGAGTTGAGGGTAGCCTGTTCTACCTGGTAAGTTCTAGGACAACCAGAACAACATACAGAAGTGGTGGGGGTGAGAGTGTGGGGAAAGGAAAAAACTAGAAAAGAAGCAGTGTCATGCAATGTAACTAATATTATAAAATCAGGTTTCAATTTTGCATGTTTGAAGTTAGTTACTTTTTAAAAAAAAATATTCACCTTTTATATGACAGTACACTGTTGATGTTGTCATACACACCAGAAGAGGGCATCGGATCCATTACAGATGGCTGTGAGCCACCATGTGGTTGCTGGGAATTGAACTCAGAACCTCTGGAAGAACAGTCAGTGCTCTTCACCACAGAGCCATCTCCAGCTCTATTACTTTCTTTTTTATATGAAATGGTCAGCCGGACTGGGTTGGAGTCATAGTCACAGCAGTGACTAAACAGCTGCTGGATAGCTGCCCCACACTGTTTAACATGCTTCACCTGTATAACCTCACTTCTCGCCAGCGCTCTTGGGGAAATGGAGGCAGAGAGAGTAAGACACTTGTCTGGGGTTACACACAGAATGAAGAGGCAGAGCTGGGATCTGAAATGCACTCCCTCTCATTTCTGCTGCTGCCCACCTCCTCACTGAGGAGCAAGAAAGCTGTATGGACCCTAAGCACACGGATGAATCTGGTCTCCCGATAGATCAATCCTCCCAGCTTTGGAGCTGGAGCCTGACCTGTGCACCTCAGGCATCTCCAGGACTCTCTCAGTCCTTTCTCTTCAGAGTGGCCCTGGCTTAATGTCTATCAACACACTACCCCTTCTCCTCCTTTTTTTTTTAAGTGCTTAAATGCTATTCTTTCAGGTGTTATTTATTGCCCATTCTTGAGTAAATTAAAAATGAGAAAACTAAAACACTTCTGTGATTTGTTAGTATCACATTTGGGAACAGCAAGTTGGAATCCCTAGCTGGACCCTGCCTGGCCTTAACATGGGCAGAGTGACTTATATAGTGTAGAGGTGCTGCTGCTAGCTGCTGAGGTCAGGAGTCCTGGGCTGCCTACTTGGTACCTGAAACTGCCCAGAGCCTTCTGGGGCCCCTGGCTGGATTTATATGTATGTAAGCCACTCGCCACTATCCTGAAGCTCTGTCCCTGTCCATGTGACCATCGACACATGTCCATCTCCACCCCGTAGTCCAGGTCTGCCTGCCTTCTATGGCTTTCTTACAACAAGAATGGCCTTTCCCCACACAAACAGGGCCTTCCCCGACCTCTGGACTTCCTCTTGCTCCTGCCTGGGGCTGGGTTGGGCCAATCCAGGGCCAAAGCTCTAGGGACAATACAGCCTGAGAATGAGAACCTAATCATCATCTGGGGGAAAGGCTGCTGTGCAGAAGGAAGAACAATCCATACACGTTTCTTTGCTCCCGAAGGCCTAGCATGCTCTGTAGCCTTGATCATTCCATCCTCAGCCTCCCTAACACAAATATCCTTCCCCATGGAGAAGTAGAAGGACCAGTAACAGTGGGACTATCTGAAGATAGTCACAAGACCCCTCCCTTCCCACTTTTTATTACTTGTCCCCAGATTTCTCCCAGTTTTTCCTCAATGTCTTTGGAACACCCAGAAGCACCTAGGAGCCAAGGCATAGACTAATTTTGAGAATTGCAGTAGAGAAGTCAGACAACAGAGAGCTGGGATGGTATACAGACCCGGTTGACAGGGTCAGCCAGAGAAGAAATGACACCTCCCCAGGGTATAGCTTCTGGGGCTCCTGGAAGGTGCTCAGGGTTAGGGGAGCTCCAGCTTTCCTCTCTGAGATTGCTGTGGGAGGGATAACTGTACAACTTTGGGGCTACGGAAGAGGTCTTGTGGCCCTTGGACAGTGATGGTCATATGAACCGTAAGTTCCATGGTCCTCCAGGCACTTGAGAGACCAGAAGAGGCAGGACAAGATGGAGGCTGGGGGTCCCTGACCTCATGGTCAGGACCTCCTCAGATCTATAGCTATTTGGTTTGCTCCCACCCCAGCTAGTGTCCATTCAGACCTTCACAAACTCAACTCCACAGTCTTCAGCCTTCCCTGTTCCTGGTCTTGGGGCCCTTCCCTTGGTGTCAACAGCAATTTCCTGGCAGGCCTGGTGACAAGAGCCTGATCTGGCCCAGGGGAAACTCAATGCCATGGTGTCAGCAGCGGGTGTCTCTCAGTGTCTGGGGAATGGGGGCTGATACTATACAGAGCCTACGAGGGGCTGGAAGACTGCCACCACTCCCCCCCACCACCACCACACAGCTACTCTGCCATCCTGCATTCTTTCTGCACCCAAGTACCCTGGCGACAAGCCCCTGTTCATAACAGGACCAAGGATGGAAAAAGCTACCCACTTCTAGAGCAGTGCCTGGGATAGACAGAATCCTACCCCAGAAGGCTGTGTGAAGATGCTGCACAGGGACGAAAAGGATGGCTCCAGTCCTGTCCCTCTTCTGACATCTTTACTGCAGACACCATGGATGGCCACAGCCAACCCTTCTGCCTCTACTTTGCCTTGCTGCTGGGTGTGTGCGCAAGTTACCTTTTTGGGTGCCAGGAGGATCCAAGGGGTGGATGAGGCGCCCTTCTCTTCTCTGTACCCTTAGGTCAGCAGAACTGTTACCCCAAGACTGGTCCTTGAGGGTTGAGGCTATTTGTACCCACAGTCCCCTGCCTTCTTTCCTGTGGCATCTGAATGTGCCTTCCATGTCTGAAGCTGTGCCAAATACTGGACAATCCCAGAGGACCATGGCACTTGGAGAATCAGATTGGAAAATGTATATGATAAAGGGAGTTAAAGACTGGGATAGAGAAAACACAGGCTTGGGGGACAAGCATTCTCCTTGCAGAAATGTGCCCAGAGCTTAAGAAGAGTTGTCAACAGCACGCAGAACAGTGTGCACACACAGAACAGTTCCTTCAGTCCTAATTGCCTTTTTATGGGACAAGAGGCAAGAGATACATGGGAATACATATTTGCCATTTGAAATTGTATAGTACTAATGTATTCACCACATGTTCTGGATCATGTGTGTGAATCCACCCTTGGCTTCGGGCAGGGGCTAAGTAAGCTTGTTGGGTTGACTGACCACAGGGTGAGATGATTCACAATAGGAAGAGACAGGGAAGTGGAGCTCAGAGACCCAGCTAGAGCTTGGAATGGCAGACAAGTAGCTGTGGGTTTGTTCTGAGTCTGTGTCCTGGCTAACGTCCACGTTAGCTCTTTTCTTGTGGTCAGCAAGATTCTCTGTTCTGTTACTGACAGAACTTCTGACCCACAGGGCTAGTTGCATTCTCATTAAGTTTTTGGCTCAGAGCACAGCTGTGTGCTCTAAGCTTGATCCCCTTAAGCTTAGTGGCCCTGCAGACATGTGGATGACCACTGCTGTTCGGAATCTCAGGAGAGCATCTCCTAGAAGCTGACTACCATTCTGTAGAAAGGAAAACTGAAGCCAGACAGGCAGCAGTTCATTCTAGCTCCGTCCAGCTGTTTGAGGTTCTAGACCCCCAGCCTCGCAATCCAAAGGACAGTGGTAAGTCTCATGATAGGCATTATCCAGTGCTTGCTGCCTGTGGAACCCTGTGCTGTGCCTCAGGCTGGCTAAGATAATATAATTGTTTCTAAACTTGTGGGGTTTATGGACCAATTAACCATTTTAATTGAAGCAGGGATATAGGTGTGATAATTTTCACTTAGCCAGGGCTTCCTAGAATTCCCGCCTTCATCATGCTATGTAACAGGAAGCAACGCTTTAAATCATTAAAGGTGGGTAGAACTTAGAAACTTTAGAACAAAAGTGTAGCCATATGAATTTGCCACTTACTTCTTTCTCCTTCACTTCCTACAGCCAAAGCATCATTAGAGATCAAAACCCTCCCTTGGATCTGCCCCAAGAGCCCTATGCTCCCAGAACCTGTGACCCAGAGTGTTAGAGTCAGGTTGAAGAAGGGGCAAATCCAGCTACCCTCCTCAGTCTAGGACGGGGATTATGGGCAGTCCTGGTTCTTTACTCTCAAAGCCTGCCTCTTCTCTCCTTTTCCATCTTTTTCAGCCACACACCCCACCCCAGGTCCACCTCCTCTCTCCTTATCTACCAGATATCAGACCCACAGATTCTCTCTCTGCTCCTCATACTCCTGGCCCAGGATGGTACCCACCTCAGCAGGCTCGTGCTGGGCTCTAGGAGTTCTGCCCAAATGGCCTGTTTATACCTGGGTCCCCTTGTGCACTAACCAGTGCTACTTGGCTCCTAAGAAGTTGGGACATTAGCCAAAGAGCCCAAACCTTGTGCCCTTGTGGCAGCTTCTTCTCTCACTGTCTGTGACCTTGGACCTATCTCCTGGTCTCTCTGAGTTCTTTTGTTGGCTCATGGGCTCATGGTAGAAAGTATACAGTTGTAGCCCATAGGGACTTCTTAAGATGTCATTGGTGGTAAACATGGCAGGGAAGACAGCAGAGAACTCACTTTGCAAGCTTAAGAACCTGGCTTTGATTCCCAGAACCTTTCCTTTTTCTTGAGACAGGGTCTCACTATGTAGTTCTGCCTGTCCTGGAACTCACTCTGTAGACTAGGCTGGCCCCAAACTCATAGAGATCCACTTGCCTCTGCCTTCCTGGTGCTGGGCATAAAGGTGCCACTGTGTTTTGTTTTGTTTTGTTTTGTTTTGTTTTGTTTTGTTTTGTTTTGTTTTGTTTTGTTTTGTTTTAAAGACAGACATGGTGGTGATCTCATTGCTGGGGAGGTAGAGACAAGAGACGGATAGATCTTTGGGACTCACTGGTTAACCAGCCTAAGCTAGTTGGTAAACTCTAGGTTAGCAAGAGACCCTGTTTCAAAAGCAAAGCAAAGCAAAGCAAAGCAAAGCAAAGCAAAGCAAAGCAAAGCAAAGCAAAGCAAAGCAAAGCAAAGCAAAGCAAAACAAAACAAAAACCAACAAACAAACGGAAAGCTAAAAGCAACCAACCAACCCAAAGCCCAAAGTAGAAGGAGCTTTACTAAAGAAATGACACCTAGCTGGGTGTGGTAGTGGACATGTTTAATCTCAGCACTTGAGATACAAAGGCAGGTATTCTACACACACACACACACACACACACACACACACACACACACACACACGGCTTCTGAGGTCATACAATAAACTTGACAGAGTATGGTGACACTGTCCAGGCTCTTGGCTTGCCTTGGGAGTCCATGTCCTTCCATGTCCTCCAACCTCCAGGTCTTTATCCAACCTGGTATGTCCCCTGCAATGGCATTTTCCTCCCAGTTTCTTGCTTTGCCTGGCCTCTGTTCCCTCAAGCTTACCACAATCCTGCCTCTGTCTAGTGCCTTCTGAATGATGCATCTATGATAACATTTTGCTACTTGAGTGGTGGCATGTCTGGGCACAAACATGTCTCACCACAATTTGTTTGGGTTCTATGGTAGCTCTGGCACGGGTCCTTCCATCACCAGTAGTGAGTGAAGAACACTAGCTGGCCTTCCCTGTCCGTTATTCCTAGGAATAAAGCACTCCTCTGAAAACATTTTCTGTTGTTTCCTCTAGGCACCATGGTTCACACCATCCCCTCCCTTCCCCCTAGGTCCCCTCCTCCCCTCCTGCCCATTTCCCTCACCATAGGATGGGGCTGTAGGCAGCCCAGCCTCTCCCCAGTTCTCATGTCTCAGAAAAAGCATCTCTTTCCTCCCTCCTTCCCATCCTTTTCATCCTCCTGGGCCCCAGGTCCTCTCCCTCTTCTCTTATCTGCCAGGGATCTGACCTGCAGATGCTCTCTCGGCTCTGCATGCTGCTGACCCCAGGATGGCATCACGGCCCAGCCTGCCTGCCCCAGGGGCCAGCTCCAGCCTGCTCACTTGCCTTCCCTTTAGAAGCCCCCGTGTCTTGAAGCTGATTAAAATAAACATAGCTTCTATTTTTGTTCTTAATCCAATTCTGTGCTGTGGTAGGGTCTAGGAGGGAGGATAGGATGACGGGAAGAGTCCAGGAGTTAGACAGACTCCTTGGTAGGCAGAGATAGAAGAGGGGCCACGGCTAGGTAATGAAGGTGGCACATTCCCAAGATGGCCAGCTTCCTCAACCTCCTGTCTGGAGACAAAAGCCTGGTAGTTTTTTGTTTTTTGTTTTTTGTTTTTTTCTCCCTGACCAGCAGACCCTCTGCTGACAGGCTGGCTCCACAAGGTCAAGGCTGGATCTGGACACAGCTGTGAATCAATCAGGCATCCTATGTTTCCAACTGAGCAACCCTCAAGTAGGGGAGAGAAAGGCTTCAGAGGTATAAAAACTCCTAGCCCTCAAGGAGAGCCTGGACTTCCGGTTTTGCAGAGGGTGTTTTTCTCTGTGTGTTTGCTGCATGTGTGTGTTTTCTCACCCCCAATAAAGACCTTTTACCCAGACACTACGGCAGATGCCAACAAGAGCTTGCTGACAGGAGCCTGATAACGCTGTCTCCTGAGAGGCTCTGCCAGTGCCTGACAAATACAGAAGTGGATGCTCACAGTCATCCATTAGAGGAACACAGGGTCCCCGGAGCTAGAGAAAGGACCCAAGGAGCTGAAGGGGTTTGCAGCCCCCTAGGAGGAACAACAATATGAACTAACCAGTAATCCTAGAGCTCCCTGGGACTAAACTACCAATCAAAGAAAACACATGGTGGAACTTGTGGCTCTAGCTGTATATGTAGCAGAGGATGGCCTAGTTGGTCATCAATGGGAGGAGAGGCTCTTGGTCCTGTGAAGGTTCTATGCCCCAGTGTAGGGGAATGCCAGGGCCAGGAAGCAGGAGTGGGTGGGTTGGAGAGCAGGGGGAGGGGGGAAGGGAATAGGGGATTTTCGGAGGGGAAACTAGGAAAGGGGATAATATTTGAAATGTAAATAAAGAAAATATCTAATAAAAAGAAGAAAAAAAGAAAAAGGCCTTTAAAAAAAAAACCTGTTTGTTCTGTCTGCAGTGCTTGAGGTTTCCCTGATGTAACCTGTTGTGCTTCAGATCTTTCCAGCCTTTTCATTCTTTAACAGGCAGAGAATAAACCCCGATCCAGACCCCTAGACTGCATCATTTCAAGACTCCAAGACTCTATCGACAGAAGCACATTTTTCCTGCCATGCCAGAGGGTAGAGGCAGGACCAGGCACAGGCCCCAGTCCCCAGTGGCTGTGGGGACCATGGTGTAAGTGGAGCGATGACAGCAGGAGCATGGGAGTGGGAAGGGGAGCAAGGGGGAAGGGGGGAGGGAGGACAAGGGGCTGGGAGCTGGGAGGAGTGGGGAGGCAGTAGTGGGCCCTTCCTGCACAGGACTCTAAGCAGGTCCCAGGAAGGGTGAGAGGACAGTGGGTCAGAAGTTCTAGGGGCCTTCCCAGAAGGGGAGGTGACAGACTCTTCAGGAAACAGCCAGAGCAAGGGGGAGGGGTGTGTGTGCACTCCCAATAGAGGCCTTTATTCTCTCCAGCTCAGAAACAAGACAGAATCTCTTGTCTCAACAGAGTCCTTCCCATGACATCCCTCCTCAGCACTTGGCCTTAGTGCTTCTCAGGGGCACACAGACCCAGGCACTTTCTGTGGGCACCTTCTAACCCCACAGGCAAGTCTCCCAGACCTCTGCAAACTACAGGCCTGTTTTACCCTCTGTGCTTCCTCACAGAGGGATCTGCTACAGAGGAGAGGGAGTCTTGTGACTATGCCTGTGCGCTGCAGGCCCAGTGTCTAGGTTTGAATATTGTATTGGCCACTTACTAGCTGTGTGGCTGTGGATAACTTGTTTACTCTCTGGGGAACCCCAGTTTCATCATTTGTAAAGCATGGGCAGAGGTAGTACCTACATTATAAACTTATTGTGAACATGCATGTGCTTTGAGTAGAAGCACTAAGGAAACTATTTACACTCTGATACTGTACTGAGCATACCACCTGTATGATAGCCCAGGGCATAGGCATATTCTAGCTCAGCGGTTCTCAGCCTCCCTAATGTTGAGACCCTTTTATACAGTTCCTCATGTGGTGACCCACAAACAGAAAATTATTTTTGTTGCTAATTCATAACTGTAATTTTGCTACTGTTATGGATTGTAATGTAAATATCTGTGTTTTCCAATGGTCTTGGGAGACCCCTTTGAAAGAATCATTTAACCCCCAAAGGGGTCATGACCCACAGGTTGAGAACCTCTGGTTTAGGACTTCTCTCTCGTTCCCAATTTTGTCTTTCTCTGTCCCAAGGACCAGAGCCTCTCTGCACTTAGCGCCAAGATCCTACAAAAGGTCTCTAAATCAACGGGGCTCAGTAGACCTGCGAGCTTCTGGGGCTTTGAGGGGTAGAATGATGCCTAAGTTCTGTTAAGTTGCAGTAGTGACAGCTTGACTGTTGGGCCACCCTGTGACATGGCCTGAAATGCTTCTCACATCGGAACCTCTACTACCACTACAGAGATGTTTTCTGGGATCCTTCCAAGACCCTTCCTGGGAAGGCTGCCCAGGCTGTAGGATGATGGGTGGATGCTCAGCCTGCTTGGCCTCACTGCCTTCTAGACTGGAAAGGCCTCTTCTTCCTTCTGTGTCCAATGGTCACGTGGCTTGGGTTGTGACTATCCCCGCCCCAGAGATGCATCAGTGGGTCAGGGAAGGAGGACTGGAAATGGCCCATAAAAATCTTGGGCCCCCTGTAAACACAGAGCAGGGGTCTTTGAAAGCCCAAAGCACTTTTATGTGCTAGTTAAAGGGCCTTCCTGTTGTGTCGCCAGGATTTATGGGAGGTGGGGGTGGTGGTGGTGCAGGAGGTGGTGAAGCCAAGTGCAGCCTTCATCCACTGACACACTGACTTCCAGAGGGAAGGGGAGGAAGGGAGGACCCAGGAACTTCTGGCTGTCACATTTCACTTTAGGCAGGGACTCCATCCCTTGAGATCCTGAACCAGCCTGAAACCCCCATCCCCACCCAGGAGGGGCAGTGTTGCTGACCAAGGCAAGGAGATGAATCCAGGTCAGGGGCATCCACAGCCACAGGAAAGGAGACCCAAGACATGGGCAGAGCTCACAGGACAGAGTGGGAAGTGCACAGACTGCACTGTGAAGCCAATGCACGGCCCCTACCCATTCTCAGCATTAAATGCCAGCACTGAGGCACTCCTGGGAGGGTCAGCTCCATCACAACTTATGAGTAAGAGACTGTCAGGCTGCCTTCCTATAGCACCCAACAGGAATGTGATATTTGTGAATTTAAACCTACAGCAGAAGCCTCGAGATCAACGAGTTATTCTCTCCCCTCTTACAACAGTGAGCCACACCATCTTTTTCTCTCTGGCAGGAGTGGCCTCAG
Source organism: Mus caroli (assembly GCF_978045245.1). Taxonomy (NCBI): domain Eukaryota; kingdom Metazoa; phylum Chordata; class Mammalia; order Rodentia; family Muridae; genus Mus; species Mus caroli. The sequence goes on from NW_028227258.1 coordinate 52,425,096, forward strand.
CCTGTAGGAACTGGGAAAAGAGTCCCTCCCTGACTCAGGTGGAAGAAGGAAGGTGCTGTTCTTCGCTCTTCCACAGCACTATGTGCTAACACGTTTAAGGGCCCGTTGAAACATCAGTTCACGACTCGGCTCACAGGTGCCTGTGTATAGGAACGAGGGAAGCAGCTGCCACTCACTGCTGCCCTGGAGACAGGCATCAAGCTAGCGATTGCCCTGTTTCCGTCCATCTTCCTGACTCTTTGTGTGAGAGACACTATTCAGCTCAATTAGCTGGTGTCAGAGGGCACACGCTGACTTCGTCTCTGAGACCTGCCTGGTCTATCACACACCTCATTTCTCCGCTGGTTCTTGCTGCCTGCTGTGAGACTCACTCCATCCTCTGTCCATCCTTCCAAGGAAGCAGCAACCATAACCACTTTCAGGACCTGGGGTCCTTAGTTCTGTTCTCAGACAGGAGGATTCCCACATTGACCTCCCCGTGATCCCTGTTCCTGGTCTCGTGGCCCGAGGTGGTCACAGGGCCTCAGGCCTCTGGCATTCTTCTCCGAAGCTGCTGTTCTCCTCTGCTCCTCTGCGACACTATTGAGTTTCCTCAGGTCTGGCCAACCAAACACTGCCATATGGGGGGAGAGTTACATTTCCTGTATATGTGTCAAAATATCTGAGCGGATGTGAAATAGATCAGACATGTATAAAAATAAACTTTTACAGGGTGACTGACTACTCCCCTCCAGGGGGAACGAATGGTTCACTTTTCATCTGGGGCCCAGAAACTTGGCTGGGGCCTTAGGGACCACTCTCCACATGCGATTCCCTACGGCCGTCCTGACTCACTTCTTTGGGCTTAGGGCCAGCTTCTCTCCTGTTGGCATTCTCTCCAGGGGTCCTGGTTATGGAAACCCCTCCCCACTAGGCTGACAATTAGCAGGGCACCTTCCTGGGCCCCAGTCTCTTACTCTTTTAGCTCCCCCCTTTTCTCTAACAACCTGTGACAGTATAATTCAGGGTCCCAGTCTTGGTTACAGTAGGACCACCCCATCACCTCTTCATATAATCAGAGCACGCAGTGAGCACACATTAAATACTCTTTACCCATTGTGTGCATCCCTCTGTACAAAAGGGCAGGGACTGTTTATCCGGTATTCCTGCCTATATCCCCTACTAAGACTTCTCCACTCATGTGCTTCTCAAGGTACTGTGTTGTGGAGTTATCTTATCTATCTCCCTGTTCCTTGCTAACTCAGCATCTTCATGGATGAAGGTTGGCTCTCTTTATTGCTGAGAGAACTCAGCACTCTTAGCACCGTTATCAGAAATGTCCCCCTAGATGTAGCCCTGAATGTTGTATTCACTCCTGATGCCCATGCAGGGAGATTGGGAGAGGGTGTCAAGTGGGAGGATACATAGTGGTTTGGGACAGATCAGGAGATTCTGTGACCTGGAGCATCCAGACCCTGGGATTTCTATCATTCATGATCTACTGGCTCCTGGTCAAGCCAAGAACCTAGCCTTGACCCAGCAGGAAGTAGGGAGTGGGGTCTCAGGTCTGGAAACCCCATGTTCATCATACAAACTCAGTCCAGACCCAGAGGCATCTAGCCTGGAGAGATACTCAGCCTTCTCACCTGGGTATAAGCCAGCAGGGAAGGAACTCAGGGTTGCCTAGTCTGCCTCTCCCACTCAGCTTGCTAACCCCAAGGTTACGACTGCAGATGTTCCCATCCCAGCTGAGCCTGACATCTGATGGACAGCAGCCATCCTACCAGGTAGCCAGCGAGCTTGGGAACTCAGCCTGGGTTTAGCCAGGCTATCCATTCCCTGCCACCGACCCACTGTCAGGCCTTAATGAGTTGCTCTTATCTAAACCAACTGCAAATTCTAGAGATGAGCTCAAGCCCGCAGTTGCTCAATCTATGATCCTGGATCTGGATGTTGGGGGGCGGAGAGGGGTGGACACCCCATTAGTTCTATGGGCATCTTCTTTACTCTTGATTTTACTTTATCACATTTCATCCACAAAGCTTCAGGACAGAGAATTCCTACCACTATGGCTGATGACATAGTCTTCACATGAAGGTAGGGAAGCATTCATTTCAGCCATTCAGGTTCCACACTCTTCAACACGGCCTTGTCCAGGTTGGGCACTCAGCCGGGATGTTCTTGTTGCCTCTTTGACTCCTTTAGCTCTTTCCAAGGCCTCTTTCAAAAAAGTCCTCTGATTAGCACACCCTACACCCTCTGCTGTTAGTAGCAGCTTCCTTTCCCTGGTGGCAATTTAGGTGTTAAAGAGTCAGACTTATGTGTTCCCTCAAAATATGTGCCTGGCTGACCTCTTCTTCCTGGCCCAGAACCCTATTCAGTGTGGGCCCTTGTGTCTATACCCCAACCATGACTGACAAGGGCTGGACAGTCTGTGAGAGGTGGGGTTTCATGTCAGGATAAAGCTCTCTACCTGAGCTCCACTCCTGTGTGACCAGACTTCACAACAGCTTGGTTGGTCATGGCCACCAGGACTGGCCAGGGAGGTCACCAGTGACATCTAGTGGCCACAGCCAGATGTCACAAGGTAGGAGTTGTGTTGGGCTCTGCGACCAGGCTTCTGCGCTGCTCCAGCAGGTTGCAGGCAGGCCTCTGACTTCTCTGGGGCTCTGGGACAGCAGCATGGGGCAGGACTAAGGTTGTTAGGTGTGAGAATGGAGGTCTGGACAGACACCAGGCTGCTCATTGCCACCAGAAGCTTGGCTTTTCCCTGATCTCTCCTATCTGTGCCCCTCTGGGCTCTCGTAAGATCTGCCATGGTCCCCTTGCTCACAGAGTCCCCTGAAGAGCTGCCTGTCCTAATACAGACCTAGGCTGGAGTGCAGAGCAGCCTCAAGGAACATCTCCTAGAGACAGCTGGACAGCTACAGACGACAGCGCAGGGTAGGTCTGAGGGTGGGTCTTGCCACAGGGTTGAGGACTTAGTAACACTGGGCTCCACCCACATGCTTGAGATGTGCTTCTGAGTGCTAAGGTTCCCTGAGCTGGAGGAGGCAGGAAGTGCCTGGAGTGAAAGAAGTACACTCTCATCTCTATCCTGGGATAAATAGCTTCCCAGGTGGACCCCACTTTCTCTGACAAATTATGAACGTTTTCCACTCGGAGAAGAGGGGAAGAGGATGGAGTTCTCAGAGGAGCAGCCCGCCTGTGTGCTTTGTACTTCACATGAACTGCTTCTGCCTGCCCCTGCATCTCTCTCATCTCTCTTCCCCTCTCCTCTTTTTATCCCCTTCCCTGGTGCCCCTCTCTAGCCCATTCCCTGGGTCTCCCCTGGCTAAATATTTCCTCTGCAGGCTTTTTATGCCTGTCCTCTTCCTTCTTGCTTCCGGCTGTTTCTAGGTCTTGCCTTGACTTCCACCTGCTCCCTCATCCTTGGCACCCCCCTCAAGGCTGAGCTGACATCACTCAGGTAAAATAACAACACTTCATTGCGCTCCGGTGGTGGTGGTGGTCAGGTGGACAGAGATCATAACTTATTTCCCTGATAAGCCTTCATACAGAACGAGAGAGGAGGCAGCCATGAGTTTCCTGCACCCTGGAGCCCCTCAGCTGTCACTAACTTTTTTGCTCACCCCATCTTCCCCTCTGAGCTAGGACCAGCCTGCAGAAGACTATACAGGTAGGAGCAGACTGGGAGTCACTGTGGGCATGCTTTCAAGTACCGTGGGGTCTTTCTCATGGCTACAGGAGTGACAATAGGAACTCCGATTTCTGGTAGTGAGTTGAATGCCACATTTAATATCTCTGCAGGTCAGATGCTGTGGGTTCGCACCTTAGCTTCAGAAAGATGCTGGGAAGTGATCCTAACTCCTATCATCTACCGGTGAGAAATGAGATTTGAGGATTAACCCATTAAAGTCAGGCTCCAGGCCAGCAGGTGGACAACAGGTCTAATTTTATGATTACCAAGGTTCATTTAGCCCATGCAGGAGCACTGGGAGACTCTCCCACTCTATCTGCCCCTCAGACATTGCACTGGTCTCCAGTGATGCCAGTAGCTTTTGCAGTGTTTGTGAGAGAGATCTGAACCCATAGCCATCCATATTCTCTGAGCACATTCATTTCTTTCCCAAGTCATAAAACCCACTCATTGCAGAAGATCTTCCCCTCTAATTATGACAATCGTTGTCTGATTGTGTGCTTTGATTACACAATTATATTTTATCATGTTAATTGCATAATTAAGACAAGCAGTTACATGGGGGGGGAGGGGAATATTTCCTAGCTCCAAATGGGATTCCAGTGCCCAGACAGGTGTTTCTTCTGTCCCCCTTAGGAGGGTGCTAGAGACTCCAGGGGTTGAGTAGTGACCATTTCTCTCAGCAGTTGCAGGAGACATTGATCATTCAGTTGTTACTGTTCTCATGGCTCTTAGGTCTCTGTCATAGGTGCACCTGCCTACACATAGTCACAGGCTACAGAGAACTGAGTCTGTGTTATGGCTTCCATGTGCTTACAGTCTGGGGAGCTCGACCCAAGTGGCCATCTTCAGAGACTTCGCATGTCTGTGGCAGCTCAAGCCTGGATAAATGGGTCTTCAGAGGAGGGTCTAGATGCAGATGACTGATGTTATCTTCTTCCTCCGTGCTCCCAGCCTCCATGCTCCAAGCTCCTTTGCTTCCTCCAGAACCCCCAAGCCTGAGACAGACTATACCTCACCTTCCTCTGTCCCCTGTAATGTTCATTCAGATCGTGCTCTCCAGAAAGCCTTTGTGGGTTAGCTAGTTCTGCTGGGATATCTACTGTAGGATACTGTAGGATGACTCCAATCCTGTCTATCCAATGATTTGTTCATCATGGGGTCCTCTCAAGGGACTGGGGACTCTTAAATGACCCTTCGGAAACCTTACTTACTCCCTTCATCTGCACAGATGCCTGCCTGTCAGTCATGGCCACAGCCCTACCCACACTGTGTGTACACTTGCAAAATTAGATTCATTTCACATCCACCAGGGGAACTGGCTATTTAAATAAGTGTTACAGAAGAGCCTTTGGTAAATCCTGATATCACTTTCTGCTTTATTTTCTATATAATTTTGGATTTTCATCTTTCTAGGGGAAGGGGGAGGGTGAAGGAGAGGCTGCAGGCAGGTGTATGTCTTTCCACAGCCTAGGTACTTGGGTCCTGTGTGGCTTACGTGTCTAAATCAGGTCTCTTCTACTAACAAATGTGTGTTCAGGGCTATCTGTATATAAAACTCAGTGTACTGAAGGCATGGGTACCACAGTGGATGAGACTCAGACCCTGCTATTGAGCATCAGAGGGAGGGACTGGGGTGTATATGCTGGATGCACTAGAAAAAAAATGGCTGCACAGAGGCATGTAGGATTACCTTTGTCAAAGTCTGGGGAAAAGCAGAGAAGGCCTCATGGAAGAGATGATTTTTAAGGCAGGCAGGGTTTGCAGGATGAGTTGGTAGTGTTCAAATGGGGAAGCAAGCAGGAACAAAGGCTGGTTTACATGTCTGGAGCGAAGGGTGAAAAGTGGGGGTGCGATGAGACTGGGGTGATAAACAAAGGCCTAGGCCAGGAAGGCCAGTGGGGACCAAGGGAGAGCTCAACTCTGGGGGGTTAACATGAAGCTCAGTGTCTGGGATTCCTGACTGGTGAGTGCTGTGAAACACAGTCTGGGTCATCTGCCAAGAGTTAGAATATAGGAGTGGGAGAATAGGTGTAGTGACAGTCTATGTTCCCATGGGAGAATAGGTATAGTGACAATCCGAGCACCCATGAGAGAATAGGTATAGTGACAGTCCAGGCTCACATGGGAGAACAGGTATAGTGACAGTCCGGGCTCCCATGGGAGAACAGGTATGTATGGTGACAGTCTGCGCACCCATGGGCTTTTCTTTCAGCTGCTGTTAGATACCAAAGAGACAGGAGTGAAAGTTGAACAAGTGTGGGACAGGGTTGGAATGGGGTACTGTGGATGGGTGGGCTCAGGAAAGCTGTGATTATTGTCAACATTGCCATCCTCTGTAGGGTCAGGGCTGTGGGGAAGGAGAAGTCAGGCAGAGATAGAGGGAGGAAAGGATGAAGGGAAAGAAGGATTTGGGTGCTAGGAAGAACTGAGGGAGTCTTCAATGCAGTCAGCTTACCTACTAGGGTTGTTAGCTCTTTTCTAGGGCTACTTGCTTCTCAACCAAGAAAGTACCATCCTTTGGGGCTTACTTCACCTGACAAGGGTTTGGGCCAAGATCAACAATGTGTTGCAGTGAAGCCTGCCAAACGTGACACTCAAATGCCCAACAAATATCCTGTTCCTTGTGCACCTCTGACCCCAGAGTCAGCCCAGAGCCTGCCTGACATGAGGAAGATACGGAGATGTTTTAGGAGGCAAGGTGGGCCACCCTAAAGATACGGCTATGTGCCTCTTGCTATAGGATTAAAGGAGCCTACACATTCTCCTCCTGCAAGGAAGGCATCATCAAAGCACCTTGTAGGATGTGTGGATTGAGGCTACGGATTTAAGACAGACACCATTAGTGGCTCTGTCCTAGCTTTCCGTGCTGGTGTTCCTGGGGGCTCCATGATTTCTCTGGCTGACACCAAGAGAGCAGGAAAAGTACTCAAGGCATGTGCTGAAAGAATCAGCGGCCATGCTGTTGGGATAGTGCCTTTCCCTGGTCTCTTTCTCTGTTCCAGCTTTCATTTCTCCTAGGCCTACATTTTCTTTCCTGGTCACCCCCCCTCCCCCAACTCTGTCATCCTCCCCTCTTTTCTCAGGAAGGAAAGCTGCTTCGTGTCCACAATGTCCCTCTGCTGTCCTTAAAGTTCTGTTCTGGAAATGAGCCCTCCTGTAGCATTATGACATCACTGTGCATTAGCTAGTGGCTGCCCACGTGGGCTGGGCCCTTGCCCTACTAGGAGCCGTGACAGAGTCACCTATTGGGCCCTATACCTTCAGGGCAACTCCCAGAGCATGGATCCCTCCTGATTCCTCTCTGGCCCCAATGTTCCTCACGGTCAAGCTGCTCTTGGGCCGAAGATGCAGCCTGAAGGTATCTGGAAAAGAAAGTGTGGCCACATTGAAGAAACTGGTTTCTCAGCACCTACAGGTGCCCGAGGAGCAGCAGCACCTGCTGTTCCGAGGCCAGCTCCTGGCTGATGACAAATACCTCTCAGATTACAGCATTGGGCCCAACGCTTCCATAAATGTCATCATGCGGCCTCCAGAGGATGCAGCGCTGGATAAGACCCATCAAACCCAGCCCCTGTGGCTCCAGCTGGGCCAGGTTCTAGACAAACATTTTGGAGCAAAGGATGCAAAGACAGTGCTGGGGTTTTTGAGGCAAGAGCACGAGGAGCGTCTGCAGAGGCTGAGCCTGGAGGCCCTGGAGCAGTTGGTGGGCCAACTCCTAGCACAACAGCAGCTTGACGAGCTGGCAGAGGAAAAGGAAGCCCCTGCTATTGCATCAGAACTCCAGCAAAATGATGGAGGAGGAGGAGGAGGAGGGACAGGAGGAGAAGGAGGAGGGAAGAAGGAAGAAGAGGAGGGTGAGGAGGCTGAGGAGGAGGCTGATCAGTAAATTGGTCCATCTTTCTCTTGCTCACTAAACTTCCCCTGGACTGACCCTTCTATGTTCTCGGGCAATTTTTCTCTTTGCTTTCTCCTGATGGAGTTGCATTTGTCCTTCTTGCTACACCGTTAAGTAGCTGGAAGATATCTGGATCCTTCTATGCCCTCTCACTCGTAGGCCCTCTTCTGAAGTGCAGAATGGTTCTAGTACCATCTCTCTGCTACAAGTGATTTAAATGACCCAAGGTATGCTATAGGGACAGTCAAAGTTCACCCTGGCTCTGAGTGGAACAGCTTTGCCAAAGCATGCCTCAGAAAAAGTCTCCATGGCTTGAGACAGAGCCACTTCTCCTTCAGAACAGACAGTGTTGAGCCCATTGTCCCTCCTCTTAGAACCCAAGTACAGAGAGGAGGAAGCGCTGCCAGCTGCCCTTGAACTCGTGGTGAAGCTGGCCCTGCTGCCCTGCTTGTGGTTTCGTATCTTCAGAGACGGGACCACAGAGACAGGAGCTAGGGAAAGTGATTGCATGGGCCAGTCCTGGGGCTTGTGGAAACTCAGATGAAGTCCCAGAGTAGCAGGAAACAGAGTCCTAGGCAGGAAAAATGGTCCGCAAGTGGTCCACTCATGGGGCCAGCCTAAATAAAGTTATGCCCACTAGCACATTCTGACTAATCAAGGTAGCACCGAGTGCCTGCAATCTGACTGGCATTGCCCAGTACTTCTTTGGAGACGGGTGGGAGCGGGGAAACAGTACAAACAAGGCCTTCTGCCCTTGTCGATGAGAGATATACACAGGGTTATGCCCATAGAGCACAGCCTGTGGCTATATGGTCTGCTGCCTCTGCCTTGCAGAATATGCCAGAGCAGGTCTTTTGTCTACTTGGGGCTAAGAGCACAGCCCTAGATCAGAGATGAGAAACCCTGTACTGTGTATGGATGGGACAGGTTCATGGCTGCCTATTGAGAACCGTGGTCCCCCTATTGGGGGCTGAAGTCCCCAAAGTACTGTTCCTGTAGAATTTCAGTCTTGGGGGCCAGAGATGGAGACTGTGTAGAGGGCAGGGGGAGATATGTTTTTGGAAAAGAACAAGCAGAGGTTCGATTTCTCTGCGAAGTACTCTGTTGTTGGCCTATAGGCTTGACCTTCAGCCTAGGCCGACCACTATCTTGGCTGATATCCTTTCTCTGTTGGATGCTGAGCTTTTCAACCTTATCATAACATCCACTTACCCCAAAGACATTGATGCAGGCAAGAGGTGTAGTTGGTGTAGTAGGTGTATTTTCTAGCAATGAGCTCCACAGGGATGGCAGGAAGGGCTTGGGAGCCCTCTGCTGTGAAAGCCTGTTAGGGGGCATTGCTCTGTCTTCTCCTCGCTAGAGACAACTTCACCTTGCTTGATGGCATCCACCTCTACCCTGTCTGATAAGGGGAGAAGAAAGGCAGGACTCCATGGGTCTGAATGACTCTTCCCAGACTCACTGCCCACAGGTGGGGGTGGGGTGGGATCCACACTTCTCCAAAGTTTCTATCCTGATCCCACTCTCATTCCTTGGCTATTTGCCATCTGCTGGGAGGTCTTGTGATGGTTCTGTGAATTCATTTGTGCTGGGCTTGTGCCATTTGCCAATGGGGACAAGCCTATTATCTTTACATTAGGGGAACTAATAGCCCATTTCCCAGGAAACCTCTGAGCAATAAAAGTAAGTGGGGCGTTTTATTCTTTGCTGAGAGAAGCTGGCATGAAGGGCAGGCAAAGCCTTTGTTTTCTCTCACTGATGCCAGTGGCAGAGAGCAAGGTAAGGTAGCCAACCACTCTCCTGCCTCCATGGCCAGCAGTTCAGGGGAGGATGTGTCCAGTCCCAAACTGGGAAGAACAAAAGTTGGTCCATCCTTCCATCTGCTCTGTGTCTCCTACGGCTGATCCCATTCCTCCCGAGGGTCCTCCTCACCCCTTTTCCCTTCAAAAGCTGAGCACTAGAGAGTGTGCACTAACAACAGGCATGGAAATTCTGGGAAGAATTCTGTTAACCCAGGGATTGTAACACTCAGTGCAGTACCTTTTGTTATAGAGCTGTGGGTCTCATTCCCTGAGAGGGGATACAATTTGTACTCAGGGAAAAGCAGGTGAAAGATATATTGAGGACGTATAGAATGCATCATGAACGTGGACCAGATCCTCGGCAGATACTGACACTTCTATGTGATTCCTGCTGTATGTGGATAACCCCAACCCTTGGACTATGTGCCACAAGGACCCTCCACTAGTACTAGCGATTACTGGAAAGGCTTTCTGTTCCCTACTCTATATCACCACTTGGGGATGATAGGAATAGCAAGCAAGTTCTTGCTGAACTTCAGCTTTGTACAGATAGTTAACTCCCCACATCACCTCTCCCTCCTCTACCAGGAAAGGACACATGTTTCTAGAGGTAACAGCATTACTCAAGTGGGCTGCACCTTGTGACAGCCAGCTTTGTGTGTGTGTCCACTGAGAAATTGCACTCCCCACTCTAGCTTCCTCCTGGTTCACCTACCTGAAGTCCCAAACCCCTCTGGTCCCTGGCAAAACGATTTCTGATTGAAATAGGAAAGGCGTTTTTGACCTGTGTGCTGCCGCACCACTTATTGATTTTATCAGCAAACATTCTGGGGTCCCCGTCATAGTCTTGTCCCAGCTGTATTAAAATAACCTTAGGCTTGGGTGGTTATCTTTTGAATAATAAATGCCTCCCATAGGCTTATGTGTTTGAACACTTAGTCCCCAACTGGTGATGTCACTTGGGAAGGTTGTGGGACCTTTAGAAAGCAGAGCCTTGCTGGAGGGAGTAGGTCACTAAAGGCAGACCTTCAGTGTCCCTACCTCTTCCCTAGTGTGATGAGCTGTCTCATGCTTCTGCCACTGAGTGTCACTTACCTGGACTGTATCCCTTCTTAAAACATGTCAGAACCCCCTTCCTTCCTGCATTATATTTGGTAGGTATTTTGTCACCAAAATAAAAAGCAGTAACGGACCACCAAAAAGTGTTGTCTACAGTTCTGGAAAATTGGAAGTTCCAGGTCAAGTCATTGTCTGGTGAGGAGTGTATGGGTGTGTGTGTGTGTGTGTGTGTGTGTGCACGCATATGCACATGAGTGTATATGTGTAAGGGTATATGTTACCCACATGTATGTACAAGCTTGTCAAGGCTTGTCCACATTGTTTTATGGGGCAGTCTGTCACTGGCCTGAACAAAAGCCAACTAAGCTAGGCTGGTTGGCTAGCCGGCCTCAGGGCAGAGCCCTTATGATTTGGCCATCTGCTAAAAGCCCCCCCCCCACTTAATATTATTGCATTGAAGAGAAAGTTGTCCATCCACCATCAGCCTCCTCCTAAGATGCTGACAGCTTGAGGAATCCTGACCCCCGCACAGGAGCAGAGCGCCCCCTGCTGTCTCTTGCTGCATGGTTAGCTGAGGGCTTAAGTCAAAGGTTCTCAGCTTCCCTAATGCTGTGACCCTTTAATACAGTTCCTCATGTTGTGGTGACCCCCTAATCATAACATTATTTCATTCATACTTCATAACTGTAATTTTGCTGTTAGGAATCATAATGTAAATATATGATATGCAGCATATCTGATAATAAGACTCCTGGGAAAGGGTATTTTTGTCCCCCAGAGGGGTTGAGATCCACAGGTTGAGAACCACTGGCTTAGGGGAAATCCCTGGTATTCTGCTCTGACCCATGATTTAGATGTGTCAGGTAAGCCACGTTTCTTTCCTCCTGCTTCTGGTTTATTTATTTGGAATCAGGATTTCACTATGTATACCAGACTCTCCTTGAACTCTCAATCTTCCTGCCTCAGTCTCCCGAATACGGAGACTATGGGCTTATGACTATGCCTGGAAATTTACCCCTAGTTCTGAATGGCCAGGAAGACAGTGGTCTGCCTGGGTGAAAAGTCCTGCAGATGTGAAAGAAGCTTACACTGCACCAGAGCTCAAAGGATGCCTGGATGTCTGATTTTAAACGTAAGCCCTGGAGCTTTCTGCTTCCACCCCTCATTTGCTCCCCTCCCCCCAGCCTATTTGCTCAGGATTAAGTGAGACTTCAGTTGTTGTTTAAAGCTTCCAGCTGTTTTAAACTGGGGAAGAGGGGCACGGATGGGAGGAAGTGGAGGGCACGGCTGAGCTTCCCCAGAAAAGCACCCCTATCCAGTTGAGATGCCTGAGGGTAGGCATGGCAACACTGGATGGATGTACACCAGATGGGATGGGCAGGCTGGGGGCATCTCACATCTGTGCAGGGAGAGGTCCCATGAGGGGTGAGACTGTGGAAGACCAGCTTCTCTTTCCGCATCTGGGACTTAGCTCAAGCACAATTTTGCTTTTGCTAAATGAAAACTATCATTGTGGGACAAGCCATAATAAATGTAAGCCCGTCTGAATGTAGTTCTAAAGCTGTTGAAGTCGTCACACTTTGGGGGCAGACCTGTTAGCGGGAGAAAAACTGCACATGGACATCCAGAAAGGCTCAGTTAAGGTCTTCACCTCAGGACTGATTTAGCAAAAGCAGAGAGTAATAGTAAACAAATCCATAAGGACACACTCAGCCCTCACTGTCGTGGCGAGGTTGTGTGGAGGCATCTCTACCTACTGGCAACGCAACCCTCACCCTCAGAAGTAACTTGCTTGTAGCGAACAGAATCTCAGTGTGAAGCACAATGCTCAGACCAGCCCCAGCTAGGTATGACCTGATAGCTATTGGCTGAAATAGAAAGCCCAGGGCGGGCACAGGCTCTAGGCCCATGTCTGCTTTACTATTTGCTTTGAGCTTCCTTTGGGCAAGTCTCTTTGTAGTTCTGGACCAGAGATACCTTCCCTTGCAAAATAGAAGAAGGGCCTGGGCTTGAACTCTAAGATGCCTTCTTGGCTCAAGTCCTACGCTGACCCAAAGTCACAGACATGAGTTGCTGACTCCCCAGGCTGCCAGAAGCTGGTGTTCTCACGGGTTACTCGGAGACATTGAGAACAGGCTGGGATAAACAATGTGAAGATGCTAAGGACAAGTTGTTACTAGGTAGCAGAGAAGTTATAAATACATTTAAATTAAAAAAATGATGTTCAAAGATTTATTTATTTTATGCATATGAGTATACCACCATTGCTCTCTTCAGACACACCAGAAGAGGGCATCAGATCCCATTACAGATGGTTGTGAGCTACCATGTGGTTGCTGGGAATTGAACTCAGGACCTCTGGAAGAGCAGTTGGTGCTCTTAACCACTGAGCCATCTCTCCAGTCCCCAGAAATGGTGTTTAAAATCACACAAAACATGTTTAAGAACACATGCCTAGGAGGATATTACGGCGAGGAGTAAAATTCAACCAAGGACAGGTTTTTCTCTTATAAAGTTATGGTTTCATAAAATGGCTTGGTGTATAAAGAGGCACTTGCCGCCGAGCTTGACAACCCAACTTTAATTCCCAGGATCTACATAGTGGAAAGACTGTCAACTTTCCCAGGTTGTCCTCTGACCTCCACACATACACCGTGGTACACACACGTGCACACACACATAAGAACATTTAAAGCTATATATATCGGTGCATGGTTATATGAGTGTTCTATGTGATGCTATCGCTCAGTAGCATGACTTGACTACCACGAAGGGCCACCACTGGGCTGTATTCTCATCTGGGAGCCTGATGGAGGAAGCAGCTACTTCCAAACTCACATAGCATGTAGGCAGAAGTCTTGCTGTCGTAGAACCCGGGGGCTTCGGTTTTATGGGATGTTGGCGTTGACCATCCACAGTCCCTCAAACCTGCCTCCTGTCCTCATCACATAGAATGTTCAACATGCTTCTTCCCTTTTCAGGCCTGCAAGGAGAATTTCTAGAGGGACATAAACCAAGCTTTCCTCAACCCGATGTAATGAGGCATCCTGTCCCCTTTGCCAGAGTCTATCAGAAATGAGTCAGAGGCATTGCCTGCAGTCAAAGATGGAGGCCATTATCCAAAGTCATGAACACCAGGAGGTGAAGATCATAGGGGGTCCCTACACCTCCTCACAGAAGATGTGATTATGTCACTATGCATTGCTGCATATGTAAAAGTCACTGAGAACAAACCTCACAATATCCTGCTCATCCTGGGAGAACGCAGAGAAGAGTGCTCAGTCCTAGCTCTGTCTAAAAGAAGCTTCTCTGAGACAGATACAGCCAAGCTAGTCACGTACGGGAACTGAAGGGGTATAGTCACAGCACGGCTTTTCCTGACACCTGGAGTCCCCATGTCACTTGGATGAGCAAATCTTACATTTGATCTTTCTGGACTCTTCATGACATCCATGACCCTTAGAGACAGCCATATCCAAAGTGCTCACTTACGAACACAGATTCCCCTGTCTCCTACAGCACCTTAGACCATAGAGTGGGGTCTACAGTGTAGTCTGCTTTGAAGAAATAAGCTGCAGGCCTCTTTCATTTTCAGGGGGCCAGACGTGGCCTTTTTGGGTTCACACTGCTCGAACTGAGTTGACCCAGTCCAGTCCAGTCCAGCCCAGTCCTGTCAGGAGATCCCTATGTTACACTGTCGAGGACACAAAGGCTTTGCAGAGCAACATGAAGGAACTGCTAGGGCTATAGAAAAGAGGGAGCTAGACCAGTTTGTCTCTCTGCAAGTGGTGCAGGGTACAGTCAAGGCAGCAGTGTTCATGGGGAGCCCCAGGCATAGGAAGGGTGTTACATTTCTACAATGGTCTCAGCTGGACTTTGCCAGGTGTCTACACACATCCATCAGCTCACACATGGCTGTGCATGGAGCCCCTGCTCTATGCACACTCTCAGAGGTGACAAGTTGGCTTCTGGATGCCTGGCCTGGCTTAGCTGATTATTCTCGTGCTCTGGGCTGGGGTTGGGTGTCTGCCAGTCCATGGCAGGGGAGTGGCTAGTGGGCAGGCTGCCCTGGATCCTGCTGCCAAGCCAGCTGTCACCCCCTGAGGTGGCTAAGGTGGAAATAGTAGCCAAACCCAGGTCCTGGTGCCCTCTGGAGCAGATGGTCCTCCCTGCTGGTCACCACCTCCTCTGGCTCCCTTCCTACCTCGGGTCACCTTTCTTCTGTCCTTTCTGCTTTCCTTCTTGGACCTCTTCTCTGCCACATGCATATCCTCCTGTTCCCTCTGACCCCATTTGGGGCTAATTTGCACTGTATAGACATCTGGGTACTTCCTTCCGTGCTTTTTGTGTCTTACATCTCTTTCCACTCACCTCTACCTACATTCTCTTGCCTCCCATCCCTTTGAGTTGACAGCGGTTATCTTTCTATTAAACATCAGCAGCCAGGCATAGTAGTGCATGCCTGTCATCCCAGCACTTGGGAGGTTGAGGCAGGAGGATTGCTGTGAGTGTGAGGCTAGACTGAGCTACTCAGCAAGTACTATACCAGTCACGGCCTCTAACAAGACCTTGTCTTAAAGCAATAGCAACGACAAAACATACAAACCAAACCAAACAACAGAAACACTCCCAGGTACTACTACCTTCAAACATGTCCCTGACCCTCTAGTCCATCTATATATGCAATTATAAGCGATGAGTATATAGGTCCAGCCTGGTACCAGGGTACAGAGAGAAATGGCTTCTTTTCATACATACATGTTTATTAATACATCCCCCTCCCCAGATATGACACACCAAAGGCACAGACACCTGCACATACAAGATCTTCACAAACAGCCTTGTTGCAAGACGAACAAGCAGGCAGAGAGGTGAGAGTCCCAGACACGATCAGTACACCTCACGGAGGGAGCCAGCTTTTCAACATGGGCAGCCAGCAGCTTCCAGGCTGGATTCCTGGGTACCCTCATTCTCATGACTCAGTTCCAGGATCCTCTCTAGGGGGGCTGCTGGGCTTCAATAGGCTTTAGAGTTGTAAATCCCAGTCTAGAAAGGCTTGTGACCCAAGAGGTCAGCAGGAAGCCCCAGTCCCCAAGATGGCTCCTATCTGGCCCTCCACTCCTCCTGACAGCATTTCCCATCAGGGTGATTTATGGGCCCCCAGGTTGCCTTTGGCGGCTCCCACTGCCCTTGAAGAAGGGTGATAAATCTGAGGTAACTACTGTAGGCAGCCTGGCTGTAAACCTGTCACAGCCCACTGCAGCAGAGGCAGGTCTGCCGTGGGGCTGGGCAGGTCTACCTTTTCAGCCAGCCGCCTTTGGATGGGTCCCCAGGGTACCTGGGCTTGGAGCATTATTTATGAGAGTCTCAAACCCTGGGATCAAAGCCTTTGCCCCTCCAAGAGGTCAGGGTGCTAGCCCACAGAGTTCCCCTGGGGCCTTTCCTCTCATCCAGACCACCTCAGGCCACTGGTGCTGCTTAAAATTGAGCCGTGATATATTAGGAAAAGCCTCGGGCTCCTCTGAGTCCCTTCCACTTCATTTCTCTTTACCAGCTCTAGGTTCATTCCATTTCACATATGCATACAAGAACAGGGACTCTTGGCTAGGGACCTAGCTAGGCAGCTGCAGTCTGGCTCATCAGACACCAGGACCTGGTGTCAGCAGCCCTGTGGCTGACTTCATTTGGCAGGCGACTTCGAGGTGGCAGACACATCTTAAGTTGAGTGGGGCGGCTCTCTAGATTCAGCTTCTCTTTCTACTGCCTGAGTTCCTGGAGGCATCTCAGCCCCATGCCTTCTATTTATTCGTGAATATGGAAGGCCATGGGGGCAAGGAAGGCTGGTGTGGCAAAAGAAAAAGTCTAGTCTTCAGAATTCTCTGAGTTTGCTTGGAATCCAGGACCCCGAGGGCTTATGATTCTGACTTGAGATGCTCGCTGCTTGTGAGACTTTGGTCACGTGCTCCCATGGAGTCCTTCCTGATAAACTCAACACTACTCTTGTGGGTAGTAAATGGAACCCATCAAGATGTGGTATGTCAATGTTTTTGTAGGTTCTAAAGTATGAGGCAGAGCTAAAAATTCTTGTTCTCTCCCTCTCGCCTACATGAGTCTCTATTACACGTAATAGAACCCACCCTGGCCAGGTTAAGCACAAATGAATATATCGCAGGGAGAATTGGGTTATAGGTCAGTGGTAGAGTCAGGAATCCAGGCTTGGACATTTCATTGGATCACTGTGGCTGAGAGAAATGCTAAGACATATTACTGCTCCCCCACCCCCGCTTGCTGCATGGCCCCTTTAGTTCCAGAATGAGCCCACAAAATCCTTATCCTCCAGGAACCCCAAGTACCTACCATTACTCTGTAGAGACAACTGTCATTTGTCAATCTATAAGCCATCTGAGTGTATTTGCTTTGGAGTGTGTTTGTAATGAAATCTTAGCTGAAAAGGAGTCTTGAAGACATATTTGAACAGTTTTTAAAAAAAAAAAGCGCAAGACAGTTGGAGCAATTTAAACAGTGTCTGAACATTTGATGGTATCAGAGAATCAATATTGATTTTTAAAATATGAGATGATACTGTTGCAATTATGCTTTAAAAAGTCATCCTGGGGGTGGAGAGATGGCTCAGGGGGTAAAGTGATGCTGTGCAAGCATGAGGACCTGAGTTCAAATCCCCAGAACCCATGTAAAAAGCCAGTCATGACATCATGTGCCTATAATTCCAGCTCTGGAAGACAGAGACAGGACAATCCCAAGGTTGAAAGGGCTAACCAATCTGGCCAAAATGGCTCCATGCTTGGTGAGCGATCTGGTCTCAAATATTAAGGTGGAAGGCTAGCAAGATGGCTGTTAGTAAAGGTGCTTGTTGTCAAGTCTCACAACTTGAGTTTGATGTTCAGGACCCACTTGGCTGAAGGACAGAACAGATTCTCAGTTGTCACTGACCTCCACAGTGTATACCATGACACATGCATACATACTTACAGTCAGTCAGGCAGACAGATACACACACACACACCCCACAACGCCATCTTCTAGCGATGCATAGCGAGGTGGTGATGCATTCCATTTCTTTGGCCCACTGAAGCGAGAGGAGGATGAGTTGGCTATGGGCCATGTTGAATGATGATGTCACTACTGGAAACTGGGGCTTGCGGGTTGCTCTCTACTTAGTTCTGTGTTTGTTTGAAATACTTCATAAGTTCCTTAAAAATAACAGTTGACTTTGAACAGCTGCTCTCCGTGTGCAAACACCTTCCTCGGGTGACAATTATGTGGTGGTCTCCGATGCCTCAGGAACTTTCATCAAGATTGCCACCCACCTCTTCTGATGCTGGCCATTTCCCTGTGGCCTCAGAATACAGAGAATGAGTCCCAGATCCTCATTTCCTTAGGGGTTTCTTGCTTGGAATCTCTTCTGATCTAAATTACTCTTCTAAGTTGGGGGTGACAGATGCTATTCTGGCTGACGTACACAGACAGGAATTTATTAAAGTGTGTTGTTTCTAAAAGCCTTGGAAGGGCCAGGAGATCAATGTCTTGGAGACAAACACCCTGGAGAAATCCCAGCAGGCACTTCCGGGGAGACCATTACCCTGCCGTCTGCTAGTCATACTCGGGGACACTGTAAACGTCCAGAGACAGCCTCAGAAACCTCATCCCCTCAGCCAGTGCTGCCTTCTTCCCTTTGCGGACACTTCTGTGGGGACTTCCTTGGTGAAGCAGGGTCACGTGTGCATCCTAGCTGCAAAACCAGTCTTTTGTGCTTCTCTTTCTCTCCCTTCCTTCCTTCCTTCCTTCCTTCCTCCCTCCCCCTCCCTCCCTCTTTCCCTCCCTCCCTCCTTCCCTCCCTCCCTCCTTCCCTTCCTCTCCCCTCCCCTCCTCTCCCCTCCCCTCCCCTCCTTTTCTTTCTCTCTTTTTTAGAGACAGAAGACTCAGTGTTGTGTGTGTGTGTGTGTGTGTGTGTGTGTGTGTGTGTAGCCCTGGTTGTACTGGAACTTGCTCTATGAACCAGTCTGGCCTTGAAATCAGAAATCTGCCTCTTGAGTGCTGGGATTAAAGGTGTGGACCACCATACCCAAGTTACTTTCTAGTTTCTTTAACACAGGAAACAATCGCTTCTCTGTTTCTCTGTGTCTCTTTTTTTTTCCTCTGTCTCTTTCCCTCTCTCCCTCCTTTCCCACTCTCTTCCAGAGACCAGCATGTGCTTCCTGAGTGTTCCTGATGAGGGAGACTCTGGGCTCTCTGCTCTCCTTGGGTGGGAGGGGCAAGGAATCCCCACACCAACATTAAATTCCCTCTGGGCTGGGCAGATGGAGGCTTGGCATGGGTTACATTTTATTTGGAGAAAGACCAGCTAAATCTGCTGGCACAGTTACTCAAGCTGAGACAGGAGGATTTCAGGTTCAAAGCCAGCCTGGGCAATTCAACGAGACATTACATACAGTTACAAAAAGGGCTGAGGACACAGTTTAGCAGTAGAATACTTGCCTAGTGTGTGTTTAATCCCAATACTGGAAAAAGAGGTATTTTATACTGTGAGAATCTATGTTAGGCTAAGATAGCCTCATAAACCTGGGTCTTTCCCTCTGGCCTTTTCTGATGTGCAGTCAGGGATAAAAGTTTTGTCCCTTCCTCTTAGCCAACTCTGTTCCTGGTGAAGCTATGAGGGAGTCAGGTAAATAGACCAGTTCAAGTCATAGCTGCCTGTGAGCTTGGGTAAGTCACCAAAAATGAAGTGAAGGGATAGATAAATGGATCAAAGGTTTAACAGTGTTAGCAGCTTTTCCAGAGGACCCTAGGTCAGGTCCTAGTACCAGGATTGGGCAACCCACAACTACTCTACTCCAATAGATTCAATGCCCTCTTCTGACCTTCTTAGCTTCTCCTCACACGTGGTATGTGTACACACATGCATACACACACACACACACACACACACACACACACACACACACACACACACACAGTGATTGTAGTGATTGTAAACATACAGGTAGGTAGGCAGGCAGGCATACAGGGACAGATGGAAACAGAGAGACAGAGAGAGATAAGTCTGAAAAATTATATTTTTGAGGGAATTATTTAAATTCCCTACAATAAGCTATTCTACTTGTTGTGCAAGCCTAACAGTGGCATTCAACCGGTCCTTACAAACTGACATAGCACTCTGTGTGACTACAGGTGTCTTCACAAAGACTTAAGCCAGTGATGGCTTTGCTGATGCTGAGGGAGGTAAAATCACATTTTCTAGAATTCCCTTCTCTGTGGTTTCACAGGTAGTGAGCAGGGGTGATAGACTCTCACGGGACTTGGGGGACACAGCGGCTGAGTCATTTGTCTCATGCACACTTACACTTTACTATGTAAATGTTCTGTGCATGTTTAGTTTGTGTTGACTCTACTCTTCATCCAAACTTCCTACCCTTCCATTTTATACCTCTTCCTCTCTCTTAGTTCTCTGTGTCCTCCTAGACCAGTGGTTTGCTACTTATGGGTCGTGACCCCTTTGTGGGAAGTTGTCAAATGACCCTTTCACAGGGGACGAATATCAGATATCCTGCATATCAGATATTTATATTACCATTAGTAACAGTAGCAAAATTACAGTTATGAAGTAACAATAAAATATTGTTATGGTTGGGGGTCACCACAACATGAAGAACTGTATCAAAGGGTCGCAGCATTAGGAAGGTTGAGAACCACAGTCCTGGACAGTTTTATTTCTACTTTTATGTCACATACATACATTTCATATCTGAGTAAGATATGGGAACCACAGTTGAAAGAAAACACACAATATTGTTTCCCTGAGATTGGCTTAGATTACCTACTATAATTTTTCTCTAATTGGATAATTTCCTGCAACTAACATGACTCACTCTTCTTTAAGAATAAAAAACACTCCATGGTGTATATATTACATTTTCTTTGTCCACTCCTCTGTTGTTTGACACCTAGCTTGGTTCCCTAGTTTAGCTGTTGTGAAAAGTGCTTTAGTAAACATTGAGATGCAAAGACCTCTGAAGTCTATCCCGCCAGGAGTACTTTGGATAAAAACCCGGGAGAAACACTCCCTTTCCTATAACTTTTCAAACACCAGTGCCACGGTAAGGGATTTTGCACATAGAATCATGGCTTCTTGTTGGTTAATTTTAAATTCGGTAAGTTATCTTGAGTGGACCTGACCTAATCAATTGAAGTTCCTTAAGAAAAGCCTTCAGTTTCTCTCAAGAGGGCCAGGTCCCTGCAAGGCTCCAGCCCATGACTTTCCCTCTGCTGCTGCCCAGCCAGGACCCACACAGCTTAGCCTGCTCCCCCAACTCCACCCACTGCTTTAACACCATGGACCTCGACAGTTGCTGTTCCTCCTGGGAGCAGTGCTGGGAGAGACTGATGGCAGGCAATCGGCTGTGTTTGGTGGAGGAGCCCTGGAAAACTCCCTCAGGGGCAGACGGACTGCAGGCTGTGGCACAATGCACGCTACCTCTGTCCTGCACACACATGACATCTGGTTCAGCTCCCTCCATCTTAGTTGTAAACACAGGTCCATTAAAGAGATGCATGTTTAGCCCTACTTTTCAGATGAAGAATTGGGACTTTGTAAGTCTGGGAGCTCGGGAGCTCTTAGTTAATTAGGTGATAGGTGGTGGAATTAAGAACCATTGACCCCAAAGGTCCTCACAGCACTGCCCCCCATATCCCCAGTTTCACTCTGTGTCTGTCAGTTGTGCTTATATTGTGTGTTAGTCAGAGTTCTATAGAGACTTGGAATTTATGGACTCTCTCTTCCTCTCTGTCTCTCTGTCTCTCTGTCTCTCTGTCTCTCTGTCTCTCTATCTCTCTGTCTCTCTGTCTCTCTGTCTCTATCTATCTATCTATCTATCTATCTATCTATCTATCTACCCATCTATCCATCTACCTATATGTATGTATATAGGGATTTATTGGAATGACTTACAAGCTACATTTCAGCTAATCTTGCAATGGCTAGCTGTGAAGGGAAAGTCCAAGAATTTAGTAGTTGCTTCAGTCCCACAAGGCTGGATGTTTCAGCTGGTCTTCAGTTTATGCTGAAATTCTGAAGAAGAAGAAGAAGAAGAAGAAGAAGAAGAAGAAGAAGAAGAAGAAGAAGAAGAAGAAGAGGAAGAGGAAGAGGAAGAGGAAGAGGAAGAGGGAGGAGGAGGAGGAGGAGAAGGAGGAGAAGGAGAAGAAGAAGAAGAAGAAGAAGAAGAAGAAGAAGAAGAAGAAGAAGAAGAAGAAGAAGAAGAAGAAGAAGAAGAAGAAGAAGAAGAAAAGAAGAAGAAGAAGGCGGCTTCAAGGCCAGTAAAGAAATGGATATGCTAGTCAGATAAGGGCAAGCAGACACAGAGCAAAAGCATCTTTCTTCTATGTCCTTACATAAACCTCCAGCAGAAGGTATGGCCCAGATTAAAGGTATGTCTCCTGCTTCAAGATTTGAATTAAAGGCATATATCTTCCCACTTCAAGATCTGGATCAAAGGTGTGTGTTCTCCTACCTCAAAGATCTGGACTAGAAATGGATTCATCCACTTCAAGCCAAGCAGAAAATCTGTCACAGGTGTGCCCTCCATTTCTGGATTGTAGTTCCTTCCAGATATAGCCAAGTTGACAACCAAGAATACCATCACATCTTGGTTCAGACTGTGTGTCAAGTGTCTCTCCTGGGCCAGTCCCTGAGGCTAGGAATCAAGTAGGAACTGACAGGTCCCCCAACACTGCCCTTCTGCAGCTCGTCCTCAGGAAAGCCTCTCCAGGCTAGGAGGCTAGGGCAGAGTTGATGCTGGGCTACAAGTAAGCTGCAGTTTGCATAGTGTTCCCAGGGGAATCTGGTTACTATGAGCAACGCACAGGCTCACAAGCCTTGAGGGGAAACCTCTACAGAGGAAGGTATTCCTTTTTACAGGAAGAGAGGGACCTCTCAGAGCACCCACAGGGCCCTGGTGTCAGTCCCTCAGGGTCTCCTGGGCCTTGTTAGAGGCACAGGTGACAGCACTAGCAACTGCTATTCAGAGGGAGGTAGAGAGGGAAGAGGTGTTCAGCCTTAGGGAAGCACTTTCCACCTGCAATGACTGAGCCCTCTTACACACTTCATTCAGCCCTGGGAGGACTCTCTAGGGATGTGGGGGAACTAAGGCAGGTGAATGCTCCGTGTCAGCCACAGCAACAACTCTCTATGTGCCACAAACCCTGGGATGTTAAAAAAAATAAATAAAATCAACACGGTATTCTACAGCCTAGGTGATAACTTAAAAAAAATTATTTGGGCATAAAACTTTTAAGAAGCCAATTTGTTCTGGCCCTTTATACAAATCAGACTGGTTTCTGTCTCCTCTTCCAATGCTATATGCAAACCAACATCTTCCACGCTGGCTCAGTAAAATTGTTTGAGGTGCCACCCAGCACTGTATGTTCTGTGCTCGACCCCACCTGAGGCAAGTACCTCAGACCAGCTGAGAAGTTTGCTGAGGGCAACAGGAACACGTTCCTGTCTTGGAAGAAGGTGGTTAACATACCCACTAAGGTTAGCTGGCCAGCTGCAGAAACACCTGCACTTCATTATGTGTATCTGATCATTTCCATCAATCAACATTTTAAAAATCCTTCTTCTCTCTTGTTTCTCTTTTCATCTGACGTAGGCAGCGTTTCTTTTGTTGCAATGAAACACCATGACCAAGAGCAGCCTGGGGAGGAAAGGGTTTCCTTCAGTTACACTTCCGGGTCACACTCCAGTCACTGGGGAAAGTGAAGGCAGGAACTCAAACAGGCCAGGGACTTGGAGGCAGAAGTTGATGCAGAGGCCATGGAGAGGTGCTGCTTACTGGCTTGCTCACCACAGCTTGCTCAGCTTGCTTTTTTTTTCTTTAATAGAACCCAGGACTACAAGTCCAGGGATGGCATCACCCACAATGGGCTGGGCTCTTCTCCATCAATCACTAAGAAAATGCCTTACAGCTGGATCTTATGCAGGCATTTGCTCAACTGAGGCTCCCTCCTTGCATATACGTTGACACAAAACGAGCTAGGACGATGGCCCATGGTGGTTTGCTATATTTCAGAAGCCAAGTTACAGTAGGAAGAGTGTGATTCAATTAGAAGAACGCCAAGCATAAAGGTCCCGCCTCTACTGAGCTTACATTCTAAGGAGGAGAGAAGCAAACAAAGTAGATGGGCATTAGGGAGTAAGTGTTCACATACGCACATTCGTGTACTACACATGTATGTATACATTCTTACACGTGTGTGAGGAAGTGGGCTAGGCCGTTCAGAGACCTTGGGCCCTGTCTTTCCTGAAATAAAGGAATGACAAAGGAGAGTTTGCAGAAGGAAGCAGCAGCTGAAAAATATGAGGTTTGAAAGAAGGGTCCCTGAATAGCAAAGGTGTCATATCTGGGTCCTATGAGACCTCTGGGGAAGGATTGGGAAACTGAGTTCCCACCACACTAAGGCTTAGCCAGAGAAGTTCTAGATAGGTCCTGGGGGGGGGGGTGTTGGACCTCCTATTCACCTATCCCATTCCCACACGGCCCTTCTGTCCTCAGGCACTGGTTGCTATTAGGAGCATCTGCATGTAGGAGCTGAGGAGGGACTGCAGGCGTCCTGTCCAGGGCGATGCCTGGAGCAAGACTAAGGAGCTAGGAATTTCTCAGCACAAATTCTAGAAGCTTGGATGCTCTTCCTTGTCTTCAGAGACTCTACAAAGCTGGGATTTACGTCCCTTCTGCGGTCCCACGTTTCTGGCTGGGGAGGGCAGCTCATTTTTCATGGGCACCTCGTGACTTTCCAGACTGTATTTTCAGCCTCGGTTTGACGTCAGGCTGAGGCTTGGTCCCGAGGGATGGGCTTTGTACATTTCCAGGCTGGCAGGACTGGAGTCTCCTCCTATCCCCTCGAGCCTTTCACGCCCTCCCCACTGCTAGCTCTCAGGCCCCCTGGGTAGTGGACCAGAGGAGGGAGAAGCGTCCTGATGAGCTGGGATATTTTGTGAACCAGACAGTGGGAGGGGTGAGGCAGCTTACAGATTGGAAGGCAAGAGGAAGGCAGGCAGGCAGCCAAGCAGCCAGGCTGGCTGAGATGTGAGGTGGCACGTTTGTCTCCCGCCTGACACTCTGCGGATGCTGCAGGGAACAGGCTCTGTCTTAAGGTCTGAGAAGGAAGCTGATAGGAAACGGAGGAGGGAGATAGGAGAGCTGGTGAAGGCCAGCAGGTAGCGGTCAGGACAAAGGAAGGAGTAACGGAAGGGGTGGGTACACGGGGCAGCTTCCCGTTTACCTCACACTAGCAACTGTGTCTTCTCAGAGCAAAACCAAGAGACAGAGGTGGGGAGGAGAGGGAAAGAGAAAAGAGAGAGAGGAGGGAGAGGGAAAGGGGGAGAGAGGCAGGAGGGAAAGGAAGAGGGGAGAGAGAAAGAGGGGGAGAGGGAGAGAGAGGAGGAGAGGGAGGAGAGAGAGAAGGATGTAGAGGGAGAGGAGAGAGGGAGAGGAGAGAAGAGAGGAAGGGAGGGGAGGGGAGGAAGAGAGAGAGAGAGAGAGAGAGAGAGAGAGAGAGAGAGAGAGAGAGAGAGAGAGAGAGAGAGAGAGAGATTGAGAGAATGTCTTTTCTCTTGGCATCCAAGTCTCAGCCCAGCTCTGCCCTGGCTTCTGTTTCACACTTGAAGACTCAAAAGCTGACTGCCCAAAGCAGGGACCCAAACACCGACTATCTTGCACTTTGGAGTGTCTCCATCCGCATGCCCTTCCATCTGATGCTTTTTGAGATAGGGTCTCACTATCTCAAGGCAGGCTAGCCTTGTATTGCCTGTGTAGTCCAGACTGGCCTTAACCTTGCGATCCTCCTGCCTTAACTCCTCCTGCATGATTACAGGCATGCATGCACCATCATAACTTGTGTTCATCCTCTCTTGGAGTCTAGACCAGGACTCCATCAGTGCCAGACTCACAGTCAGAAGACCTTAGTCCCCATTTCTGTCCCGATCCCCCTTTCCCTGTGACTTCAGGATCATCATTGCTCTCTATGGGCTTCAGTTGATTTATTGTTTTGGTTCCATTAGTTTAGAGTTTGCTAAGCTAAATATGGCTTCCCTCTGGTACCCATGAGGGGCCCAGGTACCTTCTGGGCATCATTCCAGTCTGGTTAATGTGGCCTTTCAGCTCTTCTACTCCAGAACTCAGCACGGTCAGCCACCACTGCTGCTGATGGTACTTCCTAAACCTTAGGGGGCCACTTGCATGTCCCTTGGCCCCGGGCTGCAGGTACCTTCCTGGCCTCTGTCTGTTGTTCTTCACACCTGCAGTTCATTCTCTGTCTTAAGCTATCCTCCCAGTTACCCATAACACAGTAGTGGTGGAGGGATGGGACAGAACGGTGGGTGTAAAGCCTGATTGTTGGCTGGTTCTGAAGAGGAACCAGTAGGTTCTTTTCTCTGGTTCCTCTTCCAGCCTCCTCCTTTGTAGAGTATCAAATGATGTAAACTGTGAACTGCTCACTACACTGTGGGTTTCCTGAGTCCCCCCCTCACACCTTCCAATGGGTTAGAGGTGCAACCCGGTCTCCATCACTCAGTTTTTGTCCTATGGCTTGGGTTTGCATGACCGTGTGGGTTTAAACACTCAAGCTTCTCCCTGCAGTATCTGCTTTGCCACTAGCCAACTGTGTAGCCTTAACCTCTCTGTACTCAGACTCCTCACCTATAAGGTAGAGATGATATTAGTCATGTTTCATTGGCTTGTTGTGAAAATTAAGTGGATCCTACACGTAAGGTTCTAAGAAACAGTGCTTTGCAAAAAGGTGTTCCACAAATACTAGCTAAAATAATTACCTGGTGTATAATAATGGTCACTATGCAGTCTCTCTGAGCCTCACTTTTTTTTTTTTTTTTTGAGACAGGGTTTCTCCATGTAGTCCTGGCTGTCCTGGAACTCACTCTGTAGACCAGGCTGACCTTGAACTCAGAAATCCACTTGCCTCTGCCACCCAAGTGCTGGGGTTAAGGCATGTGCTACCATGCCTGGCTGATTTTTTTTTTCCTCCAACATTTTCTTCTCAGAACCAAGGGACTGTTCTTCGTCACTTCCATACAGACTTGCCACATTAAATGTGCAGTTCCAATTCTGGGCTAACTGGACGCCTGGCATTCTCTCTGCTAAATCAGGCAGTTCTGCCACCATGCTTTCTCCGCTACCTTTAAAATAGAATCTAAGCATTTTAGCACAACATTCAAGATCTTGATGACTCAAGCCCTAGCCCTCAAGGTTTAATACGTCACCTTCCTGTTTCTGACCAGCTCTGGCACCCCCGTCTTGTGCTCTGGCCACCCCAGAGGATGAGTCTTAGCATTTTGAAGCCCAGTAGACAGTTGTCACATTTTCAGACGAGAAGGTTAGGGTACAGAGGATTTAGGATTTCCCTGGGCTGGAGAGATGGCTCAGTGGTTGAGAGCACTGACTGCTCTTCCAGAGGTCCTGAGTTCAATTCCCAGCAACCACATGGAGGCTCACAACCATCTGTAATGGGATCTGATGCCCTTTCCTGGTGTGTGTCTGAAGATAGCTACTGTGTACTCACATAAATAAAAATAAATAGACCTTAAAAAGAAAAGAATCTGCCCAAATGCAACCAGGAGAAGCCTTCAGAGTTCAGCTAAGGTGGCAAGTTTTGATTTTAAAACAAGTAAAGCTGTCCTTGAGCCAGAAGAGCAATAAACATGTAAGATCAAACCGGAGGCCCCAGGAGGGTGGTGGGTGCCAGGTGCTTTTCAGTTAAGGGTTGGGGAATGGCTAGCCTAGAGCCATTCCTGGGTAATGGCCTCACTTAGAAGATCATAATTCACTGGAGGTTTTAGAGGGGCAGGGGAGATAACCTGGGAAGTTTGGAGCATGGATACAGCAAAAACACTTTTCCTGGGGCCAAGGGAGCAAGGCCCTGTTTTCAGATTGTACTTGGGGTTTAGTTTGGTGTGGGAACTTACTTTCTTCATTCTAGGTAGCTGAGAGCAAGGATGCAGTAAGCTGGGGGATGCTAAAGAAAATGATTTCATTGACGTTTTGCATGTGGGTGGTGCAGGTATTCATGCATGTGTGCTGTGCAGGGAACAACTTGTGCAAGTCAGTTCTCGCCTTCCAACACGCGGGGCCTGAAAACGGAACTCAGGTAAGCAGGCTTGGTGGCAGATGTCTTCACCTGCCGAACCATCTCCCCATCCTAGACTGGGAATTCTAGAATGTGCTAACTACTCATGATTGGTGCAGTGCCTTTTGGTGACCTCAGGCTAGTCTCACCTCTCCTCATCACCCCTGGCATCAAGCACAAAGCAGACAAGGCATCCTAGCTAGATCCCAGGGAGTGTCTGGCTCTATTCCAGACACACTCTATGAAAATATCTCTGTTTGGTGCTGAAGCCTTGGTCTTGGTAATTGACTTGTATAATGTCCAAAGATTCCGTGGCTATAGCCAGCCCCAAGTGATGCAT
The DNA here is from genome assembly GCF_978045245.1 of Mus caroli. NCBI lineage: Eukaryota > Metazoa > Chordata > Mammalia > Rodentia > Muridae > Mus > Mus caroli. Next base: position 52,453,028 of record NW_028227258.1, read on the forward strand.
CATCTTTAGCAGAAAGATTTATCATGGAATCCGTGGCAACCGCCCATTTGTCTGTAGCAGAAATAGGAATGACTCTCCCTGCCAGGAGTCATCCTTTGTCTTCAAAGCAAATTCCTCCATGGTTGGAGGATTTCTGGCCAAGAGCCCACAGTCCCAGCATCTCCATCCCAAGCATCTCAGCCACACGCAGCAGGGAACAAGGGAGAAATTGCATCTCTGAATTCAGGAGTCCTGAGCTCTAGGACTGATGGCTACCAGCTGGCCTGTGCCTTGGTCAAGTCTCTTGATTCCCTTTGTTAGAGGCTGGACCACAAATGTTCCCCCAAAGGCACAGATGGTTAAGTCTGGCCTCCAGTTAGGTGCTATGGGAGTGGTGGAATCTGTAAGAAGTGGTTTTAGTGGGAGGCCTTCAGGTCACTGGAGACATGCCTTAGCAGGGAGTTATGGGGCTCTGGGTTTTCCCTTTCTCACTCTTGTTTTAAAAAATAGTTTTGTATTACATTTATTTATCCACGTGTGTGTGTGTGTATGTGTGTGCATATGCATAAGTACAGTTGTGTGTGTGTGCATGCATGCCATGGTATACATGTGGAGGTCAACTTGTGGGGTTCTCTCCTTCTACCATGTGGGTCCCAGAGATCGAACTCAGGCTTTCAGACTTGCCATCTCACCAGCCCTTCTCTGAGCTCACTTTCGAGTGAGCATAGGGTCCTCTGATCATAGCTTGGGTCTGATCATAGCTTGGAGGTTCTAAGACCATAAACTAATGATGATTATTATGGTATGTTGTTATGGTTACAGAAAGGTAATGACTAGCCTCTCTGGCTTTTTCATGCACTAGAATCTGGGGTCCTGGACTCCTCCATAGAAGAAAGAGCTGAATGACAAGCCCCAAGAACCATGGCGTAGACACTGAACTTGGGATCAGATAAATCTGGGGTCAAATCTGAGGCTTGTTTCTTATTTGTTTGGTGAAAGCAAGTTTCCTAATTTCCTTGACCTTTGCCTTTGTAGAGTGGAGCTGCCAACAGTATGGACTCCATAAAGGTTGTAAGGGATAAGAGGAAGGGATACTTGGGGGCCTTTCGATGCTGCTGGAGACTGGGCCGTACAGTTCCCATCACACACAGCTGCAGAGGATCAAGAATGATAGAAAGGGAATGTTTAGTACAAGACATACCCACTACTGTGTAGCATATCATTGCTTCTTTACCTAGAGATAGTGTCTATACATCCCAGGTTGAGCTTCAGTTTGCTGTGGAGCTAAGAATGAACTGAACTTCTCATCCTTCTGCTTCTGTGTCTACCTCCAGAATGCTGGGATTGCAGGCACAAGCAACCAGGCTGGCTTTGTGCAGGGCCTCACGCATGTGAGTCAAGCACTGTCCTAACTGAGCCACACCACCAGCATTGCGACAGTTTAATAAGTGGCATCAACTTGACACTATCTAGAATCACGTAGAAAAGAAGTCTCTGGACACGGCTGTGAGAGATTGTCTGGATTATGTCAGCCTCTGGCTACGGCTGTGAGGGGTTAGTTTGATTAGGTTGGTTAAGGTGGGATGATCCACACTAAAAGTATGTGCTGCCATTCCCTGGTCTTGGTCCTAGATTTCACGTATGGAAGACATAGAGCTGGGTACAAGTATTCATCATTCTTTGCCTTCTGGCTGAGGAAGCAATATAATATAGTGAGCTACATTAAGATCCTGCTGTCATGACTTCCTGCCATGGTGGATGGTACCCACAAACCGTGAGCCTTCCCCCTTACATTGCTTTGTCAGAGCACTTTATCACAGCAACAAGAGAAGTAACTGAAGCAAGCATTAGTGAAGGACTTACTTGGTAGACCCGGCTAGTCGGCATCTCACTATACAACCCAAGCTGAGCCATGAACTCACAGCAATCCTCCTGCTTCAGCCTCCTGAGTGATGGGATGGCAGGCATGAGCTCCTACACCTGGAATAGCTTCCAGTGTAAAACCCCAGCAATGCTAAATGAGATAAGAGAGACTGGGAGAGGCAAGGACTGACACAGGGTTGGTCCATTTGTGCTTCATACCCCTTCCCAGCCGACTCCAAGACTTATGATATTTTGGTCATGCCCATATACACTATGGATGGAGACAGTACAGGCTGCAGTAGGGGACCGTGTGCATCAAGCTGTGCGAATAGGCCAGTTCCTTGGGTTTGAATGGGAAAAGTCCTCTGTAGGGCTCTTTGGACTTTGGTCTTAGCTGGTTGTGCTGTTTTGGGAGGGGTAGAACTGTGTGGGTGTAAGCTTTAGCTGGCTGAGGTAGGTCACTGAGGATAGATCTGGAGGGCCCTATGTCCATTCCACTTCACATCTGGGCTCTCCTTTTGTTCTCTTATCACCATGTGAGCAGATGTTGGAAGTTTGCACCATGAAAGACCCATCTCCTTCAGTCATTATGTCTGTGTGGCCATGATGGACTGTGTGCTCTGAACTGTGAGCCCAAACATCTTCTCCCTTAAGTTGTTTCTGTCAGCTATTCTACAAAGATACTATACAAAATGACTCCTGCAGTGAAGGTGGGCTCAGATCCCACCCCTGCTACCTTTTAGCTGCATGTCTGTGGGCATGTCAATGGCTCCTGTGATCTCATCTACGGTAGATGCTCAGGACAGTGAATGGTGTTCGTAGGATAATGCTCATCAATCGTCTTTGCTATAAACGAGAAGCTGTGTTGTGCATATAGGGAGGTGTTATGGTCACTAATAAGTGTAGGCAGAGTTGTCTGAGGGACATCACACTGGGCTGAAGGCAATCAGGTAAGACAGAGGGATGATGGTCAGGGTGCATGCATACGTAGTAAAGATGCTTGTGCGTGAGTTTTTACAAATGTGTGGATGGATGCACAGTCTTCCTTTCTCTTGTGTTCTGTGACTGAAAAGAAGCTGTTGCCTTACCAGCTCTTTTTCCATGTGCCACCGTGGCCACTGTATCTCTTCAAGGTCAGTGACACATCCCTTTTTACAAGGGAAGTAAGGGAGGCTCAGAGACTCAATAAGCTCTGAAGTCCACTTGAGTAAGTGACTCAGCTTCAGGCCTGCCTCCCAAAGCTGAGCGAAATGCCAGCCTGTCCCCAGCCTTCCTGCATGGATGCCCCACGTCCCCAGTTATAAGCCAGAGGATCATTTTAGACACAGGTGCAGGAGAATCCCTGGACTCCAAGAGCTGCAGTTTTGCTTGAGTAAACACAGTGGCAGTGAGGAGAGTAGAGGAAGTCTGCCTTTCTCAGATGGAATGGATGCTCTATGCCCTCCAGGTTTGGAAGCAGGCTCTTGGGATCTCTTCATTGGTTTGGTGACAGAGACCGGTAGGGACAAGAGGGACATGCTGCTCTCTGATTCCTACCCTGAGCTATATGAACATAACATAACTGACTAATGAAAAGAGGCAGAGCTGCTGAGCCTATGCCGGGACCTCTCTAGAGGCTGCTAGACTGTATCACACACTTGCGAGTGCGTGCTTGTGTGTGTGTGTGTGTGTGTGTGTGTGTGTGTGTGTGTGCGCGCGCGTGCGCGCGCGCACATTAACCTCTGCATGGCCTGCTGAGCATCTGTCCCAAGACCCAGGTGACAAAAGAGCCCACAGTTGCTGCTGATGGTCTTCCGGCCCCATGATACTATCTGCGTTTGTTCTCAGTCCCTTCCAGGAAAAATTTAACACAATGCTTCTTTGTTTTATCTGAATTCATATTCTCCTGGATCCTCAATGTTGCTTCTGAAGCCTGTGTGAGGGAACCATATGAATTAGCATGTGGCCAGCATGCTAATTCCTCTTCTGAATCTTGGCCACCATGGTCACAGTCTTTTCCTCATCTTAAGCAGCCAGTTTCTGTCCTGGAACATTCCCTCTTGCTCTTTCTGATCCATGTTTCAGGCCATATCCTCTTCCTCACTTCCTGGAAGCCCACTCCGGTTTCTCTGGTCCATCCTCCTTCCAGATCTGAGAACCTCTCTGGAGTGTAGCCTGTGAATCAGCAAGAGTCTCCTCAAACTGTAAGGTGGCACATAATCGAGAAACTTGGGAGGCTAAGACAGGAGGATCAAGAATGTGAGGCTAACCTGGGCTATATAAGAGGAGATCCTGTTTGTTTGGTTTTTTTTAAAGTCCCTTTACTTTTCTTACCCTTAACATCTAAGCACAGTGGCTGTATGATTTGCATGCAAAGTGTTCATTCTGTGTCTCTCTGCGTCCCTCCAGAATGAAGCACAGGTGGGTATAGACCAGGAGAGTCCATTGGATGGCAGGACTGAGGCATTATGATCAGACAGAAATCTCCATAGCTGGCCAAACCTGTCAACTGACTTTGCTAATTGTGACGGGGACTTCTCATGGTTTATTAGTCATTCCTTTCCACACGTATTTGTCAGGGACAGGGCTGACCTGACACTGACTGAGTTCTGTGCCCACTCACAGTATCATCCAGGTTCAGTAACACAGGAGCCAAGGAACCTCAGAACCCAGAATCCTCAGAGGTCACGCCTAGAACTCTAGGAGCCACAGCAGACCCAGAGGGGAGGGGAATCAGGAATGGCATGCAGCTGCGTCGTTGCCCCAGTTTTGCCAAAAGCTTGCTGTGTGACCTTGTAGAAGTCACCCACCTCTCTGGGCCTTGTTCTTCATCTGTACCATCAACATAAAGGAGGATTGTTTCCAGCTCTGAACCTTTGATTCTCTGACTCAAAGGCAAAGATATCTACTGCAACGTGAATAAAAATATTCCTCCTGTGGCAGCAGCCTGGAGAGATCAATAATCCTGTCAGAGCATCCTAGCAGCCGGGCTGAGCACTGCAGTCTCCCCCAGGACGGGAACCTTCATCCTTGCTCAATGCTCATCCCTGTCGCCCCTCTCCTTGGTCCCAACCCCCACCTTCCTTCATCACTCCACCCTCAATAATCCAGGACGCTGTAACCTGCTATGAATGAAGAGTGGCTGGTCACGGGGCCAGTCACCATGGTGACGGATCCCCGCAGCCGAGGTTGGCATCAAAGTCACATGAGAACCCCGGAAAACTGGCTGAGGTATTTATAGAAGCAGCTGCTGATGCTTTTATGGAAACGGGTCTATATTTGAAGCTGGTCCTGAAACCTCCATGCCTTCATCGAGCTGAGAGGAGGCAGGGCTTGTACTTTAATTTCTCCTGTGCCTGGTGGGGCAGGCATTGCCCTCCCCTTCCCAGCATTACCTGGCTCATCTTCCCAGCCCCCTCCTCGCAGATGCTCTGGTCCTACTGAGCATCAATTACATTGACAGTGCATCCACAGGCCGAAGTCTGGGCCCTGGGATGTTTGTTGGCTATGAAGGCAGTTGGAATAGCTTCCCTTTTTCTTCCTCAGGTACAGAGAGGAGCCTTATTATCCTTGTTGCTCTCAATAAATATTAGAAAAATACTGCTTGCTGTTTCTCTTCCTGAGAAGTTTGGAGGCAGCTGAGAAAAGGAGGGCGTATTGATATTTGAGTTCATCCACAAGGTTCAATTCCCTCTGTCCCTCCTGGCATTATAACTGTTTCCAGACAAGCTGTAAACAGTAATTGTTGCTTAACCACGTGAAAGTTGTATGCATTTCCTTATTGAATCCTCACTGCCTCCTCCTATGCCTCAGAGGCCTCTGTTAGCCCCACTGTGCAGACTAAGATGGGAAGCTCAGAGCACAACCCAGCTTCTCCAAGCTCATACTCTGCTCCCGCTACCCTGCCAAGGTGTGGCAGAGAGTGCGCCCAGTGGAGGAGGCTGACCCAGCACAAGAACTAAGGAGAGATTTGGCACACAGGAAAGTCGTGCAGAGGCATGGGGGAAATGCATTCTGTTATTTTGATGAACAGGTAACACAGGAGCAAATGGAAATTCAAAGTGAAAGTCCATCCAGTTCCCTTTCTCCGAGAGCTTCAACCAACTGTCCTCGTCCGCGAGGGAAGTCACCATGGCTGGTTTAGGGGTTAGTTCCTCCGGATCATATGTGCATACAGAAGCCCCCAGGGACCTCGGTGGTGGAGGGAGGAGACACACAACACTAGAAGGCAGATCTTTATCTCACATTTGCCTCTGCCCAAGCAGCACCATCGCAGAGGAGACATGATTATCAATCTCATGTACTGTCCCAGGGCTATCTCTGGCTCTATAGGCACACACACACACAGTCACACCCGCTCCATCTTTTCTGCATTTAACGGCCCATCTTGGAGACATTTCTAGGTCATAACATATAAAGCAGCCCTGTTCATTTTAATGGCTACAAAGAATGTCACCACATGAAGGTGCCATAAATGATTTAAACAGCTGTTTGCTGAGAGTGAGACTCTTTCTTTCTTTCTTTCTTTCTTTCTTTCTTTCTTTCTTTCTTTCTTTCTTTCTTTCTTTCTTTCTCTCTCTCTCTCCCTCTCTCTCTCTCTTTCTTTCTTTCTTTCTTTCTTTCTTTCTTTTTTCCTTCTCTCTCTTTCTTTCTTTTTTCCTATCACAGACACTACTCAAGAACTGACCTCAAATGGTGTCTTTAACAAAACACACACCAAATGAGTGAATGTTTTCCTAATTTTTATAGACATGGCCATCATATGCCATAATGGTTGACAGATACATGGCATTGGAATACCGACTACAGCCTAATTCTCTTCCACCAAGATTGCACCATTTAACTCTTCTGCTGGCAACACATGTGTTCCCAGCCCCTTTCCCAGGTTTCATTATTTGCCATCATAGCAGGGCAAGCGGTGTCTTATTGTTTTTCCAGTTCACACTTCTACTACACATGGAATGTGTTTACGCTTGTAAAAAGTGTAATAGCTAGTTATATTTCCACTTCTTGGATTTCCCCAATCACATCCTTCTTTATATGACAGTGCATTTAATATTTCCATGCTGATATTTAGAGACTATGGAATCAATCAGTCAATCAGTTGATCAATCGATCAATCAATCAACTAACTAACCAATCAATCTCTGATTGTCTCTCTCTCTCTCTCTCTCTGGCTTGCTCACTTGCTCTCTTTCAGTGGCCTGGAACTCACAATCCTGCCTCAGCCTCCATAGTTCTGGCTTCATGGGTGTGGGATGCCCATGAATGTGTTGCTTCAAAGAATAAACGTCAGGTAATCTGCTGACCCGCGGCATGTCCCTGCCTTTACCTTCTCACTGCCTCCAGCATTTCCTTCCTTTCGTCTGTGTGGGTCTGCTTTGTAGTTCTTTTCCCAAGGTTTGAAACAGTTGCTTGGTTCATTGATTTTTCAGCCTTTCTTCTTTACTAATAGATCTATTTGAGGCTATAAATATCCCTCTAGATTCTGCTCACGATGTGCTCCTGTGGCTTAAGTTTTTGCATTCATCAATATTGATTTATCTATAATTTATGTTGAGATAAGGAGCAAGGTAAGGATTCAGATTTATTTGTGTTTCAGATGGCCAAACCGATATAATTTATGAAAAAATCCATCTCTACTCATTTAAAATACAGCCCTTACTATAGCTAAACCTTTTTACCCAAGCTTTTCAGAGCATCATCTCTGCCTTGTGCATTTCTTCTGATTAGGACTACATTTATTTTGTAGTTAGAACATGCTCTTATCCATGGACTAATTCTTCACAAATCTTACTTTCATAATTTACCCAGATAATTTTTGCTTCTTTCTTTTTCTCTCTGAGTATCAGAGTCAGCTCTTCTAGAAAAAAATATTGTTTTTATTGTAGTTGTTTTTAAATCAATTACTTCAGAGAGAATAAACATGCTTATTATGTTTTTCTTCCAGAAATGACCCTTCTAAAGACCATGTCTTTTGTTGTTGTTCGCGTTTTTGAGACACTCTCAACATGGAAGAAGAGGAACCAATGCTCTTAATGGCTCCAGCCAAATCTCTCAGTTTTACCTGGATCCTTTTTCATTGATTTCCTACATATCTTTTAATTTATATTCCTTTTTAAAAAAATTGTTGTTGCCATGGTAGCAGAATTGTTTCTTAAACTCTCTGCCTGGTGCTTGTCTATCTACAGGTTATAGACTTTCAGTTTTGCTAATTTTTGTAACCAAATTTCTCAGTTATGTTACTTTTTGGATGAAACTCGTAGCCTTCAAAATATCATGCCCCATACATTGTTAAACTCTTGTAGTAAAATGGCTATTTAATAGTTCAATGAGTTGATAATATTCAAGTTAAGCTGCCCAGAGCAGTGTCTGGCGCATCTTAGACTCTCCCACTAACAGCAGCAATTCATGCACCTTTACCTTCCTGAATCCTTACAGCATCCAGGTGAGGCCAGAGAACAGGTTATTAATTCCCACTTCTTTCCCCATCTTTGTGTGTGCACTCTCTGTGTCTCCCTTTCTCTCTCTCTCCCTACCTCTCTGTCTCTGTTCTGTCTCTGTCTCCCCCTCCCCTGAGTGTGCAGAAAACAGAACAGGTCCTGTCACTTTCTACCTTATTCCCTTGTGAACTTGGAGATCACCATTTTTTTAATCCTATTTTTTAATCAAAGTGCCAGCTATTTTCCAGTTTCCTGTTCCTCTAAGCCCTGGCTCTGGAGTTACAGGTGCGCGCATGCTTAGTGTGTCTGTGGGTGCTGTGGAACTCAGGCCTTTGCTTTTACAGCAAGTGCTCTTACACAGTGATCGATCACCCCATCCGATTTCCATTTTTTCTTTCTTTCCAATAGAGTCTGAAGGTCATAGACATGAAATAATCTCTTGGACGTTGTTTACCCAAGGAGTGCTAGCATCAGAACCTCACCTTATCTAGCTGTGCCTCACAGTCTGGGGGAGGAGAGAGAGAGCATCGGATCCTCTCCTGGAGCAAAGGGCCCTAGAATATTTGTTTCCAAAGGTCTGCTCTGGGCTTGATTCTAGACTTTGACAGTGGCATGTTGAGCCTGGATGCCCACCCTGCCCAGAAGGAACTCTCTGGAATCATGTTCTCTGGGAGCCTTGTTTTCTGTCATTGAGTTCCAAGACACAAAGGAATCAGGTCACACATCCTGTAGGATACATCTTGCTCCTGTGAAGGCCGGTGCATTCATAGTCTCCATCACCATCACAATGGCCTCCCATTGCCATGGGAGATAAGGAACAAAGCCATTCCTCTGAGTCATGGGCAGAAGGATGTGAAGTGGCAGGCAGGAAGAAGAGGCCTCCATTAGTCCTCCATGTGTCATCATCCACTGGCTTTCTCTGTTCTCAATGCTGCCCCATTTCTCTGCCATTTGCCCCAAGTCTGTTTGTCACTGAAGTCCAGTGGCTTTAGGAATCTTTCTCAGGCCCCAAAGTGATTCTGTCATGAAGCATAGAAAGTCAACGATGATGGACTTTCTAGAAGCTACCATGAGTAGACTCTAGGACTAGAAACTGAGATCTCTTCTAAAAACAGCAGGATATTTTTGAGGTCCTCTGTGGTTACCTCCTTCCAACCATGCCTACTTAAGTCATTTCCATGACATCTTTCCATGCTCTCAAACTTGCAATAGCTCACTATTATCTTTTGCTATAAGCAGATTTCCCCCTTGTGTGTGTGTGTGTGTGTGTGTGTGTGTGTGTGTGTGTGTGTGAATGAACACATGTGTGGTGTATGTGCTGGAATGGTCATACAGAGGTCAGAGAAAGAGGTCAGGTGTAGTGTTGTATTAATCGCTTCTATAGTTCTTTGAGATAGGGCATCTCACTGAACCTGGAGCTAGGCTAATGGCCAATAGATACAATCCTCTGGTCCCCATCCTGAGATTATAGGTATGTATGTATATTACAGGCATATATTTTATACAGGGGCTAGGGATTTAAACTCAGGTCCTTGTGATTGTGCAGCAAGATCTCATACTCACTGAACTGTCTTCCTACCCACTAAACATAGACGCTTCCAGGCCTGACACATCATTACTTCTATGTAATAACTTAATTCACCTTCTAGCCTTTTCTCTTGCTTGTTCCTTAAGTCCAGGAATGTAGATGGACCCAGATAGACACAGACATGCCTTCAAGGTTGAGGACAAAGTAAGCTTTCTATTGAGCTCATTTGTGTTACTTCCATTGAGGTGTACTTAGGAGGATTTGTTCTGCTTCAGCCTTCACCTGAAAACTGTAATTCTGTTAATGAGGCTCACCCTTAAGTAGCTCTGTGCTGTAGTTTGCATCTGGAATGTTGCCCGACCCCAAAACTCATGGGTTAAAGGCCTGGTCCTGAGCTTGTCACTCTGGGAAGTGATAGAAATTGTGAGGTGCTGTCTAGAAGACTCCAGGTCATTTGGGAGATTTGTGTGACCCTACTTAGCCTCCCCCCCCCCCACACTATGAGGTTGCATGGTCATACTCTGGCACATATTCCTGCCTGGATGTCATACTACAGGCACAAAGCAATGAGGCCAATGGACCATGGGCAAGAATCTCTACAACTGAGCCAAAACAGAGGGTTTTTGTCTTTACAGATGAATCACCTCAGATGTTCATTTTGCTGACAGTCAGGTATAGCTTGCTGTTGTTTTAGCAGCCATTTCACACGGTCATTTTGTTCTTAATCTTGGCATAAGTTAGGACTCCCAGGCTTCTCTGTGCTCTCATCTTAGAAGATAATGGGAGCTATTGAAAGTTTCAGAGCACAGTGGTGACACTATTGGGACAGCTAACCTATGCTTGCTTGGGAGGTGACAATCCAAGCATCCTTAAGATGTGCTATGATTTCTGAGAGAAAAATCTCAATTTCTATTTCTAGATTCCACCTTAAAAAGTAGAAAAAAGAAAAACCTCTAGGGGTGATTTTATACCAATAACATGAAAATAAGATGTACTAGTGGGAGGGAAATGCAAATGAGTCAATTTGGCATCTTTCTAAAAAATAATCCTCAAAACAAGTGTTGAATGGAACATCTCATCCCTGACTACCTGGTGCCGGACAAGTACCCTATTGCCTGCATCTGCAAGCATTGCTTCTCCTGTATCTAGGTGAAGTTCACCATTGTCTTCTCACCACATTGCTGCTTTGGGACTTTTACTGACTTCTATAGAGGGAGGCTGGGTGCACCCTAACCACCTCCAAGTTGTTCTTGATTGATGGTATAAGCCATTCCTCTGCCAGAAACTGAGCACAGTGCCAGACAGAGAGATTTTTTTTCTCATGTGCAGTTTATTTGTTTTTGAAAACCAGAGCACTGTGTGGCAATAGGAGAAGGTGGGTGTTGAGCCACAGGAAGAACTGCGGTCCCCAGGGTTGGTCCCAGGTGGCCATGAGAGGAGGAACTACCCTATGCTGCCTCTGCTCGTGGAAGTCCCTTCTCCTTTCTACGATGGATAGGCGACCTTCGGAAGAACATTCTGGTGTACAGGCCAAGCTCTCTCCCCTCCCTGAGTTCTATTCCATCTACACAGGGTTACAGGGTGAAGAGCACCATCAATTTCTGGACCCTGCTACGTCCTCACTGTACCACTGTCTTCATCTCCACCTCATCTCTTGTGGATGAAAGCCTCAGGCTGCACCCACTGCTGTTAGAAATGTGTTGCCTGGGGCGGGGGAAATCCCATTGGCATCTCAGCTAGCTATGAAGGGGACCATATTAACTGTTTTCAGGAGACCTGAGTCCTGAAAATGAGGCGATACCACAAAAACTTGCTCTCTGACTCTAGGAACCAAGATGATGTTGTGTTTGGTTTGTTTCTTCTTGAAATGGGGTCTCAACCTCATTCTGTATTTCCCCTGCTGCTCTCCATGTTCTGGGTTTGTTTACTCATCCTGCCCTAGGCTCCTGAGTTGCTGGAGCTATAGTCTGATCCCCTTGCTAAGGAGACAAGTTTTCTAGCATGTACTGTGTGCTGATCCACCCCACTGTCCCCTGTACTCTGAGAACTGGGGCTTGATATTTTTTCCTTTTTTCCCCCCTACACTGAAAAAACTTGCTTCATCTCTTCAAATTTGTGAGAGGGTGAATCCAAATCCATTAGGCATTGTTGCAGGTCACAAGGGAGAGTGACTATGGATGGGTAAAGACAGGGAATTAAAGGGACAAAGGTGCTCAAGTGTGAGTTAGCCCGAGGGACGCACCGGACTAGTGTTTCAGGTCCCAGTTCCTAGATCCCCAGGGAATCACATGACATTTGCCCTTTCCTGAGGTGACATGTCACAGAGCCACAAAGATTGGCTGTATTATCTGAAGCCGCAGCAGGATACTCATCATTTCATCTCAGAAGCAAGGTGTTTATTTGACAGATTCAACCGCATAGTAGCAGTGGTGGAAAGAGACTTCCTTATCAGCTGCATTTTAGATCTCAAACACTAGTTGGGTGGGATTTGTTAATCTTTGCCAACTAAATACAGTCTGAGGGGATGGGGCTCCCATGGTGGCCATTGGAAGAGGCACAATTTACTAAGCCAAGGGTGAAAGATTCCTCAACAGTGAGGGTAGCAGGTTGATGAAGAGTGGTCACTGAACAGCTAGCTGCTTTCATTTATTCACATTGATGAGTATATGACTCTAGTGTTTTTTTACATTGTTGTGTAAGAAAATTTCCCCAAATGTAATGGCTTAGGGGCTAGAGAGATTCCTCAGTGGTTAGGAGAACTGACTGCTCTCCACAGGACTTGGGCTTGATTCCTGTCATCCCTATGTCAGCTCACAAGTGTCTGTAACTTCAGTTCCCGGGAATCCTACACATTCTATTGGCTTTTGTGGACACCAGGCATGCATGCAGTGCACAGACAAACATACAGACAAAACAGCCACACACATAAAATTAGATAATGAATGAATTAGTGAGCAAATGAATGATTGAACAACTAAACAAGTCCCATGGCTCAAAGCATCAGACTTTTCTGTCTCGTGAGTTCTATGGACCAGGTGTCTTGCAATAGCTTTTCTGGGCAGTTGCCTATGCTCTATGCAGAAGTGACACCAGAATCTTGCTAGAGTCTGGATATCTGCTTCCAGGATGGCCTGCTCACTTGGCTGACAGGCTGTGGATAGTTTTAGGTCAAGATCCCGGTGAGGGATGGCATCTGGGGGGGGCTTCAGCTTCAAAATGAGTAGGCCTCTCTGCATGGGCTTCCTCTTTGGATGGTGGTTAGTTTTAGAACAAGATTCCAGAACAGAGATAATGGCACAACTGCTTTCTTATAGCCCGTATCTAGAAATAGGCATGAGATCGCTTCTCTTGTTTAAGCAGTCACGGGGCCCAGACTCAAAGGGAAAAGAGAAAGACTTCACCTCTTGAAGAAAGTGTTGTCAAAGGATTCAGAAGCCATATTTTAGAAAAACTGCATCAGGGAAATAACAATACTTGGTGTCACTCTGAACAAAAGACAAATCATCACCATACTCAGAAGTTACACATATGAAAGGGAGGCCACACCACAAGTCCCTAAATATCAAGAATTAGAGCAAAGGCTTTAAACATGGGATGAGCTCTGTGTATGACTTGCATGGATTGACTAACCACACTAAGTCTTAGCTTCCCCATCAGTAAGATGAAGGTACTAGTCATACCTCCATAGTACCACACTGGATAATTTTCATATCATACATAAAAAGCAAGACTTTTTATTCAGGATAGTCAGAGGAGAGATGGCCATTGGGATCTGAAGTGCTCAAGAAGACTACATGGTTCAAGTCTATATCCCATTTTCACCTCAACACATGTACTGTAGCTTCCTGTCACCTCATGAGCCTGCCCACCAGTGATGCCTTTCAAGCTTCATTTCTGACTCATTGCAGTTTTGACACTGCAGATTGCCGTTCCTTCTAGAAACTTCTATAACACACACTGCCCTCCCAATTCTTACCTTCCTGTCTCCGTTTCTGACCCTCCTTCTTCCTGCCTTAGAAGTCAGTCCTCGAACTGAGACTCCCTCCAGACCATCTCCACTCTTCCTCTGCATGGTCTGAGCATTGTCCTCTGTGGTTAGGACTTCTGGATTTGAACCCAGCCTGCCCTCCTGGTGTTCTTACTCACATGTCTAACCACTCTTTTCCATTCTTTTAGTTAATGTTTGTAGAGGGCCCATTGTGTTGAGGATAGACATGATCTCTGCCTTTATGGAGCTTCCAGGTCAGCCAAGGAGACCATTCTCAAGAAACCAGTCACACCTTTAAACACCTAACCATTGTTGTAAGAAAGGCTACAAAGGGGTATCCACTTGAGGGGTTAGCATTACTCTCCTCCATGGTCAGAAAGATATGGAGGATTCTGTTGGGTGAATGGACAGGAAACAAAGGAAGAAGAGGAGGGCCAGCAGATGGGCCTGAAGTTTGAGCCAGGAAAGCGTAGGAAGAGTGGGAAGAGTAGAGAGAAGGCTACTGGAGCAAGTGGGCTGCAGAAAAGCCAGAGAGGGAGGAGTGATGGATGAGAGTGGAGACAAGAAAGGGCTCCGAGGCACTGTGGGCTTGAGAAGGGTGCCATTACATCTTCACTTCTAAAAGACTCCTCTTGAAAGGAGAAAGGGGGTGAATCTGGAATTTGAGTTAGGAGATTATGAGTGCCCAGGTGAGTGGTGGTTATAGTTTAAACCAAGATCATGACAGAATTAAAGAGAAGTGGCCAGATGCTAGAGGCAGTTAGTAGCTAAGACCTCCAGGATTTAATGTGGATATCACGAAGGGATAAGAAGGAGGTGGGTTGCAAGGTGACAGATGGGTTTCTGACATGGAGACTTGGATATGGGGCAGTAGGCACAAAGTTGACTGTTTTTCAGGAGGTGGGGGGCAGGTGTGGTCTCTGAATAAGGACATCTGCCTGGAAATGTAAAGAATTGAGTGCACCACACTCAGGAAACTCTAGAATGAAGATATCAGCAACAGAGAAACAATGCAGAGTGACAAAAGGACCAAGTAGAATTCAGTCTATAAAGATTAGCAGGAGAATGGGGGGGTGTCCAGAGGGCAGAGGGACATAAGGAGTGGGGACATAACGAAGGAGAGGGGTCCAAGAATGTACTAGAGAATGGTCAATAAGACAAGGACTGGAAAATGCCCTGTGGATTTAGTCAGTCAGAGGCCATTGATAGGATCCATCTTGACTTCAGGGCAGAATAGAGTTGGCTATGGAGTGAGGGAAAGAGGGGGAAATGGGGACAGAGAACTTGGAAGAAGAAAGTTGAGCCACTTTTAAAGGCGATATTTGAACATGCTTAAAAGCTGCCGAGAAAGACACAGTGGCAGGAGAGTCTAGTATGCTTAAGGTTGACTCAGGCTGTCAAGAAGCTGTGGGCCATGGGCCCCAGGGGCTAAGAAGGGCTTGGATTCTGACAACAGGGAAGGCTCCCCTGCTCTCCCAGGGATGGGAGGGAGGAAAGGAGTGTAGCTGCTCAGGCGGGTGCAGCAGGGGCTGGTGCAACCACTCCAGGTGGAGGCGCTTCTGAGGACCAAGGCGGTTTCTGAAAGACCAGGGAGGCAATGGGTAGGCACAGGATGGTTAAGAGAATAGAAACTTGAGGAGGCCTTAATTAAGGAGAGGAATTGATGGCTCATAAAGCCACATAGAGGTGCTGGAAATCAAGAAGCCCACCCAAGGCTGGTGACCGTGAAGGCAGAGGGAGATGGTGACTTCACGCTCCCCCTCCCCCAGAGAACTTTGCATGAAGAAACCAGGTATTGAGTTTACTCAGGATTAAGATTGTCAGCAAGTGGCTATGATGAGACAAGGGACTTCTATCTGATACATATGCTTTCTTCAGTATGCCTCTTTACCTTCTTTTCCAAATTTCCTCTTCCTAGGGTTTGTTTGTTTGTTTGTTTAGTGACAATACAATCACCCAATATTTGCCATTTATCAAGCATATGTGACATCAAATAATTTAAAATAATCATCTTATGTGATCATAACAACAACTGTATAGGATTGCATTTTCTTACAGTATGCACCGTTAGGCTCATTAGGTTATAAATCCTACTCAGGGTATGCAAGTGATGACAATCTAGATAAAAAACTTAGAACGAAGACCAAAGTGTGGACACTTTGCCCCTTCTTAGAATTGGAAACAATCACCCATGGAAGGAGTTACAGAGACAAAGTTTGGAGCTGAGACAAAAGGATGGACCATCTAGAGACTGCCATATCCAGAGATCCATCCCATAATTAGTCTCCAAACGATGACACCATTGCATACACTAGCAAGTATTTGCTGAAAGGACCCTGATATAGCTGTCTCTTGTGAGACTATGCTAGGGCCTACCAAACACAGAAGTGGATGCTCACAGTCAGCTATTAGATGGATCACAGGGCCCCCAATGGAGGAGCTAGAGAAAGTATCCAAGGAGCTAAAGAGATCTGCAACCCTGTAGGTGCAACAACATTATGAACTAACCAGTACCCCGGAGCTCTTGACTCTAGCTGCATATGTATCAAAAGATGGCCTAGTCGGCCATCAGTGGAAAGAGAGGCCCATTGGACACGCAAACTTTATATGCCCCAGTACAGGGGAACGCCAGGGCCAAAAAGTGGGAATGGGTGGGTAGGGGAGTGGGTGGGAGGGTATGGGGGACTTTTGGGAGAGCATTGGAAATGTAATTGAGGAAAATATGTAATAACAAAAAGACAAAAAAAAAAAAAACCCTTAGGCTCACTGGGCTCAAAAGTTCTTTGCAGTCACTACACAAACTCTAAAACCCCTTTCCTGAAAACCACCTTTATCTGAGGTTCTCCTTCCTCTCGCCCCCTCTCTGCACCTCAGTTGTCTCACTGGGTTTGTTCACCTCCTCCACATCTCTTACATCACTTGCTTCTTCCTTCCGTGTACCTCCATCCTGCTGATTTCCTGGTTAAGTCCACCAGAACATATGTCCTTGGCCCAGATGTCTCATGGGCCAAGGAACTGATGGTTTTTTTGTTCCAGTAAGGTCTGGAGGATCTTTGCACAGTAAACTGGTAGATCTTTGCATAGCGATCTGCTTCGGAGAACAGAGAAGGTGGAGGGAAGTGTTGTTTGCTGTTCATTATAACAAAAATTCTGTAGGGGCAAATCACCTGTGAGTTTTCTTGGAGTCCATTATAAAACATTTAGGCTTCCCTAAACTTGAAGCCCTCCCACAGGACTTGAGAATTGAGAGAAACTGACCCGAGTCTGAAGCATTTCACTTGCAATACAAGTGCTTTGTTTCTGGCCCCGGACTTCTGTGTCTTCAGTCATCATCCATAAAACGGTGGCCAGCCAGCTAGTTAGACTGAAGTACAGACTATCCCAGTACTTGCTTCTGGTCTCCATCACTTTTCCCTAGGATAGTTAAGACGATCTCACTTCCTCCACCCCTTCCAAACAGATACTTGTTTGGAAATACCAAAGGTCCCCTAGAGCAGAGACAATTATTTCAGACTCCCCTAACAGCACTTCCAGCCAGACAAGTCCTGTCACTTCTTGTCATTCGCCAGCTGTTTCTGCTCAGGCAACCACTTGTATGCACATAGTCTACACTTTTGCATTCACCCTGAGCAAATAAATACATTTGCACTATTCCCTCCACAATGACTGCCTTTCCTCATTTTGTCTACGTATCCATTGGAGCCAGCATCCTTCAACACCTGTTTGGTATCCAGTCACAATTTCCCTCTCTTACTGCCCTCACTAGACTCATCAGGTTTTTGAGTTGTGTAGAGGTTGGCCTTGTGGGGTGATAGGATGGAAGAATGCCAGGGGGAAGGGGCAGCCAAAGGTGGGAATCGAGGCACCATCCACGTAGAGATGGAAAGAATAACCACTGAGTGGGACTGGAAATCCTGAGAGAGTCAAAAGAAGGTGAGTCTGTAATGACAGGTGAGGTCCTCAGCTCAGGAGGCCTTTGGCCATGGCAGTTCATTTTCCTGAGAGCAGATGCCTAATGAGAGCCTTCGGATCTCAAGAGGCTTCTTTCGGCAACCCCTCTCCTTCTCCCTGCCCACCCCTCTGTCTGGGTCCGCCATCAGAGCTTCGCACGCAGCCGGGGAGCCTCGCATTGACGCGGGCCCGCGCGTGAGTCAAGCCTGCGTCACGGCGCCCCGCCGCCAGGGTGGCCTTTCGGAAAGCGAGGGAACAGCGCGCGCCGCGCTCCGCCCAGCTCCGTTCCGCTCCGCAGAGCCGACGCGGACCGGGCACGGGGACGACGGCACTCGGCCGGGGCCTTCGCAGCCACGCGCTCCCTCCGCGGCGGGATCTGAACCCCGGGGTGGCTCCCTAGAGCCCCGAGCGAGCGGAGGGCGGGAGCAGGGTTGGGACTGGCGGCGACGGAGGGAGCGACAAGCCAGCTGAGTCGCGTGCGCCGGCGCGCGCAGCTCCAGGTCCCCCAGCCCTAGCTGGGGCCTGTCACTGCCTGACTCCACTTGCCCTCGGGAAGGACGGTGCACCCACGACCCGTCCGGGACCACGGCCACTCGGCGGAAATCCAGGGGCCGAGTCCGCGCGACGGCCCACGCGGGACAGGTGAGTCGCTGTTTGCTCCCCGAATGGCATCCCTGGGACAGCCACCGCAACTTTGCTTGCGCGGCCCCGCCTCAGCCTGGAAGGCCAGAGGACCCCCGTGCAAGGCGGCGCTTTCTCTGGGTCCACACGACCCTGAGCTGGCTCAGGGGCTCCTCCTGCCGTTCCAGCCACCGTTGCTTGGCGACGGAGGCCCGGGGCGGCGACGTTCTGGCGCGTCAAGGGTGCAAGGCAGCTCCTGCACAGGTTGGACTTGAGCTTCAGCTTTTGGAGCTCAGGATGCCCCAGAACTCCGGAGGTAACAGGACAGCTGCAGAGGCGAGCACGAATGAAGAACCAGCGAGGCCAGCTCGGTGGGTCCCTCCGCCTGGAGCGCGCCTAGGGCGCAGCCCCACGGGGAGGCTCCGGCGCTGCTGGAGACCCCAGCCTCAGACATGGCCACGGGCCCGTGACCTTGACGGTAACATTGGCCAGAGAAGCAGAACGTTCGCGCCCGAGATGAATATTTAATTCCCAGCCCTGGGGCTGCTCCTCAGTGAATTTGGGGCTAGAGTGGAAGAGCCCTTCCTCCCAGGAGGGAAGCACATCTGGGGACTGAAAGGCAGAGACAGGCGATGTGCACTGGGGGCCACAGTCTAAAGGGGCCAGCTGTCTGGAGAAAGGCCTCCGCCACATTTAAACCTGTGCAGACAGGGCTCTGAAGGGATGTTCGCAGTACGTCAGGACTGCTCCCCCAGGGGCGCGGCCGCCTGAGAAGGAAGCCTGATGCTTCATCCTCTTTAAAAGCCCAAACAGCTCTATCTTGTGTTCAAGTTCAGTTTTGAGGCTACTCGGACCCAGTAGCAGTCAAGTGGGTTTTATTCTTTGAAAACTTCCCTCCCTCCCTCTCTTCACCCTCCCTCCCTCCTCCCTTCTCTCCCTCTGTCCTTTTCTCTTCCTCCTTAGAAATAGTTTAATGGGACATGTGAATTAGGAAATTTCTACTATGGGAGGCAGTTCAGTTGTGAACAAGAGGCAGGTTGGATTGGGTTGGGTTGGGTGAGAATGAAGAAGAAAGACTGTTATTGCCCTTTTAACAAAAAACTGCCAGGGACTGAGAAAGTCCTGCAATGGTTCCATAAAAAAAGGTACCAAAACTTTAGAATATATTTTGGTGGGCTATGTGGAGCTTAAACATCTTGCGCCTCCCGCAGTTCTCACATTATACCATCTAGTAAGTTAGGTTCATCTCTTGGGAGAGAAGGACTTTCAGGTCACACCTGGTTGCCCTTGGCTGTGGACAAGGCCATCAGAGGTTTTAGCTCCTGTGTTCCCTTTTCCTCTAATAGAGCAGCTGTGGCTAAGTAGGTGGTTGAGCCGAATAGAGAATTTCTGCAGCTTAGCCTTTGGTGACTCAGTGCAGGAGGGGAATCGTGCCCACCAGCTCTGATTGGAGTTGGCTTAGCCTGAGTCACACAGAGTCGTGTGTCAGCTGTTTGTGAGTTCCTTGGAGTTCTTTAGCAGGACTCGTGAGCTGGAATGGCCTGAGCTTCCAGGTAGTGTAGGGGTAGCCAAGTCTTCAGAGTGGATCTCAGTCTGCCTGCTGTCAAGGAGGGCCTGTTGAACTCTGTCCCCATGGGGATGGTGAGTACCACCAGGCTGCAGAGGGGTCCTGTGCTTGTGGTCACAGTTTGGCCTAATGTTCCATCATGTGCCAACATGGTGACCTTGAGCAAGTCACTGCATCACGGAACATCTGTTTTCATCTGTTGTTAAGGAGGATGCCCTTGGTACCATTTTTCTTACTTTGTGACCAGTGCTAGACATAGCAGGTTCCACCCCATGTTGGGTTCCCATCTCTTCCCTTATGGATCTCAGCCAGAGATGATCTCCCTCACCTCAGCTATGCTCCTGAGCATGGTGTGAGTGTGTGAGTGTGTGTGAGTGTGTGTGTGTGTGTGTGTGTGTGTGTAAGACTCTTTATGACTGAACCCACAACTCAACTTCAAATGGAGCCAACTCTAACTCTCAGGTCTCCTCTGGAAGGGGAAGCTGGAACAAGAAGCAGGCTTGTGTGAGGTGAGCAGTGTGAGCATTTACAATAGCTCCTGGATGACTCCAGCAGAGAGACCTCGACTCACTGGTATTATTTATGACGGTGGCCTGTTCCCAGGCTGGTGTACCTGCTGAGTAGACTTCAGGGGTTCTTTCTCTTTGTTTGGAGATGTCTTGCCATCTCCCTACCTACATGTCTTATCTAGAACAGAGTTAGAAGCTTCACAAGAAAGGCTCAGCAGAACTGAGGCTTGCTTTTTCTAGAGGGGAAAGAGGAGAATGGATCTCTCACTTTCTTTAGGGGTTCTGGGCTTCTTGTCCTTCTCTTCTATAAAGTCCCCAATCTAGGGCTGACCTAAGATGAATTCGGTTTAAGAATGAAGAACATGACTGGGAGGTAGTGGCACACACCTTTAATCCCAGCACTTTGGAGGCAGAGGCAGATGTCTGTGAGTTTGAGACCAACCTGGTCTACAGAGTGAGTTCTAGGGCTGCCAGGGCTACACAGATCATAAGATCCCCAAGGTAGCAAGAAAAGGTCCAGGTTGACCCATGAGACTCCAACTGACTACTGAAAGTGTGTGTGTGTGTGTGTGTGTGTGTGTGTGTGTGTGTGTGTGTGATTACATTGCATGTTTACTCTGAAGTCAATGCCTTCTGTATTTTGTCTGGAAACATCCAATAGAAACAGAGATGAAAGGATTCCAGAGCAGCAGCAGCCTCCTGCCTGGTGCCCTCACCCCAGACTCTCCTGTTCAGTTTTGCTGCAGTTGGACGAGTCATCATAATCCCTTAAAACTGCTAAGATAAGCTGCAGAAGAGTTTTCAAAAGAAGGTGATTGCCCCACCTCCCAACCCCCAAATCCCCAGACAAAGTCTAACTTATCACTAGCTTCCAGGCTATGCTGCAAGAAATCCTGACAGCTGAACATCTGAGAACCAGGGTGGGAAAACAAAACAAAACAAAACAAAACAAAACAAAACAAAACAAAACAAAACAAAACAAACAGGCCTATGCCAGCGTCCCCAGAGCATCGTCCCAGGCTGCTGGAGGTCAGAAGGAAGCACAAGCCTGGATTGCTGGTATACTGTCCTGGAACACAAATGAGGCAGTGCTCTGAGGGAAATGCCTGCTGCCTTCCATTCCATTCCAGTACCTCCCCCGTCTCTCTTCTATACCTGTCCTCTTTTTCTCACATAGTGTCTCATGTAGCCCGGGTTGGCCTCCTACTCACCAAATAGCTGAGAATGACCTTGAATTCCTGACCCCTCTGCTCCCCAAGTGCCAGGATTACAAGTGTACAATAGCACACACATGCTTTTAGGAGGGGAAAATGTAGTTCTGGACTGCAGCACTTCATGCTGTGGCTGGCACACATAGATAATACCCAGCTTTTATTGGGGCCTCTGTGCTGTGCTAAATGCTCTATTTACAGGCCATCTTACTCAATCTTCCCCGAGATCCCAGGAGATAGATAGCACTATCTGTAGTTTATAGATGCGGATTTTGAGGTTCTGAGAGGTTAACTAATTTGCTCAAGGTCACTCAGATTAGTGAAAGGCAACCCAAGACTTGGCACTTGCTTCTGTCAGACTTCAAATGGCATGTTCTTAGCCACTGTGTGATATATTCTTAACAACAAGTTCTTAATACATGTGGCTGACAGTGTAGGTATTTATCAAAATGAGGTTTATTAAAATCTGTGGGCTTTGCTCTTCAAACTAGTGTCCTGGAAAAGAGAGAATTAGATCTCTATCAATGGGAAACTGGTAGAAAATGAGCAGACTCACATTGTCAAGGTTTAAGGAATATGACATTTGGTTCCAGGCAAGCTAGAATTGAGAAAAAGATGCCAGACTCTCTCTTGGAGCTCCATTGGCCCGCTCCCATCTTTCTCCCCCTGACTTGATCACTCCAGCTTTAACTCCCTCAAAGTTTGCCCACTCAGGGCTGGTGCCTGGAGCCAGAAGGGATGAGGCAGAGCAGGTCGGGTGCTGCCCTGAGAATCTCTGCATCTGCAGAATCAAGGACAGCAGGAGTGGATGGAGCTCTGGTGTGTCAGGTTTCCCTGCTGGACAGTATGTGCCAGGGATTTGCAGTCTCTGATGAGGCCCAGACCCCGGAGCCAAACTGCTGGTACACCAAGGTTATTTACTGCAACTGCTGGCAGGGTCTGGTGGGGGGATGCTGCTCACTTCTTGGTCCATAGAGATTCTCCGCTTCTTAGGCCTCTACCACTTGTGTCCTTGGCTGTTCTGGGAAAGACAGGAGGAAAATAGATTCCTCCTGCCTATCTGTCTCTTCTCTGAGAAGTTACCATTCCCAGAGGAACAGGCTCTTCCTGTCTTAGCCTGCCTCCATCCTCAAACCTCCAGAGAGCTCAAATGAGACATTCCTGTAAGAAAGGCTAGAGAATTGAAATGTAAGCATTAATGGTCCCCTACCCAAGTCGACAGAGGCTACTCAGAAACCTCTTCTACCTAGAAACCTGTGCTACCCAGAAACCTCTTCTACCCAGAAACCTTTGCTTCAGAGGCAGCCATTTTGTGGAGACAAAATCTGCTGATAATTCTTCTTTCTCCCCCTTCTTTCCACAAGTAATTAAAAAAAGATTGAGACATTCATCAATGTGCAAATTCAGTTATTAAAAAACAAACAATTAGCTATTCTCTGTGCACAGAAAACTCCTATGTGAGAACAAAAGCTCAGAGGCAATATGAATTATCACTGAGTTACTAAAATATTATCTCAGAACCAGGTATGTTTTGTTAGAGAATGATTCTGGGCCCAGTGAGTCCTAGGCTGCCTCAGTCTACAACTTGGAGTTGAAGTGTAAAGACTTATTTCCTCTGTAGTTGTGGGACAGGAGTGAAGCCAGAAGAACTCTAGATCTAAGCCCTGGCACTGAGTTCTAGAGCTTACCCAGCTGTTCATCTAAAGACAGCATGTTGCTTCACCCCACCCCATCATTCATATTTACTGGCTTAACTAGGACTTCGTATGCACTACCAATTTGTCATCCATTCTTTTATTTTCAAATAGAATTCATTGGCCCATACTCCCAAAACTCTGTCAATTGTATTTTTTCTCTGAATAAGACCCCTAGACGTTTGTGGTGCGGTTTAAAGACCCACAGGAGCTTTAAGCAGAGTAGATTGGATGTTCACAAAAGATGTGAATGTCACCCAATAGGTGGTCCCAGCAGGTGGGGCCAGGTGAGAGGTCAGGGAGGACCTAGACCATCTCTTCTCATGGGATCTAAAGGAAGGAGAGCTCAGGTTTTTCTGTTGGACTCGTTCCCAAATGACTGGTGGGTGCTGTCCACGGTCCTGCCACACCCCAAAGCTAACTGCCTGTTAGTAATTTGGGACTTCCTTACAACAGCTAGGAAGAAGCTGCTTGACAAGGCCTCCAAGTGTAGTATTCTATTGGTTTTTGAGAAGGACCCATGGAAGTAAGGAAGCTCTTGACCTCAGGGAGAAGCCTTGGTCCATGAGGTTGTTCTTCTGGACCTGTGAGGTGAGTTTGGCTGCACCATTTTGCAAGGCAGCAGGACATACTACAGATCTTCCCAAAGGGTGCTTAACAGTACATATAGTCTAGAAACCATGATGTCCAAATATCTTGAAATAGGTTGGGGGTGTCCCAGGGCTGCAAAGCCTCCTTCATTTACCATAATGTTCCAGACCAGTACTAATTTTTCTGTGTACTATGATTTGTAAAACTTTGGAAAATACTGGCACTCGAGAAAGAATCTGCACTACACAGCTTGGTAAGATCACAGTTAAAAACCTCAGCTCTTGCACTGATGGCTGGATAACCTTGTCCATGATGGTTAGAGTTGCTTTGCCTAGGAATTTTCATCCACCAAATGATGACTGAACTCTCTGTTAGCGAGCGTAGTAGGTCGTTGTTTTAACTTGTCCCCAGTAAGGAATATTAGCTTGCCCAGCTGTCCAGCAAGCTGCACAGAGGGCTGTTGGGGAAAGAGTTCCAACCCTCCTTGTTCTCAGGAAGGAGACACCATGTGGGGATTGTAATTAAGGGTTTCTGATTACTCTTCCTTCAAGAGCTCTTCAGAACTCTGCTGGGTAACTCAGGTAATTGGACACCATGATCCTTCTATGTCTCTTTGAAACAAGAGAAAATAATGAGTTTAAGAAAATCCAGGTCAGAAGATTTGGACAGATGCTAGGAGACCCATCTGCCACCATCGTGAGCCCCCCGTGGTAGGGAAAGCAGAGAGGAAGACCTGCGGTCATTCACTTTTGTTTTCAAATCTAATTTTAACCTTTTTCTTTCTTAAAATTGGTATACACAAAGGTCTTTTATCTAGGGCCTGGAGTGTCCAACAACCTGGCTCCTCGTTTTCTTTTACCTCATGCAGCAGCCCAGGTTGCCACCATCTTTCACCTGCCCTCCCAGTTTCTCCAGTTGTTGAATTACAGACAGCTATATATCCATTTGAAAATAACTGTCAGCTCACAAATCTCCGAGACCTTTCTGTTAGCCTCAAGAAAAGTCCAAACCATTTTTTCACATCTGTAGGACTTGCCTGCTTTGGGCATTCTGTCTCCCGGCCTTGATCCATCCCAGCATCCCTTACTCAGGGTGCTCTTGACATAAACCGTTTTGTTGCCTACATTCACCATGCACCCTGGTCCTGTCTCAAGGCCTTTGTGCTTTCTGGTTCCTCTATCTTCCATACCTTCCCAGGAAATCGAAATGGCTCATTCTCTCTGTGTTTAGCCCCTTTGTTCCCTTATCAGAATGTGTTCTTAACAGATCTCCATCTCATAGAACCCCTCCCCCAACTCCATCCCCTCATATTGTGTTTTATATATCATATATTTCTTGGCCTCCCAGCATGAGGATATAAATACCACAGGCCAGCAACACAATTTCCTCTGTCCTCTGTTGTTCCAGAACAGGGCCCAGCTCACAGTGTATAGTGTATATTGAAAGAAATAAAGAAAAGGAAGGAAAGAGAAAGGAGGGAAACAAAAAGCAATTTTAAATGTACTTTCAGTAGCGCCTCTAATTGACAGGAATCTGGGTTCCATTCTTACAGTCCAGGAGGTCAGTGGGGAGTCATTTGAGTAACGATCGCTTGCATGTCAATGCAAGCTTACCATGTCCATGGGTTCCCTTGGGACAGTTCCATGTCTATTTCCGGTTATACCACAGGTGGATCTATCTATGTCCCTGGTTAAGCCAAATCCCTACATTTTCTTAACTAAAGGAGGCAACCAGTGCTGCCTTACAGGGAGTGGGGGCTCTGTTAACCACAGTCCTTATGCTTTCATACACATGAATTAGGAGTGTTCATCCCCATCTCTCAGGTCCAGAAGCTGGAATCAAAAAAGGCTACAGATGTTCCCAGAGATTCCCTGCTGGTAGGTGGCAGAGCAGGACACATGACTAGGTTTCCTGCTTCTAAGCCCCATGTCCTCCCAAGATTGTAGCCAAGCTGGGAGTCAGGCCCTGGAGTCAGACCATGACAGTGCAGATCTAGTTTATGCTCACTGGTACATATGAGAAGCAGGATGTAATATACAATCAATGTCCATTTCAAAATGGCAGCCAGTGTATGGCAGGAGTGACCTACTTCCACTGGACCAAGATCCAAGTATCTCTAACTCAATGAGATATAGGCAATCCCTGGTAGCCTGCACTTCTTCATTTTAAAATGTGGCTATAAGTGTTACTTCCAGTTCTGATCAAGGGGGTGGGGTGGGAGTAGGGATTAAGTAGACAATGGCTAAGTGGTGCTTAGCACCATGGCTCCCACAGAGGTGGATCTCAAGCAGTGTGACAGTTGAGGTTTGGTTTTTTGCTTGCATTGTAATGATAAGTACTGGCCCCCAAGGTCTGGTTGCCCCCAGGGAAGAGAGGGACTGCACATGATTCCAAATAACATTATGTGACTTTTCCCCCAAGTTATCCGTGATTGCTGAATAAAGATGCCTACAGCCTATAGCTGAAGAACTGAGATAGGTGGGGTGTGAGGTTCCCAGAATTAGGGTCTGAAGAGAACTGTGAGGAGGAGAGAGCAGAAGATGCCAAGGGGTAAGAATCTTTAAAACATGGCCATGAGGGCTGGCCAATTGGATTTACTAGTAGCCCAGATGGAATATAACAAGTTATAACTCGGGGTTATGGGGAAGTAGACATAATAACATAGAGGGTAGATATCTGCCCAGCTCTAGTGATGATTAAGGCTTATTATAAATATAAAGGTTGAGAGTCTTTTGATCTGGGAAGTGAATGATCGATCAAAGTCAGGGTAAAACCCCAGACTGAGATTAAGTATTTTCTTCAACATATGACCTGTGGGCTGCAGCTGTCACTGTCACTGCCGCACCTGCTATATCTTCAGAAGTCCCCCAGAGGGCAGCTCAGCACCTCGTGCTATCAGGATGACCCCATGCCCGTCAGGCACCCAGCCACCCATCTCACATACTGAGCATGCCTTTCCCTCTCATAGGAAATGGTAAAAAGGAACCGAACGGTCTGGTCTGGCTTGCGCTGGCCACGCCCACGCCCAAGCCCACGTTCTCTGGTGCCAGTTTCTCCCTCTCTGGACCATCTGCCCCTTTTCCTGCTTCTTTTCTCTCTTGACTAAGAAAACAAGATTTTAGCCACACAGAGCACATTTAGCAACTATGACAGGAAGGTGGAGGGCATTGCTGAAGGTACAGTTGACTCCCTGGCCTCATTTGTTGTTGGGAACCACCCCATCCTTAGACCCCTGCAGGCTCTGTGCCCATCCACACATATTTCTGAGATGAAGATGAATCCCATCTGTGAGGTGATGAAGGTGGAGCACAAATGCTGGCTCCTTGGAAAGAAGAAAAAAGACAATGGCTCACAGTCAGGCTTTAGTGTGCTTTAGTCTTTAAACTGTCACCTGAGGACATCCCTGGGGTATGGCATGCTCTTGGAAATCAGAATATTGCATCAGAAAGTGGAAAAACTTTTAATCTATAAAACTAAATCAGACTGGAAAAAAATCTGAGGGGAATTCAAAATGTAGGTTCATTTTTTTTCATATTGTATTTATCGAGCATGTATTAAAACATGGAGCATATGATGTTAGAAAAACAACAGAATTTGGTCTCGCCAAATAGGAGACCAAAACACAAACCCGACAAGCCTGTGACGTGGAATGATCAGAGAAACTCCCCCATTCCCTGTATTTGACTCCTCAAGAAGTTTCTGCGCCCCTTTCCCTTCCACTCATGTGGCAGCCAGATGTCGTTGGTAGGTAAGTGATGTTCTTTATTTTACAGATAAACAAGGAGCAGAAAACTGGCTCCTAAGTTCTGGGTTCTCCCCACATGCTCAGAGAGCTGCGTTTGATTAGCACCCTGGTGGGGGCCTGCAGGCTTTTGGTGGGGCTCAGTGTCTCCCTGGTCAACTCTGCTTGCTTCTTACCCTGCCTCTCTGTTTTAAAGGCAACAGCTGAGATTTAAGCATGGAAAGGAGGTTGT
This sequence comes from Mus caroli, assembly GCF_978045245.1. Classification (NCBI taxonomy): domain Eukaryota; kingdom Metazoa; phylum Chordata; class Mammalia; order Rodentia; family Muridae; genus Mus; species Mus caroli. Next base: position 52,480,926 of record NW_028227258.1, read on the forward strand.
TCTTGGAGAGTGGGTAAGAAAAGGACTTCAGAAAGTCTACGGTTTACCCGTGGAAATTTGTAGAGTAACATTTGTGTGACAGGCAATGGCTGTACTAGGAACAGTGAAGGGTGGATAAAAAGCTGACAGCTTGGTTTCTGCATTGAAGGAATGTCTTGTTTGGAAAAGGGCTGTGGCATAGGGACAGCTAGCTGACTATCCCAGGGAGCCAAGGGAGTCTTATGGAGTATGCTGAGAAGAGGAGAGGAAAGGGCCATTAATGTTCACTCAAAGAATAACCAGAGGTGTTACAGAGGTGAAGTCAAGAGATGGACCTAGAAGGCTTCTGGAGGTTGTAGACATGGAAGGGTTTCTGTAGAGGGAGGAATTGAAGGCCAACATTGATGGACATGGAGGGGATCAAATGTCTTGAGAAGGGCTCTGGGTTCTCTTTAAAGGGCAGCAGATCTGGATGACAGTATTTCTAGCAGCTGCTTCTGAGGACCACATGTAAGGACCAGCATGATGGTAAAGTTACTCGATGCCAAGACTGATGACATGAATTTGGTCCTGGAGACCCACATGGTGGACAGAGAGAACCAACTCCCACAGGTTCTCCTCAGGGCACACATGCATGCACTCATGCACAACACATATGCATAGACACTAATACAAATACATATACATATATAATAATTATTATTATTATTATAATTGCACACATGTATATACACACATATATATATACATAGTAAAGGGCCATGAGTAGATGGCTAAGAGAAGTAAGTAGGGAGCCTACCAAAGGTTCCTAAGCAAACAAAGGGCCTGAGGCAGAGCAGGCTGATGGTGTCAGGGCAGAGATGCAAACACCTGCAAGATTTCATGATATTTGGATGGAGTCAAAGAGGGAGGATTCAGAACGGAGTTGGTGATCCCTGCAGTCGTGTTGTGGGAGGGGAAGTCCAAGAAAAGCCACCACCAAACCATGCAGGCTCTATCAGCGTGCCTTGGGTGACTGTCAGAAACGTGGAGAAAATAGTTACAAATAGTCAAGAGGACAATTTGTATCTCTAAGAAGAGCCCAACTTGTTTTGAGCTATGTGGAAGCCCAAAGGCTCTGAGGAAATTAGGAAGACTGCTGGGGTCACAACCACTGGTCACATGGAAATCAGGAAGCCACTAAGCCTTCTCTGAGGGAAAGGGATCTGGCCACATTTTCTTTTTACCAGCAGGTGTTGGACTGGACCTTGGCCTTGTCACTTAACAACTAAAGTTCTCCACGTCTGCTTAGTGTCTGCCTCCGTGTAAAGGTTTTCCTTCAGAATGACTGGGTCATAGGATGCTTTCCAGGGTTATAAACTTTAGGGAACAGAACTGGGCATACCACAGACTGGAAAATGTGTACACTGTTGTATGAATTAGTTGGGCTAATTGCCTGCTTTTCCAAAGATGGCATCTTGTTCACCTGGCTTCCCTGGGGAGTTCATGCCTTAAATGACCTTCCTGAACAAGAGCCACCCCAGATCCAGAGGAGCTGATCCAGAATCCCAGAAGAGACTTTCCCCTGTATTCAGTGGCTTTTGGGTGGAGGCCTCAGTATGGCCCTGCTCCCAGGGTGAGAACAGCCATACTTTCCTTATGGCTGATTACCAAGGTGTTGTGTTTGAACATTTGTTGTGAAGCCATTAGAGCTCTGGCAGGAGATATTTTTACCTGTCTGCCTCCCAGTCTCACTATATGGGTTTTTTTCCTCCCTTCTCTCCTTTAAAGAAGATTCACAGTTCACTGCTCAGTCCTGCTTTTCTCGAATGAGCTATTCTGAGCTATGAGCTACACGGGTTGCTAAGTGACAAGCTGGCACTAAAGGCTCGCTGTGCACTCAGCCCCTCTGTTTTGTGCTTTAAGTAATTGAGGCATTCTTTTCAGACTACCATGCAACTTCATCATCTGATTTGCTGCTCTTGAAAGACTTCACAACCTACCCCAACTACTACTACAGGGGGATAACTAGAGTATGCATAGGCTGGCTGTCAACACCTCCTTACTACACTCCAGCAGGATCTCGGCTGACAGAATGGCAGGACAAACAGACTGCAGAGCCGGTTGCACCCAGTACCTGGGTGGGGCAGATCATGCTTTGCTCACACCAACAGGCAAGAAGGACACTCATTAGACATATGCTGGGAGGTTGCACAGAATCCTCACTCACACACTGGGAAACTGAGACCCAGAGAAGTTAGGCTGCAGGCTGCATACTTGGCTCACGACTGGCCCTGTGGGGTGTAAAGGCAGAGCAGAGAGAGCTTGCCTTCTCAGGATTCTAGTGTCCTGGTGTTTGTCCTAGGCTGTATTAGGGCCATTGACTAAGTAACTGAAAGCTGGCAATTAGCCATAGACTAAGTCAGCACATGGACTGCAGGCTTAGGCACTGTGTGTACTCTGTGTGTGTGTGTTTATTTATGTGTGTGTGTTATGAGGTTATGAGTGTGTGTGTGTTGGGGGTTGGAGGCTAAGATTAAAAAGCTGGTCCCACCTTACTTTTAAAGAAGCTGCACAGGGCTGCTGAGATGGTTTAGGAGGTAAAGGCCACCACTGGTAAGCCTGATGACTTAAGTTCAATCTCTATCTACTGGAAGGAGAGAACCATCTCCCATAAATTGTTCTCTGACTTCCACATGTGCATGCACACACACACACACACACACACACACACACACACACACACTAAAAAATTCAAAACACATTAAAGATGAATGTGGCCCATGCTCTGTGCTACCCTTGGCCTGGGTGCTCCCATCTGTAGGCAAAGTGCACACACAGTTAACTGCTTGCTTCCCTGGGTTCCATGGAGTGGAACTCAAATAAGAGCCCGTGGTGATGGTGAAGCGTGTTTGTGCAAACCTCTTAGAGTCTGTGGCTTCTGTCCTGCATGACAATTCTCAGTATTGTGAGGGATACTTTGGAACATATCTGTGACAGATGAAAGAACAGAGGCCCAGGTAGTTGATATACAGTGATGCTTAGATTTGAACCCACACTCATCATAATCAACACCCCATACTATATCAGCAGGCAAAAATGTTTAAAAGGCTCAATGTTTAAAAGGTTCAAATGACCACAAAGGCTATATGAGCTATGTTATTACTAACAACAGTGCTTAACTTTTCTAAGTCATGTTGCTGAGCTATTGAATCCCCACCTGGAGCCGCATGGTGTGTACTTGGCTCTTTGGGGCTCTAGGGTCTGATGAATAAGGTGCTAGTGAGAAGCCTCAGGGGGGCCCAGTTCCTGCTATGAGGACTGAGTGCTTCTGGGCTGGGGCTGTAACTCAGTGGGAGAGTACTTGCCTAATGTTAATAAGGCTCTGGGCTAGATTGCTGGCAACACACACACACACACACACACGCATGTGCACACATACAAGGTGGACATTTCTGAGGTGGGTGGAAATGTTTCTCTCAACCACCCACCTCCATTCCCACTTGTAGCTCACTCTTGCTCTTTCCTAGAAGAAAGAGGGAAATCATGTAGACAAATAGAAATGAAGACTTGTACAGTTTAATGTGAGAAGCTGCCTAGTGCTAGACCTTCTGGCTGCAGCTGTTGCCAGCTGGACCCTTCCTTTGTACCTGCATCTGTGCTGGGCACTTCCTTCCAGCCGTTTGCTCTGCCTCCCAGCAGCTTTTTGGGAGAGGGAGCCTGTCATTAAATAGAGCCGTTTTCACTGCGAGGAGATGAACTTTAGGTAACTGGTAGGTCTTGACCAGGAGGACACAGCTAGTATGTGGTCAAGTCCTCCAGGGGTCAGTACTTCATCAGATGCCCATCCAAGTCCTGGATGCCCGGCATGCATTTCAGGTTCTTTCCTGTCTCTGGCCATTTAGACCACATTGCTGTTCCTGAGTCACTCAGAGGACTTGGTGTGTGTGTGTGTGTGTGTGTGTGTGTGTGTGTGTGTGTGTGTGTGTGTGTGATCTCTGCTAGTGTTTTCTCCTGTCATTTAGGGCTCTGCTCCAGAGTCACCATAGCTACCATGATGCCTGACATCCTCCATCCCCAGCAGGAAGACAGGTGGCTCCATTCCTCCTATGCTGCTCCTCTTTGTGGCACACGTCATCCCTGGCCACATTTGATATTCATTTCTTTAGCATTTGATTGTGTAAAAGAAATGTGAACTGCATGAGAGAGTCTGTCTTGCTCACTGAAGTATTGCTGTCCCCAGAACAGATCCTGGTATGCTGCCTTCCTGAAACCCTCTCCCCAGATCAACAGTGTTGATCCTGACTGATTAGTGGGATTCCCTGTTAGGGTGTCAGGAGAACCTGGGTAGGTTGAGCAATTAATTGCCTCTCTTTGAGACTTAGTTTTCTTATACATATATACATACATACTCATACACACACACACACACACACACACACACACACACACGTATATTAAATGCTGTATTGGGCAATTATAGGGTCCCTTAAGATTTACTTTTTCAGAATATGGTTCTGTCATCACCTGAAATTAATCACTGGGTGTAGGACTTCCTGGTTGTTGTTACAGCCCAGCACTGCAGCTCACAGGTTGTATCCTGTGCAGCTCAGAGCTTGTATCCTGCAGACATAGTGGTACCAGGGTCCCTGGGCCCCATCCTACAGAGTGCAGGAAACTCTATGAGTAAGTGACATCAGTAGAAAGAAGGTCATGCAGCCCTGGGCGTGGCCCTGTGGCTCCCGGTGATGCAGCTGTGGCTGCCCTCTGCATTTGTGCTTGAGCGTTTCTAGCATAAAGAGGTGGTACTTTTTTTTTTTTTCACACTAGTGACCGGAGCTGCTACTCACTAGACATTTATGGAGAAACATGTGCTCTAGTTGGTTAGCACTGAGATGCATTCTGTAGCTGGTGGGGAGCTCCCCTGGTTTTGTCCACTTCAAGCCTGATGATCAGTAAATCAGACCTAAGGCGTTGCAAAGTGTTCTGGGAGGTCCTATGTAGAAAAAGTAGCTGGACAAAATTCTAAGCCAAAGCATCTGAGTGGTTGCAATTTTCAGATCCCTCAACCAATATCCTTGGCTCTAATCTGCAGTAAGAGCCTTCAAGGTGAGCTGCAGGGGATGAGCATGCTCCCAGTCAGGACAAGCATGTGAATGCTTCCATCTGAGTGGGTTACGGTCAGGGACCTTCTGCATGTCCATACAGGTACTCATCTTGACATCCTAGGTCTAGACACAGGAATTGCATAACTCCTAGAGTCCCCTTCACTTGTGTAGCATGGGGTATACAGCAGCTGGAAAGAGAGTCCTGAGGGCTACTGAGACCACAGATGCACCCTCTAGGGCACCCTCTAGGGCACTCTCTAGGACATAATGGGATATTCTGCTAGCCCACTGTGGAGTCCCAACAGAGCTCCCTATTGGGAATCCTGACATCTTTTGGACAGGGTGACTCTACCCCAGTTCCTCCAAAGCCTGAGACCCTGATGTGCTTTTCCTGGAATGGAAGGGACAGTTGCAAAAGATTCACTGCTGTTCTTGAATAAAAATAGCAGGCTAAAGTCACCTCCTGATGTGGTCCATGGCCCAGCATGGATAGAGCTAGCCAGTCCCACAGGCTAGCATGGATGACTTGTCCCCATCAGACAAGTCTCACAGCTTTATCACATGTGTAGCAGGTCTGGGATGGTCAGGTCCTACCTGGAGTTAGCCAGAAAGGCTATATCATCCCCAGAAGAAAGAATGCCCCGTGCACACAACGACCTTGTCTGTGCTTTTCAGGGGGGCATAGACGCATGAGAAGAATAACAAGCCTGGCTTCCAGAGACAGCTTGTTCCCTTAATAAAGTAATTACAGCGCTGGCTAATTTACATCCCTAGAAAGATGCAGGGCAACGGTAGGCTGGGGTGTGTGTGTTTAATTTTAAATCCTCCAGCCTCTCCTTAATGAGGAGGTGCCTTGAAATATAACAGAACACTGGGAATCGTCAAAGCACTCATTTTCTTGGTGCTCTCTCTCTCTCTCTAAAGGAAAGTGTAAAAGACAAATGAGGGATGGCAGCAGAAGGGGAGGGTTCTGCCTCCCCCACCCATGTCGTGCAGACATTATCTGCCATAAAGCTGTCGCTGAAGGATGGAGGAACAGCTCTTGGCTGCAGTGGCCTTCAGATAATGTCAATGCTGAGCAATGACCCAGGATTTGTTGGCACTGAGCAAGCGTTTCTAGGGCTTTGATGCCAGAATCTGTAGCTGAGCCTGGGCAGCTTTCCTGCCAGGGAATATGAAAGGGACTCAGAAGCTAGTGTTCAGGAGCCCCATAGTGATCCCTGCAGAGCTTCCTGAATCATTAGAAGGCCTAGCAGCCCTCATTTCTATAGAACTCCTAGTGACTCTTTGGCTCATGGATTATGTTTTGAGCAGAAAGAATTTAGAGAAGTCAGACACTGGCTTCCCATGTGTATTAGTTACTTCCTCGTGGCTGTGACCATAAGCAAGGCCTTCTTTTGGTGGTAGGAGCAGCGAGGGGCACTGGCAGCAGGGAGCATGCGTCTGCTTGCTCACATCTGTCTCCCCAGGCTAGGAAGCACAGCAAGGGGAAGCTGACTTGTTTTCTTTCTTTCCTCCTTTTTATTCAGTCTGGGACCTCAGCCCATGGGATGGGATGGCACACACACACAGGGTGGACACTCTCCAACCCCCTCTTAAAACACTCAAAGGGGTACTGCACGAAGTGCTTCCCTAATCTAACAAGTTGATAGTTGAAATTAACTACCACATCAGGGTCCCGCCAGGTGGCTTTGGCTAACTAGAACACAATAGAGATAGGTGTGAGCCCCAAGCCTGCTTCCTTGGAGGGAGAAGGCTGTGGGCCTGTCTAAAGGTCTTGACCACTCTAGGCTCTGCATTGCAAAAGACACATGCCATGGTAGATGGCCTTTATTTAGGTTTGGCATATGGTTTTGTTGGGTCTGCCACAGTAGGTTTCCAGAACCTTTTAGTGATGCCCAGGTAACACCTATGGGAAAACAACATGTGTGCTTACCTTCAGCTCCCCAGTGAGCATCCTAGTGGGGATAAAGGCAAGTTCAACACCTCAGGCCCCTCTCAAGTTAAGGGATATCTACCAGGGATTTGCTTTGGGTTCTGTCTGTTTCCTTTGGGACCCTTATGTCTGGAATTGCCAGTGAATCATCTGCTGCTCATCTGCTTTCACAGGCTTTTGGATGAGAAAAAGCTGACAGGAACCGAGCCCCACCTTCTCTGTGTGCCGGGGAACAGGGCTACACGGCCCCAGTGGCACCCATGCCGAAGAACAGCAAGGTGACCCAGCGCGAACACAGCAATGAGCATGTCACCGAGTCAGTGGCTGACTTGCTGGCCCTGGAGGAGCCTGTGGACTACAAGCAGAGTGTACTGAACGTGGCCGGTGAGACAGGTGGCAAGCAGAAGGTGGCGGAGGAGGAGCTGGACACAGAGGACCGGCCAGCCTGGAATAGCAAGCTGCAGTACATCCTGGCCCAGATCGGCTTCTCTGTGGGCCTGGGCAACATCTGGAGGTTTCCCTACCTGTGCCAGAAAAATGGAGGAGGTAAGAAGCAACCAGGATTGATCAAGGAGACCGGAAAAATGGGCTTGGCTAGGGTAGAAAGGGCCATGCTTTTGCTGAGGCAGAACTGGAGTCCTTGGAGGGAGGAGTGCGGGATTCCAGAACAAGACTCAGAGAGTCACACAAGTGGCTCATAGCTATAAAAAGGCTGGAGGCCATGATATGAATGTGGGTCCTGGACATTGCTAAGTGCACCTCACTAAGAGTTGTGCCAAGAATATAGCCCTGTTAACAACACTATCTGACAGACCTAGCACCTGGTACAAGCTGCTGAACCTCTCAGGGTTTATTCTGCAAATTGAGCATAAGAATACTTCCTGCCTACAGGATGGTTGGAAGGATTAAATGAATCTTATATACTATGTTGGTAAAAACAAGTGTTGGCTGTTATTGTCAAACACTTATGAGATACAAAGTACTATTTTAAGCACTTAATGGATGCTGGGCCTACTGCTAGAAACTCCTCCTAGCTGAGCATCCTGGAACAGCCAAAGCAGCAGTTTCACATGGTTCACCCATCAGCTCCTCCCAGCAACCTTGTTTAAGAAAGAAAGCCATTGTCTTTCCTTTATAAAGACTATAGAACTGAGGTACAAATTGGTTGGGTAATTTTTTTTCCAGGTCATGTGGCATGAAGGATTAATGCTAGTGACAGGATTTCACCTGGTGGGCCTGAACCTGGCCTGTGCACTTTACACCATACGGACTGGCTGCTTGCAGTGGGGTCTGATGTGGCACCTGCATGCACATTTCTCTTGATCATTATGGCTTGCAATAAAATTACCATCAGTGCTGATAAAGCACCTAGGGTAGGGAGATATTCCTAGGCTCTGTCTCTCCAGAGTGTGGAGGCTCATCAGAATTTTCCATAGGCAGACTGGTTTGAAACCATGAGAAAATTACAAACAGCAGCAGCAGCAAAACAGTAAACTTGTGTTTTAGGGGTTTTTTTTATTGTGCTAAAATACTCTTATTAAAAAGCAACTTAAGTGAGGAAAGGGTTTATTTGGCTTATATATGTCTAGGTCACAACCAGGGCTGGAACTCAAGCAAGAACTCAAGATACCATGGAGAAACACTGCATGCTTACTCATGGTATAGTGCCTAGCTAGCTTTCTTGTATAACCCAGACCACCTTCCCAGGGAATAGTGCTGCCCACAGTGGGCTGGGTTCTCCTCGATCAATTACTAATCAGAGGCCATGCCCAGAGGCTAGTCTGACCCAGGAAATCCCTCAACTGAGACTCCCTTCTCAGATGACTGTAGTCAAGCTGACAGTCAGAGATACAGAAGAAAGCTGAAAGCTGCATTTCCAAACCTGCTCTTGTGTTCCTGAGAAAGCTGCCAGCAGGGAACTTTCATAGCTCCTGGGTTCCCTGCTGGGGGACCACCACAGTCCAGTCTGTTGGATGGCTAAAGGTTTACAGGCATTATGACTCAGGCTCTTTCTGCTTTCCCCAAGGAATTCCTAACATTGTAGCCTCTCCCAAACTTTCTGCCCAGTTCAGAGAGGGACACCATCTGGCCTTTATATTGCCTACTCTGTATTGGTCACTTTGTGTTGTTCACTCTGTGTTGGTTACTTTGTGTTGTTCACTCTGTATTGGTCACTTTGTGTTGTTCATTCTGTATTGGTTACTTTGTATTGGTCACTAGAATACTTAACAGAAGAAACTTAAGAGGAAGGATTTAGTTTGGTTCAGGGTTTCAGGGGACGTCTGTCTTCATGGTGGAGATATGAATGTCTCTGTGCCTACAGAAGTGCATTGGGGAGTGATGGCAGGGTAGACTAAGAAATACAGAATTAGGAACTGGCTGTAACTCTCAAAGGCTCACTCTAGTGACCCAACTCTACCAGCCAGACCACCTCCTAAGAGTTGTATAGCAGCAGTCTTCTTAGTCTGTCTATTCAAAATCACTCATTTCTTCTCAATGACAACCCTTTATATAGAAGCTGGAAGTGGAGGAATACAAAGTAGCATTTTTTTTGTAAATTAAAAATGGGCACATATCAGCAATTTCATACAGTTTTGCCTAATATTTTCATTCTGTGTACATCAGTGATTCTTAACCTTCTTAATGCACTGACCCTTTAATACAGTACTTCATGCTGTGGTGACTCCCAACCATAAAATCATTTTGTTGCTACCTCATAATTGTAATTTTGCTACTGTTTGAATAATAATGTAAATATGTGTGTTCTCCTATGGTGTTAGGTGACCCCTGTGAAAGGGTTGTTTGACTTTGAAGGGGTCTTGACCCCCAGATTGAAAACCACTGGCCTAGGTAGCTGACAAAATAACAAGAAAGAGAGACCAAGTCATTTGTCCAAGTTGCAAAGTAAGTGGCAGAGCCTGGATTCTAGTCTGGATGATCTGACCTGAGTCTGGTCTCAGCTCCTTTTCAATCAATGAACTGGGCCCAAAAAAATGGGCTCTTGGTGTCAGTGAAATCTTGTCACGAGAAATAGAAGAGGTTTGCCAAAAGCAAGACACAGGGTATAGGTAGGGATCTGGGGAACTGAGGAGAACCAGGCTCCACTCGTGGTTGTGTTCTACTAAACACCCTGATGTTCCCAGCTGTTCAGTCCCAGGACTCCTGAAAGACTTGGCAGCATCAGAAGAAATCCAGTTGTCTCCAAGTCATGTCTTCCAAGGTAGAAGAGGGTGGCTGCTGCATGTCCATTTGCTTTAAACAACGATCGATACACACATTTTCCTTTGACTAACCATGAACTCAGCTCACCTAAGTGTCTTGGCCTTGAGCCCTCTGTGCAGACTAAGCTCCATGTGGTAATGACCTGCAGTCATGATTGGGATAGAAGGAACTTTGGTCACAGGAAGCCAGTCCATATTTCTTTTTCTTGCCATAAATCACTTTCAGAGGCTTTCCCCAATTTGTGGCAAGAGGAACATTTACAGGAGATAGTATTAGTGTGCTCTGACTCTTAGACTCAGATTCCTGTACATTTCATCCTACCCGAGGCAAAATAAAAAACCAATGAGGCTCTTTCTTGTTGTCTTTCTGCAGTTTCTATTGCTTCTGTTTCTATTAAAGACCAGGAGGCCGAGTTAAAGAGAGATGAGGGACCTGTGCCTCTGGCTTTTCAGCCCCGTTCCCTTCACCTATGAGCACTTGATAGGACAGCTTGTGAGTGACAGGGTGGATGAGTGTGTGCGTGAATGGGTGCCTTTGTGGTGTGTGTGTGTGAATGTGCATGCGCATGCTATAGGCACTGCTCTATGAGGCTCAGTGGGAAGCTTCTCCTGGAATGCTCTCTCCATGAGTTCCCTCAGCAGATGTGTGCTCAGGTGTCCCCCTCTGGTGTGACCAATCCAGGATGTGTGTATGCACCTGCTTGCTGACATTACCCAAATGAATCTGAGGGACACAGCTCGCACAAGGTCTCCCAGGATGACATCTGTGCTTTCTGTTTCACCTGCTTGAGTCTGGCCCAGAGGAGACCCACGGTAAACAGCTTCTGTTGCTAACTGATGGATTTTTGGGTCCAGAAGATGCCTGACCCCGCAGTGTTCATTGGGAGATGGAGTGCGTGCCAGAAAAGGTTGAGATACAGGGGACAGAGCACTGTAGCTGGGGTCTTTAGGAGACTCCTCACTGGAAAGGCTTTCCCTGGAGGTGCTAGGAAACCCAGGAGACAGGGACCAGCAAGACAGTTTGACAGGCAGGGCCTGGCTGATAGTGCTGCTAACAGGGATCTTGGCACAACTCTTGGTGGGGTGCACTCGACCATGTCCAGCCGTGGCTTTAATTCTCCTGCTAAATGCCCTGTCACTTGGAATTGAGATCGTGTCTGCAGCTAGGTTTAAGACAGCAAGATTAATTTGTTATCTGTAATCTTTAGCAAGATCATTCTATCCTTTATGATTCCCTTATCACGCTTTCCTGAACAGCTAATTTCTCTTCCATTCCTCCCAATTAGCTGTGGATTAATGGTGAGGCTGATCAGACCCTCTCCCTGGAGAGTTTCCAAGCTCGGCTTCCTTCTCTAGAGTGTCTCAGTCTGCTGTGTCAGCATCCGCCTCCGATGCCAGCAGGCTGGACCAAAGAGTGGGGAGGGGTGGGAGTGAGCCCTTGGCAATGAGTGGAGCAGGATCCATCACGACTTCTGGGTGGATAGTGGACAGGTATCCACACAATACTATGTGAGGTCAGAGTCTGAGACTTGGCATGCGGCTCCCTGAGAGGCAGTGAGGACTTCTGGACCCAGCCCTGTGAACAGAAGGCTCTGGCATCCATATGGCCCTTCTTTTCACATCTCAAGTCACAGGATCAAGGAGAAGAAAGTCTGGAAGTGCCAGTGTTGGAGAGATCACAGCCATGAGCCATACTATTCACAAAGAAGCTCCAGGTGGCCTAAGAGATGTGGCTGAGACTGTAGTATATGGCTCCCACGCCCCTTCCCTCACACTCCTGCCTCCGTGCGCACACTAAGGTTAAGACCGTAGGACACTGTGGCTACCCCTCCCCTCACACTGGCCCTCTAATCCAGACCTACTCTAACAGCCTTTTTCTTTTCCTTGCAGGTGCCTACCTGGTGCCCTATCTGGTGCTGCTGATCATCATTGGCATCCCCCTCTTCTTTCTGGAGCTGGCTGTGGGCCAGAGGATCCGCCGTGGCAGCATTGGTGTGTGGCACTATGTGTGCCCCCGCCTGGGGGGCATCGGCTTTTCCAGCTGTATTGTGAGTCCGGTGCTGGAGGGTGACACTGTGTGGGAGGCAGAGGGGCCACTTGTGGATACTATAGAGGACATCATCAGGTTTATAGGCCACAGTCTTGGGCCAAGACAAGGGGAGCAGGAGAAACCACCACAGAATTGCTTACAGCTTGTGTCTCAGGGCCATAGTCACCATATTTCCTAAACTGAAAGTTGATGGTACTGCCAGAAACCACATGTGACATCCACAAATGATGCAAAAGAGCAAAAAATGTGACATGTTCACATGAATATCTCAGACCCTATTATCTAGGGACACATAGACCATCCCAGTATCCCGGTCCCTCCCCCACCTCCCCCCGCAATCCTTACCAGTCTTCAGCTTTTGAAATCCATTACCTTTCCTTGGGAAGAATGCTCCAAATATATGTGGCTTAGGACTCCTTGCTAGTGTGCCATGTAAATGAACAGTTGAAATACTCAGACTGGAGCCTTATGATCAACCCAGGAGACGTGAGATTTTGGGAAACCTCATAGGTCTTGGATGGGGACTTCTAGGCTCATCTGTATGGCTGTAGATGAACTCTGGCCAAGAGCTGTATACACTTGAGGGAACTGAGCATTCCTTAAAGGCAAAGTCCCCAGTGCCCACTCTCAGGCTTGAGACAAAAACTGGAATCCACATCTGGAAGGGACAGAGGATTATGTCAAACCCGGTGGGAGGGTTGTCCTTAGTCTGCTCTGTCCTGTGGTCAAACCAGGCATTACCTATGCACAGCTTACTGTGGTCAGCTACAGTGTAAATGCCAGGCTGGCCATGTATGCACATGCACGAGTAGGGAACACTCTACTTGGACTGGAAACACGGCAGTTAAGGAAATGGATACTCTCTGTGTTTATTCCAGTGCAACCCCTCCCTCTTTTTCTCTCTGTGTACAGGAATACATGCTTCTTCGTATAGGTACTCATACAAGAGGGAAGAGACCAGGGACCCTCTGCACTCACACTAACTAGCAATCTCAATTGTCTGGGTTAGCCTGAGCTTTGGAAGGGACCTCTGAGCATCAGGAGCAGATACAGCCAAGCCCTGCCTATAAAACATGGATAGACACTCCTATTTTAATAAAACTCTGCCAAGTTTAATTGCCGTGTCTCTAGAGGCAGGCTGCTAGAAATTTCAAAGAAAGAGTAGCACCCAAAAGAAGGGAAGATGTAGGAAAACAGTGAGCCGCACAATCTCAACACATCACTCTCTGGGCCTATAAGGACCAGTGCTGTGGTATGCCTCCACGGTCCTGGAGGCCATCTCTAATTAAAATCCCGAGTCATCAGGAAATGATGGAGGAAGGGCTTCAAGTATCTTACAGGAACTTAAAACTGGAAAGAATTAACATTTTAAGAGCTTATTGCTTAAAGGAGCAAATTTTAATATCCCAGGAATTCCTTTGTGGCCTGCCTGAGTACCAGATGAATCAGATGAATGCGGGAGCACTAGTAGCATCCTGCTCCCTTCATCAAGGCTGTTTCTGCTCTGCTAGGCCTTGTGCAGGGAGGTATGGCTTACCTCTAGCCTCTATGATTACCTTATTTCGGCCCTCATCCTCAGGTCTGCCTCTTCGTTGGGCTGTACTACAATGTGATCATTGGGTGGAGCGTCTTCTATTTCTTCAAATCTTTCCAGTACCCACTGCCCTGGAGTGAATGTCCTGTCATCAGGAATGGGACTGTAGCAGGCAAGTGTGGGATCCCCAAGGAACCCCAGCTGTGATCTCCAGTCAGCCCTGTCCCAGGAAGGAGTCTAAACTGTTTAGTGTTCAGATTTGGGATTTCGTTGGGTTTTTGAGTCACCTTGGAGAAAGCATTCCTAACCTGATCCTCATTTTTGCCCCCTTCTCCTGAAGGAATGACCTACTGATCTCCTTTTGGTCTGACTCACAGAGGTCTCGAAGATTGAATTTTGTTCAGTTATTATGAAGTACTGTGTTACCTCGATAGCATATGTCTAAGAAGAGTTTTAATTTGTGTGAAGCAGACTGTCCCACTCCACAGATGGAAAAACAGATTCTGAAGCCCATTCTCATACTATATACATTTAACCAATGGTCTGAATTCTGGGTTTTCAGCCTCTGTCTCTGGGCCTTTTCCCCAAGAACCTTTAGACAAATTTGGTTCTTCTTTTTGTGAATTAGTGGACAGAAGATGGTCTGGGTGGGAATTCAGCCATTTGACTGTGGCCTAAAGCCTGTTAGGTCCCACCAGAGACTCAGAATTTCTGAGGATCTACCAGCTCATGGCACAGCCCACTCTTAGTTACCCACTCACCCACTGCAACCTGGGCAATGTCCCACACAGGACATGGCTGTTAGGGCTGGAAGCTGAGGCTCTGTGACCTTTCTGTGTCCTCTGTGGTTTCAGTGGTGGAGCCTGAGTGTGAGAAGAGCTCAGCTACTACCTACTTTTGGTACCGAGAGGCCTTGGACATCTCCAACTCGATCTCAGAGAGTGGGGGCCTCAACTGGAAGATGACACTCTGCCTCCTTGTGGCCTGGAGCATCGTGGGCATGGCTGTCGTCAAGGGCATCCAGTCCTCTGGAAAGGTGAGCCGGGATAAGGCAGCAGGGGCCCAGAGAAAAGGAGCTTGGACCACCAAAGAAGAATGCTTCAGTGATAGCCTCGTGGGAGGGGTCGGAGCATTACCACTGCAGACAGCCCAAGGGTGAGCTTACTGGGGAGTCATTTCTGGAACCCTTGTCTGCCCTGGTGTTCATAGTTCAGGCCTGCGCTGTAAACACCAAGGAGAAGGAAAGCTGGAGGCCTTGATCTTGGGGTGACACCTGTCTGGATGCTGTCCCCCCCCAGGCTCCTAAGCAAAAGCCTGGGTACTCCAAGCAGTTTCTAATGACGCTCTGCCCTTACACTGAGGTCCATGGGTAAAGGGCTGTTAGAACAGCTGAGAACTTTGAGGCCCCCAAGCAGTCCAGCCTCTGAAGGTGCATAACAGCCAAGCCCTAGCCACCTTTCCCAGCAGTTCCAACCTCTATTATTTATGGCTTAGTAGAGTTGGACTGCAAGCGATAGAAAAGATGACAGACATCTGATAGGCCCCCACTCACTTTACCGACAAGGAAACTAAAGTCTGCACAGGGGAAAGCACTTCTTATAATGTCATACAGCTAGTCTGTCTGAGCTGGCGCTGGAGCCCTGTCTGTCTGTCTGTCTGAGCTGGCGCTGGAGCCCTGTCTGTCTGTCTGTCTGCCTGCCTGTTGAGGCCCTTTTTTCTTTGTCAGACACGATGAGTCCCAAAACTAAGTTGTAGAAAGCTGGTATCACTTCAGCCACCAATCTTCCCCCCTCTCTGAAGGCCACAGTAGTAGCTGAGACTTCATGGTATTTGTCTGAACTGTCACATCTGAGCATCCTTGGTTCTCACCAACGTATGAGTTAAGAGTATTACAGCCCTTTAAAGGTGAGGAGATGGGGGACATACTAAGATTAATAGACAGCCTGAGGCCCCAGGATTGGTTGGTGGTAGCTGCAGGAGCAGTACTCAGATCGCTAGCTCACAATGCTCCCTCTTAGCCTTTATGCTGCCTTGTCCTTAATATCCCCAAGATTTGTTTTACTGCAGATGAGGTTCCATGAGCAAATTCTTTGTGTATGGCTCGGTAGCAGGCACACAGGGCTGTAGAAAGATGTACGACATATATCAGCTAACAACTGATTCAGGTTCAGGATCCCTAGGGGCTGGGTCCTCCTCTGATGGGCTCTGCTGTGTCAAGACCTAGACACCTTTTGTTTAGGACCTCTAAGGACAGGGGAGATCTTGGAACTGTCTACTGGGGACACAAGACTGCGAAAATGAGAAGGGAGAGCACAGAATTTTTTCACCCCGTAACAGCCTAACAGCTCGTTCCTGCCAGCCCTTGAAAGGCAGAACAGCTCCAGGCACAGCCATGCTGACTCCAGCTTGTTCTGCTCCTGCCTGGGCCCAGGGCCAGATGGATGGTGGGTTTGGCTCAGTGCCTGGGGTCTCCGGGCTCCAAGTGCTGCTGCCTAGTATCAGAGGAGGATCCTGGGCCCCAGCTGCGAGCAGGAAAGGAGGGTGCCTGCTGTAGGAGGGGCTGGCCTGACAGGGGCCTTTGTCTTCTCTGCAGGTAATGTATTTCAGCTCCCTCTTCCCTTACGTGGTGTTGGCCTGCTTCCTGGTCCGGGGGCTGCTGCTTCGAGGGGCAGTGGATGGCATCCTGCACATGTTCACTCCTAAGGTAAGGGTTTGTGGCCCCCTACATCTGGGGAACCCCATCAGATCAGCTTCATGCAGTTTCACATCCAAACCCTACTGTGTGTCAGGTGTTCTGCCAGCTCCCATGGAGAGGAAAAAGGAAAGGGCCATAGGCTCTGTCCTCATGTTTCAAGGAGAGAGATGTTATACCAATTTGGGTAAAATCAGAAAAGGCTCCGGGAAAGAGGTGGCCTCTGAAATGAGCCTTGCAGAGCAGGATGGGTTTTGGCAAGTACCAGTATGATTTATTAATCAAAGGAAACCACACGAGCAAGGATGTGGAAAAGCACCAGATATGCCTGCAGCCATGGTACTGGCAGATGCCATTGAAACGTGAGGGAGGGGCTTCATTCACTCATTCACTCACTCACTCATTCATTCATTCATTCACTCGAGGGTGGCTTTATTTCATGGATCTGTGACAACAGGAGCCAGGAAGATGAACTCCCCTCAGGAATTCCAGTTTGTACCCAAACCAGGGGAACAAGGAGCCCACCCAGGCTCCCTCTCAATCCTACCTATAACCTATGAAAGGAACGCACAGAAACTGTTTATAGAGGATGCAGATGAGAAACAGGTATCCTGAAGATGTGTGCCCAGCCTTCAGGAAGGTGGTCTGTCCTCACCTCATGGCCATTTAGACCACTGGGCACAGCTATGGGAGTCATGCCAGTGGGGATTAATAATTTTAGATTGCCATAAACAACGTAATTAGTGCCTCCAGTTGGTGAGACCAAGCACTTCATCTCCAAATCCCCTTGTCAAGCAGCAGCCAGAAGGGGTCTGCTAAGACTCTAGCCCACATGCTCCAGGTCAGACTGGGCCAGACGAGCTGGAAACCTCAGGGCTCAATAGAGCCACCATCCATTCGTAAACAAATGCACATACACGCTCCCTGACACAGGTAGTTCACACTGGGTGATACAGAAGACCTCAAATTCCATGGAGTTTGAAGTCCCTAGGTCCCTATGACTTCCCTGCCCTGCTATTGTGAGTATGCTCTGGTGTGTGGACGGTGGCCACGGATAAGGCTTACACTATCCATAATAGCACAAACTAGCCCTAGGCATCGTTGGACTGACCAACCAAGATTTCTACAGTCATACCCACAAGCATGAAGCATATGTCCTAAAGCAAACAATAGGGCTGTAAACACATGATATCTAACAGATAAGCAGTCTGCTTCCTCTGGGGTAAGTGGTTATGAGAAGGCCATTGGCTTCCATGAATGACTTCAGCAGTCACTATAGAGTCACAATCAATCTCAAGCATCCACTTGAGTCTTTGAGTTATACTTCACTGAACTATGTGAAGATGTTAGATGCTTTGGTGATGTATATAAATGTGGAGCGTCACAAATGTCTCCAGGTAGGCTGCTGACAGAGTTAAGAGTCACTGGTATGAAGATCCAAAAGATAATGGCACAAAACACTGGACTTGACCACCAGACCCAGCACACACAGTATTTCAATTCACCTCAGTGGATTCAGACACCCATTATATTATCTCTTTAACTGTGAAATATTTCAAGCTTATATAGTAATATAATAGACATTTTAAAAGGAGTAAAACAACACAGATGCGAATAAAGTGACTTTGTAACGCTCTCTGATGTCACGTTACTTTTCTTTCTCAAAGGTAGCTGCTGGCAGTCTGCTTTTGCTACTGTAACAAAAATACTTTAGACTAAGTAATTTATAAGCAAATGAAATTTATTGCTCACAGTCCTAGAACTAGGAAGGTCAATGTGAAGGCACCAGAAGATTCCATGGTGAAAGGGCAGAGGGACACAATCTATCACTGAGGAAAAGTCCGAGCAGAGCTCAGGCAGAAGCTGAAGAATGCTGCTTACTGACTCTCTCTCAGAGTCACTCTCTGCTAGCTGTCAGATATCTAATATCTTATTTCTCATAGCTTGAGTCCCTATTATAAAGACACGAATCCCATTCTCTGGAGTGGATTCCTCAACTTGCTCACTTCCAGGGAGTCACTCCTGAATATTAGGGCCTGAGTGCAAATTAGGGTTACAGAAGCTATTATTCTGAATTTGGAATTTATTCTGCTAATGCATTCTTTAAGATGTTAGACATATTTCCACAAACAGTGCATAGCATTTTTACGTACTTTTAGAGTTTACATATATCTCCACAGGTATCCTCCTATGACTTGCTTGTGATTTTTCATGACACTATACTTTTTGCTTTACATATAATGATGTGTGCATATAATATATATGATTTACATATATGATAGATGGCTCTAGTGCCTCTTTTTCAGTGTGGTATAATGTTTTACCACAGATAAAATGTACTTATTTGTTTTCTACCTGATGGCCATGTAAGTAGTTTCCAGTTTCTTCTCTTGCTGATAATGCTATGTTCTGGTTAGTTTCCTTGTTGCTGTGATACGCAGTGTGACCAAAAACAACTTGAGAAGGATAGGGTTGACGTCATCTTATCCTTCCAAGTCACCGTCCATCACTGAGGAAAAGTCAGAGCAGGAGCTCAGGCAGAAGCTGAGGAATGCTGTTTAATGACTCACCCTCAGAGTCGTTCTCAGCTAGCTTCCTTATATAGCCCAGCTCTATCTGCCTGGAGATGGTGCTGCCCAGCGTGGGCTGGATTCTTCCAAAGCAATCATTAATCAAGATAACTTCTTACAGACAAGTCCACAGGCCAGTCTGATCTGGGTTGTTACTCAGTTGAGATTCCCTCTTCCTAGTTGTGTAAAGTTGACAATAAAACCTAACCAGCCACAAGTTATAATCAACATTGTTACACACATCTTTGTTCAAGTTTCTATAGGGTATCTACAGTAAAAATTGAACTTGCTGTCTCAAAAGGTTATACAGCAAAAATACTTCAGCCAAAATACTTCCCAAGTGGTTATAGCCGTGAACACTTGCAGTTTATAACTCTCAGCCAAGATTCCTTATTTAGATGCATATAGCTTATGTACTCATTGAGCAACGGGGGCACCTCCTTTCTCAAACCACTTCCTGGATGTTCCAGAAGCCATGTGAATCTATCTTGGCATTTGTAGTGGCTAAAATCTTCTGAGCTGAAAAATCAAACCCTAGAGGAGCCAAGTCCCCAAGAACTGGCATGGTGAAGCTCATGGCTCATCTGATTTGTTGGTCTCCAGGACAAGCCTTTCTTGACCTAGCTTGGCATTGTGTCCACTGAGCAATTTTGTGGTACAGCTCCTGCCTGTGAGTTGGAGGATTGCATTGGTCAAGGAGGGGTGACTAAGAAGACTTGAGCTCTGCTCTATCAAGGGCACCGAGGCAGCCTGTGCTACTGTTTGCCTGGAGTGAGGTTTCTATTTATGGATACCTCCAATACTGTGCAGAGAAGATGAAGCCACAGTCAGCACCAGCCATTTAGCAGTCAGTGCAGGATGAGAACCACTGTGGAGAGGTAACTGTTTTTGACACATAAGGTAAAACATGGGTCTCTATGTCCATTTAAAGTTCTTGATACCATAGAGTACCAGGTAACTGTCCAGAGGTGCCCAGGATATGGGCACTGTTACATTAATATAGGCTTCAATGTTAGTAACATCCCAAGAGATCATGCCATTTGTCATCCTGAGCAGAGTCCAAGGTAATTCTGGCCATGGCATCTCAGACTCCTTTCAGACAGTGCTGGATGATGTGAGAAGTCGTCCCTCCTTCCCTGACTTCTTCCAACATCAGAAATTATCCAGGATACAGGATCTATCCTTTTTGTCCAGGCCCACAAGCAGAAAGCTAGTGGATCTGATGACTGCTGTGTGACCAGGATGCTGGGATGATTCACTAGTGCCTCTGATGGAATAGTAATTGGTGTTAATGGCTACTGAATTGCTTGAAATTCCCAGACAGCTTCCCCTTATCATTTTTTCATCTGATTGCAAACTTATGTCACCGTAGAGAGCCCTGTAATTCTTATGTAATTTGCCCAATATATAATGGCGAATTAGGGAGTTTTCTGAACACATAAACTCTCAGAGTCAGAATTATAAATATTCATATTTTTGGCCCCGTAACTTCATTTGTAGGTATTTTTCTACAAATGTAATCATATATAAACAAACTGGTCAGTGCTCAGTATTGGTTTTATTATTTTAGTAGCAAGAGATGACAATGCTCCAAATGCCTATCATTTGTCTTTGCATTCATCTGACAATGGCTCACTGGATGCCAAGCACTGTTCTAAGACTGAGATTCAGTCATGAGTACAGCAGACAGATTTCTCAGCCTTCATAATGGGTGATATAAGCTAAGATCCAGCACTGAGACTGAATGCTGTGGCTGAGGGGCGAGGGTGGGGAGGGGGATAGAGCAGAGAACAAAGGAACTGGGGTATCTAAGAGAAGAGTTGTAACTTTATACATACATAGTAGGCCTCAAGGAAGGCCTCATGGAGAAAGACCATTTGAATAGTCACTCTAAGGAGTCCCTTTCTCCTTAGCTACATGCAGATGTGGAGATCACACCTTCTGTTCTAGACAGAGAGACAATGAATGAAAGGAACTTCAGGCTGGGCCATCTTCCAAAGTCTAGGTGTGCTAGAGTGGAAGGGAGAGAGGCAGGACTGTGGTCTAACTAGGGCTATGAGGGCATAGGGGGGCATGAGGCATTTTTTTTCTCTGTAGGAACTATGGCCAGTGGAGGTTCTGGGCAGAGGGATGGGATAATATGGTCACCTGGAGCCTCTTTGAAGGCTGCTATAGAGAGTTCAAGAGTAGAACAGGGAGGCTTGCTTGTGAGGGTCACTGGGTGAGAGGCAACTGCCAGCCAAGAGATGATGGAGGAGTGAATTGGTTGAGTTGAAGAAACACTTAGAGAGCAGACTCAGGAGGGTTTGCTGTTGTTTGGATAGGACATGTGGGAGGAGCCAAGAGGAACTCCGAGGTCCTTTGCCCGAGCAACCAGAAGGATGAAGATGACATTTACAGAGATGGGAAGGATGGTGGGAGAAGCGGAATCTAAGGGGAACACTCAGAGAATTGTTTTGGATGTGGCAGTTTTAAAATGTCAGATAGGCAGGTAGAGATACTGAGTGGCAGTTTGCTCTATGAATCTGGAAGAAAGAGGTGAAGGAACAGATTTGGGGTTCCTGGGTAATGGAATTGAAAGCTGTGGCTTGGCTTGTGTCACCTGGAGGGTGAGGGCTGTCAGAAGGGACCCAGCTCTGGAGCCTCCATGTTTATAGCTTGAAGGAAAGAGAACAGGTGAGGGAGGCAGAGGAGGAGGAAGAAGCACGCATCCTCCTGCCCCTAGGCAGAGTGAAGAGAATGTCTGAATAAAGATGGGATGTTCACATGATAAAGGCCAATCAGCTGGCAACAGAAGCGGCATCGGTGGCCTTCATGGGAGATGCTTTGGTAGAATTTGGGGGACCAACTCTAATAGTAATAGACCGAAAGAAAAGTGAGGTAAGGACTCAGAGACAAGTAGTTGACAGCATTTATATTTGGTAGTTTCACTATAAAAGGAAGCAAACAAACGAGACAGAGAGAGAGAGAGAGAGAGAGAGAGAGAGACAGACAGACAGACAGACAGACAGACAGAGACAGAGACAGAGAGACAGAGACAGAGACAGAGAGAAATGCAGTAGTAAGTGGAGAGGGCCCAGGTCAAGGATATTACTGCAGAATTTATATAATGATTAAAACAATCCATCAAACCCTGGCAGACTAGAATTGAAAAGAGCTTTAAAAAACAGCCTGGTGTCTCCATATATGAAGCAGCAATTCTACCTTAGATCTTAAGAAAACTCAAAATGTGATTTCACAGGAAGTTTGGACATAAAGCTTCATAGCAGAGTGGTTTATAGTAGACCTGAAGTAGAAACAAGCAAGATGCCAATCAGCTGAGGAGTGGACATAGAAATTGGGGCTTGTGTATAAAATGGAATGGTATCCATCTCTAGGAGGGGATGAGGTACCCGAGCTGTGATAATGGCACAGCCAATAACAGGCATGCTATACAAGCCTGAGGACCCAAATGTGACCCCTAAAACCTACATAGAAGAGCCAGGCATGGTGGCATGTACTTGCAACGCCAGCTCTGTGGACAGAAACATGAGAAGATCCTTGGGACCTGGTGCTCAGTCAGTTTAGGTTCTAGTCTAGGCTACCAGTGTTCATCAGTGTTCAGTGACTTAGTAAACCAGTTAGATACCCTGTATCAAAAACAAACAAATAAATGGTGGAGAGCAAGGAAGAGATTCAAGGCTAACCTCTGAATTCCACCCATGTACATAGAGAAATATATCATCATTCCCTATGATCATGTATATAACACACACACACACACACAAGAATAAAGTAATTCATGATAAATGCTACAATATGGAAGACCCTGGAAAACATTAAACAAAGTGGAAGAAGCAAGACTTATGTCTCTTATGAGACTACATACTATGCAATTCCAAGCATATGAGATGCCAGAGCAAGGAAACTCATAGAGACAATATTCTAGCAGTCATGTAGGGCTGGACTTGAGGGCAGAGGTGAGGAACAACTGTTAATAGAAACGTGCTTTTCTTGAGGGAAAGGGAGAGGCTCTACATTAATAGTGGTACAGACTGCATGACTTTGGTGTGCTAAAAATCGTTGAACTGTGCACTTTAAAAATATCCAGATGGCATCAGGGAGAGGCCCAGTGTCCTTGGGGGGTGGGAAGAGATGGTGTTAGCTGGAGTCAGAGTTTCCACATCAACAAGAGAGAGCAGCCCCTGGCAGCATGCTGTCACGGAGAAGCTGTGGGGAGGGAGAGGTTCTAATGGTGGAGTCTTCTTCTGGTCGAGTTATCTTTCTCAGCAAGGTAGGAAACCAAGTGGTTAGCTGGGGAACGAAAAAAGAAAGGAACACTGGAGAGCTAAGGAAGTGTGAGTGTGAAGTTATTGTCCATTTGGGAACAATGGACAAGCATGGCCCTAAAAGCCATCTGGTAAATAGGACTCAGAAGTGGACAGGACCTTGGTAGCTAGTGGACCACCCCTAGCTCTCAGCAATCTGACAATGCAGCCTTTTGCACACTACTATTGTGAAAGCACATAGCTTCTGACGCTGGTGAGGCACTTAAGCGGTGTTACACTCCTTACACGAATCAACTTGCTTAAGCCCCCTAAGGCCCCTCAGGGTAAAAGTATTCTTATTAATACTGCTTCCAAAGAGATGAATTAACTGTGGTGGGGTGAGGCTGTGAGGAGAGACAGCAGCGCAGTTTGCTAGGCACTCTGGGACTCTGTAGGATCCCAGGAAGCACACTGAGGAAGTGTGGCAACTAAGAGCAGGGTGGTGTGCTCCCAGAGTAGGAAGAGCTCCATGGGGTGTGGGAGAAATATACGCACACATGTGTCTGTATGTGTTGTAATATGAGATATGTATTTCAATGTGCTGTAATCTGTATAATTGTTGCTGGGAGAATTCTCTAGAAGCCAATATCATGGTTACATATGTCTGAGGAAGGAAACTGGACTTCTGGGATTGAGGGCTAAAGAAAAGGAGCCTAAAGGATCAAGAGTGTATATTAACCCCTGGAGAAAAGCAGAGGCATTCGTGAAAGTCCCAAGAACTCAAGAAAAGAGTCTGGTTGTGGGACTTCTTGACGCCTATTTGAGCAAAGACCTCTCCCATCAAGAAGATGGCCAGCCTTGTGACCTGCGACCAGCTCATCACCCAGCTTCCACTGGGAAGGCCCCTCATTTCTTGAGGTTTATTTTCATAGCTTCAAGATGGGGTGCACAGTGATGCCCCTGCCCAGGGCTGTCAGCAGAGCTCATAGGACTGCTCCCGGCAAGTGTGGAGAACACATAGCAAGCACAAGCTATTATTGTCTCTGTCCCTTGTGAAGGTGACACTATTCTTAGGCAGTGGGAACTCTGCACTCCAGTGCCATCTGGTGTCTTGTGGCTCAGTCTGGCTCTGCCGTGGCAGGCGCTAGAGAAATGGCAGGTACTGAGAAGCAAGAGTGTGTGCTGCTGTCACGTGTGAGCTGCTGTCACTCACCACTCAGGCGGTGCTCGGCGGCTGTTTGTGCATTCAGAAAGCATATTCTATGCTGCAAAACATCTTGTTCCCTTGGCAGGAAGTGACTTAACAGCTGTGCCAAAGAAACAGCAGGAAGCCAATGCTATATCACACTGGGCACCTGGGAGGGAATGGGCTTCCCTCCAGAGTAGAAAATCCCTTCCCACCTCTCTTCTTATCCCAGTGTTTGGATAAGTGGTATGCCCTGTCTAGATAGTGACACTTCCTGAAGTCACATAGTGTCATCCCATGACAAGAGTCTCCTTTAAAATCACCTCTAGATTAGCTTTGGGTACCTGTTCATCTCCAACAGCAAAGTGTCCCATTTAAGCTATGGACTAGAAGCAAGGGTGTCACACAGGGCCATCTCCTCTCCAAGAGCAAGCTAAAGCATCACATGATTTTATGGGGCCTCAAACTCAATTCGGAGCTATCAGCCTCCTTCAAAATGATCTAGGGCTGGAGGGAGTTGGGTGAGGATGCAGAGGGGCTGGATTTAGAAGAATGAGATTGGTCTCATATGGATAGTTTCTGAAACTGGGATCCTAATGACAAGAATAGGGATTTGCTATGCTACCCTTCTCTATAGGTCATATTTAAAAAGAATAATGACAGCTTTAATCTTAACAAAGAAACAATTGTTTCTAACAAAAATCATTACATGCACTTCAGTCCTTCCCTGTCCCTTGCGGTGTCCCTCGAGCTTTTATATCAGTCTTACTCCTCAGTTTGGAACTGGGTTGTCTCCCCTGGAATAGCTGCTTTTATTTAAGAAATTTGACTCTAAACAGTGATTGGGCTAGACATAAAGCCACATTCCTGCTTCAGCTTCTGGGAATAATGAGAATCCTAAGAAAGTCTCATGCTTGAGTCTCAGACGAAATCATGACACCAGAAAACGCCAGTGAAGTCCAGCATGCCTTCAAAGTATATGTAACTCAACTCATTTCTGGAGCCTTTTGGAGAATCACTGAAAAATTGTCACCCAAAGGGGTGAGGGGAGAGAGGAGGGGTTTAGAAGAGTCCTTTAGAAGTGATTGGCTATTTTCTTCTCCTTTTCTCTAATCTCTCCTTTTCTAGTAGTCCTACTACAGACTCCTATTTACTAATGTCTTTTTTTAAAAAGCTGCTTCTTTTCACTTTGAGTCCTATAGAACTCATTTGGAGGGAAAATCCCGGCACAGATATGAGGCTATTTACAGTCTTTATTGATTCAATTGGTATGGAGATTCCTATTGTGTTGCTGAGACCCTAAAGTGTTTGTTACAGGGTGGAGCCCTGGACCTTGCTGGGGATGTTAACACTACTGGGTCTCATAACACTGTATTATTATCTTAAAATAAAATTAGAAGCAACAGCCCCTAAGTCTAAACCCAGTTTGGCACCAAGGTTTTACCAAAAAGCCCTGGACCTGGGTTTCTAATGTAACAAACAAACAAACAAACAAATTTCATTCTACATCAAAAGCCAGACCTCGGTGTTAGGGATGGAGCTCAGAAGTAGAGCCTACAGTCCTAGCATACAGGAGGCCCTGAGTTCCACCCCTCATTCTGTATATTTGTATAAACACAGGCATACACACATGTGTGAGCATACACACACACACACACACACACACACACACAGTGAGACCCTTTCTTGGGAGACAAACAACAGCAAGCAGCATACCTTACCCTTGCACACGGGGTGGCCCACAGCAGTGCAGGATCTCCTTTCCCTGTTTCTGGGACCCTTTGTCTCCCAGGCTCCTCCGTGACCACTGATGTAGCATCTACCCTTCAGCACCCTCGCTTGCTTCTTGCTTTTCAGGGAAAGCAGGGCTATCAAGTCAAGGACCCCTCACATGACAGACAAACCTGTAGGTACAGACCTGCTTGCACCTTTCCTGTCTTTCTTCCTCTTCCATTACTAACAAGTAGTTCAAAGGGCTCTTGTGGAGGACAGCTTCACTTTCCATTCCTACATCCCTGCCTCCCACTAGTTTTTTTTTAAATCCGACCATCAAGCCATGAATGAGAATATAGAAAACAACAACAACAACAACAGCCTGATTTCATAGATTTTTCCTCCCCTGATTAACACCCTCTCTACTGCCTTCCAAGGCTGCTTCTCTAAGAACTAGTTTGTATGCGTGGTTCTATTTCTTTCCCTATGTTGCCTCCCTTTCCTCCCCCTGGCTCCAGGGCCTCTGAAGAACTAAACCCACCTGTTACCTCCTGGCTGCTGACTTCCTCTCTGGGATCTTCCACTGGGATGCAGACCTTCCCTTTACAATGTCCTGGCCCTGTCCCCCCCCCCTTCCACCTCACCCCCCCCCCCGCACCTTGTGCCTCTTCTGCTCCCTTCAAATTGACTTCCTTTTCCCTGCATGAAACCCTAGAGATAAATTTGGCCCCAGGATCTGTGGGACCTCTTCTCAGTGTCTGCCTCTATCCTACAGGGACACATGCTAGTCACAACCGCTTTCTCCAGCTGTGCTCTCTGCAGTAAAGCTGCAGTATCTGCCCAGCTCCCTACTGGACGTCTTCCAGCACATTAAAACTCAGTGTCTCTGTAACTGCTGTCTAGACCTGTTCTGCCCAGCCCTGTGGATCTCTTCTTCCCTGAGACCCATCTCCAAACCAGCCACAGGCATGGCCTTCCAGCCTAGCATACCCATCTCCAGTCCATCTTTAAGGTCTCCATTTCTCCCTCAGCACCATCTAACGACAGACAAAGCCACTATCACATGCCACTTGGACTTCCAGAAGGTGTTTCCTTAGAGCTTCCTAGCTACATACACGAGTTACTTTTGTGAATGCACATCTAATAGTGGCCTTCCTTCTTCATCCCTTTAGTGTCTCCCAGATCAAGTGCTTTCTTAGAATAAATACAAAGATCTTTAAAGGCCTTTGACTCTTTGGATTTTCTCAGAACCACTTGTTCTACCCTACCTGCACTATCCCACCTGCACTGCCTCACCTGCACTGTCCCACCTGAACTGCCTCACCTGCACTATCCTACCTGCACTGCCTCACCTGCACTGCCTCACCTGCACTGCCTCACCTGCACTGTCTCACCTGAACTGTCTCACCTGCACTATCCCACCTGCACTGTCTCACCTGAACTGTCTCACCTGCACTATCCCACCTGCACTGTCTCACCTGAACTGCCTCACCTGCACTGTCTCACCTGCACTGCCTCACCTGCACTGTCTCACCTGCACTATCCCACCTGAACTGCCTCACCTGCACTGCCTCACCTGCACTGCCTCACCTGCACTGCCTCACCTGCACTGTCTCACCTGCACTATCCCACCTGAACTGCCTCACCTGCACTATCCTACCTGCACTGCCTCACCTGCACTGTCTCACCTGAACTGCCTCACCTGCACTGTCTCACCTGCACTGCCTCACCTGCACTGCCTCACCTGCACTGTCTCACCTGCACTATCCCACCTGAACTGCCTCACCTGCACTATCCCACCTGCACTGCCTCATATCTCCAAGCATACGTGCTTATCTATACTATCTCATAAGAACCACCTCACCTGTACCACTGTGTCTGCATCACCTCTCCTGCCTACATTTCTCGCCTATACCACCTTTGCTGCCTATATCACTGTACCTCTACCTACATCACTCCACTTGCTCAGCTCATCTGCACCCCTACCTGCACCAACGTATTTATACTACTCCATCAGTCCAGCCATACCCCTTCATTGTGTAACCACCTCAGGCACTTCAGTGTCCCTTTATATGCCACCCTATGCTCACACTGATCACCCTAATGCTTTCTCGTCTCTGCTGTCAGTGGTCAGAAGGCCATCTTGAGGATTCCCTCCCCTGAGAAGCATCCCTTGCCTCCTGATCCACTGAGTGCCTGACTGTCCCAACCCTTGCCATATTTTCAATTTAGCATCTGTTGGTGAAATCAGTTTCCCAATGTCCATCTGTCCAACTAGCCCATAAGCTCCAAGGATGCTGGAACCATGCCTATTTCACTCTCCTTGGCCCTACCTTGAAGAATGAAGTGTGAAAGAAAAAGTGATTTGATAAAGGCTTTGGAAATGGCTCCATATCACCCAAATACTCTTGTAACTCAGCCTCCTGTGTAAGCACTCAGTATTTAAACAGCCCTTTGAGGTCGACACTGTTATCTGTCTTCTGCATGTAAGGAAGCTGTGGCTCAGAGGAGTTAGGTGAATTTCCCAGGATCCTACAGCCATAGCTGGTTTATACCAAGCCATGTTGCATGGTCTCAGTTGAGGCTGAGGAAAGGGTGGGATGGCGGGCACACGATTAAAACCATCATCTCTTTGTCTCTTTCTTTGCTCCCATGGTCATGCCTGTAGCTGGACAAGATGCTGGACCCCCAGGTGTGGCGGGAGGCAGCCACACAGGTCTTCTTCGCCCTGGGGCTGGGCTTTGGAGGCGTCATCGCCTTTTCCAGCTACAACAAACAGGACAATAACTGCCACTTCGATGCTGCCCTGGTGTCCTTCATCAACTTCTTCACCTCGGTGTTGGCCACCCTCGTGGTGTTTGCTGTGCTGGGCTTCAAAGCCAACATCATGAATGAGAAGTGTGTGGTCGAGTAGGTGGCATGGCCCCTCCGGTTCCTCATTTCCCTGTCTGCCTCACCCAGGGGTAGCAGGTGGGCCGGGCAGGGTGAAAGGTCCCCTCTGTTCCGTAAGGAATGAGACCATCATCTTCCTCAGCCTTGGCCCACAAGAACAGGCTCATGGATGTTTCTATCAGTAGCCTGTGGGTGCCCTGCCTGGGTTTCTGAGAGGGGTCTCCAGGGCCCTACTCCTACCTTCTTACCTGATCCCGCCCTCTTTGCACTGCAGGAATGCTGAGAAAATTCTAGGGTACCTCAACTCCAATGTCTTGAGCCGGGACCTCATCCCACCTCACGTCAACTTCTCACACCTGACTACCAAGGACTACTCAGAGATGTACAGCGTGATCATGACTGTTAAAGAGAAGCAGTTCCCAGCCCTGGGCCTGGATCCCTGCCTCTTGGAGGATGAGCTGGACAAGGTACTGGAACAGGATGCCCTTCCCAGGGCAGACAGGAACCCAGAGATAGGCTTAGTGGCTGGAGCTTGGGAACAGGCCTTGAAAGACCACAGGGTGTAATCATTTACTAATAAGCAAAGACTCACTATGTAGTCGGTTGGAGAAAGACAAGTATCAGCCAAAGCAATTGCCAGAGGTAAGCTTATGATTAGATGAAGGGCCAAAGGAAACATTGAAATCACAGGAGCCTTTATCAGTTTGAGGGAGCTTCTCTATCTATCTATCTATCTATCTATCTATCTATCTATCTATCTATCTATCAAGATTTTTTTTAAAATTTATGTACATTGGGGTTTTTTTTGTCTGCATGTGTGTCTGTGTGAGGGTACCAGATATTATAGAACTGGAGTTACAGTTGTGAGCTGCCATGTGGGTCCTGGGAATTGAACTGGGTTCTCTAAGAGCAGCCAGTCATCTTAACTGCAGAGCCATCTCTCCAGGCCAGTCTCACCATTCATTGAGCAAGCTTTCTGTGCACAGGGCTCTGTGTATACAGTGCACTTAGAACAGCACCTGTGAAACAGGTACATGCCAGTCTCCTTTCATTTCCATTTCCTCTGACCCCTGTGGCAATACTATGAGTTGAGTGTGAATATTATCCCCGGTTTTAGCAATAAGCAGCCTGTAGGTTGGGGGAGGGGCTTGATCAGCATCTCACAGCTAGCGAGTGAACAAGCAGTGTGTGTGTGTGTGTGTGTGTGTGTGTGTGTGTGTGCATGTATGTTTAACTCCAGTACTCTTCCTCCAGAGTCCCAGTTCTGCATCATCCCTTGAGAGTTCTGCCCTCCCCAACTGTCCCCCACTTCCATTGCCACAATGACACTTAGCTCCTGGTCTAGAGCAGAAATCCTGTCTCCTCATTAATGCTCAGGTTGAAGTGAGGACGACTTTTTTTGTATTTGCATTTACGCCATTGTTAGCTTTCAAAAGGACTGCTCTGCTAGAAGTGTCCATAGGAAACAAACTCACAGATCCCAGGTCCCAGGCTGGAGCCAAGGTTCACATTAGGGATAGCAAACCCTAGAGCCCCTGAGTTTCTTCATGAGACCAGAGGCTTCCCAGAGAGGCGTCTGAGCGCACTGGCAAGGCAGCCCTGTAGCTTGGAGATGGACTTTGGTTGGCAGAGTGCTAATGTTGCAGCCACGTAGCTCTGGGTTTGATCCTGAACGTTAAAAAAAAAAAGGATTGACAGAAGAAATTCACAAAGTCCGCTTCACTGCTCTACAGGAGTTGCATCCCACATCTCTTGCTCTCTCCCATGATCAAGGGCGAAGGAGCCCAACTGGAGGATCCTCTCCCTCCATGTTCCATGAAACTCCACCCAGTCTCACGGGCATGGGCCAATCCTCTGAGAAAACTAGGATTGCAGCAGGCAACCTCAAGAGTGTCTGAATGACAATTAAAAAACTCAGGTTGGGCCATGTGTTCCCTCAAGATCACAGGACAGTTCTAAGTGATGTGAGCAGGCAGTGTGTGAGCAAAGGGCCTCTGTATTAAAGCAATGGTTCCCTACTCGGAATTTCCATGAGAACCCCTGGCAGCTTTATACAATCTCACAGCAGTTTAACCCTAGACCCAGGAAATCATTGCCTCTGTGGGAGAATGGCATGGGATGGGTACTTAAAGACTACAGTTGCTTCTATTGCACAGCTGAGCCTGCTGCTTTAAGGTCTAGAGTTTGGCAATTCAGAAATGGGAGTGGTCATTGTGGGTGCAACAAAGACGATGCCTTAGAAAAGCAGAGTCTCACAGTGGATGTGTTTCATTGTGCGTCTTCACCTGGATCACTGGGCTCCATGAACAACTTGTAGGTCAGAGGTCACCCAGGGAAACTCTCAGAAACCTTTTTTTTTTCTTTCACATTTTGGTTTAGTTTGGCTGTTTTGAGACAATATTAATCTGTAGTCCAGGTTAGCAGGAAATTCAATGTGAAGCCCAGGCTAGCCTTGAACTCATAGCAATCCCCCTGCTTCAGCTTCCTGAGTGCTAGGATTAGAAGTATGAGTCACTAGAGCTGGCTCTCTTCAGAGATTCTGATACTCACTAAAGTTTAAGACCCACTCTCTCGAGCTGAAAGAGTTCAAGTGGCAATGGGGATCCCTATGAAATAGGGGACGTGGTAACTGTAGCCCTAAGGGCAGTGGGAAGGAGGCAGGGGACTTGTGGAGTAACAGTGGCCCCTACTCTCTGCCCCACCCTCAGTCTGTGCAGGGCACAGGCCTGGCCTTCATCGCCTTCACTGAGGCCATGACACATTTCCCGGCCTCCCCGTTCTGGTCCGTCATGTTCTTCCTGATGCTCATCAACCTGGGCCTGGGCAGCATGATCGGAACCATGGCAGGGATCACCACACCTATCATCGACACCTTCAAGGTGCCCAAGGAGATGTTCACAGGTAACTCCCTGCTGCCCTGCCAGACACCAGCCCAGCTTGTGCATGACAATTTAGGTTCTGACTTGATCGGGTCATTCAGCACCCTGTGTGCAGAAGGCCCTTCTCTCTCGCCACAGACCTGGATGTGCCACTCAGCTTCCAATACTGTCAGGATATGCATTTACCACTCACCTGCATCTCTGGGTCATAGGGATGGGGTAGAGCATCTTCCTCCTCTCAAATAAGAAAACTATGGTTTCCTGGGGAGGAATCCTAGGACCAATTGGTTGAATCATCTCAATTCAATTCAGTAATTAAATGGAATGGTTGTCTTGAGCCTGGTGCTGTGCCAGGCGCAGGAAACATGGCAAAAGCATGCAGAGTGTTCCCTTCCTCGAGTCTCCTGCCTGATACAGGAGGGCTCAGAACCTCAGCTTCCAGCCATCTCCTGCAGGGCTGTGCCTGGGGGTTATGGAGAGGGTAGGCTGCAGGCCAGTTTGGAGCAGTGTGGTGGAAGGAGGGAGTTGGGTCCCCCTAAGTCCCCAGGGTCCCGCCCACCCTGCACCTGCGCCCCCACACCGGCCTCCCGGCTCTCTGTAGTGGGCTGCTGTGTCTTTGCATTCTTCGTGGGGCTGTTGTTCGTCCAGCGCTCCGGAAACTACTTTGTCACCATGTTTGATGACTATTCGGCCACCCTGCCAC
Source organism: Mus caroli (assembly GCF_978045245.1). Lineage (NCBI taxonomy): Eukaryota > Metazoa > Chordata > Mammalia > Rodentia > Muridae > Mus > Mus caroli. The sequence continues at coordinate 52,513,615 of NW_028227258.1, forward strand.
TCACCGTCATCGTCATCCTTGAGAACATCGCTGTGGCCTGGATTTATGGAACCAAGAAGTAAGGAGATCATAGAGGAGTGGCGGGGACATGTGGTGGCTTCTTTCCTGTAAGGGCTTTCTGGGGAGTCTTATGTTCTCATGGCTGCTTGTGAAAGGGGCAAGAGATCATAGTCCATCAGAGCTAATCGGGCCCTGGGCTCTGAGAAACTGAGGCCTATAAAGAGGGCTTGGTTAGTAAGAGACAGAGCTGTGCTAAAGACCTTGGGAATCCTGAGTCCAGGTTCTGAGGCCATCCTGAGTGATTAACTACCACAGCCCCTTTGCTGAGTACCAGTCCTTAGATGTCCACTAAGCTTGTCTAGCATGTGGTGGGATTTGAGGGGCCCTGCTCTGTCCCCTCAGAGTCGGTGGGCTTCAGCAGCCTGATTTATAATTTTAATGTATGGTTTTGGCATCAAGTTTAGGTTTTGCAGGGAAAGAGGATTAGCAAGAAGGTAAGGTTTGGTTTTATATCTCTCCACTTACAGTCAGCTCTGACTTATGGTCAAATATGCATTCCCAGGAGCTTCCAGAACTGGCACCTTCCTACTCCCTTAGTATTTATTGTGCTCACTGTCTTTGTCCTCAGAGGGACCCAGGCCTTCCACTAACTACCTCAACTTGACCCTCCTTGATGTCCATATTGGTTTGGAAACCAGCTTTCCTCACAGAGGTCATTTGTGTCCTGGGAAGGCACAGAAGGAGTCACTGAATGCATAAGAAAAAGATCACCTAAAGGAGATTTAGTTATGGATCTAATAGCAACTGTAATTTCAAAGCAGTTATGGATATAAATGTTTCTAGGTACCTCCAAATAACTGGGATATGATAAATGTCTGATGCAATCTATTTGGGACAAAGTCACCCCTGAGGTCGCTTGCACTTATAATAAAAGGATTGACCGGGCTCAGTTAGTATAACTGAGGTAAAGATGAGTTTTCTATACCGCTGAAACCCATATCCTGCCCGCCTCCTGGAATTCTAGCAGAGTCTGGTTTAGAGGTCCCTGGGTTTTGGAAGTTTCCTTCTTCCCATGCTAGGTAGGTGCATTACTGCCTCTCCTCCAGCAGGGGGAGTCTTGAGCCAGGCCAGTGGGAGGAGGCTGTGCTTTGGGAATCCAGAGCTTTCCAGCATCTGTCTGCAAGGTTCAGGGCCTGTCTAATGGATCATATCTCTGATGGAATATGGTGTGAAGTAGGCAGGGCCGAGCCCCCTGGAGATCACAGAAGCTTCACACTGTGAACACTGAAGGCAAAGGCTAGCGGAGCCCAGAGGGGACTGGTCAGAAGCAAGTGACCGCAGGAGAATGAGAGGAAGTGCTGAAGGTGCCAACTGCTCTGTCTTCTGCTGTGCCTGGCAGGTTTATGCAGGAGCTGACAGAGATGCTGGGCTTCCGGCCGTATCGATTCTATTTCTACATGTGGAAGTTTGTGTCTCCACTGTGCATGGCTGTGCTCACCACAGCCAGCATCATCCAGCTGGGGGTGTCGCCCCCAGGCTACAGTGCCTGGATCAAGGAGGAGGTGAGTGGTGGCCCCCACAAACCCCAGAGTCTCTGGCATCTTCTCAGGCCTTTAACATAACAGACTAGAGCAAAGCTTCCTAGCACAGCTACTCTGTAACAAGTCTTGTTGGGTGTGCCTTGTGTTCCTAAGCAGTGGCACTATTGCTATAGTATAAATGGGAAAACCGAGGCTCAGCAAAATCAGCATGCTTTCTAGTTCTTCTAAGGCATAGTCTGTTTTTGTGTCTGTGGAGTGGAATTACCCACCCTTTCTACAGATGTAGAAACTGAGGCCCCTTTAACCAAGCTGATATTCAAACAGCTGTCCCTGGGACCAAGCCACCGTACTAAACTCAAGTAGCACTCCCCGGAGACACCATCAGTACTGCTACTTGGTCAGGGGGCGGGGAAGAGGGGAGCCAGGGGCAAGGGTGGGACAAGATTGGCCTGTAGGCTTGGGACCCGCACAGTCTGGTGCCCTGCAGCCTCTCTCCTGCTGTCACCCTTTAGGCTGCTGAACGCTACTTGTACTTCCCCAACTGGGCCATGGCACTGCTGATCACCCTCATTGCCGTGGCCACCCTGCCCATCCCTGTGGTGTTCATCCTGCGGCACTTCCACCTGCTCTCCGACGGGTCCAACACCCTCTCTGTGTCCTACAAGAAGGGCCGCATGATGAAGGACATCTCCAATCTGGAGGAGAACGATGAGACGCGCTTCATCCTCAGCAAGGTGCCCAGTGAGGCGCCCTCCCCCATGCCCACCCACCGCTCCTATCTGGGGCCTGGCAGCACATCACCCTTGGAGAACAGCAACAATCCCAACGGACGCTATGGAAGCGGCTACCTCTTGGCCAGCACCCCTGAGTCAGAGCTGTGACCACAGCTCCACCCTGCCTGCCTCCCCTCAATACCCAACCTGCCCATTTGTCTGGGCCTGGTCTCTTCCTCCATGGTGGCCACCAGACCCAGGCCAGTCCAAGGAGAGAGGATCTGTCCTGTCTTGTTCCCCACCCAAGTCCCAGCAGACTCCCTACCTATGAGCAGAGGACTGGGGACAATTCAGTCCCTATTCCAGGCCCCCAACCCATGTAACTTTTTGAGAACTCTTGCCAAGTTGCAGTCATGTAACCACAAAATCCCAGTATGGGGGGACTTCAAGTGGACACTTTAGGAGTCACCTCCCCCTCTCCCTGTAAAACCTATCACTTGTAGTTCTTGGGTCTCAGGGAGGGTCCATTTGTGCTGCTGGTCACGGTGGGGGGTGTTGGACAGAGGGTTTAGGGCTGAGGGTGCAGGATGTAGGTGTTAGCCCAGCCTGCCACAAGACCAGGACTCATCGTCCTGTCCAGCCCCGCCAGGCTGCTCCTGAGTTAAGATAGAGATAGGGATGCGTGTATCAGGTCTCAGGCTTTGCTTTGCCAGAAGGTATATGGAGTCTCCTCAATTCTATCTTTTGAGAAAGGTGGAGACCTCTCAGGCTTAAGCATGAACGCTGCCATAGAATGAAATGAATCCACAGCCAGCTCGTGGAGCCTTTGAATGTCCCTGTCTACCCCGACAGGTCCTGCCCGAGAGCACAGTGATGGGGTCACTTTAACTAGGGCTTAGCCATTTCTCAATCTCCTCTATCCAACCTGGAGCCACGGGTGGAGGTCTTTGCCTCTGTCCCAGAAAGAAAAGGGCACAGTGCACAATGGGTGAGGTTTCCAGAGCACAATTTGCAGGTTCCCAGCACAATCTAGATGGTTCGGAGCACAAGAGAAACAAGCGCACCTCACCTGGAGCCCCATCTTCTCCTTAGTGGCAGCTTCTCCCCTGGATTGAGGGTTCCTGGAGGTCAGAGGTGTGTCACCAGGAGCCCTTGTTTCTAAGGAAAGACAGGTAAACTCACTGCCCTCTCTGGCTGCCACTCACTCTCCTTGTTGTACAAGCACAGCCGCTGGTGTGCACATCATGTGGAGACACCTTGGGAGCCTTTCCCTGACTTCCCCCAGCCTGTTCAGGGAAGTGGCACAGGCAGTTCTGGGCAGCGGAGAGCCTCTGGTCTTAGGCTCCAAGGGAGATATGATCTATGGCACTGTCCCTGACCACCTTTCAAGGCTCCTCTGGGAGGAAGGCTGCTTCAGAGCGGCCTGTGAGGATTCGGAAGCTGACCTGAGACTCAGAGTATCTCTCTGTAGTATCACCTTAGAGAGATGGGTGTATGGACTTATATGGTTGGCTGGCTGGGATGGACAGATGGATGGGTGCATGGATGGGGTCACCTTAGCTAGGGTTTAGTCATTTCTCAATCTCTCCTTCCAACCTGGAGCCAGGGGTGATGGCCTTACATACAAACATCCATACACACACACACACAAACCACACACACACACAAACACACACACACATGCACATGCACACACACACGCACACACATGCACACACACACACACACTGTTTCTATCTTTGAAAGTTCTGGTCGGCAAGAACAGACCTGGGCACCTGCCAGAGATTCCTGGGTCATTGTTGTGGCCTAAATTTCCCTCAGTCCTGAGAGGGACAGTCTAGGCCCAGATGTCCACCACTTGCTCCTAAAGCCTCCTGGACACCTCCCTCCCTAGCCTGAGAGGTCCCCCACCCTCAGCCTGACATCTCTTATTCCTCAGTTCCACACACCTTCTCTCACTTCTAGCCTTCTTGGTCCCACCTGTCCTAGTATTTAAGGTGAGAGGGAAATGAGCTTTGGGGCGGGGCATCCCACCATCGGCCCCTCACCTGACAACACCCCCTAGCTGGCCCCGTGCCTAGTCCTGAGCAGAATTAGAAAACAGGAAAGCCAGGCCCTAGCAGAGACTCCACTCTCTCTCCTCCTCTCCACATGCTATTTCTATTGTACATTCAATCTGTACATGTGGGTGTAGATGCTGTGAAATGACAAACCCAATATTATACTGTGGCTGGTGGACTATTTTCATCCTCAGTGCCGTACAGATCTATTTTCATTGTATATTTGATATATTTTTAATTTTGTAGCGTGGCTGGGCCAGGCCCCAGCCTGTGAGCCTGCAGTGAGTGGGGGTGGGGTGGGGGCGGGGGGCTGGGTGGAGCTGAGCTGGGGCTGTTTGCTTATGCCTTGTGGGCTCTGTAGTGTGTGTTGTAGCCTTTTGCTGTAAGCCAGAACCTGTCCTGGCCACATCTTTGCTTCTGTGAGTTGGACATAGGACCCAGAGCTCTGTGGTTGTGTGTGTGTGTGTGTTTGTGTGTGTGTGTGTGTTTGTGTGTTACATTCGTAGGTGTGAGTGCATAAGGTGCTGATCTGTGACACCCCCACCCACCCAGTGTTCATCACCTTCTGAAGACCCCGTGTCTTCCTCTCAGCTCTATGGGTGAGACCTCAGGACAGGCACCTCTAAGAAGCACCAGCTGTGGGGAAAGGCACGTGTTTCCTTCAGGTGACTCACTGTCATTTCACCTTTGGTGGGAAGGAGGGCCTTGGGTGGGGGGGAAAGCCCCCAGATTTATTTTCCAGTCAACCTTTTGTTCACACTGGAGTCACGATGTCTTAGGCAGACAGTACCGGGCTTCTTAGGAAGAAGGCATCTCTCTGCCCTTCAGTCCTGCCCTTGTCCTTGAGAAAGTCTGGAGTACTCAGAAAGCAACAGCTGCTTCTCAGACCTCCGCTGGCTCCTCTGGAGAGATGAGGTGGGCTCACCTGACCACTGAAGACCAGCCCCAGCTTCTGTGGAGGAGCTGGAAGTGAGGACTGGGTCTCCAAGTCTTGACGCAGGGTCCCTAGTGCTGGTTGGTGCTGCTCATACGGTGCCTACCAGGAGACGAGAGGTTTCTGGGGCTGAGTCATTCCAGTTGGGGCAGTGCAGAGGTACACCTAAGTGTTCCTGTTCTGACTGCTCTCAGCTCCAGTCACCAGCTTCTTGCTCAGGGAGCCCTCAGACCTCTTCCTGGGGACAGCGAGGAGCCTGAGGCCTAGGTTGGGTGGTGGGGGAGACGTGAGGTGCAGAGGGATTATAGATAGGTTGGCTTCTGCCATCAAGCAATACAACTTCAGGAGCTGGCTGCTGCTTTTTAAGTGCCAGGAGATGTCCTCCAGAGGCAGTGCGCGCGTGTGTGAGCCCTGAGGCTATGAGCCAATCCCTGTGCAGGTCTGCAGTATTCCCAGGCAGGGACTGCCCTTCTTCCCTTCTTTACCACTACCCTTCCCCCAACTAGAGTATGCCCACTGTGAAAAGAGAAGTGAGATCACGCAGGTTGTAATACACCTGACTCTCTGTGAACCTCTGAGTCCCTCTTCTTAGGTCTGAACTATGGGAAGTTAGGGGAGGAGGGCCCCGGGTCATTTCTCATGAGAAGTCCTGCTTTGTACAGACCTAAACACATACCAGGCAGTCACTTCCGGTCCTGACACACATTCAGAACAGTTTAAGTTCATGTGTCCTGGAGTGGCCAGTGCTCTGGGTCAGGATCACTTGGCCCAGGAGAGGGGATGAGGCATTGTCACCCCAGGGCCCCCCACTTCATCTCCCCCACCCTGGTGTACAATAAAGTGTCTGTTCTTAGCACCCTCTCTTGCCTTTCTTCACTTACAGGAGGGGAGCTGAGGGAGGCTTTGGGACAAAAGTATGTTGTAGGATGGGGTGGAATGGGATTCTCGTGGGTGCTGGCTGAGAAATTTGAAGGTAGAGATGCAGCCAGTTTTCTGGACGTGTCCCTGTGCTTGCCCTTACTGTGCCTCAGCAACTCTGTACACCTGAGATTTTTCTCTGAGGGAAGTGCTTGAATCTACGTTATTCCAGGTAAGGAAAGTGGGGCTCCATCTGATATGAGGATGGCGTTTGGTGTCCTCTCCAGGGCTTTTCAGGGCAATTCTTATCCTGCCCAGCTTCAGAGAAAACTATGTATGTTCACTTTTTGAAACACAAGAAAGGCAGGGGACTGACCTAATCCTTAGGGAAGTGAGCTAGTTCACAGCAAGCCATGTTCTAAGTTCTCAGAGAATTACCCCTCAACTTCAGATCATATCTTTTGAAATCTCCAGTGGAAGGTAAAGATGAAGTATAAGATGTGAAAGCCCAAGTTTTTGTTAAATAGGCACCCACGGAATGTAGGGTCATAAAGAATGGAAGAGGCTGGTGGCAGAGAACCCGCTCTTCCTGCCTCAGCTCGGAGTATAATCTTCAGAAGAGCGCTACTCTCATCTTTCCCCATCCCAGCCGCACTCAGTGCCTTGTGATCTCAGTTTCATTCAGAAGGGTCCTTCCTCCAAAGGAACCTTCTATTTCCTCTCCCTGCCACCCGTCATTCCACGAGCAGCCACCAGGTGGCAGGAATCCCTTTCAGTTCGCGGTTTAGCCTGGCAACACTCTTACACTGTCTCTCCATGTTAGCAGTAGTCGTCCCCAAACAGGCAATTCAGAACTCACTGGCCCGACTTTGGCCAAGCGCCTCTCTTGTCACATCAAATCTCCTACTTAGTTCTCAAACAAGGGACTGGCCCAGTGCTGGAAAAATCACTCCCCACACAGTCACTCAGTCTTTTGGTAATTCTGGTTGAAACGGCAGCCATCCTTCCAGGAGGGATGCATACACACAGAGACACAAGGTATTAAGGGCTTCACTTCTGTGGCACTCTGAAGCCAGAATCCTCAAAGCCACGTCTAAGTTCAGTGTCAGCTGGGTCTTGTCTTTCCTAAGAGACACAGCTTCTAATTTGCAAGAGAGAAGGAAAGAGAGAGGGTAGTTCAAAGGCAACAATACATCCTGAAACAGTTATCTCTTGCAGTGTTCCATGTCCGTCCAAATTTTAAAACAACCAACATTTCCTACCTCATGATTTTATGAATGAGGAATTCCAGTATGGATTAGGGCAGCAGATGGGTGGAAATGAAAGTGATGTCCCGTGGGTAGAAGAGCTGGTCTGGACGTCCCAAGGGAGCCTGTCTCACATTTATTTAGATATTTAGTTCTTGGGTGAAAACAGGTAGGAGTAGAGTCCAGCTGAGCCTGTTGGTCAGAGTGACCAAATCCTTATCTGATGGGGAGACCACTTCAAGAGCAGAAATGTGGAAGCTGGCCTGGCCTTGGGAATAGATCACCTCCACCAGTCTGAGGATCATAGCATCTGTTCAGAGGCCCACAGGCCTCGCTGTAGATTGGAGATGGGAGGGTCCCCACACAATAAACCTATTCTAGGGCATTGGATATGCCCACCATCCATCTTTGGCATCCTTTTGGAGGCTTTTCCTGAGAGGATATTAGCTCTGAAACATGGAACTGAGACACAGAGCTAATCTGTTCTGATGAGGAGGGGAACAGCTAGATTTGGGCCCCGAATGGAGGCAGTAAGTAGGGAAGAAGACGGCAAGGGCATGCCAGAGGACAGGAGAGACAGATTCTTCCACTTCTCTCTGGCCCCAGGGGCAGGCTGTTTGAGGTTGTTTCAATCATGAGTCTGTCACCAACCTTGGGCAGGCCACTTAACCCTCTGAACCTGTGTGACAATAAAACCTTTTCCTTGAGGCGCTGGGAGGAATAAATGAACTCCTGAGGTGCCAGGTGGACCGTCGCATAGAAGTTTTCCAGAGGGGGAGAGAATATATGCTGATTATTACTCTCTTCTCTCTACCAACACTGGCCCCGCTTCACCCATGCAATGAGCCAGCACCCTGGTACCATTGTTAAAAGACAGTCTCAACCTAACCCTGGAAGAAGCCAAGGAAGGCGGAAAGACAAGGTCCCCTTTCCAGGGAAGAAGGCGCTTACCAATCCTGTCCCTGTCTTGTTTCCTTCTTAATCACATCAGACACAGCTTCATCCGGCCCTAGCATGGGCAAGAGAATTCTATAAACTCCCAAAATGTTGTGGCTTGTTTGCTGGTGAATTTTCAGAGGTTTCCCCATTCTTTAACCCTTCTCCCATCAGGAATATTCTCTGCCTTTGCTCTTGAGCCTGGGCAAGCAGATTCCTCTTCTAGCCAACAGAAAATGGAGGAGGCAATGCTATGGACTTGCAGAGCTACATCAACAAGGGTGTTGTTCTCTGGATAATGGTTCTGGGGGCAGTTAGCCACTTTGGGAGGTACCCCACTCACCTGAGACACTGACAGTGCTAGAGGGTGCACACTTGTGGGTGCTCTCGCTGACAGCTGCAGCTGAGCCCTTAGCCCATGTCAACCACCAGCCGTGTGAATGTGCCACACTGAACGTTCATCTCAAAGGAACCTCATGTCTCTCAGTACCACTGCAATTGCATGAGTTCTAAGTACTGCTCAGCTGGACCCTTCCTAACCTCCTGGCCCATAAAATAGTGAATGGAGAAAAATTCCTGGTAAAGTTACATGTAGGAGCACTTTATTATTTCACAGTAAAAATAACCATGAAGTGAATTCAAGGGATGATTTGACCTAATCCCCTTATAACAACTGAGGAAACAGAGGCAAGGGGTAGGTAAGGCTTTCTCGAACAAGTAGAGGGCGAACTGTGGCCACAGCCTGGTTTTCTGACTTCCAATCCAGTGTACTCTCTACCACATTGCAAGACCCTGACAGAAAGGACCCCAGCCTTCTCTCACTTCTAACCTTCTTTCATCAATTCCTTGCCTTGAGAATGAGGCAGGTATTAGGGGTGCCTAGAATTGTGCTAAACCCTGGGAACCTTCGGAAAGGCTTGGTTCAGGCAAGGCTCTTTGTCTTGTCCAAGCAATCACAATGAGTCTTGGTGTGTCCACCTTCCGGTGGTGCCAGATGGAAGGAACCTGGAAGATGGGTAGGAGATTCAAGTTATTTAACAACAACACATTGTGAATAAGATTACTCCATGTAGGCAAAGTTCCAGCTGCAAAACAGAAAGACTTGGTAAAGGGTTTACCCTCGGGCTCCCAGCGTCCTAGTTGGCAGCATAATGTGTCCAGAGCTAACCTAAGAAGAGACAGATTCTTGGGCTTCATGATTATCCAACAAGATCTCGGATTTGAGTTGCCTCTGCAGACAGCTGCTCCCCTTTCTCCAGGATACTGCGGGAGGGGATCAAACCCATCAGGTCTAATTAACTACTCTGCTGGAATGAGCCTGCTTTGTTGGACCTTAGCCCAGGTAGGAGGAATATGTACTTTTCTAGATGGAGAAATGTGGAGTGCCAAGGAGTCATGCCAGCTGGGCCCTGCACTGTGTGTGTGTGTGTGTGTGTGTGTGTGTGTGCACTCCCCAGCCCCAGCTGCCTCCCACTGCCCAACAGCCTTGAGTAGAAAGACCTCGAGGGGACCCTTCCACTAGCTCTGGGTCTGTGATTCTTATGAACACACTCCTACATGTGGAGCCTCCATGTTTTCTCTGTTCTTAGTTCAAACCCAGCTGTAGCTCCTTCTCTCAGGTTCACTGATGCTGCATAGGTCTGAAACCCTCAACAGGAACATGCCTAAGAGGTAGCACCCAATCCCTCCCCGGCCTATGACTCTAAGCCACCATTTCTGAAGCCCTGAGTTCTAACCCAGCCCGAGCTTGTGATCTGTGCATTTGCAGTCTCTTCCTCTTAGGAGGTGGGCCACCAAAAGGCCTCTAGAGTTCTCTGAGATTTTAAAATGGGCCCAATTCTGTCTATAACCCTTGTCAGAACCAGTGTAGCTGATCTCCATATTGCTGGTAGTACTTTGGGCCATTGTCTTACATACATTCTTCCTAGAACCTTCCCAGAACCGCTCTCACATTTGATTTGGAGCCTAAGAGTCTGGGGTGAGAACTGAATAAGACAATGAACTGTTGAGCAAACAGGTTCCCAGTATTCTCTGGCCCACCCTACTCATCCTGCACAGAATCAAAGACTTACTACATGTGCCTGGTGATGAGGTCTGATAAAGCAATTCAATTTGTTGGGCTGAGAGGGAACAGGGCATGCTGGGAAAGGATGCTGGCCCCTTGGTCTGCATCTGGAGGAGGAAGAGGAGGAGGAGGAGGAGGAGGAGGGATAGGTCCCTGGCAGGACCTGTAATGCTAAGAGATGTGAGTACCAAAGGATATAACTTTGCCCTAATAGCTATAGACTAGCTCCTTGGCCTGGGGCACCTTAGAAAAAAGGATACCAAAGAAGAGGAGAAGTGATCAGATGACCCCTGTCACTTAAAAGGGGGAGACCACACACTGCCCCCAATGGGGAGAGACTTTAATTTTAACCTCTTAATTTCCCTCTGGCTTCAGTAGAGATGGGGAAAGGGCTTCTTTAAGAGCCCTACAAAGGATACAGGAGCCCAAAGAATTTGCATCAGCATCACTCTAGGTTTAAGCTTAGCCTTCTATCCCTATCCTTTGGCTACCCTCTTAATTCTAGCTGGGAAATTTACTGCATATGATTCCATAGTATTAACTGGCTCTAGATCCTCTTGACTATAGCAAAAAAAAAAAAAAAAAAAAAAAAATCTTAGGGAAGAAAAGTAGAGAAAATGCGAGGATGGGGATGAAGAGAAGCTTGGGGAATAAACATTTTTGGCAGGGACCGAGGCACGCTTGCTTAGGCTTGTAACTATCAGGATCTTGAGGAATGGACAACAGAGCAGGTAGTATCCTGGGAATGCTAGGTGGGGCTAAGGCCTGAAGTCTTGGAATCAACAGGAAATCCTGGACCAGCTGCTGTTAGGAACCAATAGTAAGGATCGAGTTCCTTAACTGGGTTGTCCCAGCACCACTAGGGGGCAGCACCCTCCCACACAGTAGGGCAGGGGGCTGGCCTCTTCTAAGCCTATAGATTTTGGAAGAGATTAGCCTTACCTCACACACAGAGCTGAGGACAGTAAAAGTTGGAATGCCAACCTTAGCATACTTACGCTTCCAGGGAATCTGGGAAAGGCCCATGAAGCAGGTTTAGTCAAGACCTTTAAAATAAATTGTCAGTGGGAGCTTGCCAGGAGCCCTCCTCTTAAGAGTGCCTTTAACAGGTTTTTCCTGAGCTCTTCCTGGGACCCGCTAGCTACACACTGACTTTCTTCTCTACCTCTCTTCTTTCATGGCTTCCTTTTTTTTTTCCTGGCAAGGTTCCTCCTCCATGTTCCCCAGACACTCATCCCCATCCTACCAGTATTGCAGGATGAAAGCACAGACTGGACAGAGGATTCCTGGGGCTAGAGACAGGGACTATTTTATTGACAGATGTGTGATCAGTGTCCAAACAGCTTCTGAAAGGTAGTGGATGCTCAATGAAGAAACAAATGAAATTTGGGATACTGTGGCCTGTTTCCTTCCTCTCTCCTACCAGTGCTAGCCATTTGTCTGTTTTCTCAGGCTGAAGAGTAGAAAGTGAAGGGAGACTTTTTCTTTTTGGCCAGGACACAATCCTGAGAGGACTTTAATGTCATCATTACAGTCAGGACGTCAGTATCCTCTTGTTAGTGCATCCTTCCTCCATCCAGACCTAGATCTTCTCTGGGATCCAGACATGATGTAAGAGTAAGCAGGTACCCAAAGAGGCTGCCCACAGATGAGTGCTTCTGACTCCAGTCAAGATGGTGGAACGGTCCGGTCCTCTCCTGCCTGCTAGCACATGTCACCACAGATGATCATTTGGTCTGTTTGGTTGATTGGTTTGGGTTTTTTTTTTTTTTTAAGCCTCAATAATGATAAGACCTTTGTTTATAGATATCCCTTGCATTTACGTTGGACCTTTAGCCTCTTTCAAAACAGAAAAGCCCCAGCTGGTGGATAGTTTATTGTCATCTTGTTTACTCACTATGCACTATGAATAGTGCTGCCCCTTCCAGAAATCAGATGGTACACACACGTAGTATCAGGTATGATGTGTCAATCACCTTGCACTTCTGTTTTAAAATCTTCCCTGTATCACCCAGAGTAACTGAAGCAGAGAGAGAGAGGAGGAGATGGAGAGGGAATGTAGGTGTGGTTCTAGGCAAAAAAAAAAAAAAAAAAAAAAAGCCCTAAAACTAATGAATCTGGAAATTGCTTTTGGGAGATGGCCAACAAAGTCTAATGCTTCATGTTTTGGATACGGCAGCTTCTCAATTACTTAGCAAATGGGTCCTCAGAGGCGGGCACTGTGGGTGTTATCAAGATGAAAAAACACAGTGCAGCCTAGAGGAACCCGGAGTCTGGGAGAGAAGTCAAGTGCAAGGACTGGAACAGTAATAGGACAATAAGACAGCATGAGGCAGAGTGTGGCACCTCCTAAGTTCCCTTCATTGCAACAGGGAGCCAGGCCTTCAACCTGATGATCTTAAGGGACACAAGGACACACTCATAAACCATTTCTCTACTGAGAGCAGCAGGTTTAGGACTTCCCTCCACCTCGACCAGAAACATTTCTCTGCCCAAGGCTGTGCTGTCCTGGCTCCAAGGTGGAGGCTGTGGTGAATATGTCAGAGATCATAAATATCAAGATCGAGAGCATCCAAGACGCAGGATGGGGCCATGGTGGTCAGACCATGTTTCTGGAGGAGGAGAGGAGGCAGCTCTTGCTTGATGTAGTCTTGCCACTCTATTCCACCCTGGCTTCCAGTCAGCCACAATGAAACAGTGAAACTGCAACAATACAACCAGCTTAGCTGTAAGGGATACACAGGTTAGACTCTGCGTGAAGAGGTGCAGAGAAACGACAGGAAAAGAGAGAGGTTAGAGGTCAGGGGTCGGGAGCGCTCAGGAGTCACCAAGGGCTGCAGTGGGTGGAGCTGAGGGCTACCGAGAGGCGGGGAGTGGGGCTGAGAGGGGATGGAAGCGGAGGCGCGCAGGGGCGGCGCGCGACGCTGGGCACTGGCTGCTAGCGGGTTACGCGCCTCCTGGGCTGGGATGCGCGGATGAAGGCTGAGCTCTGCTGCCCGAGCTCCGCAACGCCCCAGGTCGGCCTTGCGCCTCGGCGCGCTGCGCCCACCCCGCCCCGCGGAGGGTGCGCCCCGGTCAGGCGAGGCGGAGAGGAAAAGGCGCCACTTGGAGCGTCGCATCCTCTGCCAACGCGGGAGGGAGTCGCAGAGCCCTCTGAGCCCCATTCCTCTGGCGCCCAGGCGCTCCCTTCCCTAGACCACCTCGCGCCCGCCCCTAGCAGGGAGCCAAGGCCGGCGCCCCGCCCGGAGATGGGCAGACGCACAGATGGCGCGGCTCCCGGCGGCGCCAGATCGCAGGAACCCGGCGCCGGGGCGCTGCGCTGAGGCTCCCTCTTGGCGCGGCCCCGGAAGCCTGCAGGTGTCCTTGGCCATTCGGCCACCGCCCGGGACACTCCTCCGCCAGCACCCTGTGCCTGGCTCTTCAGAGCAGCCCCGCCCTCCAGGCTCTGCGCCGCGCAGGACGCCCCGTCTGAACCCCCCCTCGTCCCGGCGCGGCCCCCGCAGCGCTGCACCCAGCCCGGCGCAGCTCCCGGCCACGGACGCAGGACCCAGGCTCGCTGCTGCGGGCGCGCTTGTTTTCCTGCCGCCTGGTCCTGAGCAACCCCCACCTGCTGGTCCGTCTCGCTCGACTCAACCCCGCCCGCCATCGGTGCTCCGCGCTGGATTTATGAATGGGGGGAACAGGCCACATGCTCGCCACCGCCGCCTCGAGTTGACCGCACACTGCCCGGCCCCGCAGAGCTCTGACTACCGTAGGAGCATCCGCCCGGCCCCGGTAGCCGCTCCGAGGACTTGTTGCTGTTACGCTTCTGCCTCCGCCGCTGCCGCCACCCAAAGAAACCCTGCCGCCTTCGGGCTCGCCGCGTTCTAGGAGCCAAAGGGTGGCCCGTGTGAGTGTGAGCGCGCGCGCCGCGGACCCTCGCAGTGCTCTGGGACTGTGCGCTTCTCTGCCTTTCTGGGGTTGGGGGGGCGTGTCCCCGGCCCGGAGCATCCTTGTGCTTGCCCCTACCTCCTGGGACCCCGGACCCTTTGGTTTGAGTCCTCGACCCAGGTCTTCACCTCCTGCCTCCACTAGGTTCTGCCTGCCTAAATCCCAACCACCTGTGCACTACAGAAAGCCAACTCTTCCTGCTCCGCGCCCCGGGGGGGTTGGGGGGGGGAGGCAGGAGCAGAGCCACTCCGCAGAAGGGGCCGCCACCACCTCCTGCCTCCTCCTCCTCCTCCACCTCCTCCTTGTCGTCTCCTCCCCCTCCCCGTTCTGACGCTGCCTCCTTGGGAAGGGTGTTTGGAGGGCAGCGGCCGCCCCAAGCCGGAGCCCCGCAGCGCTTCTTATGATCAGCTCGGTGTGTGTCTCCTCCTACCGCGGGCGCAAGTCGGGGAACAAGCCTCCGTCCAAAACATGTCTGAAGGAGGAGATGGCCAAGGGCGAGGCGTCGGAGAAGATCATCATCAACGTGGGCGGCACGCGACATGAGACCTACCGCAGCACCCTGCGCACCCTACCGGGCACCCGCCTTGCCTGGTTGGCGGATCCCGACGGCGGGGGTCGGCCAGAGTCGGATGGCGGCGGTGCAGGCAGCAGCGGCAGCAGCGGCGGCGGCGGCGGCGGCGGGGGCTGTGAGTTCTTCTTTGATCGGCACCCGGGTGTTTTTGCCTATGTGCTCAACTACTACCGTACGGGCAAGCTGCATTGCCCCGCAGACGTCTGTGGGCCTCTCTTTGAGGAAGAGCTCACCTTCTGGGGTATCGATGAAACAGATGTGGAACCCTGCTGCTGGATGACCTACCGGCAGCACCGCGATGCTGAGGAGGCACTGGACATCTTCGAGAGCCCGGACGGGGGCGGGGGTGGCGCAGGGCCAGGCGACGAGGCTGGCGACGATGAGCGGGAGTTGGCCTTGCAGCGCTTGGGCCCCCATGAAGGAGGCTCTGGCCCTGGTGCTGGGTCCGGAGGGTGCCGTGGCTGGCAGCCCCGAATGTGGGCGCTCTTCGAGGATCCCTACTCATCCCGGGCGGCCAGGGTGAGTGGCAGAAGCCAGGGTCTCCCCATCTCCGTGCCCAAGGGTTTCTTGGTGTTAGTGTTGATAGGTCAGATGGGGAGGGGGTTGGAAGGAGACTGACATACCTGGCAGACGATAACTACCTGCCTCCTAACACCCACCCTCCTCGGTCTCTTGCATGCTCCATCAGGAGATTGCACACACTTAACTTACTACTTGGACCTGATCCGAGCTGGCTGCTCTGGCACATGCCCCTCAGTGGGTGGCAAGCCTTCAACTTGAGCATTTCTCACTCCTTTTTGATCAGCACAATTGCCCTCCACAAGACCACAAAGTCCTGGAGAGCTTAAACTTGGCCTTTTTCAGGGGTGAGACCGGATCAAGAGAAGGAACCGTGGATTATGTAGGATACTTAACCTGTTTCTATCCTGCCAACAGCTCTGTATGCAGGCGCCTATGGATTTCAGAGAAGGGGGCATAGTTTCTAGAATACCTGTCTCATAAAGGGCAGAGATCCCCCAGAACCCAGGCCTCCTCTCCTGAGTGAGGACATTTTCTCCTAGGAGCAGGCCATGTCCCAAGGCTTTCTGTACCTCGGTCACAGCCTGGCTGCTGCTGACAGGAGAGAGAAGTAGACAGGAAAAGCCTCCTGCTTTAGGCTCTTCAGGATCCCAGGACAGTGGCCAGCCACAAGCTTCCTGGTGACGATACCAGATTTGTCACTGCTCTTTTGTTTCTGCTGCAGCACAAAGTGGCTTCCCAGAAAGCCCTGGTTCAGGTTACACTGGAGATGAACGTGTGCAGAGCAGGGGAAACAGGTTGATTTAGACAAGACCTAGTGTGTGTCCTGAAGGTAGGAGGGGGTCCTAGAAAGGTATGTATCTATTCACTCACTTCATTCTCCTCTGGCAGCTAAAACCCCGAAGAAGGCTTTAGACTTTAAAAATAGAAAAGCCTGGAGGTTGGTATCTGATCTCATAGCCTTCACCTAAAACCTGTCTGGGAGACAAGGAAAAAAAAAAGAGAGAAAAACAGTGTGTTTGCTGTGTCTGGGCTATGCTCAGTGTGTTTGCTGTGTCTGGGGTATGCTTCTGGAATTGGATTGATTGATTCCTTTGGCACCCCAAGTTGTCATGCTAATGAGTCTCAAAGCCTTTCTCACTACCTCCCTTCAACACCCCATGGGCTGGTCCTCACCCTAATCATGGGAGAAAAAGTTCCACTTCCTACCCAGGGGAGAGCTCAGTGTTGAAGATTGCAGCTAAAGGGATGGGTTAGTCTGGTGTAAATACCAAGCCAGGGTAATGCATCTCCTACCTGCAAGAGAAAGGGGGTAGAGGTCTTAGCAAGAGGTTCCCTGCAGGACGAGGACTTGAGGTAGCCACTGTAAGTCTGATTTCGAGGCCCCTGTCTATCTCCGCTGCTTTGTTTTGTGGCTTTGTCATCCTGAAATCAGCTAGGAAGGCGGGAACACAGTGATGCTCCTGACCAGTGCCCCTCTGTTGTGACAGTGTCTTTACTAGGAAAGCGAGTCAGGCACAAGTCATTGAGACAAGTTGTGGGGTAGGGAAGAAGCAGAAAGGGGACAAGCCAGGGAAACAGTTCTTAGAAGAGCTGACTAAGTGAGCCAGGCCCTCTTTCAGAGCATTCTGGGACCTCTGCTCAGTTTTTTCCCTCCTCTGGAATTATGAGAGGCTCTACCATCAAGTAGAGGGTCAATTCTCCCATTTAAGCAGGGAAGGAACCAAGATTCAGACACATAAACTGTCTTGCCAAAGCCACCCTGAGTTTCCAACCTCAAGATCATTAATGCTGATGTGGATCATGCTGTGGAGCTCTGGCTGGCACGGGAGCCAAAAGACTTGCCCACAGCGGAGGAACACGGGCAGAGGCCAATTCTGAGCTGTTCCTGGACACACAAGTGGGAATATGCAATTCATAAAACGGGGGGGGGGGCAGCTCTTCACCAAGCATCCTAATTCCAGGGTTTTGCCATAAAGATAATACATTAATCTCTATTATTCCTAATGAACTTAATACAGTGCCCATTTAACAGATTGAGGCTGGCAGCAAATAAACCACTGGTGGCAGGACTGTGAATCAAAGCCAGGGCTCCTTCGTGCCTACCTAAGCCTTTACTCCTGTAACTGCTACGTGGTCTCCCCACTGAAGAAGCTGATGGCAGGGGGGAGCAGTGCCTAGCTGCTTGCTCCAGCCTGCTTGGTGTCCTGAGGTTCTTTCCTTCTGTGAATAAACATCAGGAACCAATGGGACTCAGAAGTCAAAGGGAACATCAGAAGGGACACTTGCCTTGTTCCTCCTTAAGACCCGAGGGTGCAGTGTCACAGAGTTCTGCAGTGTCATAGAGTTCTAAAGCTGCATTTATTTTCTCCACTGACCCCAAGTTGGCAGAACTGTCCCCCACGGGAGATCTGTACTGTTGCATACCACCAATCAGCTGGAGTTTCCCCGGAAGGAGTTTGCAACACTAGGGGTTTGTGTCACCTAGTAGGGCACATGAGGGCAGAGGAGTGGTGCTCTGGGCCTCGAGGCATCTCTCTACATACAACAGCCCAGTCGTTTGACTAGTGCGTTATGACAGGAGCAAAACAGACACAAACGGAAAGTGAACTGAGCTAATTAGGAAAGCCTGTTGCCTAGCTACTGGCCTGGCCATCAGCTGGTCCATTCAGGAAGGTTCCTAGGCAGGACGATTACCCCTGCTGACTTCACTATAGTCAGGCTGCTCCTGCAGTTTTGATCCTGTGGTTTGAGCTGAGTGCAGGCTGGTTCTAGCCTCAGCCTCTCATGGACACTGCCCTGGGGCAGGGCAAAGGCTTCCTTGGATGTTGTATAACCCAGTAGGAACCAGGAGGGCCTGGGCAGTACTCAGATCTATAGAATCCTGCTTTGCGCCTTCTGAGTGCCAACTAGAGGCCTACCTAATGGGACCCTGGGCTGCCTTGATTCCTTGCTCTGTTCTTTAGAAATCCCGAGATGAGTTGGATTTAACTCAGTGATCAGCTGTATAAAGATAGGGCCACAGCCCTTCTCTTTTGGCTATGGTTCCTGGGTGGTTCTTTTTCCCTTCAGAACAGAACGGGGCGATCACAGGATCCCCACCTGTCTCAGGAGGGCAGCTAGAAATGTCCTTCTTTCTCAGGCATCGACTATGTGTTAGGTGTTTGACTGGGCTTTCTCCTGATACCTCCTCTGATTCAGGAGAGGCAGGAATCATTCATCTTAATGAACAGACAAGAACACCAAGTCACAGTGACACAGTGACAGCACAGCCAGTTGCACTAGGATCCAAACCCAGGTCACTTGAGTCCAAATCTGCAGCCACTCCTGCCTTGGTAGCTTCAGCCCAGAAAGGCTTGGGGCGGGAGTGGGGGGTGGGGATGGCTGTCACCAGAAAACCTCTGCTGATCCACTTCTCTATTTCTTATCAGGTCTAAAATTGCCTGGGTCCAACTCCTGTCTCTCATCTTTTTGCCAGGTGACTTTGATAAGAAAAACAAGAGGTCAAACTTGGTTACAAATAAACAATAGGTCATGGCACAGAGAGACAAAACTCATGCCCCTCTAACGGTCTGACATGGTTGGTCATCACAGTGCTCATGACAGGCTTCAGTGAGAGCCAACACTTGCTGAAGCTGTGCTGTCTAAGCTAGGGTGATCGGATAGGGTGTACATGAAATATGAGTCTAGAAGGGTAGTGCCAGCCCACCCTGGGCTGCCCAAGGCTGCAGACTCCCGCTGATGCTGCCTTAGGCAACCTCCCAGGTTCTTCTCAGAGCTGTTTCTCTTTCTCATTCTGAACAGATCAACATTGCCTCAGAGCATTTTGTCTCTGGATGATGAGTTGTTTCTGTTTGTCACCATTTTGTAGGAATGTGGAGTGGGGGAGGGGAGTGCAATTACATTTGGAGATCTAAGGAAAAGAGCAGGCAGAAGCAGAGTTCGGTAGCTCAGCCTTGGGGAAAGCTGGCTCCTTGATCCTTAATCTCCACCATGGGCGTTGCTAGTGTAAATGATGAGTACCAGTCACTCACAATACCCTGGGTACAACCAGCATACCATGATGGCCCAGCTTCATGCTACATTTTCCTTTTGACCATGAAGTGGTCACCCAGCGCATAGCACAGAGTCCTGTCAAGAAGTAGGTTTGACCCACTCTAGAGAGCTGTCAAGGTGCTAAGTGACTGGTATCTGGAGGGAGTACCTTTGTCACCTCTAGCCTCAGTTAGGTGGCTAATCTCATCTTCTGGCAGCTTGCCAGTCCGGTGAGAAGAAGCTATGGTCACCTTGACTCTACTCATCTAGAAGACACTCACCTAGCACTTACTTTGTGACAGCTACACGCTGGCCTCTGGAAACATAAAGAACAGTATAGGGGTCTGAAGAGAGGTAGAACAGGCAGAACGGATGGTAGTAGAGAGAGCTCAGTGACAAGAAATGGTAACATTAGGTGCTCTGTGGTAGATGCTGTGGTAGGTGTGAAGGATAAAGTCCAATAGGCAAGGAGGAATGTTGAGTCCCACCTCCAAATGGGGTGGGGCTTCTAGGAGAACATAGAGAGTTGGCCAAATGGGCCTTGTAGGATAATGAGTTACCTCCTTGGATAATGGTTAAAAGGAGGCGTGCTATAAAAAAAAAATACATGACACCCCCCTCTGCAGAGTCAGGGATGGAGTTGTCCACCTTGGGAAGACAGGTCTGCATGGGACATTGACAGAGAGGCTCTTAGACAGGAACTTAGACTGGAGCAGATCCCATTTGCTTGAGGACTCACAGATTCTGGACAGGCCTGTGAGACCTTTCGCCCAGGTTAAGGTCAGCTCCAGTGGCTGGCTTACAGCCAGAGTGGATACCTGAGGAGTGGCCCTCAGCTAGGCTAGGACCTCCTGCGTGTCCACTTAAGAGCCAGGAGCTGCCATTCTTGGCCCTGTTCCTTCTTTTTTGTTAACCCCAGGGCACCCTACTCCCTGTTCAGCACTGTCTGGGTAGGAAACTCTGGCTTTACCAGGAGGCTCAGCCCCTCACCCAAGCTCCACGGATCTTCCTCTGCAAGCGTCTTTGGCTGTGTTCTCAATTTTTTCCTTCTCCTACACGTCTTCCTTAATATAGGTTTTTGGGCATGAGTCTCCTTATGTTTATCTGTTCATCTGTCTCCCTGGCCCTCCTTCCTTGGACTCCCCTCCCCAGCCCCCAATGATTGTATTTAGTTCCCATTGACTAGTGTCTGTCACCTCTCCCCTCATCCAGCCTGTGCCAGCTTCCAGACACTCCATGCTCTGTGCTAAGTTTCACGAGTATCATTTCTTTTAGTTCTCAGAACAACCGGATTAGGCAAAGTCTTCTCTCGTCCCTCTAAGACTGCAGCCTTGGAGCCTTTGTGCTGTTGATCCTGCTGCCTGGGGAACATTTCCTTTAGGTCTCCATTCAGGCCTCTCTTTGTCATTGTGATCTGAGCTGACCATTCCGTTTAAATTAGTGCTTCTATTCCATGCCTCCTTTTTCTGTGCCTCCATAAAGCTCATGCCATTGGGTATGCTGTGTAAGCTATCCGTTTAGTTGTTAGCAGTTTCTTTCCACTAGGATGGAAGATCCAAAGGGCGGGAATGTTTGTCTATATTTTTTCTGCTCTTCCAAGCATGGCGGCACATAGTAGGTGTTCAGGTTTCCACTAGGTAAGTGATGATTCTAAGGCTAATTGGATCCACTTTGTAAATTTTAAGGCTAGCTGGGGCTAAGAAAGTCACAGAGGTCTCATAGGCAGTTGGTAACAGAAGCTAATTAGAACCCAGAAGTGTGTCCTTTAATTTGTTCAAAGACAGTGGAGTAGGAGGAAAAGCCGGTAATTTGACTGATAGTTGCAATACTATGGGCCTTTAGATATGGACAGGTCCCTCAAAAGCCATAGTGGCCAGCATATGTGTATGGGGGGGGTGTCTCAGGAGAACAGGGGGCTGTTAGAAAGGGTGCAGTCATGACAGGAGCCTCCAATCCTGGATGCTGAGGCCCACCTACCTCCTCTAGCAGGCACAGCCGGTTCATTCAGCCATTTTCTGGTTGGGTGGTTTTGACTTCCATTAGAATCCATAGCCCGTGTCCTTATGCCAAGGAGAGAGGAGACAGGCAGCCTCAGGCATGGAGTCCAGTACAAATTACTTCTAGCCCTTGGGTTCCTTTGTCTCCAAAACCTCAAAGGGAGTTGATTTACACACTTCTGAGGATTCGATGATTAGTCATTTTTAGACGTGGTGTGGGGGTGTCCCCAGATACTACCTCTACCTCAGCTTGGTCACCATTTTATGGACTACTTAGAAAATCCTAGGCATGTGCTGTGTTGAAGCTTGCTTATCCCGCAGTGGTACTACAAAGTGGGTACTTGTACTGTCCCAGCACATAAAGAGAATGGTAGCACCTGACTGATCATAAGAAACAACAGACACCCCAGCAAGGCTGCCAGCTCTTTAGCTGAGCTTTGCCCTCAGATTGGCAGTGCAGGGCTTGGTGACGGGGGGCTCAGGCACAATCAACAGACCTTTAGTACAGCTCATGGGGGCTAAGGTATAAGCACGTCTTGTAGGATGCCATTGCTATAGTTGCTGTCTCTTGGGATCTCTTCCATCCCAGGCAGCCTGAGTCAAGGGCCTTGTGGGAAATGAAACAGTATCCCTCCCTCAAGGATGAGGCCCAGCAAAAAGCACCAATTACACCAGCCAGCCACTTAGGAAACAATTGCCTGAGAGTAATATAGAGGAAAGGCACACTGTAGGTCACTATATGTCCTAAAGGACCTGGACAACCTTATGGCCATTTGTGGGACAGCTCTGTGCTTTAAAAAAAAAAAAAAACCAAGGAGACCACAGGATTGGGGTTGTTTCTGCCACCATGAAGGTGGTCTGGGCCTGCTGTAAGTGCCTATGGCAGAGGCAGCTGAGGAAGGCAGGCAGTGGGGAAGGTTGGACATCTCCCTCCTGCCTCTGCTCCCAGGGCTCAGCCCCTTGGCAGCTCTTTCTGACCTTGTTTTCCACATCACTAATTAACCTCATGCTCAAGTTCCCAGGTGGGCTGACTCTGCTGGCTAACGAACGGTCCCAGGGAGAGAGAGGGAGAGAGAGAGAGAGAGAGAGAGAGAGAGAGAGAGAGAGAGAGAGAGAGAGAGAGAGAGAGAGAGAGAGAGAGAGAGAGAGAGAGAGATTGGGCTTCTATGTCTCCTAGCAAAACTAGGAATTCTGTTCCCATCCCTCACTCTGGTTCCTTCTGCTTCTGAGAGCACAGGGTAGAGCCAGGACCCTGGATTGTCACAGTCACAGCCTGCAGCAGCCTGTGTTGTCTTGGCAGCCCATATCTCAGGGGAGGAGACGTGAGGCCAGCAAAAGCACTTGCAATTTTACTTTCCTGAGGAGAAGTAGGTAGGAAGAGCCGTAGAGTAAGGAAAGCGTCTGTGGACCCTCCTCCCCAGTGTGCTCCTTCCTTGCTGTTTATGATCTGCTCGTCCTACTTTCAGGATAAAGGAAGTAATGACTGGATGGTGGGAGTGTGTCCTATGAAGGCACACATCCTCATGCTGATGGAACAGGCTCAATCATCAGGACCTATACTCCTGGGCCTGGGAAGTGACTCTGCCCAGGGGATAGTAAAGATGATATGGTTTAAGGGTGTAAAGGAAATGTACAGACTATATGATGTTTGGTTCATATCTGGTTCTTACCTGCTCAGGGCAGTATGGCCCCAGAATAGGCGTATGATCTTGGTTCTTTTTATGTAAAGTGGAAAGATGGAATCTGCCTTCTATGTCACTAGGAAGACTGAAGGCAGTGACACATATAAGGTGCCTAGTAGTTCCAGGAAGAGGACAGATGGTGAATTGCGTGTCCAAAATTCCTTCCTTCCCTTACTTCTACCCCAGAGGCCTAGGGATATGAATTTCCATACTCCTTATTTCCCACTGGTATCTTGCACTGCTTCCTCCCTTTTACCATAGGCACACCAGAAGGAAGCCCCTGCCAGGCAGACCTGACTGTTCACTGGATGGGGATAAGGACAAGGTCAGGTAGAAACTGGAGCAGTGCAGACATGGGGTTGTGAAATGTGCAGCCAGGGACTTGCCTCAGCTGCCTGTAGAGGTTCAGTCCTCCTCCCCAGGGGGAAACCAAAACCTGTCCCCCAAGCAGGAGCAGGAGCTGGAGCAGGAGCAGGAGCAGCAAAGACAGGAGGCTAGACTTCAGCAGTGAGCATCTTGACAGTGCTGAATGAAATGGAATGAATAACGAATGAAGGCTCTGTAATTGGTGTTATTACACATGAGTCTCATCTCCATTCATAATGGCTGGCCACTTAGTCCAGCCGTTCCTCTGCCGAACTCTGCTGTCACCATTCTCGCTGAGATCCCCGTGGCTGTCAGATCATCTGATGCATGTCTGCCACCATTCTCACCCTGATAAGTGCAGACTTTGACTTTGGAGCTCAGAGTCCCAGCTAACATCAGGGAGACACTGTTCTGGGAATGCCCACCTATCTCCTGCCCTAGCCCATATGTTCCCCACTTCCTGGATTGGCTGCCCAGGCCAGGTGGTTCTAGGTTAGGTGGTGGGTGGGGTCATGAAGGTCATGAAGGTCAGTTGGCAGAAAGAGGTTATTTCTTGTAGCCCTTGTCTCTGGGCATCCCTTAAAGCAATGGACCGTAACCTTGAGTGAGTATCAGGATTTAGCAAACTGGATGGTTTAATAAAGTACTTCTTCTCTGTTCCCACTCAAGTTTCTCCTTCAGTAGGTTTGTGTGGCTGGGCTTTGTATTTCTAACCTGTTTCCATGCATCACTGCTTCTGGTTTAGACCCCTCCTTCAAGAGCCTGCTTATTGCCGCTGTGGTCTGTGGCATACACTTCACCTGGGGATTTACGAGGGAGGTGGGAGTGCTGACCTTTCCCTAACCTCCCGAGTCAACCACGCTTGAAAGGGGTTTTTTCCTAGTTTGTCCACACACCACAATTTGTGAAGTATTAAAGCATGAAACGGGCAGTGCTATAGTAGGCAGGGCCAGGCAGCTATGGTGTCCTGACTTGTGGTTTCCAGACAAAAGCAGCCTCTGTCTTCTGGGCACTCTGGCAAAGATTAGGAATTATTAGATCTGTGGAGTGGCTCTCAACCTTCCTAATGCTGAAACCCTTCAGTACAGATCCTCATGTTGTGGTGATCCTCAACCATGAAATTATTTTGTTGCTACTTCACAAGGGTAATTTTGCTACTGTAATGAAACATAAACATTGAGTGTGCAGGATATCTGATACCTGACCCTTGTTGAGACCCACAGGTTGAGAAGCGCTACCCTAGAACACACATACATATACATACACACACACACACACACACACACACACACACACACACACACATCCTCTTCTGTCTCTACCTTAATCCTACCCCTTGACTAGCAATGAGCTAGTAACCTGTATGTGTTCTATGAGTAGAGGTCACTGTTCTCAATGGAGCCAATTATCACTGACTTGACAGCCATATCCTATTCTGGCCTACAGGTGGTAGCCTTTGCCTCTCTCTTCTTCATCTTGGTCTCCATTACCACCTTCTGCCTGGAGACCCATGAGGCCTTCAACATTGACCGAAACGTGACGGAGATCCACCGGGTAGGGAATATCACCAGCGTGCGCTTCCGGCGGGAGGTAGAAACAGAGCCCATTCTTACCTACATCGAGGGTGTGTGCGTGATGTGGTTCACTCTAGAGTTCCTGGTTCGCATTGTGTGCTGCCCTGATACGCTGGACTTTGTCAAGAACTTGCTTAACATCATCGACTTTGTGGCCATCTTACCCTTTTACCTGGAGGTGGGATTGAGTGGTTTGTCTTCCAAGGCAGCTCGCGATGTGCTGGGTTTCCTGCGCGTGGTACGCTTTGTACGCATCCTGCGGATCTTCAAGCTCACACGCCACTTTGTGGGGCTGCGTGTGCTGGGCCACACACTCCGGGCCAGCACTAATGAGTTCCTGTTGCTGATCATCTTCTTGGCCCTGGGTGTGCTCATCTTCGCCACCATGATCTATTATGCCGAGCGAATCGGGGCCAGGCCATCTGACCCACGGGGCAACGACCACACCGACTTCAAGAACATCCCCATCGGTTTCTGGTGGGCTGTGGTCACCATGACAACGCTTGGCTATGGGGACATGTATCCCAAGACGTGGTCAGGAATGTTGGTGGGTGCGCTGTGTGCGCTGGCTGGCGTGCTGACCATTGCCATGCCCGTGCCTGTCATCGTCAATAACTTTGGAATGTACTACTCCCTGGCTATGGCCAAACAGAAGCTGCCCAAGAAGCGAAAGAAGCACGTACCACGGCCACCCCAGCTCGAGTCGCCCATTTACTGCAAGTCTGAGGAGACTTCACCCCGGGACAGCACCTACAGTGATACCAGCCCCCCTGCCCGGGAAGAGGGTGTGGTCGAGAGGAAACGAGCCGGTGAGTAGAGCTCAGGCTCCCTTCTCTCTGTGTAGCCAAGGGAGCTGCCATAGGCCTTGAAATCTGGGTTTATGCTATATCGTGCAAGCTTCACTGTGTGTAAGATGAGCTTCTGGGAGGGGAAAATATTAAGACCAACTTAAGTCCCACGGTTTAAAGATCTTGGTGAACACCAGTGCTTGTGGAGTGAACTATCCTTCCAATGTAGGATATGTGGACAGTACATGGAGACTGTATGTTAGAAAGACTGGTTTCTAGTCCCTTCTTGCCCGCCTTGCTCTGTTCCCAGAAGCCAGTTCCTTCCCCTCTGGGCATAACCTATTAATGGGAATGACATATCAATATCCTACCCTACTCTGATGAGACCCAAATGGGTGGTGGCTCTGCCACACTTTGAAAAAGTAGAACACATGCCAGTGCTGATATGATTAGGCAGAGAGCAGGGCAGCTGTTCCTCCAAGGTGCATTGACACATGAGTCACCTCTTTCCCAACATTCACGTCTGCTCTCTCTTGGCCTAATAGCTGTGATAACGTAACAGCAGTGGGAGGCTGCCTTCTGTTCAGTATAGCTGGAGTGAGTCCTGGGCTCACAGCTTGACACGGATAGAGGGGAACCAAGGGAGAAGTAGTCCAGGCTCTTTATAAGAAGCAAAATGGAAGGGGAAGTATCTGTGTCCTGAAGGGAGTAAGACTGAGCATCACTCTGTCTTTCCATGCAAATTCTACTCCTGTTCTGGGTCAGGAGACAAGAAGGAAAATCAGCATAGTCCCCAACAACGTGGGAGGAGGCCAGAAGACAGGGATCATAGACTGGAACGTGACTGGCTATCAGGCTACTGAGGCTGGGCTCAGTAGAGCTGAGACTGAGGCAGCAGCTCCTGGTTAAGCTCTCAGGGACTAGTTCTCCAGAGAGGGGCTTGAATTGAGACACTTACCTGTGACCTTGCCTGTGTTGGGGTTAGTTGTTCTCTGGGATTAACTAGGGTTTGGGTCTTCCTTGATGAAGACCTTGGTAGAGAAGCTTCCATCCGTTTGCACTACTACGATGGTGCCCCTTCCTGAGCCTGTTAGGAATCTGAGATGTGTTTTGAGGTCCAGTCAGAGCTCAGAGCAGATCCTTATGAACAAATTCAGAGGGCTTTAGGTAGCCTTCTAGACATGCACAGCATGGAGGCCCCTGTCCTGTTTAACTGGCCACACTGGGACTTTGAGTGGCCAATGCCAGAGCCACTGTCTTAGGCCAGGTAACTCTATCACATCCAGTCAGGCCCATAGTGATTGTGCCACTCTCCAAAAAAGGCAAGTTGGTCCCCACAGGGAAGACTTGAATTGGAGCTCTTTTCTTTATCTTCCTAGACATAAGAGAGTCCTGCTCCAAGCCCTTCAGAGTGGCCTGGGTGCCGGAGGAAAAAGAGTAATTGCCTTAAGTGGTGCAGAGAGAAAGGCAGAGAAACTTCGGAGTATGTCTGGCACTAGAGCCACCACCCATTATTCCTACTAGCCAGGTATTCTCTGAGGAATGCAGACTCATCAAGAGCCTACCTGAGCCAGACCTGAGGGGAAATGAGAATATGCGCCTGCCAGGATTGATCTCCTGGGACATCCTCACAAGCCCTATTGGGAAGTACTGCTGCTATAGGATGTCTGAGCTGTGGTCCAGCTCCCAAAAGGAGGCTCTAGGCCAAAACTGAGAGAAGATCCTTCAGACCAAGCACAGGCACTCTGCCTTTGCTTCCAGGACCTGGGGTCTGAGACTCCAAGTAGCTCCCCTTAGGAAGAAAGCCCCAGCAACCATCTTAGCTTCCTTTCTCTCTGTCCCCCTCCAGACTCTAAGCAGAATGGTGATGCTAATGCGGTGCTGTCTGATGAGGAGGGAGCTGGCCTCACCCAGCCCTTGGCCTTGGCCCCCACCCCTGAAGAGCGTCGGGCCCTGAGACGCTCAGGCACGCGGGACAGAAACAAGAAGGCAGCTGCCTGCTTCCTGCTCAGTGCTGGGGACTATGCCTGTGCTGATGGCAGTGTCCGGAAAGGTACGGCTCCATGGGCTGGGCAGGTGGGGAGCCCCCCCAGAGCTGAGTCTCCCCAGCCCTCCCCTCAGAGCTTGAGGTCTCCCCCTCCCCTGAGCCCGTGGCCACCATCTCCTCTGCCTTGGATGCGCCCTCGCTTTTAGAATGGATATCCTAAATTGCCAGTGTCTGGATTGAAAAGGTCTCTAGCATTCCCTGTGGAGCCCCTCCCTCAAAGGTATCCACACAATACTAGACATTTGAGGGCACACTCTTTCACCTCCCCCACTCTAGACCTGCCGCAGCCATTAGGCCTAGCCCACAGGGTCATACCCAGCCACTTCCCTAGGCCTCCTAAACACTGCCAAAGCTTCCCTCAAGGAAACAGACTCTCCCAGTGCATGGCAGAGACAGAGCTGAAGTTGGGCTGTGCAGCTAGGGACTCTTAGCCTTAATGGAGAGAGGGACACAGAAGCCATTAGGATGACAAGGGCCAATGATGGCTGAGAACCACGAGGCTCAAGACCAGACCCTTGTCCTCTCTGTGTTTTCTGATCCCACTTGACCTTGCCTTTCCTGAGTCGGAATCTTCCCTAACGTCCTGCCTATTTCCAGGAGAAGCCATGATTCTCCCTAAACAAATATCACCATCAAGTTCTCATTCTGGCCACTCCTTAACCAACTAGGTTTCCTACACTCAACTTCCAACAGTCCCAAGTCCCAGGCTGGGACTGGTTTGAATCCGTCAAGGGAGTGGTTGCTGCAGGAATAGCCTGAGAAACTTCTGAACCCTAAAAAATGGCTCCTAGCTTCTCGGTCCAGGTAAACTCCTGGGGCACCTTCCTGTGTGATTCCTAGGTATCCTGAACTGAGAAGCTCTGAAAGGTGGGCCTCCAGCCTTGCTGGGTACACATCTTACCGAGTAATAGCAACAGGAACAAGTCTGGCACCTGGAAGGAGAAGGCCCAGAGGCCCCAGATAAATGGCTATAGGTAGAGTACTCAGAGCTCATATACCCTCACCTGCCAATCCTGCACTCCAGTCTTCAGGTCCTGGATCTCTCTCTCTCTCTCTCTCAAGAATGCAGCAATTCTACTGC
The DNA here is from genome assembly GCF_978045245.1 of Mus caroli. Classification (NCBI taxonomy): domain Eukaryota; kingdom Metazoa; phylum Chordata; class Mammalia; order Rodentia; family Muridae; genus Mus; species Mus caroli. The sequence continues at coordinate 52,542,559 of NW_028227258.1, forward strand.
ATCTTCTTTTAACCGAGGGATCTGGGCTCAGGCTGCAGCCTGCTAAGAAATGGTGTAAAATGCATCCTCTACTCCTGTGGAGGACTTCAGAGCACAGAGCTGGGGGATGAACATCCTGGCTTCCCCTCTGGTGCTGGGAGGTGCTTGGTAGAAGCAGGGATGTGGAGGAGACCATGGGAGTACAAGTTAGGAGAGCCCTGAGGGCAGATGCTCCTACATGTACAGGCACCATGCAGAAGAGCCTGCATCCCTCCACTTTGCCTCCCTAGGGTGCCTTTGGGGCCCATCTGCTCTATTTTCAAGATGCCTCCACACTGCTTCTTGGCAACAAGCATGTAGCTCAGCCAATTAGAGTGACCTTCGAGAGGGAACAGGTGGGTTGCTGGGAAACAGGGCCCGCTAAGCAAGTGTGGCAATTAATATCACCAAACTCCCAGTGTGCACTTAACAACTTTCCCCACGCCATGCCTCTCTGCACTTATCTAGACCTAGGACAAAGAGAGGGTGAGTCCAGGCTTTTTCCAGCCATAAAACTGACCACATCACTAACCAGTAGTTGCCAAGGAGCCAGGAGTGCATGTGACACATCATTGGAAAAGGTTCATGCTAGAAGCTGTGGGGTCTCTGCAGCTGGACCACCAAAGAGATCGAGGGAACCAGGACAGGCCACAGGTCCTATGGTCTGCCCTCAGGAGCCCAGGAGATTGTCAGGAAGCTACTTCCAGCAAGGAGAGATCCCTCCACCTCAGACTGAGGTCACCTCCCTACCCAGCAGAGTCTCCTGAAGCAGCATGGTGCTCCCTTGATGAGGAGAAGCTCCTGTTTGACCCATGTGCCTTTTCTTCACCAAGGCTGTGAAAAGTCCCGGAGTCTAAACAACATAGCTGGAGCAGCAGGAACCAGTCTGGGGCTGTCTCCACTGGCATCGCGGTACAGTTCGCCCTATCCTCCAAGAAAGCTCCTGCTCTCGCCCCCCTTCCACCCTCTCACCAGCCCCCCACCTGGCCACTCAGGTCCTTAGCCACACCCACGGCCTTCCTCAGTTCTAACACGGGGACACACATCTAAACTGGCATGTTTACATGCCACCCCAGCCTCTATCCCTCCTGAGGTCTGAGAGAACAACAGACAGGAACTTCTGTCAGAATGGAGAGTTTGAGTCCCTGAGCCAGACCTACACAGCACCAGGCTCCCCCAGATGTTCAGCTATGGAGCCTGAGTGCAAGGAAGAGATACTCACAGGGCTCCTCCCTCATAGCCAGTCTCCTGAACCATTGGAGGTCACACACTCAGGACCTGCATCTCTGGGTTTTGCCCCCAATTCAGGAGCTTATAGGCCTTGCTGTGGTACATGGAGTTTCTGGAGCTGCTCATGCTTGCCTGCGACTCATACCTACATTTGTATTTTAATCATAGACATTTCATTTGCATTCCTTATGGCCTTTAACTAATAACCAAACAGCCTGTCTGTCTGTCTGTCTATCCACCCCATACCAAGATCAGCAGATAACAAGGCTGTCTCGTGGGGCATTTCTGCTGGTGTAAAGGACATGTGACTGCTTAGAACAGCCACACCTGTGGCTAGCCACCGTGAGAATGGGACCTGGTGTTTTCCAGCTGTGACATGGGGCACAGGTGGGAGTTCCTAGAATCCAAGCCACAGGCTTGGTGCAAGCCCTGGGCAGGGTGTCTAGGTGCAGGGAGGCCCTCCTCCCTGGGGCCTGTGCCCAGATTCAGCGGGTGACACCCTGCGGCCCACCCAGCATCCCATCTGTGCCCCGCGCCGCAGCATCTCTCCATACTGCTTCCTCTTGCTTCCGCGACAGTTTGCTCCCTCTCCGGCTCCCTCAGATTCCCAGCCCTGCCTCTGAGTCACCTGCCACTCCCACCCAGCCTCTGCTCTGTATTCCTGCCAGAACCAGAGACTCATCTAATTTCTATAATTAAGTGTATTCATTTACCTAACGAGCCCGGGAGCACAACAGGTTTGTGAGTCATTGGGTGAGCAGGGGTACACCTTGCACAGGGCCAGCTGAGGGGAAGTGAGGAGACAGAAGCTATCCCACCCACACCTGCCACTGGCCCCACCTGCTCCCAATAAGCCCCTTCCTCAGCCTGGGGCTAAAGAACAAAAGCCACAGCCATGACATTTCCTGTTACACCTGATGGGAATTGACCTGACAGCCGGGCCACGTGCCTGGCAATTTTAGAGTCAGATTATGCAACTTTGAAAAGGGAGCAACTAAAGAAGGCCCATATTTGCTCCCTCCAGGGTAATCAAGAGATCTGGTGAAATAGCTTTAGGGACCTGGCAGGAGACTGGGACCAAGGAGGGCAACTCAAAGGGTGGCTCAGGTTTAAGAATAAGACTGTTTCCTGTGGTCAGCGTGCAAAGCATGTGGCAAACATGTCTGTCAGCACTGAATAAACACTAGATGACCCTCTGTAAATGTCTGTTAGAGCAGGCCCTGGGATACTCCACTCGAGCTGTGCTCTATAGGGCCTGCCTGCTGCTACTTGCTTTCAGAGTGACGTGTCTTCTGAGATACGGAGATACAGAGAGGGGTTGTGGGCAGGGAAGCCTGTGGGGTAGGGTATGATGCGAAGTCGAAATGCAGCTCCTTGTAGCAGCAGGTTCACCCCACCCGGAAGGGCTCCTGGCACTAGGAGACTGTGGTCTGACAGAGACACGATGAGCCAGGTGTCCAGTTTAGCGGTACCACAGCTATTTTCTCTGACTTGCCGTTCTGGTTCGGGGAGCTGAGGCAGCTATTTCTGTGGCAGCCCTCAAGTTGTCAGGAGCCCAAGTTTCCACGGCACCCACCGCCTCCTCCCCTCTTCCCTCCTACAGGGATGGGCATGCTCATAGCACCCCTGTGGGGGGCACAGATGTCCCTGGGCAACACAGTGCGTCTGCCAGGCTGAAGCCCTCAGTGCTTTGTTGGAGGGATGGGCTCCTATACATGCCCTTCCCCCCATCTCCTGGCTCAACAGGAAAGAGACAGGGACCCACTTAGTGGAAGAACTAGGTATGTTATCTGCCCTCGTGCTTGCCCAGGGTCCTAGGAAAGAAGGAATGCATCATGGACAGAACCTCCATATACACAAGTCCCCAGCCTAAGAGGTACAGCCTCAGGCCCATCCAGGCCTTGAATATTCTTCACTAGCAGAAAAGTCTGTCCCACCCAGAGTCTGAGGACACAGTTAACATTTCCTTGGGGCAGACTTGGAATTGGATCTGTTGCTTTGGCTTTTAGAAACTTGGCCCTGTAGCTGAGGGCTGGGCCCCTTCTTAAAGGGCAAGCAGGCAGCCCAGGAATGAACTCCTAGCCTTACCTTCCAGTCTGTGCCAGTACTACTGACAACCCTAGAGTTAGCTTCACAGCCCAACCTTTAAGACAGGTGGCTGTGACAGACCACCAGTGGGAAGGCAACTGTTCAACTACAGCTAGGGGGATGGTGAGTACTGGCTCAGGCTGCCATTCACAAAGTATCTAAGCAAGCACGGCTCTGGTCAGTTTCCCTCAGAAGTTCCTGCACCATACCTGGTGAGTTATGTAGGTTAGATAGATTCCAGATAAAGACTCCTAGAAAGAATCCAACTAGCAGAGGACCCCAAGGACAGAGAGCATATAAACCATTGACAAAAGACAAGAGCCACCCAAGGCCATTCTCTGCCCAATGCATCTTAGGGTGACCTGTATGTAGAGTACCCAGAGTCACTCCCCTTTTCCTTGTGAGTAGAGACCAATAGCTGGGTATTTCTGGATGTACACGGACAGATCACTGTTAGGAAAACAGAGCAAAGGGTAGCTCTGTCTTATCCTCTGAGTTAAGTCTTCCCCTTGGGGTTTCCTGAGGGATACAACTCAGAGGCAGGGACCGTAGAAGGCTAAGGGGCAGTGTTTAAGGAGGAGAGTTGGGGCCAGAGTCTTAAAGAGATGGTAACAGGTCACTCTGAGATGAAAAACATGGTTTTAGCAGAAAAAAAAAAAAGCTTTTAACATGCCAGGAAACCCCAGAGTTGAATGCCAGGTAACATGCCCACCTTTAACTGTAAACCTATTAGCTATAGTAGTCAGTCTGGGAGGCTGACACTTCCACCATACTATTAGCCCAGTCTCCCTAGCTATCTAGCTAGTGCTACCTCTGGAAAATAGGGAAAGACACAAGCCTCGGATATCTGAAGCTGAGGTTGTGGGTTTTCTTCGTAGGATGCTGTGTGCCAGTGTGGCATATGCCCTCTGCACATCCCCCCACCATGCCCCAGGACTCTGTTATCACTTTGAGGTCGGGGGCTGGGCGTGACATGGCTCCACACTCTAGAGACATCTTCACTTGCTGCTTGGGATAGTGGGATTGCCCATGGTGGTGAGGGCAGATGGAGCTCTTTGGGGGTAGTGCACAAATTGAATAGAGACAAGCTGGAGTGGTCGTCCATAAGCCATAGTCCACATCAGGGATTCACCACCACCACCATACCTCTCTGCTCAGCTATGTAGAATGTGCTATGGTTCCTCTCCCTGCTGCATTAGAACTCTGAAGGCTGGAGATGGTATTAGTTCTTGGAAATGGTTACCCGAGCTTCAGCATCCTCTGGGTCTCCATGGCCTGGAGGTGGGATGGCAGAGGAGAAATGAAGGGCTCACTCCACTCCTGTACCACCCCAGCTCTTCCTTGCCTCTTAGCCCTGGGTTCCCTATGCCTTCCAGCTCTGTTCTTGGCTGTTCCTAAGTCCACAGCCTGTGGGTCAGAGGCTGGCTGGCTTCCTTCTAACGTCTCTGTTTTTTTGTTTCTCCTTTTCTTTTGCTGAACCCTTTACCCCGCACCCCCGCCAGAAGGCAATGTTGAGCCGAAAGCGTGCGTCCCAGTGTCTCACACCTGTGCTCTTTAAACAGAGACCTGCCAAGACGCCCTCTCGTCCAACTATGCCCACGCTGAAGTCCTCACCCTCTCTTAGAGTGGCGCCAACGTGAGAAAGACAGACAGACAGACAGACAGAAAGCCAGAGGCTTAGGAAAACTCTGGAACCCAGGCACGAATCTTTTGCTGGGAAAGACTCAGATATCCTTGTTTGCACAAGACTGGTGGAAAAACCTCCCATGCGACTCTCAGGGCCCAGAGCCATCTGGGTCTGATACTCTGTTCTACTGTACATTGAAGAGACATATATGCACATATAGTATCTATATTCATACATACTATATACTCTTGTGTGTAGTGCACGTGCTACTGGTGGTCTGTCTTCATCTGTTAGGCTATGTCTCCCAAGTCCTCTTCCCACCCTGTTTCCCCTCCTCCCTTCCTTCATGGATTGTTTCTTCTGACCACGTGTATGGGATGTCCCAGGAAAAGTGTCCCTGGGACCTGCCCCTCCAGCTGGGTGGTCCCAGGCTGCTCTCACTTGGGGATGTTTCCCCTGCCAGTAGGTGGCCTGTTGAAGTCAGTTGAAAGCAAGATTGCCCTCCGGGGTCACTGCTTCACTAGCCCAACCCCACCCCAGATTGGGGTTCTACCTCCCACCCCACACCCCAGTTTGTGGGGCATTTCTAGGGGCTCTTTTGAAGCCTCTGTCACTCCTTCCAATGCCCCTTCTGTGTCTGTGACGGGGGAATTTCATTTCTTTTGTGTGTCTCCTTTGTCCATTTCTTTTCAAAGATGCTGCTGGGCAGATGGAAGGGGATCTGTTTGCCCATCTGGCTCAGGGGTCTGAGAAGGGGACACCTCGGGCGAGAGGAGACCAGTTGCAATACTGTACTTCCTGGCCAGTGGCCAGAGGATGCGTGCAATAGCAGAGGCCGGGTGATCCCTTCAGCCTTGGCCTCTGCCCCTCCCTCAGCCCTTCCTGCCCATCCTTGGTATTGGTCAGTCCTTTTCTAAAGCTGTCCTCTTGTGTGTGTGTCTGAGGCACGCCTAGGCTGGGCCCACTGTGCCCTGTCTGCATGCCCTCAACTGTCATGCTGTGCTCGAGTACCAATAAAGACATCCGAGTGTCCTGCTGCTCCTCTGAGAGCATCTGCCTCGCCTCTCTTTTCTGACTGTGGGTCTGTGACGGGGATGGGGGTGGGAGAAGGTGGGGGTGGGTGGGAGGGCTTCTCTTCATTCCAATGAAGCTACCACCTGTGTCTAAGGAGTGCAAGAACACCTGAGCCTAATTGAGTCCACACCAGGGACCCTCCCTGTGGCTCAGCTCCTGCATTTTACTGCTAGCAAGGCAATCTCTAAAGTGATCTGCAGGAAAGAAATGAACTCTAAGCCCCTGGGTCGCCCACAGTGTCCTCACCACCCACTACGGCCACCTGAAATCACCATAACATGAAACAAGTCTTCTTTGTTGTGGGAAGTCCACTGTGGACCTGTTTGTTTGTATAGGAACCTCCTTCTCCCTGTAGCTGCATCAGCCTAAATGGGCCAAGGCCCTGGGGAGGCCAGCCATTGCAATGACTGCATGATAGCTGATGGACTGAAGCCAACCCAAGACTGGTGGCACAACCATGAGCCTCTTGGGGATGGAGAATGAACATACTTTGGGTACACAGGCTAGGAAAGTGCCAAGTTCTGGTACACTGGTGACTCTTTCTATTCCTTTCACCCCCACATAGGAGCATACCCAAAGCTGGCTTATGGATGTACAGGCCTGCAGCCTCTCAGAAGGGCCCCATGCTGGGTTTAGAGCTCTACTGTCATCGTGGTTGTTTTAGCCAGGGTTTCTATTCCTGCACAAAACATCATGACCAAGAAGCAAGTTGGGGAGGAAAGAGTTTATTCAGCTTACACGTCCACATTGCTGTTCATCACCAAAGGAAGTCAGGACAGGAACTCACACAGGGTAGCAACTTGGAGGCAGGAGTGGATGGGGAAGCCATGGAGGGGTGTTACTTACAGGCTTGCTTCCTCCGGCTTGCTCAGCTTGCTTTCTAAGAGAACCTAAGATTATCAGCCCAGAGATGGCACCACCCACAATGGACCCTGCCCCACCCCCATCACTAATTGAGAAAATGCCTTAGAGATGGATTTTATGGAGGCATTTCCTCAATGGAGGCTCCTTTGTGATAACTCCAGCTTGTGTCAAGTTGACACACAAGACCAGCCAGTACAATGGTAGAGTTACTGATCTTCAACAAGATCTGGGGTTTCATTTGTGCTGGGCTTTATAAGTCACGTGCCCAGGCCCAAATGTGTGTTCGAGACTCCTTCATCCTCACTTGAGCGTAACCTGAGTCATAGGAACCTCCATTTAGTCTTCATCTCCCGCTGGTTATCTAGGTAACTTGGGACCCACTCTTTAAATTCATGTTTGTGTCTGTAGAATGACAGTGCCTATCCCAAACATGGCATTAGCAAGCCTGGCCCAGGGTTAGGTGTCTGCACACAGCATGCAGAAGACAGGAGAGCTACAATAAATAATGCCAGCTCCCTCCTCACCCTTGCCTTCGGCTCAGGCTTTTTTTTCCTGCAGGTTTCTTCTTGTCCAAACATACTCAGAAAAGGACAAGTGCATACCCAGAGCCATCTAGGGCAGTCCAGCACAGCACAGTGAGGACCACAGGGCCCTGGGGAAGAAACAAACAAGAGGAAACCTATTCCTGAAGGAGCATGGAAAACCAGCCGTGAGCCTGGGCCAGCAGCAGAGGCAGGGCGGTGGCAGGCGGCCAGTTGTCAATTAAAGATAAAATCTCTCCTCCAACTGGAGGGCAGATAGGGCTGTGCCCTCCTCCCACCCCCCACGAGAAAGCCATTTGCAGCCAGGCTGCTCAGAGAAGCTTGGCCAGGCGATAATGGGATGGGATGTACTGCTGGCTCCCTAATGACATTACGCATCAGGGCCCACATCCAGAATAGCTGTTTTTTAGTTTAGCTGGGGTTTTTTTGTTTTGTTTTGTTTTTAACATAAATATGAAACCATATTTACAGGGCTAAGAACCTAGCAAACAGCACACGAGTATTGGATGCCAGGAACATCCAGAGGTGACCTAAGGGGATGCAGCTGGGAAACCCAGTAACACCTTCAGAACCCTGGAGTAGACAGACGCAGTTGCCCTTCCGCTTCAGAAGCTGCATCATGTAGGAAGACACACTCTAGGCTTCCGCTGTCCCTGGAACTAGAGCTGAGTCCTAACCTGGGGGCTGCCTCGGAGAATGGAACAACAGTGCTGGGGTGGGATCTGAGTCCCAGATCTGTTACTTCCCAGTCGTCCCGACTTGCTTAGGCTACCAGAACCTCCATTCTTCTTGGTCTAACAGGAGTAAGAGTAGGTATACAGAGCTCCAGGAGAATGACATAAGGTGGTACCAAGGAAGCATGAGCATTGCTTACTGAGCTGGCCAGATAGCCAAGTGGGTAAAGACCCTGGTTGCCAGGCCTGACAACCTTCATCTGATCCCAAGGACTCACAAGGAGAGAACTGACCCTGACAAGTTGTCCTCAGACCTCTCCATGCACACAGATAAAGAGTTAAAAACCGGGCAGGGCGTGGTGGCGCATGCCTTTAATCCCAGCACTCGGGAGGCAGAGGCAGGTGGATTTCTGAGTTCGAGGCCAGCCTGGTCTACAGAGTGAGTTCCAGGACAGCCAGGGCTATACAGAGAAACCCTGTCTCGAAAACACAACAACAAGAACAAAAACAAAACAAAACAAAAAAAAGAGAGAGTTAAAAACCATTGCATTTAAACACCTATGGATAAGAGGGTGCCATGGAGCAACCTCCACCAACAGCAGCAGTCTGGTTTAATGCCTTCACGTTTCAGAAGACGTGCTCTGAGTTAACCTCCTCCCAGCAGGACCCTGTCCTTTTTTTTTTTAAGATCTATTTATTTACTTAATGTATATGAGTACACTGCAGCTGTCTTCAGACACACCAGAAGAAGGCATTGGATCCCATTACAGAGGGTTGCGAGCCACCCCGTGGTTGCTGGGAATTGAACTCAGGACCTCTGGAAGAGCAGTCATCTTAACCACTCTTAACCGCTGAGCCATCTCTCCAGCCCGAGGCCCTGTTCTTTTAACCAAGGGGTTAGGGGAATAATCGACAAACAGCACGCATGTGTTTCGCCTGAGACGTGTGTAGTGCTCATGGAAGCGCATTCTGAGACTGGTGTAACAGTTTGCTCCACAGAGAAGAAAATGCAGCGTGACATGTAAGTTCATACTTTCAAAGTCACAGTCCTGTAAAAGGTGAAGCTGAGATTCAGGCCCAACTGTACTGCTCTATGGTCCCAAGCCTGGACAGCATCAAAACGGAATAAAACTTAGGAGGTACCCCCCCCATTGGCGCTTTTAATGCTTTTCACTTCCTTAATCGAAATTGATACCTTTAGCAAGATAAGAAAACCAGAGCTTGAGGAAGTCTCATGTCTGTGTAAACACACACACACACACACACACTGGGGAAGGGACATCTTGGCTTCATTAATTAATGATCAGGAGGCAACATGTAGCCCAAGGAATGACAAATCCCTTCTTAGTGCAAAACCGGTGGAATCTTATTCTCTGACACACAGAAGAGAAATGGGTGCGACCGGCTCGGAAACCAGGTGACACGAGGAGCAGCTTGGCCTGGAGAGTATTTGGTGGAAAACCACCTCTTGAAGGACATGGGTCCAATTATTGGTAGAAATGTTAAGGAGGCCAATTGGGTTCAAGAATAAAAACAAATGTTATTTGGGGGATGGATAGCTGGCTTGGTCAATAAAGTACTTGCTTTTCAAGCGTGATAAGCTACGTCTGATTCCCAGAATCCATGTTTATAAAAAGCTGGTCATGGCAGTGCGTGTTTGTAACTCTGGCACTGGGAGGCAAGACAGGCAGATCCTCGAGGCTCGCCAGTCAGCTAGTCTAATCCACTTGGCAAGTCCCAGGTCAGCTAGAGACCCTGTCTTAATATGAAGATGGAGGCACATAAGGAACAATAACCAAGGTTGTGTACACGACACACAGATACACACACACACACAGGCACACACAGACTCACACACACACAGAGATACACAGACACCACAGACACACACACCATTTTTGTTTCCTTCACAAACACAGTGGGGAAAAAATGTTAGAAAATATTCCACATCCACTCAGCAGGGAAGCCTGATTGCCTTCCTTGCATTTCACTGTCCCCCAAGAGGTGGCACTGTGAACATCTGGTCAAGGACTTTCAGGCCTTTCAAAACCATGCTTTCTAACAAAATGGCCAAAGAAGATTAGGAACGGACCACTCTGTAGGCTGAGGGGAAAGCCATTCCTGGAAGGATGTGGAGACACCAGTAGCCAAGTGCTCGTTGTGGGAAGAGCTGCCTGGTGTGCGAGGTGGTTAGACCTCTGACCGAGGGCTGACTCAGCTGGAGCAGGTCCAGAACCTAGAGATCCTGGGAAGGCTCAGATGTGCTCTTTTCCTGATGTGACTTTTCCAAATTCCTGCCATGGCAAAGAACATCTGTGACCCTTCTAGTCAGTAGGGACTCAGTAGACACGGGCGTGGGTTGCCATGGGATCCCACACTCACCACCAGAGATTCCCCGTGGCATTGTCACTGGGAACACTCTGTCTAGCTTGGAGCTCCAAGGCCTTTTGTGCACGACAGTACTCACACACTGGCTGGATGTGAGCTATCCCCAGTCCTTGGGGACTATAGTCATCATCCTCAGGCCCCAAACAGCATGCATGGCTCTAGAGGACTGTCAAGGACTCTTGAGACCTGGCTGTCTCAAGCACCCCAGTTGTAACCACCCCCTCCAGGTGTCTGCTTGCCTTTCCAGGGACTCTAGGGAAGGGCACAGTTAAAGTATTTACTAAGGTCATTAGGGATTAGATTACTGCAAACCACAGTCCTGCTTTTGGTTGACTTTGCTACTGAATGCGACAAGTCCTGGTTGTGGGTAGGGACCCCTTTCTCCTGCATCCTCTCTCCTAGGCAACCTTACCCACTCACATGCTTTAAACATTTGTAGCATGCAGGTGATATCTCATTTCTCGTTCCATTTCAGAAATCCCCTCTCACATCTGTTAGTCATTCAGCAAGCACACGGTGGTCCACCTTCATTCCCATGCTGCCCTCAGCAATGTCATAGCATCTTTCCTGTTACTCTGCATAGGCCTTTGACTTCACCCTCTACCTTCCCTCTTTCTCTCTGCACACACCCTAAGGCTGGCCAGAACCTGGATGGCAGAGTGGCTCCACCATCTCATCTTCTTACTACATCACTGACTCAGTTCTCAAACACAGCACTCTTAAATGCTTGTGCTACTTCCTGGGGAAAGGGAGCGGACAGGAGTCCCGACTGCGAGGAGCTTGTGTGCTGGAGGAGGACACAGGCCAGACATTCTTTTTTTCTCACTTGGAAATGTATCTCAAATGTCCTCTTCCTGCTCCCTTCCAAAATCGGTGCAGTTCTGTCTGAGGTCCCCAGCCTGGTCGTTTTGCAAGAGGTCCCTCCCAGCTTCTCCTCCCCTCCATGACCCCCACGATCCTCGTGACCCCTCAGCTCTTCCATAATCATCACTGGTCTGTACCCAGCAACCAGAGAGCAGCTTCAAATCCTGTTCCTCTTGGAACCCTTGGTGGTTTCGTTCCCATTGCACTTCAAGTAAAAGTCTAAGTCTGCAGGGGGCCGGGCGGCAGAGGGGGGTTATGACATGGCTGTTTCTTAGCCCCTTTCCCTACCCCACCCCGCCCCCACCTCTGCAGACTCACCTCACCTCTATATTCAGACTCCAGGAGCTCCCCCAACCCCCGCCCCAGCTTGGCTTTACCCTTAGCTCTTCCTCTCTCTTCTCTCTTCCACGCTCCTGCAAATGCCTGATACATATTGTTCCCATCCCATCGTGGGAACCATTTTCCTTGTTTACCTGCTCCAGCCCTTTGCTTGGCTGAGTTCTTATAACCCTGTGCATCAGGCAAAAGAACCCATGCTCCCATGCTCCCAACCTCGGTGTGCCCTCCTCGCCAGGTGCCTGCCCTCACCCGTCTTCTATGGATGTATATATTTTTCCTTTTGCCATTTCCCTTCCTGCTTAGTAGTCATCTTCCATTTTGTGTGGCTGTGGTATATGTGTGTGTTCCTGTTGCACCTGTTCACCATGCCATGACATGCATGTGGAAGCCACAGGACAACCTTCAAAAGTCAGGTCTCACCTTCTGTTCACTGCATCACATACCCTAGGCTAGTTGACCCATGAACTTCTGGCAGATTCTCCTGTCTCCTCTATGGTCTTGTAGGAATGCTGGGGTTTCAGATGCAATTGATGGCATCAGGTTTTTTTTCTATGGGGTCTGGGGATTTAGCTCAGTTTTTTTTGGGGGGGAGGGGGGGCTTGTTATTGTAGCAAGCGCTTTTAGCTGCTAAGGCACTTTCTAGACCTTTGCTTGCTTGTTTGCTTGTTTGCTTGCTTGCTTTCCTTCCTTCTTTCCTTCCTTCCTTCTTTCTTTCTTTCTTTCTTTCTTTCTTTCTTTCTTTCTTTCTTTCTTTCTTTCTTTCTTTCTTTCTTTCTTCCTTCTTTCCTTCCTTCCTTTCTTTCTTTCTTTCTTTCTTTCTTTCTTTCTTTCTTTCTTTCTTTCTTTCTTTCTTTCTTTCTTCCAGCACTCAATATAGGTCTCCTCAATTCATCTAGGCTGACTGGCCAATGAGCTCCATGGATCTACCTATCTTAGGTATCTCCCTCTCTCTAGTGCTAAAGGTAGAGATGGATACCTCCCTATCTGGACGTTTGTTTGCTTCTTTGTTTGTGTGTTTGTTGGCATGGAGATCTGAACTCAGGTCCTCATACTCATGCAACAGGCACACTTTACCAGCAGAGCCATCTGTCCAGTGGAGCCCCAGCTTGGTCCTCTGTTGTTTTCTATCACAGCCAGCTGGTTGTCTTCATGGCCCTCTGTATTGCTGCACATTTGCCTCTTACTAGCTTCTGTGAATTGCTGGATGGAGCCCAGCACAATCTGAGGGGCTCAGTCCCTATTTTGTGAATGAATGAGCAAGCAGGAGACCAGCCTAGCTCACAGCTGCTGAGCTCAGCCATGCCCTCCACTTGGCTCGAGTGCCTCACTTCTAGGGCATTCCTGGGAGCCCTTGGGGAACATGTGAAAAGCTGTTCTCTTTCCATTATACATTTCCTGCCTGAGAAGCTGTCAAAATAATGAGAGAGAGAGAGAGAGAGAGAGAGAGAGAGAGAGAGAGAGAGAGCACAGCACAACAGCTCTTCATCTCCCTACCTTCAGAGCTCTCCATTTTCTACCTTATTTTTTTGTGTGGCGGGGGAGAGAGGGTGCTGGGGGTGATGCTCTGGTGGAATACCCCTACCCCACTGCAGGCTTCTCAAGAGTGCTGACTCCTCCTGCCTTCTCTTGCATAGTAGATGCTCAACAAAATGTTTAACCGAACTAATAAATAACAAGGAAGAAAGAAGCAAGCCAAAGAGAACAAGATGAAGAAAGAAAGAGGAAGAAGTGTTGAAGAACTGATGAAGAGGAGAAAGATGGTGAAGAAGATGAAGATGATGAAGATAGGAGTCATTATCAGTCAGGAGGACTGAAAGTAAGGCTGGGAAGAAGGAAGGAGAGCCCTGGGACCCAGCTGCCTGGCCCAGCATTCACCTCTAACCAGTACTCCCAAGAATCTTATTCTTCATGAAACCCAAGCCTTGTCATCCTGCCTAGGCCCATCCGGTGGGAGGACCAGGTGCTTCGTTTCACTGACCAAGAGGGGTTTCCTATGTTGTGGGTCACATATCCTGGGATTGTAGGGTTTGGCTGCCCACCAAGGAAAACCTTTGTAGAGACAAGAGACCAAGATTCCTTAACCCAAGCTCAACTCCACTTCTGATTTTGGAGACCCTTTTTGCATTTCTTCTTTCTGTCCTTTGTATCTGGCTCTCTGACTCAGTGATGAAATGGTCACAGCGAACCAACCACTGACAGCCTTCTTTACAGAGTCTAAGACCCAGAGGCCAGGCTTAGAGAGATGGCTGCTTCTCCTTCTTTAAGTCCCAGGTAAGCTAGTGACCCCTCAGGAAGACCAAGAGGACAAGCCCATAAAGCCTGGAGGCCCAGAGGCTCCTAGCTGTTCTGCAATAGCTGTTGCCATGGTGGCTTCCCTGGGGTGGCAGCTCCCTAGTTGCCATGGAGAACAGAGGTGTGATGTTGCGCCACCACCATCATGGCTGCCTCTGTGGAGGAACAGCACCTTCCTGAGGCATCAGACAGTCAGCCCAGTGAGAAGTCAATGCACCCTTCCGTGGCTAGGGACAGAAGTTAGGCCAGCCTCACCCTGACATCTTGTGACACTAGTATAGTAGCAGTCCCTCCGTCCCCTTAGGGGACAGCACTGTTTATACTTCTGCAAGACCGCTGGGGGATTTCATTTCTCTTGGGATCCTACTAGAGGTAGCAACCAATTCCCAGGAAGGCTGGGCAGGATGGGGAGGGAGAAGGCACAAAGGCCCCAGGGAAACCCTTCTCTTTCTCTCTCTGGACCTTAGTGCTGAACTGTGACAAGTTGGATTTCCCTACACACGGTTGAAATGTTGGTTTCTAGTATGCTCCATTTCTTCCAGATTCCCATCTCCTAGCTAGGGCACTCTGCCTTCCTCTTGCTGCTGGCTTCTCCTTGCCTCCTTTCAGGACATTTTCACTCTGTTTACTCGCACTTCCCCTTCTAATCTAGGAACAAGAAGACGTTAATCATCCGCATTTCAGCATGAATTAGGGTCTGTCTCTGTTTTATTTCCCAGGAGATAAAATTGCAAGACCTCTTACCATTCAGAGACAAAAACCTTATTGTATCTTAGGTTGTAACACCAAAGAGCCCTAAGCAGGATAGGCTTTTGCTTGTTTGTTTTGTTTTGTTTTTTTTAAACCTAAAGAAGGCAGATCTCCTTACATGGGTAAAATTAGAAGATAGGACTCTACCGGAGTTAATGCTTGACTCTGATTAACCACAAAACAAAGGAAGGTGGTTAGGCTGTAGTTCAATGGTAGAGAGCTTATGTAGCATTCAAAAGGCCTGGAGTTCAACCCCCAGCACTGAATTAAGCTATCAGAAATGCTGAACATTAGCATCTGCCCCAGTCTAATAGATCCTTCTCCCTTTTGCCCCCTCCCACATGCTGGTATTGAGTCTTTTCCCTGATACGCTTCTGTATCTCTCAAGGCTCACTCAAGCATCAGCTCGCTCTGAGAGTCTTTCCTGAGCTCTCCTGGGGCCTGCCCTTCGCGTGTGCACAGTAAGCACTTTGCATACTTTCCACAGGGACTACTTCTTGTTTGTTTACTCACCTAAGCCCCTGCTCCGTATGTAGGAGCTCAAAGGAGAATGGGGAAACAAATTGTGGATGGCTTAACCGCCCGCTGTTGACTTGTTTCTTTCCTGTCTGTCATTCCAGCTTACATCTGAGTCTCAGAATTAGCTCAGAACAACTTCCTGGGGAGGCTGTGCCCTAGAACCCCACCTCCAAGTCCATGCCCTCCCCATCCATAGCTCCCAGGCTCTAAGCAACTAAAGTTTCCCTGGTTGGTGAGCACGGATCTGCCCACTCCATTCAGGACAGCCAGGGGCTTGTGTCCTGAGCCTTTCTCTCCAACCTTCTTCCTTCTCAGTCTTCATGGTGAACATTCTGTGCCTCTTTCTCTCCCCAGCTCTTACTCAGTAAGTAGTCAGTGCTGGACAAAGATCCCCACTGACGAAGCGAGCCACAGAAAGAGAGGCCTAGAAAGGGGAGCAGCTACTCCGTGGGGTCCAAGCCAGGCCCATGATGCTGCCGTGCCTCCACATTTGTGAAATTGGGGTAAGCCCACAGAGACATCACATCACCCAAAGGTCCTTAGGTAAATTGGATGCTGAACAGGTCCCCTGAGATCGTGTAAAGCAGGAGCTGGAGTGAAGGGCTATCAATTCCCTTACCTTTTAGAGGTGTGGGTGTTCTGTGGTCAGAGGCGGTTGCCTCAGAAAGTTAGAGAACACGGGTCCCTTTGATTGAGTACTTCCAACAGGGCAAAGCAGGTTAGTTCTGTGCTCTGTGCAGGCAGTTACTCATCTGAACAATCTCATTACAGACAAGAAAAGCAGAGGGGGAGGTAGACTGAAGATAGATTTCATGGGCTCAAACTCATTCGGGCTGGTTCTGGTTTTGTGCACTCATCACCGAGTCTATGACCGAACTTAACCATGGGTCTCACTCAACACCACCACTACAATCAATCCATTCTGTCCATATCCAGCTAATTCTAGATGCAACTGTTCTTGTTGCTTGGGCACTCTGTGGCATTGGGCAAATGACTTAACCCCTCTGAATCTGGTGCCTTCTCTAAGAAACCCTGCATCTCAGGCTCTATAGAGAGGAATAGGGAGATGGATGAGTGAAACACTGGCCAGACCCCGTAGGTGGGACAGTGATCAGTGTATGTTCTTGAGGAAATAGGGGTTAAAGTTTCAAGTCTGATTTTAATGATATAAAGTTCCAGAAATGATCTCCCCCCCCCCAATCCCTTGCTAAAACTATTTACTGTGGGATGATGAGGTGGTATGTGTCCAGCGTAGGCCATTAATACCCATGAGGCTCCTCACTGGTACAGACTGGTTCCTTCTTAGTGACCCAGAGGCAGGATAACACATGCTTGCTGCTCGTGACACTGCCTGCTATGTCCATGGTTAGGGTAACTCAGCCCTAACTTTAACAAGCTGATTTTTACCTCTCCTCCAAGGCCCAAGGCTTCACACACACACACACACACACACACACACACACACACACACTACTGAAAGTAAGACTCTGGGAGACAGTGGGGTGGGAGAAAGCATAGGACACATTGGAAGCAGATGCTACAGTTTGGATCTTCCGTTTCCCCCGAAGATTTGGTCCCCTGTTCAAGGTGCTGTTGTCCAGCAACAGAACCTATAAGATAGGAGGCCTAGTGGGAAGAAGTTATGTTCCTAGGAGAGTGAGTGGCATTTAGGAGGATAGTGGAGTTCTAGTCCTTCCTCCTCTCTTTGCTTCTGGAACTCCATGAAGTGAGCAGACCCAGTCCTGGGTGGATGCCAGCTCCTCAGCCAGCACCACCTCTGCTGCTAGTTCACACTGCCTTGTGATGCTCTGCTGTGTGTTCCTGCCATGATTGACCATGGTCCATGGTCCCCAAATGACAGAACCCAGTGGCCATGGACTGATGCCTCTGAAATCATGAGCCAAATAAACATGCCTCCTACTAAGATGATTATCACGGGTTACAGTTGTTACAGTGACAGGGAGCAGACCAAAAGAAAAATCAGGAGTCTAGAAATGGACGAAGAGGGGGCATTGGAGAAGAGAAGATAGAGAAGAGGAAAAGGAGGAAGAGAAGAAGGCAGGGAGGGAGGGAAGGGGGAAGGAAGGAGGCAGAGACAGGGAGACAGGAAGGAGGCCTGACTATTGAAGGCCAAGACTATGAAGCCTAAAATGAACCAAACAGTCTAGAAATAGAATCACTGGGCAAATCCCACACATTCATCTGTTGAGCAAATGGGCCGAGCAGGCATAATTAAAGGAAGACACGGATCAAAACCTCACAGATAGGCCCGTCAGGAGACATACATTCCATTCCGGCGTGAATTAGTTAGGGCTCTTTCTTTGGCGATGTTTTCCTCATGTAATCATTACTTTTAACAGGCTGACTTATAAGTGAGTTAGCCTGACACCACCTATCTTTGGCAAGTGTAAAGTTACTTTAAGACCAAGACTATTCTGGGTTTTTATTCTATGTATGGATGCTGCTGGCTGCAAGGGGAAAGAATTTTTTTAAAATATATTTTTATGTATATCAGTGTTTTGCTTGCATATATATGTGCGTGTGTACCCTGTTCATGCCCAGTGCCTACAAAAACCAGAGGAGTGTGTCAGAAAACAGATTTGGATCCCCTAGAACTAGAATTACAAACAGCTGTAAACTGCCATGTGGGTACTAGGAATCAAACCTAGGTCCTCCACAATGCTACCAAGTGCTCAGTTTGTATACAGCTTAACAGGTCAGAGTGCCCTTTCAGGTAGATCAGTTGGTCTGAGCCTTTCCCAAGCAGTTCAGCTGGTCTCTCTGCTTCTAGGCAGCAGCCTGACTAGTCTCTGCTTCTTACAGGCTGCTCATTTTGCCTGAACCTCTTATAGAGAGCTCAGTGCCTCTTCTAGGCAGCTCTGCTTGTCTGAGACTATCAGAAGTCCTTACTCTACATACACACTTAAGGAGGAAGGGAGGGACCTATTGAATCTGATCAGTTTCAGGGACTTCCTGAAGCTATTTCAACCATTTGCTTCCTGTCTTAAAGAGCTTTCCTACAGGACTAAGTGTCCCCTTCCTGTTAGAACATCCCTGTTATTTCATCCCCCGATAAGCATACTGTGTCTTAGCCAGTTTTGTTCCAAGATGGAAGGTTTTAATCTCAGATGAAACTGCTATACAACACTAGGACACCAGCAAGCTTCACCGTAGAAGTGTCTAAGCTCTCAACCTCTGCACAGCTGACTCCCTGTCTGGTCCCAGTAGCATCCCTCTGTTCCTTCTCCTCCCCTGCCAAAACACCCATGCTACCCGCAACACTCATTTCCTACCAAAGCGTCCACCCTGTAGACTCCTGGCCTTTGAAGGAAATTGGTCAACTCCCAGAGCCCATGAACTAATGGGAATTAGTTGCAGCAAAGGTTGTAAGCATCTGTGGGTTACAGTACATTTTTACAGAAAGATCTATAGTTCCTTTAGCATCTCCGTGGAGTTTGCTCCTTTCTCATGAACTGTGAGAAAATTCAGGCTTGAGGTTATACACAATGTGGCCAAAGAGATGCTCAACAGTAAAGGCACTTACCACCAAGCCTAATAACCTCAGTCTGATTCCTGGGACTCACATGGTGGAAAGAAGAAAATGGCTTCCAGCAAGTTCTCCATGCATACTATATTGAATGCATGCACACACACACACATACACACATGCACACACAGGGTTTGAGGTGGGGGGAGGTTCTTTAGAAAATTTAAAAAGGGTAATATACTGCATAGACTTTGAAGACAGCCATCCTTGAGTGATATTTTCCCATCTACTCCAAGATGCGTTTGTTTCTTCACTGGTTTTTGTTTGTTTTCCTACAGTGCAGCTCAGGGCTGCTTGGAAGTAACTGGACAGGACCTTGAACTCTAGCCTGCTTTCACCTAGGCTGTGTGACTTTGGCAGTTGGCTTAACTTGTCTGAGCTACAGCTCGCACTTGTCATTGAGAGATAGGATTGTCAACCCTCATAGGTTCTTGGGGGCTTGAATGAAATCCCATACCTACGACTGAGCTCAGAAACTGATGATCATGAAGCTTCCCTATGAAGCTTCCCGTACTTCTCACATCTTCCCCTTCATAAACTGGGACAGGGTGAGTGAGCACAGTTACCCACATCCTGCCCCCTGGGCCTGGATGCTTAGGTATGACTGGAGGTGGGAGATGGAGAGTCCAAAGGTCTCAGCAGAAGTGCTGGCAGCTTAGGTGGCTGGTAGAGAGGCAACTGAACGTGCCTGTGATATTTGGAACACAACCGGAGATCACACTGCATTTTGGCTTTAACCAACTATTTGGCATTTTTGTGGAGCTCATTTCTAAACATGGAGCTGGGAGCTGGCAGGCCTGGCTCCATTCCCAAGTTCCAATTCAGTAGCCTCTGCTTCTCTGGGCTTTCATTTTCTCTCCTCTCCCCGTCATCAGAAAGCGTTTCTGTGAAACCTAGCAGCAATCGGTTCATAGCAAAATGTGTGGAAACTGAAGGGGGGGGTGTCTTATCTCCAAGGAGATGAGATCAGAGCTTCCCTGATTCTACTGGATGGTTAGTCTTGCATATGGTAATTGCATAGCCCCAAGTGAAATAAGGACCCTGACTCATTCAACTAGAGTCTGCTGCCTTCCAAACACACCAGCTCTCCAAGAAGCTGTCTAAAGACCCAGCCCTGCCCGCCCCCCCCATCATCCCCACCCGCCCCAGAGTGAGCATACAGGAGAGTCAGCTGACCACAGAGCATCATCAAATCTCCCCCACGCTGCTTCTTCTCTTCCTACCAACTACAGGCTCTCCTACTGATGCTTCTTCTGTGCCCATGTGCTGTTTCTCCTGGAGAACTAACCGTGAAACAAGTTAGTTTCTTGTTGATGTTGATAGGGTGGGGGACCCTGGAGAATATTGCCAAGAATTGAGGCATTCTCCATTCTGCTTATTCTGTGACCTATTCCAGCTTTACCTATTCTCCTTTGACCTGTTTCTTCTAGAAGCTGAGCCCAGTGATTTAGAGAATGCTTGTAAAGGACTCAGGGCGAGAGAAATCCAAGTCACCTCTTATCTCCCTCCAGACAACAGGGATGAAAACTGTCCAGCTATGCCCTTTCTTGTTTACTTGGCCCGTGAGTGAGTTGATGCCAGGCTTGGATGGATATTCATATCTCACACGAACCTGACCCAAAGGTTGCCTGAGATCAACCATGAAGTCACCAATCCATAAATCATCATGCAGCCTCCCTCAGTCCCAGGAGTCTCTGTTCATTGGAGACCTTAGAAATCACTTTATCCGATCTACCAGTACTTTCATCATCCTGGATTTGGACATCATTTCTATCATTTGATGGCTAGAAAATATTTTTAGCTACCAACAATGATACAGATTTTATCTCTATTCACAGTGGTGGTAACAAGAGGGAATGAGTCAAAAATGTGATCAGGATCAAAGCTCTTTGAAAGAGCTCAAGATAAGATGTGTCCTTTCCTTTCTGGATATAGACAAGACATGCCACCATGGCTTCCACAGACTTCAAGGTCTCAGCCTACCCACCAGACCTTAGTCCATGCCTTGCCTTCTCAATACACCCTGTTCTCCAGCCATAGCCCCACATCACTGTTTCTTAAAGGTGTGCCCTCCCTTGCTTTAGGCTCACTTGGCCTTCTGCTTAAAGTGTCTCTCCACTACGTTCTCCACCTTGCAAACTGAAATGTGTTCTGCCCACAGGATGTTGTGTCTTGTAGCCCTGAACACCTGCTGCTTTGCACAAGCCTGTTAGGATCCATAGTTGAGGGTCACCTTTCTTGGAATCTTTGTTGGTTCTTAGGAATCTGGAAACATTGTTATGAAGAATGATCTCAAGTACGGATGAGGCCAAGTGGAGGACTGCATTTCTTCAGTGTCATATGGAAGCTTCGTTTAACACATCCACACAGAGATGATTGAATTCTCCAGAACTGTAATCCACAGATGGCTGTTGAGCTCTTGAAATGTGGCTATTGCCATATGCCAAAATGACAATATTTTGGACTTGTCGGGTTAAAACATATTATTCAAATGACTTTTGTGTTTGTTTTTGCTTCTTTTGTGTGTGGGTTTTGTTCGGGGGTTTTGTTTCTTTCGAGACAGGGGTCTCACTATATTGTTCATAATGACCTCAAACTCAAAATCCTCTTGCCTTAACCGCCTAAGTGTGGGGATTACCGGTATCTGAGCCACACCTGGCTCTTGGCTTTCTTTCAGTTTTGTTTTGTTTTGATCCTAGTCAGAGTCTCACTATGTAGCTCTGGCTGTTCTAGAACTCACTATGGAGGCAAGGCTGGCCTCAAGCTCACTGAAGTCCATCTGCCTCTGCCTCTGCCTCTGCCTCTGCCTCTGCCTCTGCCTCTGCCTCTGCCTCCCAAGGGCTGAGATTAAAGGCATGTACCACCACACCCAACTTATGGTTATATCATCTGTCTGTCTGTCTCTCTGTCTTAGTTAGGGTTTTACTGATGTGAACAGACACCATGACCAAGGCAAGTCTTATAAAGGACAACATTTAATTGGGACTGGCTTACAGGTTCAGAAGTTCAGTCCATTGTCATCAAGGTGGGAGCATGGCAGCATCTAGGCAGGTATGGTGAAGGCAGAGCTGAGAGTTCTACATCTTCATTTGAAAGCTGCTGGCAGAATATTGGCTCCTGGACAGCTACCACAAGGGTATTAACGCCCACACCCACAAGGCCACACCTACTTCAACAAGGCCACACCTCCCAACAGTGCCACTTCCTAGAC
The DNA here is from genome assembly GCF_978045245.1 of Mus caroli. Classification (NCBI taxonomy): domain Eukaryota; kingdom Metazoa; phylum Chordata; class Mammalia; order Rodentia; family Muridae; genus Mus; species Mus caroli. The sequence continues at coordinate 52,564,586 of NW_028227258.1, forward strand.
CAAGCATATACAAACCATCACACTATCTATCTATCTATCTATCTATCTATCTATCTATCTATCTATCTATCTTATTTGGATTTTAAAGACAGAATTTCTCTGTACATCTCTGGCTGTCCTAGAACTCACTGTTCACCAGGCTGCCCTTGAACTAATTGATCCACCTTCCTCTGCCTCCTGAGTGCTGGGATTAAAGGTGTGCACAACTGCCATCCAGCTTTCTTTCTTTGTTATTTTATTCATGTATGTGTTTTTCCTGTATGTATATCTGTGCACCACCAGTGTACCTAATGCATTCAAAAGCCAGCACTGGATCCCCTAGAACTGGAGTTAGATATGGCTGTGAGCCATCATGTAGGTTCTGGGAATTGAACCTGAATCCTCCGTAAGAGCAGCAAATAAGTGCTCTTAGCCATTCTGCCATCTGTCCAGCCCCACGGTTTTATTTCTTAATGTGGATGCTAGAAACAGCTAACTCACACTTGGGGCACACATCTATCAGAAAGTAGCTCTAGAAGATCGACTGTCAAATATTATTAATATTAATCAAGGAACCAGACTATGAAGTTGCATGTTAACTCGAACCATATTTTCTCAAGTAGTGTTACAATGACTTCTTTCCTGTATAAAATAAATTCAATTTTACTGCTCTGTCATTAATCAAATTCGTCTTAAATGGTTATAAACAACAAACAAACAAAACAACAGCAATAAAAAGGCAGAATCCTTATTTATTTTTTTCTCTTACATACTTTTCCTCAAGTGATTTTTGAACCAACATTATCATTTTATTGCTAATGAACATTCTGTTGTTGTTGTTGTTTTAAAATAATATTTGGGGGGCTCTTAGTTTCATTGTAAATTCTTGAATAATTTCATATAGGTATTAATGAATATTGGTCGTTTTTAACCCTTCATTACCCTCTCTTATCAACTGCTCCCCTGCTGAAATCCTCCTTACCAATCAACCAAATCTTTCCATGAGACTCATATTTTCTTTCCTTTTTAGATTTCAGTTTTGGAAATTATATTTTGAAAATACAAAAGAAAGTTATGCTTCAGTAGATCTTTGTCTCTGTGCAGCTTTAAAGCAAAAACTAAACTGTTGTTTACAACTAAACTAAAGGCCTAACATTACCTCAAGTCTCCATAAACAAATACAAGGGAGGGAGGGAAAGCACTTATTTGGGATTGGGGCTCAAACTTGTACTGCCAACCATATTTCCCAGTAGGATTCCTGTGAACTGCAGGTATAGGGGTTAGAGAGGCAGAAAAAAGTGAGACCATCTTTTAAGACTCCCACCCCAGACTCTAGGTTGTTCTCTAGTACCTGGGGCCTTGGACCCCAAAGGGAGGCTGGTCAAAGCAAGTTCCTTAACAAGTGGAAACTGGGATTGGCTTCTTGTCTCTACCTGCCTTGGGGCCTAAGTGCTTGCTAATTCTAGTGCTCTGAAGATTCTGTCAGTCAAGCCTAATGTTCCTCGTGTCTAGACCCAGGTGCTTTTATTGTTAGAGGTCACTAGCAAAGTCAAGTAGCAATGCCCATCTCAAGAGCCAGGTCATAAGGCAGTCCTAGAGAGATGTCTCTAGGTCCCAAGTCATGGAAAAATATTTCTCTTTCCTTTTCCCTTCCTAGGCATCTCCACAGTGAAGCCTGGCTAGCTGGCAACTGAGGCCAAAGGTGATTGATTGCAAATTCCTCAAAGACAGCGTTTTTCATTCACAAGCCTGGCACCTGGTTAGCACATGGGTTGGTATGCAGTAGACAAGAATCTTCCGTTTCCTCCCTCTGCCCTACTCCAGCACAGAGCCAGCTTCCAATGAGCCTGATCTATAGACTTCTTGGTCTGAGCGGAGCACCATTAATCAGTGCCCCCTCTGGGAATCTGGGCAGGATCAGCTGATAATTAGGTGTCAGGCTCAGGGCTGGTGACCTTTCAGAAGTGCCACAGTGAGTCTGCCCTTGTCCACATTCTTCAAGAGAAAAGGGAAACCAGTAAAACCTTTGCTTCTGAAGTGGAATAAAGGCAACATTAAAAAAAATTGTTCAAACAACTATAGTGTAGATTTACTGTTTTAACCATTTTTAATGCACCCGGACATTAAGTGTGTTCACACAGTCGAACAGCCATCACCACCATCCATCTCCAGAATGTTTCAACATCCCTAAATGAATTAAACACTAATCCCTCTACCCCTGTAACCATGCCTGCCCACCACCGTTCTACTCAAGTCCCTCATCCAAACAGAACTGCACAATGATCCTCTGTGTGTGTGTGTGTGTGTGTGTGTGTGTGTGTGTGTTGTGATCGAGTGTGATCACCACCCATGAATGGGTTTCTGTCATACTGGACTTAAGCCCAGGGCCTCAAATATGCTAGGTAGATTCTCTACCACTAAGCTGCATACCTAGCACTTAAAAAAAAAAAAAAAAAAAAAAAAAAAACTCCTATTTTAAGACAGGTCTCACTAAGTTGCCCAGGCTAGCCTTGAACTCTCTCTGAAACCCAAGCACAGCCTTGAACTTTTGGTTCTCCTGCTTGAGCTTTTAGAGAAGCTGGGATGACAGGCTTGGTGGTCTTCTTTTTCAAGGTTGAAAAATATTGTCACATGTGTAGATAATATTATATGTGTTCTTACCCACTGGCAGGCAGTTAGTCCCCCAGCTCCCTTAGCACTTTATGGACAGCATTGCCAGGAACACGGCTGGACCAGTATCTTCTCAAGCCTCAGTTTTCATCCGTTGAGGGTGTGTACTCACAAAGAATTCTGGGAGTAATGCTTACTTTTTTGAGATAAAAGCAGGTAAAAAGTAATGCTTACTTTTTTGAGGGAAAAGCAGCATGTCTGAGCTATTTTATGCAGGCTCTAGGGTGTAGTCACAATAGCATCTTTAACCAGCACAACAGCCCTAGGGATGGAGATGATTGTCACCATTTTACAGAAAGTGAGGTTAAAAAAAAACAAACAAACCAAACTGATTGCGTCAGTGACTGACAGCAGGTTTTGAAACCTATTCTCCTTGATTCCAAAGACACTGTCATCCCTGCACTGGGACACTGAGTCATTGGAATCTGGTGTTTGAAGCCAGCAAGGCTAAAGGAAAAGAAGAGATGGTAGCGGTGGAAACAGCCTCCAAGAAGGGGTGCTCCAGCTATGGGGGCTTCATGGCATGTAGGGAATTGGAACATGGAGTTTCCAGCCCCATAGCTGGAGCACCCCAACCCTTGATCCTCCTAGTGACCAGCCTATCTCCCTAGCATGGCCTCTTAGCACAAACCTTATTTTCCTCTAGATCAGCTGTACCGCTTTGGGGGGGTGGGGGGCGCTCTTTCATGTTTTCCCGTACTCTGGGCCTTCCACTGGAGAGTCTTTGTTATTGTTGCTTTATATAATAGCTCCCTGGGGGCACAGTTCATATCACCTGCTCTGTATCATTCACATCTTCCGACGTATCTTGTGACTGGTATTCCCAAGAAAAAGCCATACCTATAAAAGAATCTGCAAGACTGACTGGTTACAAAGGCGATTTTCAACCTATGGGTCACGACACCTTTGGCAAACCTCTAGCTACAAAAATATGTACATTACAATTCACAACAGTAGCAAAATTCTAGTTGTGAAGTAGCAATGACAATAAATGTATGGTTGGAGGTCAGCACAATGTGAGGAATTGTATTAAAGAGCCACAGTGTTGGGAAGGTTGAGAACCACTGGATTCGAGCTTCATGGTATGTAGGGAATTGGAACATGGCATTTCCAGAGCCAAATTAACTTGGGCTCTCTTTGCCCTCTTAACAACTATTCAGTGTCTACCTCTGTGTCTGACCCAATATCCTTGTGAGTATCAGGTAAATCTTTTAGAAGATGTTAGCCTAACAGACCACTAGCTTCCACTGACTCCAAAGCTAAGAAAGGCTGTCTGCATCTGAGACTTATATCTGATAAGATGGGCTTGCGTTCGAGTAACGCACTCATGGAACATCTCTATCTGTGGCTCTGAAGATGCCTTGATTTATGACTTCCTTTTGTTCTGTAACAATAAAAGCCCCATGAACTGGTTTTCATTGTGTGTGGTGTTGGGGAAACCTGTATCCGTGTTTCCAGGCCACCGTGATGTCAATCATATTTGGGTCAAGAGTAAATAAGCATTCAGTTCCCCCTAAGGAGAGAGCTCTGCTTTGTGTGGATGACCTGATGCTCTGCGAGCCTTTGAATCATTCAATCAGCCGCACCAGGAAAGAAGGGAACAAAAGAGAGAGCCAGATTTGCCCTCCTCTGCCCCAGGTTGTTGAGCTCTCAGTACAATTCCTCAAGGGACAGTTTGCCAAGAGACCTCCACAGTCATTCATTCTTGCTTTCCCCTATTCAGTCATCCCATGGACCCACTGTTGGACTCCACTGAAGGAAACAACAAAATGAAAAGAGGAATGTGAGACCTTCTATTGGAGTACTGTAAGATGGGACACAGAATCCTTCCAGGAAGGACCAGCAGCATACAAGGCCCTGGCTCCCTAGGCCTCCCACACTTAAGAGGATCCTCTGGAAAAACAGGGAGGCTGTGTATGAACACATCAGGCCAGGCAGGGAAGCAGGTGGCTTTTTCTGAAGCCAAGCCCCTGGAAGGGAAGCCCTGAGTTTACCTTTAGTAGGTTCAGCTCATGCATTGATGTCAGCACTGGGGGATGGGAAGAGGGCCACAGCAAACAGAGAGGAGAAAAGGGGGTGGGTAATAGGCACAGAAAGAAACAACTCGGTATCTTAGATAGTAGGGGTTTGTACACAGCACCTAGCAGGGGAATGCCTTTGGATGGGGCTCACTGGCCTGGGCCTTTGCCAGGGCCTCTGAAGGACCTACGCAGGAGGAACACACTCATCTTCTAACCCAAAACTGCTAGAGCAGCTTGACTCTGGGAGTTAATGTAGACAGAGCACTTCAATTCCACAGGACAAGAACATGAAGTGTGTGGTAGAAAGAGAACTGGAATTTGCTCAGACGTCAGGGATTGGGAATTATTTGCCCAGTAGAGAAGGAGGCACTTAAGTGACTCGGCTGTGATTAGTTCTAAGATGTTGATCTGGCAGCACTGATTCAGAGGGTCCTTACAACCACACTCTGTGACAAGCAGCACAAGGCAGCCATCCCATTGTGCAGGCAAAGAAAACAAGATATCCAAAGGTGTGAAGGCCCTTTGGGCTACTCATCCATCCATAAAGCAAATGAGCTTGACCCCAGTGCTTCCATCCTTAGCCCAAGGCCCTTGCTCCTGCAGGCTCCCTGTCCTACAGGCTGAGTCCAATGAGTCCCACGTTTGTTAGACTCTAAGAACAAGCCCACACTAGTGAGCTGTCCAGCTGCTCCAGTTAGCTCTTCTGAGGACTGACCAAGGGAAGGAACAGAGGTGGGGACAGATTCTGAGTCACCTTGGCAGCCTACCTCATGCCACCTCCACTCTAATCAAGATGCCTAGAGCCCAGTGGCCATGCACTTGGGTATATTTATCTGATGAGGCTTTGGCAGGGGTGGCTTGAAGAGCTCAGAGGTTTCATGGCTGGGGGGGGGGAGTGCCCAGGTTCCGTGACTCAGTATTCCTACGGGAAAATAAATCCGATAAAATTATTTCTTCATCCTTCCATCAAAGAAATGAGGTTCACAATGCATTCCGGGCTGCCAGAGGAAATCCATCTCCACATGCCTAAGCTACCCTGCTTACAGCTATGGAATTGGTCACTGGGGTTTTGGGAGGTGAAAGACTGCCTGGCAGAGTAGGATGAGGCCTGCTTCATTTGCTAGCCCCAGTCAGGAGGAATCAGGGCAGATGGCTTTGCCTCTCACTGGGTTCTCTCTGCTGGGCACAGTTACATCTTATTTGTTGGAGCATTCTGAAATGTTCCCCTTGGTCACAGGGGAGAGTGGATAGGCCAGATGGGGATGTGAGGGCAACCTTAGTGTGGCATCTGTCACATCATTGATTGCTGGGGTCAACTCAGCAGATCTGACGGGCTAGGCAAGTGTCCCCTTTCTATCTCATTGCTCCATGTGCGTCCCTCCCAAAGTCACATGCTCAATGTGTGAGAGTGAATTCCTTGAATGAGGAGGATAGTTCTTGAGTCTCCAAGGATATATGAGCAGCTACTTACCTCTGCTAGATGCCCTAGGACAAGCTCTCAAAGTCCATTTGGAACAGTGTAGGGTAATTAAGCTTCTGAGACTCCAGACACGTTCAAATGAGGTGCTACATAGTGTGGCATTCTTTATTCTTTTAATTTAATTTTTTGAAAGAATTTTATACACAAGCACTAAATTACTCCTATTCCCTCCAAATCTTCTTGTGTCCTCCCCTCTCCCTCCAAAATTCATACTCTTTTTGTTATCATTGTTACATGCACACACATGTGTGCATATGTATATATATATGCATGTATGTAGTGTGTATGTATGCATGCATGCACATACAGCATACTAAGCCCATTTGGCATTGTTCATATATGTACATGTGTCCAGGGTGTATTTCTTAGGATTGGAAAGCCTCAGTGGGAGCTGGCAGTCCCTGAAGGAAATTGATTCTCCATCTCTAGATAATTACTCCATAGCACTTTATCTAGGGGGAGACTATGAGGAATTTGCCCTGTCCACATTCAACTGGTGTTGTCATTACACAGGTCTTGTTCAGACAGCCATATTGTTGGGATGGGTACATTTTGCTTGTCACATCTAGGAAGTACCATTTATCAGCAAGTGTCCTGAGACTCTGGCTCTTTATAATCTTCTTAGTGCACAAATTCCTATTGTATAAATTTACCGATTGTACAAATTTCCTAAGCCTTAGATGTAAGAGTTATGTTACAGATTTGTCATTTGGGGTTGGGCACCTCACAGCCCCCTATTTTGAGCAGTTGAGGACATCTGTAATCTCTGTCTGTTGTAAAAAGGAAGCTTCTTTGAAGAGACGGAATAATATCTGTGGGGGTGAGGACAAGTATTTAGATTACAATTAGAAATTATATTGGTTTAGAGAAATGGCATCAGTAGGTTCTCCCCTTGGGCCCATGACTTCTCTAGCCTGGCTAGAACTGTCTAGGCTTACTGTATTGTGTCTGAATCCCCTCCTTTCCAATGAGCCATAAGTCCCATAGGATAGGGTACCACTATTGCACACCCAGGATGTTGTGCCAGTCCAAGCATTGCTGTTGTTTGCAGGCTTCATAGCTACCAGTTGCCCCTCTCCCTTGGCAGCTTGTGTAGCACCTTCTGACCCTATGAGAGCAGCTCCCTAGGGAAGAAGACTCCAGGTCAGTTAGCTCAATGTCTCCAAGACCTGTGTGCACAGTGTGTGGAAGAAACCGAGATTTTGGGAGGTTAATCACACATATCCAAGGTAAAAGACTGCAAAGTAAGCCATAAAAAATAACACTGGAGGCCAAAGACCAGCCTGTGTTTAGGTTGCACCTCCCATTAGTTCAGAAGGAAAGTTCACGCCAGGCTAAGGGCTCAGTCCTTTTGCTGACTGGGTCCTCTCCACTCTCCACCTCAGCCAATGTTCTCAGGTAAATTCCTGAAGCCCAAGCAGTCACAGGTTGCTTAATAAACCATGTGTTCTAAGGAATGACTCCATGGATGTGTGAACATGAGTGTGCTTAAACCAAGATGTCTACCATGGTGATATAATCTCCTGGGAGCACCAACAGACATTCAGCTCTTCACTCACAGAAACACGAAGTGGGACATGGCTGTATATCTCCATCATTTTCTACATGAATGCTCTCCTGACACTCTGGGCCTTCTCCTCTTCTCCTCCTTCCATCTCTCATCACATTTATTGATTGTGAAGACCCTTTGTCACCATCTGTTTATGTGTCCCTTTGTTTCACAAACGTGTGCCTTCCTCTTGTCCATCCAAAAGAACAACAACCAAATCATGCTAAAAGTCCCATTGCTCACAGCCCTGAGAGGTCCACTCCAGAGCACACAGCTTCTTTAGGATAGAGGCATCCCTCTCATACTTGTTGCAGCACACAGCACAGGGTCAGCCGCACAGTGTCACCCAGCGCTATAGAACACACTCCCCCACAGCTTTATGTTCTTGTTCAAAGCATTTGAATGTGCATTGCCTCAGTGGGCCCTTCTGAAAACCTTTGACATGGGACAGGTTCTGAGGGACTAGGACTGTCATGTACCAAAGTGACTAAGCTGTGTGGAGTGAAATCACGGCTGGGAGCTGAGTTCTGATCCCAGCGCTAAGACCTCTTCTCTGCAGAAGACACCGTCATATAAGGAATCTGCTGGCTCTGTGCACTGGTTTTTCTCTGCTGTTCCTCCTGTGACATGGAGCCTGCTAGGGCCTTGTGAAGGGTGACATCAGCCTGGCTGAAGGCAATGTCAGAGAGAGGCAGGGATGGAAAGCACAGCAGGAGAAAACTGAAGGAGTTCAGCACCCAGCCACACTGAAATCTGTCAAGAGAAGGCTCTCCCCGTGTCTTCAAAGGGTCCATACTCATACTGGTTTAGAGGTCTACAGGGCCTGTGCCCCACCCTATGACCAGAGGAAGCCTCTGTGGAGAAGGCAAGTGATGTTTTACAGACGAAGTCCTAAGTAGCCCCAAGAACCTCCCTCCAGCAGGAGGGGAGAGGGGAGCATCGGGGCGAGCTAGCTTCTTTCACCTGACAGAGGAAATAGAGCAGAAGGAAGAGTCAGCTGGACTCTTAGCTGCAGGGTGGCAGAGGGAACCTGAAGCTCTGCTCTGCCCTGCCCCTCCCCACAGGTATCCCTGGAGGGTCCTTGCCAGGACTGAGGATTAAGTAGCTCATATTTGTCCTCACTCTCAGCCACACCAAGGGGGGTTGGGAATGCCTCCAGGAGCAGCCTGCCCCTTCTCTGTCCCCTCAGAGTCTGATCCCCAACACTTAGCCTAACACTGTTAGGTGATTAAGGGCATCATGTGTACCTAAGTTACCTGCTCATCCTGGGTATCCAAGGACAGTCCCCAAGAGCTGTGGTCATGTTCCATTTTTCCCATCTGTGGTTTATCTGCCTGTGGCGGAGGCTGGAGCTGGAGATGCGGCTGGAGCCAAGCGTGCGACACCTGTTTTTTTTTTGTTGTTGTTGTTGTTGTTTGTTTTTTTGAGAGCAGTCCTGGCATGGGTTGCATGCTTTAAAATCTGTACAGTCTCCTGCTCTGGGAAATGCAGAATTAATTGAATGACATGTGCAGTGATTACGGGAAGACAGAGATGGGTTGGAGGAGGACTGTCTGTAGATCCTGCCAGAGAGACTAGGAATTAATTCCACTTGTCACTTTACAGTGAGCTCCTTTAGCAGGTGTCAGCTGAGCGGTCACCTCATTTATCCTGAATACAGTACCTCATAGCCTGAGCATGCACTTTGCAGAGCTAGCCGGGCCTCATGGAGACCCAGAGACAGGCTACAAGACGAACGAGGGTGGAACAGGCCACAGCTGGAACCGCAACGCCTTTCTATTCTATCCCATTACATCTAATCCCATATCAGCTTACTGCCTACTAGGTGCTGGAAATGATGCCAGGGTTATACGCAAAAGGATCTTCCAGCTGAAGCAGCTCATGGCTCTGGCAGATATGTTAGCCAGACAGATACGTAGTGTATCTAGACTTTCACGGCTAATCTTGACTTCAACTCTGCAGTAAGGTCTGCTGAGATCAGGGAACATACATGCTCTTGTAGTCACCCCTGCAACCTCCGTGCCCTGCCCAGAGCCTGGAGCAGAGTAGGTGCTGAGTATCCATTTATTGAGTGAGCAAATGAACAAATGCTTAAATGATCTGAGTTGAGCAACAATATCCCCCAAACTCTGCAAAGAATGATGGTTTTTGCTGATTGTCCCCTTCGGTTTCCTCCGGGGTGGTGGTGGGGACCTCACCTCTTCTCACAATCCCTCTCTCTAGACCTGAGCTCTACAACCTTGCATTTGAGCCCCCGTCTGAGTCCCCTAAGTCCAAACTGGCAAAGATACTAATATTAGCAGGTCAGAGTCAGCACAGAGATACTTTAAGATGCTTTGACTGGCTGAGGAGCCCTAGACAGAGCTGGGTGTATTTTTAGCTCTTTGGGTATCTGGAAAGGTATTGAAATGCAGCCGATGTTGCAGACACCCGGGCAAATCAGTATTCTGCTGCTGGCCTCCCCATGCCAGCAGTTTCCATTCAGTGTCTCTGGAGCAAGGGTTGCCATGGAGATTGAGTGCCAGGACAACTGAACTCCCTGTCAGAAAGCCACGGCACAGGTAGAGCTCTGGGCCAATGAGAAGCAGGGAGCTCCCTGGATGGCCGCATCTTCCTGCCTTGAAGATAAATGGTGGCAGAACTCCCTGGCACCCCTTAGGAGGGGTCAGTCAGAAGACTGAGGGCATTGTCTCTGGAGTTGCATTCTTTGAAGGGATTAAGTCTATTTCTCCCACACACATCCTCATCTCTCCTTTCCCCATGGAATCCTGGTTTTTCTGAATGGCAGTTTGGAGGATGTGAGAGAGGTAAAAGGAGGTAGAACAGGAAGTTCTGAGATAAACCTAGAACATAAGTGCTGTGTGAGGCTGGAAAAAGCTGGCCAGGCGACCCCAGCCTGGGAGCTGTTAGAGTCACAGAGTCCCTCTCTTCTGGGTAGCACTGCACAGGATCCCCTAATTTTATCCTTGTTGTTCCTGTGTACCTGATATGCTAAGCAACTGAAATGAAATTTGGAGACTATAAGAAGCTGGTAACCCACTTACACTGGCAAAGCTAGCAAACCACAAAGCCAGAAGATCATCCATACTGTCACATCCAAAGACTCTTAGAATCTAGTCTTATCCTCACATGGCATAGAGAATAAACCCAAGGAGTTTTAGCTCTTTGGGTATCTGGAAAGGTATTGAAATGCAATCAATGTTACAGACAGTGGGACAGGGGATCTGGCAGGGCCGGGGTGGGGGGAAGGAGGGGCAGGATCTTTTGCTAAGTTTTCTTCTCATCCTCCAAATCTCTTTCCAGAGAAATGTTCTATTCTAAACATGTTCTGGATTGGCCTTTAGCAATGGAGGACTATAATCAGTTGCTGTTAATGGAGAATTTATTTCAGGTACTAAACATTAGTTTATTCTTGCTCATAAAACAATTCATGCTTATGAGATTGAGACAGGAGGATCACAAGTTTAAGACAAGCCTGGGTACAGAGTGAGTTCAAGACAAGCCTGGGTAACTTAGTGAGAGCCTGTCTCAAAATAGAAAGTAGAACAATAACAACAATAAGGAGTCCAGAGGCGGTTATTCCGGGACTGGGATGGCAGAGAAGCCCAGGCTTCAGGGATAAAGGCTCTCTTTACTTTTCTTCACCAGTATCTTAAGCACATAGTTTTAATTCTAAACTGCTCAAGGTGGCTATTGTATCAGGGGCATTACACCCACATTCCATATAGGTAACGTGGGGAGAGAAATGACAGAAGGGCATGCATGCATGTGTGGATGCTTGTGTGGATAGGTGCGTGCGTGTGTGTGTGTGTGTGTGTGTGTGAGAGAGAGAGAGAGAGAGAGAGAGAGAGAGAGAGAGAGTGAGAGAGAGAATACGCATGCACGCACTGTACTGGTATGTATATACCTCCTTTCACGTAGGGATCTTTCTCCAATCTAAGCTCCATTTAAAACCTATTAGCACCTGCTGGCTAAGAGGGAGGCTGAGAAACAAACTGTCTTTCACTTAGGTACATGGCTACCTTAGATAAAAGTAAGGCTGTGGGAGGGAATGAAGGACTGGAGAACAGTACTGGGAGAGGAGCAGTTTCTATCACTTGCATCTTTCTAGGCACATTCTGCTTCTACAGTTAAGGAAGAGCTCATGTTTCTTGCACTGTAAAAGTTCTCTGAAGCCGTGGCAATGCACTCTGAATAATGTACTTATGGCATTAGCTTGGAGACCTGAGTTTCATTTCTCAGAACCCGTATCAAGCCAGGTGTGGTGGCCTGTGTGTCCCTAATCCCATCACTCCTAGTGGGAGATGAGAGGCAGAGATAATAAAATTCCTGAAAGTTTAGGAGATAGCTAGCCAGGCATATGCAGTGGGAAAAAAAGTCCAAAAACTAACAAAAATAAATAAATAAATAAATAAATAAATAAATAAATAAATACCCTGACTCAAGGCAGAAAGTGATAACAGACCTCTGAGGTTATATTCTGCCACAGAGTGCCATGCAGATATGCACTGGCATTCTCACACACAAATTCATGCACACACGCATACACACACATTCATTTTCTAACGTTCCTGCAGGGTATATGGGTTTGTTTGGTAATGAAGAAGGAAAATGTCATCGGTCCTTTCAGTCATCCGTATAGGTGTTGATTGAGATCTTCCAAGAGCCAAAATGAATGTCAGTTCAATTAGGTTTGAAAGAAATCAATGGGCTGTATCACGGCTAGAAGAGGCTGGAACAAAAGTACATAATCCACCAAGGAGCTAGAAAGGTGTCATGGCTTCAAGTGCGGTCAAGTCGCAAGCTCAGAACCCTCCTGCAGGGTCCAGAGCCTTTACTTCGAAACCTGGGATGCTGAAACCTGGCTCCTTCAGGCTAGGGCAGCACTGCTGCCTGGAGTTTGGAGCTACCTCCACAGAGTCTTCACAAGGCTACAGTCCTTTCTGAATGCCAGCATCCATTAGTTAAAGGCAGATCAAAGATACAGAGGGGTGTTCTCCTCCTCCACAGGCCAGAGTCCTAGGCCTTCGATTCCTGCCACTCTTTCTGAAATACTTCAAGAACACAAGGAACCCAAAGTATCCCAGAATGGTGCTATCCAATACCATCTCCCAGGGCTTCATTGTTCATTGACAAATGTTTTGAGAGGGGATGCTGACCAAGCTAGGGTTGGCCTGTTCACAGGCAATCACCACATGAGATGAGCCCAGACATCCCCTCTAATCTCAGAATCCTTTCCCCCAACATAGACAAAGGATTTGAGCTGGGGAATCTTGTCCTCAGTTGAAAAGCATAACTCCTCAGAAAAATTTGCAGATCATCACAGCCCTGAACAACAAAATATTCACTGGGAAGTCTGGGAGCAACAGGCAAAGGCCAAGAAGAGACCGAATGTGGCTCCTACTCAGTGGTCACTGCTCAGAAGAAAGCCCTGGGGATTCACCTACGAGGGCATGGAGGGGAGGCTAAGAGGTTGGGCATCCGAGGCCTTTCGTGACTTTCTTAGCACTCCCCCTCACCCCACCTCTATACCTTATGACTTCTCCCAACCCCACTGGAGTAAGCCAGTACAGAGGGGACTCTGTTACAGAGAGCCACATACAGTTCTAACTTCTGTCTGAAGACTGCCAGAACCAAGGACCTAGAGCCAACTTATAACATTCAGTGCCTGGCCTGGCTTGTCCCCAGGCTCATCTGGTCTACGTTGGGAGCCTGGCCAGGCTTTGGTTAGTCCAACCATTTCTCAGGATGCAAACACCGGCTGGATTCTCCCTCAGAGCTCCTGGAAACTGACCGTGCCTTTCATTAGGCCCAAGGCCTTCCTCTTCTTTGTCTGCACTGCGCTGGTGAGTGGGAAGAATGAAGCTCCACAGATTATTTTCCCTCTATCCAGGAGAGAACACAGCTCTCAGGAAATGACTCTTGGCTGCAAATCCAGAATGAAGAACTTGATCTTTTCAAATCTGAGAATAGTCTTCTCCCCCAAGTACAGGATAAGGGGGCTCCCTATTCACAGCCCCATGGGCTATACTCTGAGATCTATAAACACTTAGCTTTGTAGACAGAAAATGATGACTGTATCATCTCCATTTACCTATTTTTGGTGTGGCTTTGTTTGTTTTTTCTGTTTTCTTTCTCTTTTGAAGTGCTGGTGATTGAACCCTGGACTTTGTGTATGGCAGGCAGGTGCTCTACTACTGAGCTACACCCTCAGTTAATTCACTATGTCTTTGAGTGACTATTGTATACCTATACAACCCAAAATGAACAAATGTCTTTCCATGATGTCTAAAAAGAAATCTAGACAGGAGACGATATGGTAAGCATAAGATGTTAGAAAGTCTTTGGGACTGCAGATGAGACTCCGCTGGTACCCTGCTAGAATGCACAGAGCCTGGCATCAGTCCTAATCATGGCATAAACTGGATGTGGTGGCACAGACCGCAGGAAGTAGAGCAGAAGAACCAGAAGTTCAGGGCCATCCTCATCTCTATAGCAAGTATCCTGTCTGGGGATAGATGAGATCCTGAGTAAAACAAAAGAAAGAGCATGTCTAGGATAACCCTCTTCTTTCTTCAGACAGTCTTTATAATTTGCTTTATTTTTAAGCAATTTATTTACTCTTATATGTATGAGTGTTTTGCCTGCATGTCTGCTTATCATATGTATACCTGATATCTGTGGAGGCCAGAAGACAGCAATGGATCTCCTGAACCTTGAGTAACAGAAGATTATGAGCTGCCCTGTGCGTGCTGTCAACCAACCTTGGGTCCTCAGCAAGAACAGCAAGTGTTCTTAACTGCTGAGCCATTGCTCTGCCCTTTTTATTACTCCTGTTATAAGGGAAAAGAAATTTCAATAAAGATCTGAAAGCAATAAGAAAACATCTAACATCTTCAACATAATTACCTGAAATATGGTTATAATTCATTATTGGTAATGAAAGTTATTGCCAAAAAAAAGAAAAAAAAAAGAAAGTTATTGCCCTAAGATCTTTTGCTTTTGAGATATTAGCTAATATTTGAAGGGGGAAAAAAGCTACCTACTTAGTAGGATATTAAAAGGAGAAACATCCAGACCATGAGGATAAACTGTCTCCATTTTTTTTCACCAATGTTTAAAGTCACTGTGCAGCTTAGTCTAGAATTTAACTCTTTGTTAGGTAGAATAATAAACACAGGCTTTCAGTGCTTTTTAGTCATCACAAAATACGAAAAGCCACATGCCCTTAGGGAAACATTTGCCTTTTCTTCCATGAAAAATGGTTGAAATAATACACAAAAGCAATACAGTAATAAAAAAAACCCGCAATCTTTTGTCAGCAGGGATTATTGGGAGATACACAGAAAACCTTACTGAAATTTTTAAGAAATGAATTTTAAAACAATATGTCTTATAGACAGTGTGCTATGCATTTGATTAAAAGAATGGAGAGTTCTAACATTTTGGTTAATGGGATTTGCTAGGCTTTATTGAACTGTATGTGTGTGAAAGAGCTGGTTTTGATCCTTTAAAGGGAGGTTGTATAGGAGAGGAATAAATGACTTCCTTAATAAAAGTGTTTTATGGGAAAACTATTGACGTGAATAACAAGAGAAGCCTCCTGTGGTTTCAAACACAGACCCACACTTGACATTCAGTCACTGGGCTGCCAAGATGTTAAAGCCAGACGTGCCCGAAATGGACACATGCCATTGATGTTCTCCGTTTTATAAATATACAGTCCTTAAGCTGTACTAGAACTCTCACACATGTTGTAATGGGAGGTACAGTGATCAGGAAGATTTTCAATTTACATAGAGGCTCACAGAGGCTTCTCTTAGCCAGTACCTAAAGGTTCACCAACAGCAAAGATAAAGTACATGCTTTGCCAATACCCAAAAGACAATGGTTTCTCCTTTTGTCCATATCTGTGATGATAAACATCTGTCAGGTAAATTTTTAATAAGCAGTCTTAACTTGTGCCTTTGAGATTAAAACTGATACAATCTTTTTTCAAAGTGAAATTATACTAAAGGGAGAACACTTGAAAACTGATGTTTGTGTTGCCTTTGTTACATAAATATTACCTCCGCATGGCTTGTAGTGTGGTCTGCCCTTCCCATCTACCAGTTCTGTATCTACAGATTAAATCAGTCTTGGGTCAAAAGTGTAGTTGGGTCTAACATGATTGCATCTGTGCTGAACTTACACAGACAAAGGACACTTTCTTCATCTCTATTTTATGAACAATTCAGTTTGGGGCTGGTGAAATGGCTCACAGCAGGTAAAAGCACTTGACATCTGAGAACACAATGGTATTGGCCCAAAATCTTTCACACTGATCAATGGAATAGAATGTAAGACCCAGATACAAGTCCAAATGCCTACGGACACGGTTTTTTTGTTTGTTTGTTGTTTTGTTTTTTTTTTAAATAAAGAAGCTAGAAATTCACACTGGAAAACAGACAGCATCTTCAAAAAATGGTGCTGGTCAAACTGGGCAGGGGCACGTGGCAGTGCAAATAGATTCATACTTATCACCCCGGACAAAACTCAACTCCAGATGTATCCAGGGCCTCCACATAAGGCCAGATACACTGAATCTGATAGAGAAAGTGGGGAATATCCTTGAACCCACTGGCACAGGAAAAGCCTTTCTGACCAGAACACCACTAGCACAGGTATTAAGACGACTAACAACTAATAAGTGAGACCCCATGAAGCCAAACAGCTTCTACACAGTAAAGGACACTGTCATTAGGACAAAGACAAAGACAAAGGCAGCATAGATCTTAAAAAACAATCTAAACAGAGAATTCTCAAAAGACATGTTCAACATCCTTAGTCACCAGGGAAATACAAATCAAAACCATTTTGAGGTTTCATCTTATATAAACCAGAACAACCAAGATCAATAAAAATAAATGACAGATCAGGTTGAGGAGGTAATATCCATATATTGTTGATGGGAATGCAAACTTGTACAGCCAGTATGGAAATGTGTATGGTGGTATGATAGTTTCTCAGGAAGATGGGAATCAGTCTACCTCAAGATTCAGCTATAGCACTCTTGAGCATATACCCAAAGGATGCTTCATCCTACTATGGAGGTATTAGTTCAACCATGTTCACTGCCTCTCTGCTCATGATAGTCAGAAATTGGAAACAACCTACATGTCATGAATGAATGAATGAATGAAGAAAATATGGTACATTTACACAATGGAATGTTACTCAGCCATTAAAAATAAAATCATGAAATTCACAGATAGATAGATGGAATAAGAAAAAAAATTATCCTGAGTGAGATAACTCAGACCCAGGAAGAAAGTTTTGATAAGCAAGCAACAATCCATATAACCATGGAGGTCAGGGAGAAAGTAAGGAACTAGGCAGGAAGGATGGATCTCCCTAGGAAGGGGAAATAGAATAGATAGTTATGGATGGATGGAGAAGTACTGGAATGGGGGAGGCAGAGCGAGAGGCAGAAAGGGGCAATGGAAGGAAATACAGGGAGGGACAGACCAAACTGAGGACCATTTGAGGGGTCATATGGAAACCTAATTCATTAGAAGCTTCCTAAAATATATACATGAAGATGATATAAATGAAATCAAGTAACAGGGTGTGTGTGTGTGAGAGAGAGAGAGAGAGAGAGAGAGAGAGAATCCCAACTGAACATATCTTGTCACCAAATGAAGCTTCTAGCACTGGGAATGGGTTACATTCAATTGCGTTCTTAGCCAAAGAGGTTTCATGGGAACCCTCAAACAACCCAGGCTATTGATTGCTCTCCACTAACTGACAGTAAGTCCCTATTGCTAAAGAAAACAGCACACCACTCATTAAACATGAAGATGTCAGACTGATGCCACTTAGAGCCTTCACCCCTATGAAATAGTGTTCATGATACTGGAAGTACTCTGTGCACTACAGAAAGAGAAACACAAACCCAATTAGAAACCCTTTGATCTACAGTAGTGACCTACCTACAAGGTATTCTAGTGCCATAATGGCACAAACTTGTAGGAATAACCAACAAATATCTGAATTGAGATAAAGCCCACTCCATGAGATGAAAACCAAATCCAACACTACTTCTTAAAGCAAAACTAAATAGTCCGGGAACCTAGGAGCATACGAAACACTACTGTTCTGCTAAAGGACTATAGCACTAAGATGACTCCTAAAACCATTCTGCTACACTCATAGACCCATGCCTTGCTCAGCCATCTTCAGAGAAGCTTCCTCTACAGCAGATGGGGATAAACATGAGACCCGCAGCCAGATAATACACAGAGAGTAAAGGCCTTGGACCACGCATCCCTAAATGGTCTCTATCAAATCCCACCTCTCAGAGCTCAGGAAACCCCAAGGAAGAGGTAAGTGGCAGAGAGAATGTAAGAGGGGCTGGAGGAGAGGACACCAAGAAGTTAAGAGCTGCTCATTAGGGCTGTCACATACATGAAGCCACAGGGTCTGTGGCAGCATGCACAGGGCCTGCAAGGATCTTTAGCAGATGCTGTCCCTAGAACTGAAAGGAAAAAAAATACACATGCCCCCATCCCTAACCCAGAAACCATCATTGTTAGCCACTTGCAAATCAAAATTAGTTTTTTCTCCTTGTTTTCTCCAAAGAAGTCTCACTGGGGAAATAAACTACTCTTAAGGATAGACCCCATGCCCAATAGTAGATGGCCAACACAAAATGATCTCAAGGACATCTTGGGAGGTTCATTGTCTCATAATGTTAAGTCAGGGTTGTTTTTTTTTTTTTTTAATTTTATCTTTTGGGTATAGCTTCCAGTTTTGTGGGGGAATTCTTCAGTGTGTGAACATGTGTCTCTGCATTCATTTGCTTGCAAATTTCATGGTGTTATATTTTTTAAAGACTAAATAATACTCCATTGTGTAAATGCACCAGTTTCTTTATCCACTTTTCCATTGAGGGATAGATAGGTTGTTTCCAGTCTTGCTATTATGTTGAGAGCAGCGGTGAACGTGGCTGAGCAAGTGTCTCTGTGGTAGGATGAAACATCCTTTGGGTATATTTCCAAGAGTGGTATAACTGGATCTTGAGGTAGATTAATTCCCGTCTTCCCGAGGAACATCACACTGATTTTCACAGCGTTTGCTCTCCCACAGCAAACTCTTACTCCACATCCTCACCAGCCTGAGCTGTCACTTGTTTTGCTGATCCCAGCCATTCTGACAGGTGTAAGATGAAATCTCACAGTAGTTTTGCTTTGCATTTCCCTGATGACTCGGGATGCCAAACATTTCTTTAAGTGCTTCTCAGCCATTTGAGTTTTCTCTATTGAGAATTCCCTTTTTAGATCTGTACCCCATTTTTAATTGGGTTATTTGTTTTCTTGATATCTAGTTTTTTAATTTTTTATGAATTTTGGATATTAGCCTTGTATGGGGCATGTAGTTTCATTCTATAGGCTGCCAACTTGTCCAAATGATGATATCCTTTGCTTTACAGATTTTCAGTTTTATGAGGTCCCGCTTATTAATTGTTCTGAGTGTCTGTTTTAATGGTGTCCTGTTCAGAAAGTCATTTCCTGTCCCCCACTTTCTCTTCTATCAGGTTTGGTGTATCTGGTTTTATGTTGAGGTGCCTGTTTGTACTCTAATGAGAGACAGAAAAGGTGTGGATAAGAATGTAGAGTGTGGAGCTAGAGAGATGGCTCAGTGGTTAAGAACTCTGACTGCCCTTGTAAAAGTCCCGAGTTTAAATCCCAGCAACCACATGGTGGCTCACAACCATCTGTAATGGGATCTGATGCCCTCTTCTGGTGTGTCTGAAGACAGCTATAATTATACTCAAATATACACAAAATAAATAAATAAATCTTTAAAAAAGAGAGAAAAAAAGGAAAGGAAGGAAGGAAGGGGGAGAGAGAGAGAGAGAGAAAGAAAGAAAGAAAGAAAGAAAGAAAGAAAGAAAGAAAGAAAGAAAGAAAGAAAGAAAGAAAGAAAGAAAGAAAGAAAGGAAGGAAGGAAGGAAGAAAGGAAGAAAGAAAGAGAGCATGTGAGGCTTAAGAAGCAGACCACAAGAGCCATACTGAGGCCAAAAGTTGAAGCTTTATTCAGGCTCTGAGCTTCCAGGCTGTTCCCAAGTGAAAAGAATGTAGCACCCCAAGAAGGAATCTGAATTTTTATAGGGTGCTTCTAGTTGGGTGGAAGTGTGGCAGGAGACTATTAAACAGAAAAAGACTACAGTACGCAACATTTGCCCCCAGCAGGTGGGGGAGGGGACTCTAGTCCTTAGAATAGCAGGAAGGTGTTGCCAAGCTGCTGAGTCAAGGGATCAACAGACTTCTGAGAAGTGAGGACCATTCTTTTTCCAGTTCTCTGATAGAGCTAGATTCCACACCAGTCCCCACTTTAGTGTCTTAAGTGACTCCATCTTGGACCAAAAATCGAAAGCCTCATTTTTTTAAACTGTGGTGCTGACTTCATCTAGGGCTTTATAACTGAATGTGGGAGTGTCTTCAAACTTAGGGCACAGTAGCACATATAAACATGTAGACATAAATTTTTTGCAACCTACTTTTAATAAGGGTTCCCCCTCTCCTGTCCTCTAGCCCACCACCCAGCAGAGGGAGTGGAAGAGAGGAGTTATTAGGATATGGGGGGAGTGGGCCTGTTAAGCAATAGTTCTTTGGGGCGAGCTTGATCTTCTTTAGCAGCAGGCAGTTCAGTCCCATAGTAAACACCAAATACAGCTCAGCAGCTGCAGACTGGCCCTGTAGGCAGGCAGATACCACAGATGAACAGGCAGCTACAGTCCAGTCCTTTCAGCAAGCAAACAGCTGTAGTTCAATTCTGAAGAAACCACCAGGCTCCCCAACAGGCCTAAGGTAAGGCCACTAAAGTGGCAGACTGCTGTTGGAATTTCATGAGCAGTTCTTGGGCGAGTTTCTCTCAATGGCAGGGTTACCAGAAGTTGAGCTCAACAACGCTATGTTAGGCGGACTAATACATGCATGTTGTTAGTGATGAAGAGTAATAAGGCAGAACAAACCAATGCTTAGTGCCCGTCTCCCACTGTCTGTGGGGTCATATTTATACTCCTCCGTCCCAGGTCTTTTCACGTATTTGCTATATCCAAACATCCTCTCACCTGTGTCTGCTTCAGGAAAACAGTCTTTCACGTGTTTGCTTTAGAAGCACATCCTTTCACCCGTGTGCCTCAGCAAACCATCATTTGACACAACTAACTTTACAACGAAACTAGAAGTTTCCACTTCATAAGCACACGTGTACACCCATACATACAAACATGCGTATAGATGCAGGTACAGTGCACACGTGTACCCATGAAAAGGAAGAAAATGCCCTTTGAGCTATTGACTTGAATTTCACCAAAATCATTAAATGATTTTTGGCTTGGGATCAGGACAGAATTTCCAACAGTTTCTGAAATGGCCATTTTATATTACATATTAATACAAATCTGTGCCCTTAGCATTGACAATTATAAAATCAAAATGTTGACCAACTCAGGAAAATGTAGATTTTGCTCAAACCCTGCAGCATGAAATACTCAGCCAAGATTTAATTCTTTGTGAAAAGTTACTTGTTACAATAGCATGTCCCATTACCTCTACCTGACCATCAAACCACACAACTCCATGTGGTTCCCAGCATCCAGAACATAGTCCTGTGAACAACAACACAAACTGCAGAAACGTGGTGAGTCTCATTCAGAAACATTCATTGGTGGCACTGTGATGTCTGGTGACTTCATTTGGTGACCTGCTTGCATCTGTCACTTGCACATTTTTTTCTAATGTAGAAGGGGTGGCTCTGTGCTTGCAAACCTAGAATTGTTGCCCTCCTGGTGGCAGAGGGGACATGTAGGGTCAGGAGGCCTCAAGACATCAGTGCTCTGGAAACAGACAGCTACCATGAGCCGAGGGCCAGATGTTGTCTCATCCCGTAAGTAAGAGTTTCAGTAACAATAGCTATTTTAGGCCAAAAACCACATAGTGATGTTCTGGGAGATTTGTGTGCATGAGGTACAACTTAAAAATATACAAGAATGTAAGTGTTTTTCTCCCCCTACACCTGCTGGAGAAGCATGTCCACACATCTAGGCTAATATTAGGGTTGTTTATTTTCTGATGCTGACATCTCCTTGGCCCTCTGAGATTGCTGCTGGAGATAGAGTGATTGATGTTTGCCTTGGCACCCTTGAACCAGTAAGGATTACCAAGGGTAAGAAGGAACGTGTCTGGGCAATGCAGACAGAGAGACGCCCAGAAATATGCACACTCCTCCAAGTGGGGGCATCATCTGACCCACAGTTATTTCTGGGGTTCAAAGTGGTCCTTACGTAAGGAAGACCAGCCTCTAGAGGGAAGTGTTTCAGGTGGAGAGCTGACAGGCTCAAGGCTCCAGTTTTAGTCATAGAACAAGAAATTATTAAGATGGTTTGGTGGTAGCCGGGCAGTGGTGGCACACGCCTTTAATCCCAGCACTTGGGAGGCAGAGTCAGGTGGATTTCTGAGTTCCAGGATGGTTTGATGGTACAGGTGCTTGCCCTGCATACCTGGCAATCTGAGTTGCATCCAGGAACTCACCCCCATGAAGACATAAAGGTAGAAGGAGCCACTCTTCAACTGTCTACTGCTCTCAGCTCCACAGTTTTCATCTGATTCCTATGTCTTCTATGACATGCTTACACACATACATTAAAAATAAAAAGAAAGAAATAGTCTTACATTGGAAAAACCACTTCAAAGCACATTCAGATTCAGGCTTAGAAGGTTACAGTCCCTTTTTGTTGTTGTTGTTGTTTTTTGTTTGTTTGTTTTGGTTTTTTTTCGAAACAGGGTTTCCCTGTATAGCCCTGGCTGTCCTGGAACTCACTTTGTAGACCAGGCTGGCCTCGAACTCAGAAATCCACCTGCCTCTGCCTCCCAAGTGTTGGGATTAAAGGCGTGTGCAACAGTCCCTTTTAAAATCCTTTTTTTCCTTCTTCTTCTAGTTTTGGAGGGAGGGGGCATCTCTTTACCAGGTTGGCTTTCCCTTTGGGTACAAAGCTCTCCAAGTCTTCTAGTCTAGTGGGTAGGAAAATAAATCTCTTCATAGTGGCCCTTGAGACCACCGAGGCAGACAGAAGTCCCTGAAAGGAACTCTACATTCAATGGGTAGGAAAATGCCCCTTCTATCCCTTGAGAACTCCATTCTGGACCTATGAGTAAACAGAGTAGAGAGATGAACACAAGAAGAGGTTTACAGGTTTGTTATATGCACAGGGATGCCACAGAAAAGGAAAGTGAATACCCAAACCTGAGCTCATCTAGAAACTTATGCTCTTCTTCCTAGAGAAGATGGAGGAGGAAGGGAGGTGGAAGAGGGAGGGAGGTGGGAGAGGTAGGGAGGTGGGGAAGGATGTAGGTGGAGGAGGAAGGGAGGTGGGGGAGGGAGGTACATGGATGTGGGAGGGAGGTGGAGGAGGGAGGGAGATGGGGGAGAGAGGTAAACAACTTAGGAGAGAATGACTTGTAGAAAGATGAATAAGCCTCAGAGGAACAGGTGACAGCCTGTGACAGAGTCTGTGGGGCTGTGTCCACTGCCAAGCTTCTCTCCTGTGATACAATTAATTTTCTCTGGTTGATGAGATTCCCTAGAAAGGGATTCTTGACAGCTATGTTCCTTCTGGGGTGGATCTGTCTTTAGCTAGATAAGGGAAGCTCAGAGAAAGGCTCTGAGTGTGTTTGCTATTCCCCAAATGCTCTCAGAAGTAATCCACGGACCGAAACAGCATCACGGATTGGTACTTCTTGAAGGGAGGAAGTGGAAGAAAAACCACAAAACCAGTTGCAGTACAAAACTTTATAGTAGACTGGGGCTACAGCTCAGTTGTTAGAGAGCCTGCCTACCACTCACAAATCTCCTCAGTACACCCATGGCCCTTTCCTGGGGTTGAGGGATACAGGAAATGGAATAAGGGAGATTAAACATGGAGCTGACTTTGGAAGGCTAAACCTGTTTGTTTGTTTTCAGTGAAATAGTAACTAAGAGTGTGGTCTAATCTAGGAAAGAAGACAGCAGCCAAATTCTAAATGTCTTTTGAGAGTGTTCGTGAGGAAGGTGGGGGCATAAGGAGAGTGTTGATATCTGGAATGTACAGATTCAGGAAGGCTATGGCAGCAGTGGAATAAAGATTGCCTTCAATTAGCTGTGGTGTGTGTGTGTGTGTGTGTGTGTGTGTGTGTGTGTGTGTGCTTTCACATGTTCATACAACACAGAGTCGGAAATCTTCATGCCTCAGAGCCTCAGTTTGTTTGAATGAACCCCTTAGGCAGTAACAAAAAGCAGGCAAACACAATGCTCTTCCACATCCAAATGGAGAGAGTTGTTGGCTTGAGCAGCCTGAAATGGAATTTTGCATGGGTTCCCACAGGGCTCCAGCCCCCAGCTCCGACTTCCCAAGGGTTGTAGTCAGTTCAGCAAAGCCCACCCTGCACAGGCGCTTGAGACAATTACAACCAAATAAGCCCTGAACAGCAGCTCTTTCCCTGTGCACTCTACCAGACCTCTGGGGTTGCTGCAACTTGTTTCACTGTAGGCCCCTTGGCAGGTGCTGTTTGCTTAGCTCCTCCTGCAAAGTGAGAAATGGGTGTCCTTGGAGAACTACCCAGAAGATGGATGATAAAGGAATATAGAAAAGAAAGAAAGAAAGAAAGAAAGAAAGAAAGAAAGAAAGAAAGAAAGAAAGAAAGAAAGAAAGAAAGAAGCAAACAAACAAAAACGCTCTGCAAAATAATGGAAAATGAAGGGAAGGTCTGGGTCCTCAGGAGCCCAGGGTGCTCACAACTTCAGCTATCTTTCTATATTCTGATTTCTTGGAGTATAAATACCAAAGACTTAAATTGGAAGAAGTGAGCCTCTTCATTTGGAATGAATGTTAGTGAAGGCAGCAACCATTGTGCTAGCTGTGTAGCCAGGAGTAAAAACTAAGCCAGACTACGTGGGTTCAAGTCCCAGTACTACTGTTTGTGGATTCTGTACACTTAAGCCAAGTTCCTCGTTTACAAAACAGGAATGTTGTCCCTACTTCTTGAGACTGCTGGAGAAACTAAGTTATCAAACTGTCACTGCTTAGGGTAAGCCTGACTGCTGATCAGGACTCAGTCTGAGTTACCAACAATAAAGGGCTGTTTTTCTAGAGAGACTCCAAGGGGATCCAAGAGCCTTCTACCAACTATTGTTTCTTCTCTTGAGGAATATGATTTTCTAGAGTTGGTCTTGGTGGGATGGAGTCCATTCTGTGTTCTAGCCCAGCCCTTCTAATTCAGCACTCTAGGTGTGGTCCCAATCCCACGACCATCAGCCAGGATCAGCCACCTATGAGGCAGCATGGAGACCTTCTGGGATGAGTCATGTCGTTTGCTCTCCTGTCCATTCTCCACCCAGAGAGAAGCAGGAGTGGCTGCACCTTATGGTACTCTCCAGTGTGGCTTCGGTCCGCATGTAGAGCCTTGGGAACCATCCTCTGCCTGTTCTTAGTTAATGCCCCTGCAGCACCAGCACACTGTCTTCGTGCTTTCTGGAACAGTCCATTGCCCAGCAAGAACTTTCCTGTCCTTTCTCATGGCCCTGAAAGCTTCTTTGGGGTTCCCACAGCAACCTGTAGCTAAAATGGCACATGGTAACTACTTGGGCTCTGTATCCAAACTACAGAGGGTTCATGCAAGTGTGCTGTAATCCAAGACACTCAAGCAGCCAGACAAGAGGGTTGGGTGATATGTTCAGTATTTCCTGGGGATGGCTGCCCAGAGACACTCTCGGGAAGGGCTCTCCTTTGAATCAATACAACTCTTTTCTAGAAGTCAAGAAGTCAACTTCTAGGGACCATCCTCTGAGTGGGCAATTCTTACTCTAATCTAATTTAATTTGGGCTGTTAGAGACTGAGGGAGACTTAGAGTTCTATGGTTCACTCACCAGCTACTTGCAAGCTCATTTTTCCAGATGTGCAGCTAAGAAGAACCTCGATAGAGGAGCTTTTTCTGGGGAATTCTCAGAATGGAAGGGAAATAGGAAAAGAAGTTATTACCACAACACCAACAAATTACTATCTTATTATTGTAAAGATTGATTTTATCTTTGAATTATGCATATGGATATAGGTATGTGCTTGTGTGAATTTAGGTGCCCTCAAGGGCCAGTAGAGACAGTTAAATTCCCTGGAGCTGGAGTTACAGGTGGTTGTGAGCCACTTAAATGGGTGCCAAGAACCAAATTCAGGTCCTTTGCAAGAGCAGTACATCCTCTTAACAGTTGAGAGGATTAGTCAGTTAAGACTTAACTGATGAGTTATTTCTCCAGGCCAACTTGACTAGTTGTTTTGTTTTTGTTTTTGTTTTTGTTTATTTGAGGCAGGGTCTCTCTCTATAGTTTGGAATGGCTTTGAACTTGGGTCTTTCTATGTAGTTTAGGATGGCTTGAATTTAGAATCTTTCTCAGCCTCCCTCAGATTTTGGGATTCTTATGCTTATCTCTATAAAGTTGTTTGTTTTTTGAGGTCAAGTCTCACATCCCAGGTGGGCTTTGAACTCTCTGTGTAGCTGAAGACAACCCGTTCAACTTCTTTTTTTTTTCAAATGTTCTTTTTTTTTAATTGGGTATTTATTTCATTACATTTCCAATACTATCCCAAAAGTCTCCCACATGCTCCCCCACCCACTCCCCCACCCACCCACTCCCACTTCTTGGCCCTGTCGTTCCCCTGTACTGAGGCATATAAAGTTTGCACGACCAATGGGCCTTTCTTTCCACTGATGGCCAACTAGGCCATCTTCTGATTCATATGCAGCTAGTGACACGAGCTCCGGGGGTGGGGGTACTGGTTAGTTCATATTGTTGTTCCACTTATAGGATTGCAGATCCCTTTAGCTTCTTGGGTACTTTCTCTAGCTCCTCCATTGGGGGCCCTGTGATCCATCCAATGGCTGACTGTGAGCATCCACTTCTGTGTTTGCCAGGCCCTGGTCAACTTCTAATCCTCCTGCCTGTACCAAGGGTTAGTATACCAAACATGCATCACCATACTCAGTCTGCAATCAATTCTAGGTTTGCAAGCACATAGCCACCCCTTCTACATTAGAAAAAAATGTGCAAGTGACAGATGACATAGAGTAGAAACTCAGCCCTTTTGGCATACATTTGTCAGGCTTTTTTTAACATTCATAATTATGTATTAATAACTACAACCCTAGTCAAGGTACAGATGACTTCTCACCCTGACAGGGTCCTTCATAAACCCTTGAGGCTACCCACTTTACACATACCCAAACTCTCACAAGCACCACTGTGAGTTGGTTTCAGCCTTTTCTGGATTGTCATGCAATGGAACCTAAGTCTGGCTTTTTTCACCTAGTTGGAGATTTATCCATGTGCTTAAATATACAGTAACCCATCCTTCCTTTTGAATGCTAGGTGATATTTTTAATATGGGTATACCACAGTGTGTTTATCCACTTACAGTAGAAGGACACTGAGTTATATCCAGTTTGGAGTAATTAGGAATAAGCTTTTGTATAGAAGGTTTTTGTTTCACTCTGTCTGTCTTTGTCTCTGTCTCTCTTTCTCTCTGTATCTCTCTGTGTGTTAATAAGTACTTAGATATATTAAGTATATATGGAGTTAACTTAAGTATATATGAAGTTAGATACATACTTACCTTGCAACTTAGAAGCCCCATTCCTGGGTATTCAGCAGGAGAAATGAAAACATGCCCATAAAGACCTACATGTCGGCTGGGGAGCTGGCTATGGTGTACTGGTCCTTCCACTGCAAGCATGAGAACCTGAGTTTGAATGCCTAGCCCCAGCCCTGCATCCCCAGCATGCAGGGCAGAGACAGGTGGACCCTGAGAACTCTCTGGCTAGACTGACTGAAACACTGAGATTCTGGCTCAGTGAGAGCACCTATGTCAGAGGAATAACATGAAGAGCAACAGGGGAGACAAACGACATTGTTCTCTGGTCTCCACAGACAGAGCTGTGTGCACCTGAACATGTACAAGCATGCATCACACAGACAGAGAAAGAAAGAGAGAGAGACCGAGACCGAGAGAGAGAGAGAGAGAGAGAGAGAGAGAGAGAGAGAGAGAGAGAGAGAGAATCAGAGAGACAGAGCAAAAGAGGGACAGAGGGACAGAGATGGAGGAAAATAGATGACATAGTTCTCTGGTCTCTACAGGAACAGCTGTGTGCACTTGAACATATACATGCACGAATAACAGAGAGAGAGAGAGAGAGAATCAGAGAGACAGAGGGAAAGAGGGACAGAGGGACAGAGGGACAGAGGCGGAGGAAGATAGATGACATAGTTCTCTGGTCTCCACAGGAACAACTGTGCACCTGAATACATATGTGCACCAATAACACACACACACACACACACGAGAGAGAGAGAGAGAGAGAGAGAGAGAGAGAGAGAGAGAGAGAGAGAGAGAGAGGAAAACAGAGGGTGACAGAGAAAGAGGAAAACATAGAAAGACAAAAAGATACAGAGACAGACAGAAACAACAACAACAAAAAAACTATACAAAAGTTCATTCCCAATTATCCCAAACTGGAGATAACCCAGTGTGCCAAATTGTGTCCAAAGGTAGTTGTATTGTTTTGTATTTCTTTTTTTTTTGATTTTTAATATTTTTATTACATATTTTCCTCAATTACATTTCCAATGCTATCCCAAAAGTCCCCCATAGCACCCCCCACTTCCCTACCCACCCATTCCCATTCTTTTGGCCCTGGCATTCCCCTATATTGGGGCATATAAAGTTTGCAAGTCCAATGGGCCTCTCTTTCCATTGATGGCCGACTAGGCCATCTTTCGATACATATGCAGCTAGAGACAAGAGCTCCGGGGTTCTGGTTAGTACATCATGTTGTTCCAACAATAGGGTTGCAGATCCCTTTAGCTCCTTGGGTACTTTCTCTAGCTTCTCCATTGGGAGCCCTGTGATACATCCAATAGCTGACTGTGAACATCCACTCCTGTGTTTGCTAGGCCCTGGCATCGTCTCACAAGAGACAGCTATATTTGGGTCCTTTCAGCAAAATCTTGCTAGTGTATGCAATGGTGTCAGCGTTTAGAAGCTGCTTATGGGATGGATCCCTGGATACGGCAGTCTCTAAATGGTCCATCCTTTCATCACAGTTATGAACTTTGTCTCTGTAACTCCTTCCCTGGGTGTTTTGTTCCCAATTCTAAGAAGGGGCACAGTGTCCACACTTTGGTCTTCATTCTTCTTGAGTTTCATGCGTTTAGCAAATTGTATCTTATATCTTGGGTATCCTAAGTTTTGGGCTAATATCCACTTATCAGTGAATACATATTGTGTGAGTTCTTTTGTGATTGTGTTACTTCACTCAAGATGATGCCCTCCAGGTCCATCCATTTGGCTAGGAATTTCATAAATTCATTCTTTTTAATAGCTGAGTAGTACTCCATTGTGTAAATGTACCATAATTTCTGTATCCATTCCTCTGTTGAGGGACATCTGGGTTCTTTCCAGCTTCTGACTATTATAAATAGGGCTGCTATGAACATAGTGGAGCATGTGTCCTTTTTACCGGTTGGGACATCTTCTGGATATATGGCCAGGAGAGGTATTGCTGGATCCTCCAGTAGTACTATGTCCAATTTTCTGAGGAACCGCCAGACTGATTTCCAGAGTGGTTGTACAAGCTTGCAATCCCACCAACAATGGAGGAGTGTTCCTCTTTCTCCACATCTTCGCCAGCATCTGCTGTCACCTGAATTTTTGATCTTAGCCATTCTGACTGGTGTGAGGTGGAATCTCAGGGTTGTTTTGATTTGCATTTCCCTGATGATTAAGGATGTTGAACATTTTTTCAGGTGTTTCTCTGCCATTCGGTATTCCTCAGGTGAGAATTCTTTGTTCAGTTCTGAGCCCCATATTTTAATGGGGTTATTTGACTTTCTGGAGTCCACCTTCTTGAGTTCTTTATATATATTGGATATTAGTCCCTTATCTGATTTAGGATAGGTGAAGATCCTTTCCCAATCTGTTGGTGGTTTTTTTGTCTTATTGATGGTGTCTTTAGCCTTGCAGAAGATTTCTTTTTTAACTTATTTTTTTGAGAATTTCATAGATGTAAATGATGCACCTTAATCATATTTTCTTCCACTTCCTCCCTTCATCTCTCACTGGCTCCTTTTCCCAATGCATTTCCCTCCCGTCTGATTTCACGTCTTCTTTTTCAAATAACTTACTGAATCCAGCTAGTGCAACCCTTTGTGCATGGCTGTGGAATCAATCATGGTGTCACAGGCTATGGTCAACCCCCAAGGAAAAGTGACCCTCCCTCCCCAGCAGCCATCAGTTGCCAATAGCTCCTTAGTTAAGAGTGGGGCTTTGGGAGCCATTCCACCCTCCGTGCTAGAATTTTTAACTGGCTTGAATGTGTGCAGGTGACCAGAGCTGCTGTGAGTTCATGTATGTAACAGCTACATCGTATCCAGGGTGTGGCTAATTTTACATCTTTATTACCACTACGGATAGGCTTTTGTTCTGCATCTTTATCAGTGTCAGGCATTGTCAGCTTTCTGATCCCATCTTCTCTCCTTCTGAAAGATGTGCTCCATGGTACTTTAAATTTCCGTTTCTGTGCCTCACCTCAATGGGCAATCCTAGAATGCAGGAATTAGGGCTCATTTATTTCTATACCATCTATACAGAACATATCAGGGTAGTAGTATCTTGATAAACCATTGTCACTTGAATGAATGAATGAATGAATGAATGAAGCTTTCCAGGTGGCTTGGAGGTTTCTAGAGAACAGACCTATTGATGCACCCCCCTTCTTGTTTGAAAACCACTATGGTCCAAACAGCATCCCTTAAGTCATAGGCCATCCTTGCTTACTTTTCTTACCCCTTCTGGAATATCAGGCTGACTCCAGACTCTTCTCTCCAGTCCTTTTCTCGTAGAGAGCTTCCTTTTACCTGTCTCATTATTTTGGGAGTAAATTAAGCACACCATAGACAGGGCCTTTCCCATCAGTGCCAGGCATAGCCCATGGTTCCTTTCTAGGTATGTACAAGCTACTTAGACATATAAAGACTGTGGTATGAAGAGAAGGAACTGGCTTGAAGTACAGTTACCTCTGCCTGGAAGGGTTACATCATAGCTAAGGCACTGAATGAGAATGCATTGACACATGTCTGTTACAGTAAATCTCCAACCCCTATAAGCCCATGCAAAAAATATTATACCAGTTATAATATTTATAAGCTGCACACCTAGATTAGGCAGATCTACCACTACACTACTCTATTCCCCAGCTATGAGATCCCTTGCTACTTACAGCTTCTCCGAGCCATGTGGTTCTGCTCCATCTTCCTTCCACCTCCTCTTCCTCTGTCTTCTTCCTCTCGTTCTCTACTCCTCCCTCACTCTCTAAAACCTCCAGCCTCACTTTTCCCTTCCACTGCCCAATCACAGTCTCTGGCCTTAATTTGACCAGTTAAATGGGGAGAAGGTTTACATGAAATCACCTAAGTATGTGATCCACTCCTCATCAGGGCAGCCCCTCTTGAGGAAGCAGAATTAACATCAGAATACAAACAGCACAGCACTAGGGCAACCCACAACTCGGGTCTCTATGTCTACACATTCACTGAAAGTCCTTTAGTTTGTCTTTCACTGTCCTGGCTAGTTTTATGTCAACTTGACACAAGTTAGAGTCATCTTAAAGGACTCAAATAAGAAAATTCTTCTATAAGACACAGCTGTAAGGCATATTTTTAAATTAGTGATTGATGAGGGAGGACCTAGCCCATGATGGATAGTGCTACCCCTGGGCTGGTGGTCCTGAGTTCTATAAGAAAGTAGGCTGAACAAACCCATGGAAGCAAGTCAGTAAGCAACATCCCTCCATGGCTTCTGCATCAGCTCCTGCATCCAGATTTCTGCCCTGTTTGAGTTCCTGTCCTGACTTCCTTCGATGGGGAGCTGTGATGTACAAGAGTAAGCAGAATAAACCCTTTCCCCCCACCTTGTTTTGGTCATGGTGTTTATCACGCCAATTGTAACCCTAAGATGTCCACGGTGGCTGTTGGGTTTATTAGGGAGGTAAGGAGCTTAGTGGTGGGTTTAAGTGCTTTCAAGGAAGGTATGCAAATGAGTGCCAAGAAAGGAGCAGCCACATGGGGATCTTACAACCAAGACAAGCAGAAGCAATGGGGAAACAAGGATGCAAGGCCAAGAGAGATTGCTAATCAGAGTGAACCTTGGTCCTCTGACCCAACCACAGAGCATCAGAAGTCAACATTTAATAGGGATCCTCACGGCCTGACTGTAGGATGCCAGGTCTTCCCGTAGCATACCTCAACCCCCTACAGATTGCTCTGGAGTGGTCTTAATTGAGAGTTACACATTTTGGAGACAATGGAGAAGTTTATTGATAAGAACATTCAGCTTCTTGGTAGACTTAAAAGCATAGATTTGGAATGGAAGTAGACAGAACTGCCTCCATCTGATAGCCTGAGGGCATTCTCTTGATTGCTAATTGACATAGAAAGGCCAGTCCACTGTTGGCAGTGTCATCCTTAAGTAGGTGATACCAGTCCAGGCAAATAGGCCTGGGATGTCTGAGACAAGCCAGTGAGCATTACTCCCTCATGGTCTTTGCCAAAGCCTCTGCCTTGAGTTCCTGACCTAGCTTCCCTCAATGATGAGCTACAACCTGTGAAATTAAATAAATCCTTTCCTTCCCAAGTTGCTTTTGGTCAAAATGTTTTATTAAAGCATCAGGCAAGCTAACTACAACAACTGGCAAGGTCTAGAGGCTGGCCACACAGACCCTAGAGAAATTGAACAAAGAGAGAATAAAAAAAAAAAAAACAGTCTTCAGAAGTGAAACAATTAGGAGTTCTAAGTATCTGTCGTCCCAACCCCATGAGATGAAGACTGCCTGGAACTGACAGTGTAGCTAGGGAAAGGCTAGACAATGGTGGTTAACAAAGGAACCTTGGGAATCATCTATGCTGGGAGTTGGGGGAGACAGAGAACTGAATCCTGTGGTGGGGGAGGGACTTGCTCTGGACCCATGGCTGGCAAGTAGGAGGGATAAAGTGAAACACCACTCTTTAGACTCTTGAGAACAGTTGGACTCCAGAGTCCTGGCAGCTCATCAGGAAAACCCAGTCTAGAAAAGTTCTCTTAAAGAGCAAAAAGCTAAAAATGGGAAGTAAGATTTGCTGAGCCCAGATCTGTTTGGATTCGTTCATTTCTATCCAAAATACCCCCACACTTGCCTGTCTCCAGCTATAGGGGTTTCAGTGTTCAAGTGTGTTGCCAACGAACACTCCCTTCTTCCTTAGAAGATCATTTCAACAAAGAGTGGGCTAGCTGCTCCTAGAAATGTCTAAGTCTAGGCTTGCCAAGAAGCAGACAATCCCAAAGGGCCATTTCTGGTGTAGTATATGGCAGAAGGAGCAGTGCCTGAGGCTGAGGAGAGCACTTGCCCACACAGGCTTTAGGAATTTTCCCTTGATGTACAAGAGGACTCTGGAAGGTAGATATTCTGCTCACACACAGAAAGCTGAGATACACCTGAAGTAATCAGGAAACAGAAACGCATCTTGAGTATAAGGCGGCGATAAAAGTAGTCTATGCATGCACATAGATAAGATATCGTGGAGGCTCCAGAGGAAAAAGAAACAACGAGGTCATTTCAAAAAGGGCTTATGTAGGGAAGAAAAGCGTTAGGTGTGGTGTTGCAAATTAAATACCTTTAATTCTGGCACTCAGGAACAGAGGTAGGTGGATCTCTGTGAGTTTGAGGCTAGCCTAATCTACAGACTGAATTCCAGGCCAGCCAGAGTTACAGAGTGAGACTCTGTATCAAAACAAACAAACAAACAATCAAAAAACAAAAAACAAAAACAAGAAAAACAAACAAACGAAGCTTGTGTGGCTGTGAAGCAAGCTTTTAATTTCATAATCTAAAGAGAACTTCCAGACAAACATGATGGCCTGTGACTGTAATCCTAGCACTTGAGTGGCAGAGGTAGGAGAATCTAATTTGAGGTCAATCTGAACTATATGGTAAGACCTTGACTCAGCATTTCTCCAAGGTTGACATCCAGGGAGATGAGAGAAAGAAAGGGAGAGAAGAAGGAAAGAAGAGAGCAGGGTGTGGGAGATATCTCAAGCCAGAACAGCTCTGATTTCCCATAATTCCGTCTAAGAGATTGGGCTGACCCCTCTTTCCTAGTGATGCTTCATATCTTGGCATGGATGAGTGACTTTCTGTCCTTTACCTCCAGTAAAGCCATCCCCAAATGCCTTTGTCTTCATGTAATCTGACTTCATGTATTATCAGAACGACTGCTCCCAAATCTCCAAGGAAAGGCTCTGGAGCTAGCGGTGATGTCTGTCTAAGCCTCAGCCGTTCCCATGACAATTGGCTTTGGCAGAACAAGAGACCATTAAGAAGCTGAGTTGGAGAGGAAGTAGGAAAGAAAGCTGCACCCCTGTAACTGCAGATAAAGCTTCCTGGAGAAAACGAGCTGGGGAGTCGAAAGAGGACATCTAGTTAGAGCTAGGAAGTAAGTGTCTTTTCACCAACTCTGTGTGGTCCCCAGGGAGGAAGTGTTCCCTCCCAGGGATCCTTCACTTTTCATAAACATTTACTGTGAAGAGAGACCAGTCCTGGCTTGGTGCTGTCTGAGCTTGACCTCGGTGCACAGGAAGCAGACAAGAGACACACCGATTCTCCCCACAGCTTATACTAAAATTCTGTTGCCACCGAGAATGGGCCTTAATTCTGGTATGTTTTCAATGAGAGCTTTCTAGCTTTCAATGATACAAAGAATTCAGAAAGCACAGGACTCGGATCCTAGCACATAGAGCACGAATAGAGAATTGACCAGAGTTGGCCTCTGGGTCAGAATTCCCATGTCCCAGTGGACACAATTCCCCTATGTCCGCTAATGGTGATCGCTGATGGCTCTGTCCATCTTGGGGATGTGTGCTCCTGGTGATACAGTGGGACAGAAAAGGTGAAGACTGGCTGAAGTTGCCAAATCCAAGCTAGGGAAAGAACTCAAAGCAAACACATATTGGATGTGAGTGAGTGGTGTCTTACAGAACATGCTCTGACCCTTACAGATAGAACACCTTGTTCAACTAAGGTCAATAACAAAACCAGTCACCCTAAAGATTATTGGGTTTTCTGAGGATTTCAGACTGTACTAATTGTACATAGAACCTGAGGCATTCCAGGACAAACCTAGGAATTCAGACTGCTATCTATGGTGTCATTAAAAATGGAAAGCGTGCTAAAGGGACTCTAATAGGCCTGAGCATGGTGAACATGGCTCTGATGGGCCTTACCCTTTCCCCATTCCCTCTGTCTTGCTAAAAACCATTAGATGACATTCCTACTACTAAGGCTGACTCCCAAGGTACAGCTGTCAACATATTGAAATCCAGAAATCAAAAGCCCCCTTTGGCCCACCTAATTAACATGCCCAGTTAAAATTAAACTCCTCATCCTAATAGTGGATGTCTCAGTTTCTTTTCCTGTTGCAGGGATAAAGTGCTCTGACAGAAAGTCTTAGGAGAGGAAGGGTTTATTTGGCTCATGGCTCAGTTGACATGGCAAGAGTTTGAGAATACTGGTCACATTGTATCCACAGTTCGGAGTAGTGAGCAATGATTTAATGCATGTATACTAGAGCTAATCTTCTCTTCTCCATTTTATATACTCCAGGATTCCTGCCAGGGAATGGGTCTACCATCAATAAAGATGGGCTTTTCCACCAATTAGGATAAACAAGACAATTCCTTCCAGACCTTCTCAGAAGATGATATTAATCTAGAAAATTCCTCACAGGTGTGTCCATAGACTTGCTTCCTAGGCAGTAGGTTATCAATAATATCAACCATACAGTGGATATGTAGGTCCCTGCCCCCACAATATGACTACCAATGAATGCAAAAAACAACCCCCTGCCACCCACACTGGGCTTCAGTGCCATGCAATTTGCCGCTGATTCCAGCCTGTTAGGGATCCATTTCTCTTGACAAGTTCCGATATGCTATCAATCTCTCTGGGGACCTGTCAGCCTGACTGAGTCCTGTGGCACATCTAAATGCATGAGCATCATCTGCAGCAGAGAGCAGGACATTTTGTATTCAGTACATTACAGAAACAAGTGTCCTACCAGCCCCAACAGCTTAATCTCTCCGGCAGGAGCAACGGATCATGTCACCATGCCAAAGCCAAATCAAAAGTTGATGAACACAGAACTTAGGGGGTTCATGCAGTGGGAGAAATGAGTTGATAAGAGACAATTTCAAAAACTCTCTATAGTGCAGAGATCAGGGGTGTACATTTTCACCAGGAGGGCCTATGTTTTTAATTAACAAAGGGCTCAGATTTTGTTGTTAACTGTCCATTTTCTACAGTGTCTGCTTTCATTGCTATCTACTACCCCACACCCAACCAAGATCTAAATTTAGCTTTCTCCTTTTTGCATTTCAGTAATCATAGGGACTTGGGCTCCCTTGATAGGGGTGATCTTCTAAGTGAAGCCAAGAAAGAAATGCACAGCATCAAGAAAATATCCAGGGCCAGGGAAAAAAAAAGTCTTTGAAATTGCTTGCTTTTTAGCTGGAAATGTGAACTAGCCTAGCTGGAGCAGGTTTTGATGCCTGCATTAGGAAGATAATAGAAATTGCTGTTATTCCCTCTGCCACTTTCAGTGCCTGTGGGCGACTCCAGGCTCTAACAAATTAACAGTGGGATGTACTTTGAGGGAAAAAAAAAAAGACAATAAGATTTGTTGGTGAACTGGACAGCCTTCAACATTTCCTTCTCAGTATTATCCACCCTGGGCGAGCTGGGTCATCCCTTACTAATAACCTCGAATTCCTCCCCACGTCCCTCCCCACATGGGCTTCTGTACTCTTCCAGACTAGGACACAGGGCTAAAGATATGGCTCAGGGGATAAAGGTGCTTGCTGCTGAGCCTGATGACCCGAGTAGAAAGATAGGACTAACTCCCACAGGGTGTCCTCTGACCTAGAGATACACACACACACACACACACACACACACACACACACACAGAGAGAGAGAGAGAGAGAGAGAGAGAGAGAGAGAGAGAGAGAGAGAGAGAAATAAACAACAATTAAAAATGATTTTCTAAAAATTCCTAAGTTGAGGAACCCTGATGATTCCTAACTTCTCTTTAAGGTGTAAGACTGTCTGCCCTTTTGTACTTATAAACCCATGTGAGCATGTGCAATTTAGACTCTTGGGTTATTTGTATTGCATTTTAATTTGTGTGAGTGTGTGAGTGTGTGTGTGTGTGTGTGTGTGTGTGTGTATAAGTAGAATGCCATGGAGATGTATATAGAGATCAGAGAAGAAGTCGGTTTTCTCCTTTTCACCAGCTGGGTCCTGGGAATCAAACTCAAGTTGTCTTGCTTGGTGGCAGGCACCTTTACCCCAAGCCATCTCATCTGCCCCACCTTGAGTATTAATAGCAAGATCCAGGGCACTTGTTTCAGGTGCCAGGAGGCCATCTTCATCCATCGCTCCCTCCTGAGAGAGGTCATCTTCTAAGCCAAGTAGACCCAGGGTCACCTGAATCATCTTACCAGTCACCTATAGAATATAGACAATATCTATCATTGGGAAAAGCATCCCCAGTTAAGGAAGCTTGATAAGGGCTGGGACTGAGCCCATGATGGCTCTTCTTCTTATCTGTCAGCCATGCTGTCAGCCCTAGCTGCAATCTTGCATCACTGTCCCGTGTCTATTTCTTTCCTCCTCAGGGGCTTTTTGGTCTGTCAGCTCTGAAGAGGTGCATTTCCTGGAGCTGGGGAGTCAGCTCTTTACCGCAATTACTGCCATCCTTCAGGTTTGGATTCATACCCCTATAAAAGAACTTCAGCTGTGAGCTTTTATTCCAGGATTTGGCAAGCCAAGGAAAGGTCCGATGTTCTTATCGATGCGACATCTAATATTACATTTTTCTCCTGCACTTGTGGCAGACATCATCAATCAATCGCAGCAGTTCGCTCATTGAACAGGGGCTTGGTTAAGCACAGTCCTCTACGTAACCACTTCTGGTTGGTCAGAGTTGCTAGTCTAATTTTCACCAATTCGATACTCCAGTCTCTGAATCATGTAGATGGCAGGAGTTAGGAGCAACCAATGAGGTGAGACCTTCAACCAGGCTGTAAGTTCTATAAGGAGAAAGAAAGGCAAATTCTACTGGGTACATTAGTTCAATACAGATATACCCAGAGCTAATTTGATAGCAATTTGTTGACTGAATAAAGAACCATGAGTGTGATATTCCTCTGAGGGGCAAGCACACTGCCTCCTTGGCTCCAGGGGGTAAATGGACTCTAATTGATAACTTGTCATCTGGAATGATGTGGCACAGAGTGACCATGGAGAAGGAGGGGATTGAGGAGGCCAAGTGATGTAGTGAGTGCCAGTCAGGTATAGAAAGGGAGTATAAGACTGATGGTTCCCATTATTTCTAAAAGAGGGTAATGGCTTTGAGAGAGAGCCTTGAGATAATCTGATATGTGTGTCACTTTCTCCCATTTACTAATTTTTATTATTCTTTTTCTGGTTCCCTGTGGTTATTAGAGAGCTTTGGGGATTTTTCAGTTAACATTTATTGAGCACTTTGTACCTACGGCTTTATAAATATTAACCCATTAAATGATTATGATAGGTTGTTTCTATTTCGCCTCCATGTCCCAGAAACCAAGGCACATGGTTAATTAGATGCTTAGACGCACAGCTAGTGGGTTGATAAGCCCAGATTCATTTCCAGGCCTGTACACTGGTTCTTGGAAGCTCTTCCAACAGAAAGAGACTGAATGATTGTGCTTGGTAGCTGCAAGGTAGTGGGAGGCTACATACCACCTCTCTGTTGGCTTTAGAGAGAGGTCCCTAGGTGAAAAGAGTAGTGGGGGAAGCCAAGAAGACAAAGTTAGCACAGATAGGTCCTCAGGATCTAATCCTGAAAAAAAAAAAAGAATGTCAAGGTGCATAGAGGTCCAGGTAGCGCATAATTCTAGCCTATTATCCCATGATATCTTACCTAATTTTGAGAGGGTTAAAACAGGGTCTCACTGGGTAAGCCTGGTTGACCTGGAACTTCCTTTGTAGATCAGGCTGGCCTCAAATGCTCAAAGATCTGCCTGCCCCTGCCCCTGCCCCTGCCCCTGCCCCTGCCCCTGCCCCTGCCCCTGCCCCTGCCCCTGCCCCTGCCCCTGCCCCTGCCCCTGCCTCCTGAGAACTGGGATGAAAAGTGTGGGCCATCCACCCTATCCTAATGGTCTGCCTTTGGGTGTACTGCTCCACTGTCTCCTGGCTGCTCCTCTCAATGTTAAGAATTGCCAGATTTGGAGAATAAAAACAAGATGGCCAGCAAATTTTGAAATTCAAATCTAAAGACTTTCTTAACTGTATATCATTCCCCAATATTTCATGGGACCTACTCAGAGCAAGGAACCACTTGTTTATCTGGAATTCACATTTAGTTAGCTGTCCTGGATTTTATGTAGTGATTTTTACCACCATTCCTTATATAATTGCAACACTGAATCATTAATATTTTTGATTCATGATTTTGATTTATTTTATTTTATTAAAGATTTATTTATTATATATAAGTACACTGTATCTGCTTTCAGACACACCAAAAGAGGGCATCAGATCACATCACAGATGGTTGTGAGCCACCATGTGGTTGTGGAATTTAAACTCAGGACCCCTGGAAGAGCAGTCAGTGCTCTTAACCACTGAACCATCTCTCCAGCCCTTGATTTTGATTTATAATTTTGCCACACTGCAACATTTTTAAAGGGTTAATAATTTGATTATAGTAAACAATACACAAAAGGTAATACCTAGAGAGCTGGTAAAGTATGCATTCCTTTTGGGTGCATCTGTGCACAAGAGCTTGGCATATGAGTCAGTAGACTGGGAGGGGAAGAAACATTCTCATGGAAGGCAGGCATGTCCAGTTCTCAGGAAAAACAGCTAGAACAAAGGACAAAGAACGAAGAGACAGAGGCAAGCTGAAATCTTTCTCCTCCTCCCCTGGAGCAGGGCAGCACTCTTCTCAGAACAATGGGATCTTCAGGCTTTGGACTCTAGGACTTGCATCAATGGTCTCCCGGGTCCCCTGGCCTTCAGCCTCAGTCTGAGAACATGTCATGCACTTCCTCCCTTTTGAGGACTTGGACTGAGCTGTGCCACTCCATCTCAGGTCTCAAGCTTGCAAATGGTTTATCTTGAAACTTCTGAGTGTCCATAACCACACAAGACAATGAATCCCTTTACTACGTCCACTCTCATAATATAGATATGTGGCCTATTAGTTCTGTCTCTCCTGAGACACTAACTCACTCATCAGTGTCCTGTAAGTCCATCCTTCTCACATTTACTGACCTACCATCTTTGGCCCCGTATCCCCACTGTCTTCTGTTCTATGCCCTCTAGTAGAAATCCTCGGACCCACTGGGCCTGAGTTGCTGTCTGTCTCTTTCCTGCCTGGAGTTGCCTTTGATCTTACCAGCTTCACCCTGCTTGAGTCCTCCTTGAGGCAAACAGCTGCAGCCTGGGCCTGGGCCCTATGTTCCCTTCCCGGAGTTGCTTAGATCTTGGTGGGGGCATTTTATTCAGGCTCCTGGGGGAATGGTGAGGGGCTCTGGAACAGGAAAGTGATGAAGCTAATGAGCCAAGAAATGTTCCTTGTGGTTTGGAAAACAGTTCCCTGGCTCAGGCCCAAAACAATCATTTTAAGGTGTTTGGGGGGAGATAGTGAATGGAGAGCAATTTGCTGTTGGTTTCTGCCCCCAGGCTTGCCAGCTGCAGACAGGATGGGCTCATGATCTGTAAAAGCAGAGCTCACCCAGAAAAAGACTGGGGGCTGCTCCCAAAGTCTGTGGCTAAAGAAGCTCTGGACTAGGAATGAGTGGATCTGGGAAGCTACTGGCCATTTGGGGGTTCCCAAGGCCTCCTTCAGACACAGAGAGATGGAAAAAGGACATAGTCTTTGGTCAAGAACCTATAAACTGGGGAAGACAAGAAGGAGGCCAGAGGAAAGAGAAATGGAGCACTCACAGATACATATACACAGACAGGCACATCCATATCCCTGCCTGCCTCCCTCCCTGTCTCTCTCCCTCCCTCCCTTCTTCCCTCTCTCCCTTTCTGGGTCTGAGATGCCAAGTCCCCATAGATGAACCAGTCACACCCCTCTGTCTCAGCCACAGTTTCCCCACCTTCAGCCTTTCAGAGAAGGGCTGGGATCTTTGACTCTGACTCTGGTATTTCCACCTATGGACTCCCCAAAGGAAGGGGCATGGCTTTAATTCTCTCTCTCTCTCTCTCTCTCTCTCTCTCTCTCTCTCTCTCTCTCTCTCTCTCTCTGTGTGTGTGTGTGTGTGTGTGTGTGTGTGTGTGTGTGTGTGTGTGTGTGACTGATGCCCCTAGAACTCAGACAGCCTCAAAGAGGATCCAGCAGTGCTGGCTTTGGTTGTTGCTGCTATCACAAGAACTAGTGATGAGGGGCTGGTGAGATGGCTCAGTTGGTAAGAGCACCCGACTGCTCTTCTGAAGGTCCGGAGTTCAAATCCCAGCAACCACATGGTGGCTCACAACCATTCATAAGGAGATCTGACTCCCTCTTCCGGAGTGTCTGAAGACATCTACAGTGTACGTACATATAATAAATAAATAAATCTTTAAAAAAAAAAAAAGAACTAGTGATGAGTAAAAAAACCAGAGGACTCTCCTGTTGTATGAGCTAGGGGCTGTCCAGCTGCTCTGACCAAGGCTAGATTCCTACTCAGAATGACCCTGTGACTATCCTGGGCCAGCCTGGGTAATAGGGCAGAGGATGAAGACACATCTGGCTAGTCTTACAACCACCCCACCCCCCGGCCCGCCACCAAGTCATTCACACACTCAGAGCCACTGTGAATGTCTTGCGATTGAGCCTAATTAAGCCATCTGCCCACATTAAATGGTAAATTATCTCAATCACTCTCCAGATCCCAGAGGAGAAAAAGAGAAAAGGGAAATGGCATCCCCGGTGGATCTCAGGATCCTGCCCTGCCAGGGATGGATGAGTCCTCCCTTGGGGTGAGCCAGCCTCCAAGTGTTTACAAATCCTTGTGTATCCTCAAACTCTAGCTCACTGCTTTCTTCTCCCGCTAGGGGGAGCAGCAGGACTCAAGTTGGCTGTGGGTCAAAACCAGATTCCAGAGGTAGTTTCCTTCTGGGATGCTTAGGATACATTCTCTTCAAATGAGCCTCCCTCAGTTCTCAGATCCGTGTCCAGGAAGCTGTGCTTTCACTGAGCTTCCCTAGGTTCTCAGATCTGTGTCCTGCAGTCAGTCCTTCCTCTCTGCTCAGCACCTCTGCTGGGCCGTAGCAGCAGTGTGGCCAGAGGTTGAAGGATAGAGTGATCTCCTTCTTGACATCTGTTGGTAGTGGAGGTGGGAGAATCTCCTTAGTGAGTTTACTGTGGAGCAAGAAACAGCCCTTGCTAGGCTTTGCAGCCCCAACCATTAGACAGAATCACAAACATGCTTGCAGTTGCTCAGGTTCAAGAAGTATTGACTATTGACTTACAGTTACCAAACTCCTAAGAAAGTGAGGAGGCCAAGTGAGACGGCAGACAAGTACCAGGTGTCCTGTCCTTCTGTGGGGGTCAGCTAATCCTGAGAAAGTTGCTTAGAGAGTTGAAAACATGGGCTAGAACTATCCTGGTCGCTTCCCTCAGGCAGAGCTGGAGACACGATGATTGAA
The DNA here is from genome assembly GCF_978045245.1 of Mus caroli. Taxonomy (NCBI): domain Eukaryota; kingdom Metazoa; phylum Chordata; class Mammalia; order Rodentia; family Muridae; genus Mus; species Mus caroli. The sequence goes on from NW_028227258.1 coordinate 52,607,127, forward strand.
TACTTGGCATAACCCATCCAAACTTCCAGTTGCCGTGTCCTTCCCTCAGGCATACATGAGCTGCTGATCATCCAGAAACTGTCTAGCTTTCTCTCCCTTGCTTTGGACTTGGGTGTCTCTCCTTCTCTTCAGTATGCTTCCCACAGCATTGTTTACAGTGGCTCCTTTCTAGAAATGACTAAGTGCAGCCACTATTCATGAATTCATAGCAGCTTTACTTTTTTGAAAACGACTTAAGCTGAAGGTTCTGGAAATGGCTGGAGCTCCCTAGATACAGAGTATCCTAATGAGCAGTGAGTCAGGCCACCTGATCCCAGACAGGACTCTTAGGTTGCCACGACACAGGACACATTTGGGCCTCCCCTGGAAGTTTAGCTTAGTCACCAGCTTGCTGGGTTACTTCAGTGAGTCTTAGTGCCCTCGGAAGCTGTGGATTGATTATCTTTAGAGAGCTGTGAAGATCAAAAGGGACTGCCAACTGCCAAATGTTATCTCACATATCAGAACAGACTGTGGCCTCCTAACAGTGACTATGTGATCAGTCAAGGTCTTCGAGGATGACCTCACGTAGTCTTGGCTTAAAAGAACCTAGTGGGGAAACCCCCACTCTGTTCCCGATTCAGCGTGCACTCAAGAATCACGAACAAACAGACCGTCTTGATGTAAACACATGAGGTAGTTTAATGGCGGAGCTCCGGGTCAAAACGTATCTCATGCAGGAGACAGTGGATTTTACCACAAGGCTTGAAAGCTAGGGGTTTTTATAGAAAAGGGGCTGGGACTGGGGGAGGAATTGGCGTGGTCTCACATGATTGGTTCATTTAAACATCAGCAGACTGTACATGCAGATAACATTTAACTTAGGTCAGAAGGGCGGGAGATAGGGAGGCGCCAGGCCAGTCCGGTCATGTCATTCTCTTTATCTTTATGGCCAAGCAGCCTCAGGAATGTCTTAACAAAGGGCCTGCCCGGGCATGTCCTGGCCTGTTCTGCTATGTTCTCAGCCTCAGGTTTTAAAGCCCACAAACCACTTTTCGGGCTATTTGACATAAATTACATGAATCACAGGTCTCAAGTTTTATTTTCCTTTAGGCTCATTTATTGAGGTGCCTAATGCATGGCAAGCGTGGTAGTCACCCCAAAAGATGAAATTCTTTTAGAGGGGGAATGAGAGTTGAGATGAGGTCTCATTTTAGCCCAGGATAGCTTAAAAATCACTATGCTAACTTAAAAATTACTATGCTAGCTTAAAAATCACCAGGCTAACCTTGAACTAGTTCTATCTGTCCTGAAACTCACTAAATTCAGCCACCAGGTTGGCTTCAAACTCACAGAGTTCCATTTGCCTCTCCCTCCCAAGTGTTGAGATTAAAGGCAATAATAATGTGAAAGGTAGGTTAGGGCCAGGGTAAAGGAGCTACCCACCAACCTGAAGAATAAACTTTCAGAATGTAAATTCTTCAGCAAAATCACAAACATCTTCTCACTCTTTAAGCTCAGAGAAGCCAATCATCTTTCCGTAATGTTCCGGGCTCTCTGGGCTCTTGTCTTCTTGGAGCAAAGAATCGGTGGGGATCAAAGACAGTTTAAGTAGAAGTTTGTTTAGCAAAGCTAAACAAAGCAAACACTCCAATGAGAAACTGGAGTGAGCCTTTCCTTGCTGTTGGGTTCTGTGTTGTGGATTTTTAAAAAAGAGATATTTATGAAGAATATTCATGGGGTAAGAGGACCTTTTTTCCTCCCAAATCAGGGTGGACTTGACCTCCCTTTTAAGGTACTACTTCCCATGGTCCCCAGAATGTCAAAACTACAATGCAAGTGATAGGATGGTAACACCAGCCTTTTAAGTATGCAGACACGTGGTTGATGCATATGTGTGAGGAATGCCCTGGTGCCTTAGTGTGTGGTACAGAAGGAACAACCTAACTATAACTTCAAGGATGTTTAAGTACAAAAGGTGCATTCTGACAACCAGGAGACAGAAGATAGCAAGATCCACCTGCAGTTTTCCTCAGCTACTTCATTTCTAAGTTCTTCCCTACCTGGTTATTAATTGTGGAATATAAAGTCAGAATGCTAGCTAGCATCGTGCACATAGTAGGCACTCAGTGCATAGTTGGAAATATATGAATGAAAGGCTTTTAAGTAGCAAAGTGGTATGAGTGTGTTGTGAAAATATGGATATGTTTGTATGGGCCTTAAGGATGCAATTTAAGGGAGTTGTTGACTATAGACTTTCATCATCTCTTTGAGATGGCCCCTGTGAGGACAGAGGATATAGCTGACCCTCTTTTGGCTGAGGGACATTATGAACAGCAATGACCAGAAGTAACACACACACACACAACTGATCTCAGTTATACAGAGGTCAAAGGGACATGTTCAACCGTGCTCCTGGGCCAACCTTAGAGATTTGGAAGGCAGGTACATCAGAAGGACAAGAGGGGACTGTAAGGTGTTAATTATTTTATTTTTATTTTGTGTGTGTATGTGTGTGTGCAAGATGTAGATATGTGTATGTGCATTCATATGTTTACAGGCACACATATGTGTGTGGGTGCCCAATCATGTGTGTGTGTGTGTGTGTGTGTGTATATCTCTGGAGGCCAGGAGTTGACATGTCTTCATTGATTGCTTCCTTGAGATTCCTATTGGCTTTTTTCTTCCCAATTTCCTCATTGGCCCAGCTTCCTTGAATGTCTTCCTTGATTGTTCTCAACCTTATATATTAAAGCAGGGTCTCTTGCTGAAGCTACAAGTCATTGATTCCACTAGTCTAGCTATCAGGCTTGCTTCGGGGTTGTGGTTTGCACCTCCAGTGCTGGAGTCACACACCATGTATGTGGGTGTAGGGATAGCTGTTTAATTTCTGAGCCATCTCCTTAGCCCCTCCACCCAGAACCTTCTATTATAACCTCATTTAGAAAGAGGATCTTTGCAGATATTACTAAAATAAGAATCAAGGTGAGGTCATACTGGATTTGAGTAGGCCCCAAATCCAATGATTGACAGAAAGGGTTGTGGACAAAGGGGAGAAGGCCATGGGAAGATGGAAGCAGAGCCTGGAGCTCTGCTGCCACCAGCCTGGTGACACCAGAAGCTACCAGCACCTAGAAAAAGAAAGAAAGAAAAAAAGAAAGGCTTTCCCTTCAAGGCTTCAGAGGAGTGTGACCCAGCCAACACTTTAATTTGGCTTCTAAAACTACCAAAGAATAAAGTTCCCATTGTGTTAGGACTCCCTCTCTACTTTGGTATTTATGATGGCAGCCTCAACAATCTAATCCAGGGCTGGAACACAGGAGGATTTGCGGGGAGGGGAGGGGGAGAGTGCTGGTTTTAGGGCTGACAGCCTTGAGGAGGTCTGGGGGAAGCAGGTAGTGGCAAGTTTAAAGGAAGCTTTCAGAGATTGCCTGAGAAATCAACTCTGTCTCTCTTAGAGGAGAAAAGTTAACTTGTTATACAAGTTCCCTGGCAAGGCCATTCCCCTCCTTGGAACTTGCACTTTAAACGCAAAGGCTCTGAGGGAGAGCCCCATAGTTCTCTACCTCTGGTGGCTTTTCAGACACTGCCTGAGAGTTTGCAAGCTGGGAAGGAGGCTTAAGTCCACAGTGGAAGGAGGGTGCTCCCTTCTCATTCTGAAAAGGGTGGATGTTTCCAGGCCTGGCCCAGGCTTTCAGAGGGAGGCACCCCAGCACTGGTCATTTTCCAAATGACTTTGTTCTCTGGGGACCCTTGGAAACTAGGTAGCAAATAAACAAAACACACTGAACCAGCAGGGTGAAGCTGGGCCGTTTGAGGAAATTGGGAAGGAAAAAGCCCAGTCGGAATCTCAAGGCAATTAAGTGCCATCTCTAGCTTGGGCCAGCTCACTCTCCCCAGCTGCCCTGGGGCCAGGAATTACTCAATTAAATAGCAAGAGCCCAACGGGAGTTGAGGGAACAGTGTCTCTTCCACTTCAGTCTCAGGCTCTGCTCCCCTATTCATTTCACCCCACGTGCCCTCTACAGTAACTGCTCTCCCTAGGGTCTGCAGTGCCTCCTGGCTGTCTAAAAGAGTCTCCCTCCCTTGACTGATGTCTCCTGGTCCCTGTGGCTCTGCACTGACTGTTTCTTATCACTTTATTCTGGATCTTCCTGGCTGAGCTGCTGGGGAATGCCTCTCAGTTCTTTTTTTCCCTTCAAGGCAGTGCCCTCTAAGATTTAAGCAGGACCAGAGTTTAAGGAGAAAGACCCAGACCATGGGAGAGCTAAGTTTCCTTCCTCACACAGAACCCTGACATTGCCTCTCCCCACTGCCTCTCTTTAACTTTCACACCCTACTGTGAGGATCAGCTAAGAGCTATTCCAAGGATAGTGTTTTCCAGAACAGATTATATATTTAATCAACGAAGCTGCTTCCCTCCAAGCAGACACAGTCATCTTCTCTTGGTTTTAACATAGATGGGAAAGGCAGCTCCTCTCGCTCTCCTTTGGCTAGAATACTATCTTTCCTCTTCCCACCAGCTCCCCAGTGCACAACTAGGAACAGGAGCTTGCAGCCAGCTCTTTTGGGTGAGAAAAGCCAGAGGTGGCTGAGAGGATGGGAACTGAAGTAGGCAAGGTGGCAGATATGTCAAGGAGTGGTGACAGTTACTAGGTTATAAGCAGTCTGTAGTGGCATTGGTGGTAGGTATATATCACGTTAACCACAGGTGAAATATTTATTGAGCCACAGAAGAAAAATTCCAGAACAGAGCTAAAAAGCAACAACTCCCTTAAAGATGCAAGAGTTCAGGCCCAGTGGGTAAAAGCACTTGCTGTTATGCCTAACAACCTGAGCCCCATCCCCAGAACCCACACAGTAGGACAGAATCAATCCCCAAGTTGTCCTTTGATTTTCACAAGTGTTCCATGGCACTGGTGCTCACATAAAATGGCACATGGCACACATAAAAATAAGTAAGTAAATAAATAAACAAATAAATACAAAAATGCAGGAATTCAAGTTCTTTAGTTATAGGAATTCAAATCTTTACACTATTGTTATACTATGCAAGGGCTGCAAACCTCATGCTTTCTCTGGGTGCCAGCTTACAGGCCTTTGTATCAGAGCTAGGAGAAAGAGAGAGAACCTTTAAAGAGACTCTGAATATTGAAGATGGGAAATTGGACCCATAGATGCTAAACTGTTATCAAATTTCAAATTCAGGTAGGCAGAAGCAGCATCAAGAGCCATTCTGGCCACTGCCCTGACTCTTCGCTAATTTATTTGGAGAAAGCTGGAACTATCTGACCAGCAACAAAGAATTGGACCTTACTTTCAAGTAGCTGCAGGAGGACAGGTTCAGATGAACACGTAGAGGTATGGTCAGATCCGGCTATTAGGAGTGCTTGGTTGGATATATGAAGGTAACTGGATATAGCGATCACTTTCATACTATGTCAAGGTTAAGGAAATCAACAAAGAATGTTGAGACAGCTAGGGAGTTTCTAATAGCAGGAAGCTATTGTCACTCCTTGGTCCATGGAAGAGAGAGTAGGAGCTATGTAAGAGGCTATGCAGAAGGATCTGTAGTCATAAAATGAAAGCAGAGAAAAGGGAGTAGAATAAATACCCTGACTTTCTGCTTGTGCCCTATGATCCATGATCTCCTGTGGAAGTTTACTGTTAATCTAGTCCAAGCTGGAAACCAGAATACAAGAGTACCCTGAGATGTCATTGATGGAGACCAGTCTCCAACCACATGAACGGAGTAAAAAATAGACGTTGAGCTCAAAGGTGTTTGTTCTTAGTGATAGAAAGAGGATACCTACCTCATAAGGTTGTGAAGTTTATTGTGATTTATGGACATAGGCAAATGTTAGACTCATGGTAGAAAGGGAGTCAGTCAGAATAAGTTCAAATCCCACATCTCTATTTGCTAAGCAGGCAGTCTTGGGCACTTCTCTTGGGATTGTGAGCATGAAATGAATAAACACACAGACATGTCAGGCATAAAGATGGCTCTCAAAAAGTTTGTTCTTGCTGTTATTGTTATCAGTTTTATAGTATTTCTTGTGTCTCTTTCCAGAGTCAAGCATCCAACTGTCCACCTCTAGCCCAGAGTCTTTACTGAAGATATACAAGTAAGGCTAGAGAGAAAGAAGAGAGGCAGCTCACTCAGGAGTGTTGGGTTCAAGGCATGGGCATGATGCTACCTCTTGGCTAACACCCTTATTCAGCATAGGCACGGGGAAAAGGGTTCAGGTAAACACCTGGCCTGCAGTCCCCTCACCCCCCACCAGCCATCCATATAGTGGAGAGGACTGTCCTCTAGCTCTCCCATAGCCACCCTGGACAGCCTCATGCCTTGGTAAGATTTTGGCTTAAAACATAGGGGAAGTGCACAATATAACCAGACCTGACATTGTGTTCTCCCTAGTAAAAATTTACTGTATATTTACTGTGTCTTCACATCAATTGCATCAATATAGTGAAATTAGCTAAATTGAAATAGTGACATTAGTAATATTGGGGGCTGGAGTCCAGAGAAGTTAGGGAATGTGGCCAGCCCCATATAGACAGTAATTGGCAGAGTCCACATTTGAAATCAGGTCTGATTGTTCCCAAAGCCCAGGCTTGGGTGGCCATGCCAGGTGACTTCCTGGAAGGTGAACCCACACATTAAATTTCAGTGAAGGGGAAAACGGATGGGGAGCCCTGAATAGACCTGCTGTCATAGATCATTTCCCTGGAAGAACTAGATACTGAAGATCTCTAGGGGGAGCTTCCTCTGGGACACTCTTTGAGCCAGACCTAGACCTTCAGGTTCATAGACAGGACAGTAAACATTGTGCCTTCCCAGGCTCAGGAATATGCTTCCTTTTCCCCTTTCTGCCATAGTGCCTGTGGTGGTTTGAATAGGTTTACCCCATAGACTCATGTGTTTGAATGCTTGGCCCACAGGAAATGGCACTAGTAGGAGGTATAGCCATGTTTGAGCAGGTATGGCCTTGTTGGAGGATGTGTGTCACTGTCGGGGTGGACTTTGAGGTCTTCTATGCCTGAGCTCTGCCCAGTGTAGAATCAGAGCCTCCTCCTTGCTGCCTGTGGAAGACAGTCCTCTTCTGCTGCCTGTGAACCAAAATGTAGAACTCTCAGTTCCTTCAGCACTATGTCTGCCTGGCATGCTGCTGTGCTTCCAACCATGATGTTAATGGACTGAATCTCTGAGACTGTAAGCCAGCCCCAATGAAATATTTTCCTTTGTGAGAGTTACCTTGGTCATGTTGTCCCTTCAGAGTAACGAAACTCTAAGACACTACCCAAAGACCCTAGTCACCTTGACTACTCTGAGCTGTAGAAAGCCCCACAGCTGGTGGTGTAGTATGTTCCTGTTTCAAGGTATGACTCCACAGGCTCCTGGGGGTGGGGATGGCTTTTCCTCATATCACAGGGCTTGGGTGCTTCTGAGCCAGGACTCGGCCAGCCTACAGAGCTGAGCATGTAGTCTCAAATGTAAGTAAACTCGCCAAAGTACTGTGGGTCATAACAGCTGGACCTCTATAATCTCATTAGACCTTCACAGCACAGGAAGTGTTCTTGGGACCTCTAAAGCCAGAACAATAGGGCACAGTAAGATAAGAGGCCCCCACCATGAGGTTGCACGGTAGGGCAGTACTTAGCCCTTGGAGTCCCTTGTAACTAGTTCTTTGGTTTCTTCACAGCTTGTACAGTATAGAGAGCTCACTTGGGTGTAAATCCTGTGTAGATTGAATCACATGGCTTCATTGCTCTCTCACTGCTTAGATCTGATAGGGGAAGAAAAAGTCTGTACACAAAAAATACATCAAAGCCGTGGCAAGTTATCCAAACCTCTCTTTGGAATTAACGAGTGCTCCAAGGGAGAGGCAGCCACTGGGGCAAGGTGTACTGGCATGCCACTTACTCTGTACCTGTCATGCGTCATACATAAACTCTCCAAGTCTTCACAGCCATCTTGTCACAAAAAAGACCAGGGGATGGGGAGAGAGAGGTTGACTCACTTTCCCAAGAGGCCCCAGCAAAGAATCCAGCACCAGGTCACATGGCTTGGAGTTTGTGCTCTTAACCTACAGGTGGCCACATGTACCCCTGTCCTGCCTTCATGTCTTACCACATTACTGCTAAAATGCAATTTTGAAAAATGAGCCCTCCTGTCCCTACTGGTATTATTCTCAGTAGTTAAAAGCAGCACATCTGTAGCACGGTCATGTGTGTCACCGTCAGATTATAAACTACAAAGAAACTCATTCAGCGCCACTTATTGAGTGTCTGCCAAGAGCCAGACACTGTTGTAACTGTTTTTTCGCATATTCTAGGTCAATTTTCTTCTTGCAACAGCCTTGGGAAATAGGTGGCAATTTCCCCTGTGCAGTGGAGGGGAGAAATGAGAAACAAGACAGAACCACTCCACCAGTAACCTGTGGGACGACGCTTCGGATGGTGCATGTAACACCAAGTCAGTTATTTTAATTTTAAAGATTAACAGCAATTCCATTAGTCCTGATTATGCAGGGTAGCCTGAAACGAGTATCTGTCATTTTCTTTTGCTTGCTTTTTGGGATTCAGAGATAGGGTTTGTTGTATCCCAGGTTGGCTTAGAACTTACTGTGTTGACAAATTCTTACTGCTTCAACCTCCCAAATGCTTGGATTACAGACCTGAGCCCCCATGCCTGGTTTTGTCTGCTTTTGTTGTGAAGCATACTTTAATTTCCTTCCTTCCTTCCTTCCTTCCTTCCTTCCTTCCTTCCTTCCTTCCTTCCTTCCTTCCTCCTTCCCTCCCTCATTCCCTCCCTCCCCCCTCTTTCTCTTTCTCTCTCTTTCTTTCTTTCTTTCTTTCTTTCTTTCTTTCTTTCTTTCTTTCTTTCTTTCTTTCTTTCTTCCTTTCTTTTACAAATGTCTTTCCTCCTAATGTTAAAAAGCATGAATCATGGAGCTGGAGAGATGGCTCAACAGTTAAGAGCACTGACTGTTCTTCTGAAGGTCCTGAGTTCAAATCCCAGCAACCACATGGTGGCTCACAACCATCCATGATGAGATCTGACACCCTCTTCTGGTGTGTCTGAAGGCAGCCACAGTGTACTTACATATAATAATAAATAAATCTTTGGGCCAGAGCAAGCAGGGCTGGCTCCAGCAGAGGTCCTGAGTTCAAATCCCAACAACCACATGATGGTTCACAACCGTCTGTACAGCTACAGTGTACTCATATACATAAAATAAATAAGTCTTTTTTAAAAAGCATGAATCATGGCTTGGGATTTAGTTTGAATTTTAGTTTTCTGACACTGTTGAACATGAAAAGTTGGGCAAACTCTTCAAACCTCTGGACTCCAGTCTCATCTGTAAAATGGGAACTATACTATCTAACCTCACCAGGTCTACATTAAATGAGGATTGCTTTGAATGACATATAGAAAGTGCCAAAAACTAACTCTGGTCCCATTTAGCCACTCAGTAAACAGTAGCTTTTCTGTATGGAAAGCCACATTGTAGGGGTTCAGTACATCTGTGTGAGTGTGATGGGCTGTCTACAGTGACTCTCTCCCACAATTCCATTTCTGCTGCTCTGTTTCCTTGTGAGACAAACATTCCCATTTCAGGGATAGATACCCACACAAAGTAATTGGCAGAACAGAAGCCCAGATGTTGTGTCACACGACTCTCTCAGGCCTTTTCCACCTTCTCTCAGTGGTGCTTTGGGACATTTGAGGGAACTTGGAGATATTCAGGATAGGACTGATGCCCAGAGATGCTGTATGAACAGAAGGATTAGCTGGGTGTGGTAGCACATGCCTGGAATTCCAGCACTTGGAAGGCTGCAGCAGGAGAATCAAGTTCAAGGCTAATCTGAGCTGCATAGTAACTTCCAAGTCAGCCTGGGTTAAAATTGCAAGATGGTGTCAACAAACAAACAAACAAACAAGCAAACAAACACATCTATACCTTCATGCATACATACATACACACATATTTTTTAAAGCTCTGTGGGTGAGTAGTGTTGCCTGCATGTGAGTGTGTAGAAGTACAGGCCCGTGTGTGATGGCCAGAGGGCAGCCTCCAATGTCCATCGTTCTTTAAGATAGTGTCTCTTTGTTGCTTGCCATTGTGTACTCCAGGCTGGCTGACCCAGGATTCTCCTGTCCCTGCCTCCCCTCTTATACCTGGAGTACTGGAGTTACAGATAAAGACCGTCATGCCTGCTAGTCCTTAATCGTACACAACAAGTATTTTAACTCAAGAAGCTACCTCCCCACTTTAACAATAATAGCAAAAAGAGTTTGTGGCCAAGGCTGCCTCAGAAAGCCTTCTATTTGGCTTCTAAGTCCTGGCTTGCTTAGGAAGTTTCTAAGTCTGTAGCTGAGTTAGACACTGTATGTGCGATCTGGCTGTTCAGGCCTCTTATGTGGTGGTTTTGGTGAAGTTTCACTGGTTGAAACTGTTTGGACAGCCTACCTGGCTCATGACAAGGAGATAAAATCCTGGGTGGGAAGAGACTCATGACAAGAATTAACTCCCTGCTCCAAATGAGGCCTCACAAGGGTTAGCTTGGTGGGTCTCTGGTCCAGCACACCTTGGTGAGGCTGGCTTCACTTGTTGACCACAACCTAGTCTGCCCTAAATTGTTACCTCTCTTCTTCACCCGAGCTCATTCTCTACCACCTGAGTGTTTATCTACGGGTCCCGCATCTGTTGTTTCGGATCCGAAGGGGTCTTGGGCTCCCATATCTTTCTTCTTGGAAGAGGAAAGCACCCATAAACATAGTAGGGCTCTAAGAAATGTGCTTTAGTCTCTCTGTCCTACAGAACCCACTGGTATTCTGCATAGAACGCACTTTGAAACGTTCTAGTGAAAGAGAACCCAAGCTCTCTTGCCTAATGGAACCCAAGCAGCACAAACCCCTTAATGAGCCTCCACTTCTAAGAAATCAATAAGAAGACATTAAAGCTTACCTTGGACAAGGGCTTCTGGGAGAGTGTGGAGAATGTGGGAGGCACAGAGCTGTACTTAGCCCAAGCCTGCTCTTAAGGAATGCACCGCAACTGAGGTGGGTAAAACACACCCACGTTACTGTAGCTCAGGGAGTCCGGGTGTGGTTTAGGGCAGAGGGACAGCATATGGAGGACACCAACAAGGAAGGGACCTAGGAGGTGCCACACAAAGGGGTCAAGGGCAAAGGAGTTGGTTAGTGAGTTGGCGGTGGCCCAGGCACCATGAGTGTTCTTTTAAAGAAGAGGGAAGATACTTGGGCTTGGAACCACATAAAGCAATCCTGAGTGGGGCTGAGAACCCAGCCAGGTACACCATCAGGTGTGGAGGAGGAGGCTTGGCAGGGCCCTGGCTGAGCAAGCGATGGAGGAGCAGCCACTGTCAAAGCCTTGCACTGAAGGAGCATCCATGAATAAGAAGCCTTGGCTGTTCAACTGCTCATGGGGCTGGGGGAGCAGGGGGAGCTGGGGGGGGGGAGAGGTGGGTCTCAAGAGAGCAGTCCAAAGATGGGAGAGAGCACACTAGCCCCAATTGTGAAGTCTCTGGTTCCAGATTCAGAAAGGGCACAGCGAGCATGAAAAAGCAGCTTTCAAGAATTGCCTGAGACTCTCTGCAAGCTAGAAACCAACAAAGAATAAGAGAACAATAGCAATGAAGCAAAAGTGTGAAACCAGCCTCATTCTGTGAGCTGGGTGCTGAAAATGTATCATCCAAACACTAGGTATGCGTATGCGGCACCAGCTCCTTGAAAGAGACTGCACTGGCTGTACCTGGAGCTTTGCTTTTCCATTGAGGGTACTTGTGGGAAACAGTCACCTTTAGCTGCAGACAGTTCATCAGAAGTACTCGATAGCCTTCCTATTGAAGATCCTGAATTTATTCTCCCATCTTTCTAAGATGGAAGCAAGCCTCCCAAGGCAGTGGTCAGGGTGGACTTCCATCCATCTAAGCAGATAGTCTAAATGAGCCCAATAGTATGATGGGTGTATAGGTAAGGAAATGAACATCATACAACCTTACATGGGTGTTTCAGTACCAATGACTGAGAGGGGGCGGTCAAAATCTTCTGCCTGGCACTAGGAGCTGGGGCTGTAGTCCAGATGGGCTTGTTTAACACACACAAAGCCCTAGGTTCTATCTTCAGCATTGGAGATTGGGTAGTGGGGCAAGGGCCATTATAGCTTATAGTAGAAAAGGACGTTGTACTGAAGTGGTACCCAAGCATATGGGAGAGGTGCTCCAGAGTGAGAGGCTTACTTCTTGTTCAGAGCAGAGATGAACAGACTTGGAACATATTCATAGGCCCTGTGAATGACCTTGGCTGTGCCTGGAAGATTAGGCTTCCACACGACTGTCAGGTCTCCTGAAGGAGAAAGGGAAGTAGTCACCGTGGTCTACTTATAGGAGAAGAAGGAACAGGGGTATGCCTTCCCAGTCATGCCAATGCAGATGGCCTCTTGGGAGCCACTGAGGACCCTCTGGAAGACCATGAGCTGTGTGCTTCAGAAAAGAGTCTCTGGTGCTTGTGCTGAGAGGCTTTGGAGTCCTGCAGAAAGCCTGGGACTGTGAGCGAGGCCTGAATGTGAGCTTGAGGAAAGCTTTGATTTAGACAGACAGACAGACAGAGAGAGAGAGAGAGCGAGAGAGAGAGAGAGAGAGCGCAGGACAGCCTTTGAACAAGCAAAGTCTGAGTTTCGGGGAAGACCAGCACTGCACACCGAAGGCTCCATGCCACACTTCAAGTTCTCACTCCTGTAAAGCCCTCTCACCAGCCAACTCTGTCTCCCGCAGAGAGAATGAAAGCAGCTTTTCTCCTAGTGGAAGATAACAGAGTAAGAGAGGATGGAAAGAAAGGATTCAATGAGGCTCTGCCCCCCCTGGGGGGGGGAAGGGGGAGTCTGGAGGAAAGAGCAAACTCCGGGGATATAGGTATTGGCTTTGGAGCTCAAGCAAGGCTGTCTTAGAGCTAGGGCTCCAAGGAAAACACAAATGGAGAGTCATGCCTATTGATCATGTCCTGAAGAGAAGGCGAAAGTGAAAGTGATAATCTGCTTGATCACCTGGTCCTGCTCATCTGGAAGGTAAGGAGGTATTCTAGATTCTAAGCGATGCTGGGGAAAGAGTGCAGGGGTATCATTCACACAACACGAAGCATTTAGACAGTCTGGCCATGGGCCAGGCAAGTGGCATTAGACAGTCTAGGCATAGAGCAGAAGAGTGGCAGATGCAATTACATTTCCCAGCCTTGAGCTGTGACACCTTCTCTGAGCATGCTTCTGAACATTAGCACATCAGCCACACCTCAATGGCTCAGACCTTCCTGAAAAACAACAACAACAGTCCCGTCTTTGAAGACAAAGAGAGAGAATGTGTCATTAAAGCCCCCTTTAGGGCTTAAGAACTTATTGCATGAAGACTCAGTAAGCTTTTCTAGATGCTCACGCTCCATCCAAACCTCTTTCCCATGCTAATCTATCTGCCTAAGAAGTCCTCAGGAAGACATGAGAATCCCATAGACCAAGGCCAAAGCATGTCCAAACCTAAGGCTAGACTCCCATCTACCAACGCTTTCCTATAGTGCTGAGGTCTGGGAGCTGAGGGTCAAGGACAATGACAGGCAAATGATGAGAATCTGTTATCCTCCTTCCATGGGGCTCTAAGTGTGCCTGCTCTGTCCAGTCCAACAATCACAAGTGCAGGCGGCTATCTGGGTTTACCTTAATTAAAACGAAGTATGGCATAATTCAGTTCCCAAGCCCCTTTAGCCACACCTGAGGTGCTCCATAGCCACATGCGGCTAATGGTTTCCATATTGGGTAGTATACACAGAGAGCATTCCTATCACAGCAGGAAGTGCTATTAGATAGCTCTGCAACACTCCAAATGAAAAAAAACACACCTAAACCAATGCCTCTTGCACCATGTGTAGAATGGACTTCGTTGCTGGCTGCTTCTCTTTTCTCCCATACAGCACACCTCCTTTCTTTGGACCCTTCGGCCCTAGCCCTATAGCCCCTCCCACATAGGTGACTGTCAGGAGAACCATCTGGGCACTGCAGTGTGGATTATGAGTCTCTGCTCTCTTTCCTACCTGGTGACCTGAGTTACCTCTGAGCTTCTTGGAGCCTTTCCTACCTGAGTCCAAAGCTTTCCCAGGGTGATCAGACCCTCATCCTCTCTTTGATACATGCTCTAGGCCTCCACAGCACCCAGGTCAAGAGCCTCCCAGTTCAGGGAGCTTTCTATTGTGACTCACACCTGTTCCTTCCTGCCATGTTTTCCCTTCAGGATACCCTTGTCCTGTGGCAAGGAAGTGGGTGACACTAGGGCTACCAGGGAGGGTGGAACCCACACCTTTCTTGACTTGTCAATCTGTCTAGTTCCCTGTTGCCTCTTTGCAATCACCTGCATGCTTTAGACCTGTGGCCAAGGTTGCTAACTGGCCAGTGTCCAGTGCCATCTTGACAGACACACAGATAGACTTACTTTCCCAATGTGATCATATTTTCTGGAAAGAGTTCTGAGCAGTGAAATGAGGCTATGCTTCCGCCTCCAGTTCTGCCCAGTGGTTGGCCTCACATTTTTCTCTACCTGCAAAATATTGAACTGCATGGCAGCCTTGATTGGAGATCGCTAAACATAGCCACTTGGGTCCCCAGAGAGAATCTGTCTGCTTCAATATTCTGGGTGAAAAAAAAAACAAAAACAAAAACAAAAAACTTTTTTTTTCCTAGATAGTTCCATGTCCATATATGTCATCCTTTAAGTAGTCTGCAGATGGCTCTGGATAATCTCACTTAGCTCCTAAGGCCGAAAGAGATTACTCTGTCCCTGGGGACTGGTTAACGGTTATACAAGCCTCTTCCTTGAAGAGGCCATGGAGAAAGAAGTCAGAACATTAGAAGAGACCAGCCAACTAGTTTTTTATTATCTTAGCATCTCCATCCCAGTGTCTTACAGATAAAACTATCTGTGCCAGTAAAATTTTGATTCAGAGTGTAGGAATTCTAGTTGGTGCTCACAAACGACCCTTCTTGGCTTGGTAAAGAGGCCCAAGACACTACAGAAAGAAGCTTCTCCCATACTTCGGTAACTTTCTTCTGCCCTCCCCTCACCCTCACCCCAACCCCCTGGGATAAGTGGGGTTGACTCTCCCCTGACTGTGTCCAGGGTTCCCAGGTCCTTAGGCTTCTACTACTCTTGATTCCTCCTGGCTAGGGTTTCCCGCAGTCCCCATGCCCCATCAAGAGACATCTCAGTGTAAACTGCATGGGAAGTGCTTTCCTAAACTGGCTGAGAGGCTTAGTCAAGTGCTCATCAAGCCGTAAAAGAACAGCTGCCTCTTGCCTTGAGCCTGATGCCTGGATTATTCATATTTTTTGGCTTTTGGATTCTCCTTTTGGATCCAGGCAGATACTGCTCCTTCCCCAGCCACATTACGTTGTGATTTCCCTCTGACCTTGTCCTCGTCACGCCTAGTCATTTTCTTGAGTTTGAATGATGAGTCTCTTCTACAGGCTTCTTTTTCACCCTAACCAAATGGGGTACTGCTCCAGACTTCCCTCCTTGCCCAGTCCTCTTCTCCCTCGTCCAAGCAGTCTTACACCCATTTTATTGGCAATGTTCCATGTTCCTGAGCTTTCCTTAAAATGCCTCCTTCATGTTTATGTACCTCTGTCCCACCATGCCCTAGGACACTAACAGCTCTGGTCTTTAGTAATGTCCCTGATTCTCCAAGTCTCCCAAGGTACCTCTTGTTTTCCTCATTGTGGCCATCTGCCTTATCAAGTACACAAACAGGTCCTAGAACACCCACGGTTGACTGAATATAAGATGTATGCCAGGTACTGTGCAAATGCTGTGCCTGGAATTTTCCATTTGGTTTGTTTCCTCACAACAATCTCATGGCAGTACATATTGTCATCCCATTTCACAGTAAGTAGGCTGAAGGACAAGGATTAAATCACTCGCCTGGAGCCCCTGAGTCAGTGGAAGCAGGAGTTTCAACCAGATCTTCATGCTCAGCTTACTCTGCCTAGCACTCACCTCAACTCAGCAGGCATTGATCAGAAGCCTGGGGGTAATAGTTTCATGGAAAGAAAATAAAGAGAACTAGGAGAAGATTCTGTACATGCCCTCCCCAAAGAGCATCTGCCCAGTGTAGGAAATAGACATACAGAGGCAATGCACGGAAGATGAACGTGAGAAACATAACTGCAGTGCTCTAGAGAGATGTGGCAGGCAGTAACACAAGGGATTCAAAGCTCCCTGCAGAAGGATCTGACTTACTCTAAACTTACTCAGGCCATGCTTGCCACCCCAGAGCCTGGATGCTAAGGCAGAGGTATGGTGAGTCTGAGGTCAGCCTAGGAAAGATACTGTCTTATAAAACAACAAACAAACTGAAGATGCTTGGAAGTCCATTTCTGGAAATGGTCCTGAGGTTATCACAGGAGAGCACAAATGATGTCATTTTAGATGTTCAGCTCATGAGTGTAGGGGGTGAGGAAAGCCCTGAATGGATGTGTGCTGTTGACAGAGGCACAGCCATCTCAAGGACCCAAGAGCCTCAGACTCTCAAGGAATGACAAAGCCTTCCCCCTGGCATGAGGCTAAGAGGGAAATGGTAAAGCCTCCCTCTGGTCCATGTGTTGATGTTGATAGTGTATGCAGAAAATGTCTGTCGCCAGGCGTGGTGGCGCACGCCTTTAATCCCAGCACTTGGGAGGCAGAGGCAGGTGGATCTCTGAGTTCGAGGCCAGCCTGGTCTACAAAGTGAGTTCCAGGACAGCCAGGGCTATACAGAGAAACCCTATCTCGAAAAACCAAAAAAAAAAAAAAAAAAGAAGAAGAAGAAAATGTCTACCATTGCTTTCTGCATGCTGCACACACCCCATGTTTATGGCCTGAAGACTGTTCCCCTGCAGACTACTCCTACCCAGAGTAGCTAAACCTGTCTCCTTCATCCAGCTGTATACATATCCTGCCTCCTTGTTTATCCGTATATAATAATACTGCATTCTTGTTGTACTTTATGCAATAATCCTGACTTGAAGCTCAACTCTGTGTAATAAATACATTGAGCTTTTGGGGTGCTGCAGCTTCTCCTGAAGAGAGCCCGGACCACCCAACCCCTGTTTTTCTGCGTGTTTGTCTTTGTTTTTTTTTTTTTTTCTTCATTTCCTCAACATTCTAGTCAAGTCCAAGTCCCTGGTGTTGTGCATGAATCATACACTTGAGCTTTGAGTACCTTGACCTTGATCTTGACCTTGCCTAACCTTTCAGAGCCTGCAAAATGGGAGCTATATATGGCCTGCCACATAGGAATATGTAATTTAGTTGATATCATATAGAAATGAGAAACTGAAAACAACCAGCATATTATAAGTGCTCAGGGATTGTTTTTCATAATTTTTTTCTTGCAATGAAGTTCTACATATCTATGCCATAAAAATTAGCCCTTATTGAATATCCTCTTACAGGTATGTGACTTTATATGTGTTACCTCACTCAATTCCCAGAGCAAAGCTATATGCTTTATTTGAAGTGGGTAACTGTCATTGTTTTAAGAAATGCTCAAGAGGGTCTGAAAATTACCTCAAGGTCATTTGATTAAGGAGAGGAGGGAAGGCCTTTACCAAGATTACAGTGCCTCTGCCTACTTAAGCAAGGCCAGGTTTTTGGCTCTACATGAGTCACCAAGAAGTCCTGGAGTGGAGTGTCCAAGTGGAAATGGGGGCATCAAACGCCAGCTGCAATGTACAGGAATCTGTGGATGACTCTAGGAGAAAGCCACTGGCCACTCATCTGGCAGTCCTGTGAACAACCAGAACATCTGGTTTCCCTAAAAGTGTTTACCTTCCTACCACAATCTGTACATTTTGCATGGGTGGAGTTAGGGTATTGTCCATCCTTGCTATGAGGCTATTGGAGAACATGGGGTTTGCATTTGTTAGAATGGGTGCAGGACTTAAACACAAGGGCAACGGGCCTCAGCTCTAAGCTTCAGCAGCTGGGTAACTCCAGCTGCTGATTAACTCCTGGTCTTCTGTCTTCAAGCAAGGAAGATCATTATCACTCTGGCCTCTGCTGCTTTCAGAGGTCATTAGAGTCAATAAGTCAGCAACATGTATGCACACGTCACAGAGTCAGAATCAGGTATCTGGGAGAGCTCCCTACCTAGTGGAGGAAAACCACTCATCCCCTGGCTAACAGCACTCAGCCCTGGACACCTCCTATGGGCCCTTGCAGCCCTCTAGCATTGAGGAGTCTTTCTAAAAGGAAGGACAGCCAAGACCAAGTTTATTGGCCCCAGAGAGACAAACAGCAGGGAATAAGAGACAAAGACAGGAAATAGAGGGTGAGGGAGAAGGGAAGGGAACAAGGGAGAAGGTGGAAAGAAATATTTGCCCTGGAGGGACAAAGGACTGCTTCTGGATAGTGAGAAAACAGATGTGGCCCACAGGCAAATGGCAGTTTGGAAAGGGGAGGGAAAGCCTGTGCTAGGATGAGTTGGTTAATTTTGATTGGATGTGTTAGTTAGAGTAGCCAAAGGGGACTTTTGAGTGCTGGACTTCAATACTTTGATAGCTGGACCCTGGTAGTTAGACTCAAAAGGAGGAAGTGGCCAAATAAGGGACTAGATCTTGGTGGCTAGTAATCTTTGGTTTCTAGCAAGGCAGAGGGGATTGGGAAGGGCATGTTTGTCGTGCCCAGGCCTGCTACGGCTCTTCTTTACTTTCCTATTTAGATTCCAAACCACAGCCTGCTTCATGCAGCATAAGTAATCCTAGCAAGCTTTTACCTGAACTCTCTGATTACACCTACACAGCTGTCACCCAAGGCCACACATCAGCAGGCCAGACACTGAGTCACTGAGAACTGACTGGCTGAATCAGGGATAGGGTACCTGCTCCCATCCATCTTTGCTTTTTCTACAGTATTCTACCCTTATACCCAAGCGAAACTCACTCCTTGCCCTGGCCATTTCAACGGGAAACTTCCCAGAGCATTGTTTCTTTTCAAAGATTCCTCATTTCCCAGAGGGCTGAGGTTGGAGATTTCAGAGCAAGGCTACAGAACAAGAGTTCTGGGTTATTTCTCACTGCCTTGCTGTCTGTCCTCATCTTTCCTTGAAAAGCTTTGGCTGTAAACACATGCCAAAAAGCCAAAGTTTCTGTTGCCGGGTCCTTTGCAGCATCCAGTATCCAGGGGCTTCCCTGGGGAAGCAGGAAGCAGGCCAGAGCAGCAGCATCAAAGTGCTTCCTCTTCAGCGGCTGTGGAAATGTAGGACTTGGGACATAGCTCAGAAAGCAAGAGACCGGCTCAATGAGTCTCAGCTGGTACAGGGCTGAAGGACCTTCAAGGTCAGCACGCTCTGCTTGTCCAGAAAGGCCTCTAAGGCACTAGGATGGTCAGTGGCTAAGATATGGTCCATCGCAATCAGGACACAGAGTTGCCAGGCCCTGGCCCTGCTTCCCAGCCCAGGCTTATTTGTTCTAACCATCAGTTCCCAGGGCCTGGACTAGAAGACTACAGAGACTGTCTTCTACCTCCTACCTTTTGGATCCTTCTGTTTGACTTCTGGGGGGCGGGGAGGGGGGAGAAAGCTAAACAGTATATACTTGCTTCCAATTTCAGGTTAAGACAGTAGTTTCAACCTGTGGGTCATAACCCCTTTGGAGGTCGAATAACCCTTTCATGTGGGTCACATATCCAATACCCTGCATAGCAGATATTCCCATTATGATTCATGTGTCAAAATTACAGTTATGAAGTAGCAACGAAAATGATTTTATGGTTGGGGTCACCACAACATGAGGAACTGTATTAAAGGGTCACAGCCTTAGGAAGGATGAGAAACATTGGTTTAATAGGAACTGAAAACAAAAACAAAAAAACGAAGACAAAGTAAATACTGCTCATACAGTAGATACTGTTATTGTCTCCATACAGATGAAGGCACTGACATAGGAAGCTTGAACACCTTGTGCCAGATCTCACAACCTACACAGCAGGTGCTGGGATTCTAAATCGGATGAGCACTGTTCAAGTCCTGTGCTCATGACCACACAGCTAAGGCAGGACCTATCAGCCTTAGAGCACTTGCTGAACTCCGAGCTGGTCTGACTGGAAGAGTTCCGAATGTCTCTCTTCTGAGGCTGGGTAACACAAGCACTGACTGGATTTGAAATGGAAGGACTTCGCAAAGAGCCTTTCCCAAAGGCAGAGACTCCAATGCGGAGATCCAGCCAAATGTCCAAATGGTCACAGAGAAAGAACCTAAGAGCATGGAAAAGGACCGGAAAGTTCCTTTCCCTGGTTGCATGGTTCTCTGAGCCTCAATTTCATTTATTTTTTTTTGATCACTAAAACCTCAAACTAGTTCTCCAAGGTTCTTGCCTCATTGCCAAGTAATAAGTATGGAACACTGTGCTTAGCTGTTTTATGTAAGAGCATCCATGCCTGATTTCCTTCTGTTGACATAGAAAGGCAGCACAGGTATTGCTGCAGGGCCTCATGAAGAGAAAACACTCACAAGCTGCTCTTTAAAAAAAAAACCTCAAAATAACTATTCATATTTATGAGGTGAATTGTGATAGTTGTAATACTATATACAATGTTTAATGATTGGATTAAAGTAATTAGCATACTTCAATCATATATCTCTTCGTTATGTTGGAAACATTCCAAAACCTTTCTTTCAGCTCTTTTGAAATATACCATAAGTTATGTCCCCTACTGTGATGATAGGACACTAGAATGTACTCCTCCTGCACAATGCTATGCATTAGCCAGCCCTTCCCCAGCCTCGAATCACGACCATCCCGCGCTCATTTTCAGCGAGATTGACTTTTAGCTTCCTCACAGGAGAGCATGCAGTATTTGTTTTTCCATGCCTGGCATGTTTCACTTAACATAATGTCTTCCAGACTCACTCATATAAACCAGTCCGAGACAAGGCACTCAGATGGACCTTCTACGTTTCACAGAGTCCATGAGAAGAAATGGAGTATCACCCTGTCTCCAACTTTCCTCTCACCGAGACCATTTTCAACTTACTAATTCCTCGTCCCCCAAAGACCTTGTGACTTGAGGGGCCAGAAAAACATTCACCCCAGACACCCACATTTTCTAGTAGCAGGGCACTACGTGCATTGATGGAGAGGAGCCTCCTGGCCCCACTGTAGGACAAGTTTACTTGAGGGACGAATAGCCTAGTGGGTGTCCCTCCTCCCTGTCCAGCACAAAAGGTACCTGTCACAGATATGATCCTGGTACATGGTGTCCCACTAAGAAGGACACAGGGGAGGAGACTCAACAACACTTTCACACACTGGAGAGTTCTTCCACTTCATCTTTATGACAGTCTCACCAGCTTACAGAGGAGAAAACCGAGGTTGGAAATGACCGACTCGAGGTTTCATAACCTCTGGTTGGCAAGACTAAGAGAAAGAGCTAATCTGACTCCAAGTCTGTCCTCTAACCATTAAGAAATATGATCCGGCATTCACCTAGCCACAACCGTCCATTTAGCCCTCCCCCTCACCTCCAAATGGAAGTTTCCTCCCAGACCAAAGAGGGCTCTGAGCTTTGGTAAACTCTCTTGAGGCAGCCTGCCCCACCCATCAGTGCTCTGCATGGGTCTGGCCTGCTTGAGGTGAGCCTGCTACTTAACTGTTTCATGGAAGAACTTCCTTGCCGCGACCCTGAGCTATCCCACAGCTCCCCTGAGCTATCCCACATGTAGCTGTACATCACTGTGAGTCAGGAGGACCCTAAGTTCCAGGCCAGCCTGGAGTCTGCAGTGAGAATTTATCTAAAAAAAAAAAGCTGGGTGTGGTGGCGCACGCCTTTAGTTCCAGCACTTGGGAGGCAGAGGCAGGTGGATTTCTGAGTTCGGGGCCAGCCTGGTCTACAAAGTGAGTTCCAGGACAGGCAAGGCTACACAGAGAAACCCTGTCTCGAAAAAACAAACAAACAAACAAAAGCCAAGTACTGCAGCAAGCTATTTCAAGCAAAATAAACCAAACACCACCTCCCAACACACACACACACACACACACACACACACACACACACACACACACACACACAATCTCATCCTTCTCTCTACAAGCAAGGGTGACTTCTGCAAGCCCAGAGGCATGAATGCTCCAGTAGCCTTGGCAAGGTGGTGTTCGAGGCCTCACAGTTTCTGTGGTGAGTCCCAGTGTGTCCACCCCTGGCAATGTTGCCACTTGGCAGGACCAAGTGACCTAGTTTCTCCCCACCCCCCTTCACCCCCACTGGAGAAGCTAGGCTGCAGGCTGTGCAGAGTTTGGCATCTGCGGGTCTTTTCTGCCCTCTGCTGGTCGCTAGGCAGGAGGCTCGCCAGGGCTGGCAATCCCACGTGGGTCTACTGCGGGGAACTGACTCGCAGGCCTGTAAATGTTTGCTGAGTTAACTGAGTAAGAGGATTGTGTACCGTTCTAGGCTCTGGGGCCTAAAGAGGCCAGAGTCAGGACTGCTGCTCTGCAAACTCGTTACATTCAGCCAAACCAGGGCCCAATTCCCCCGTTGCTTTCCTTCTTTTTGCCTCCCCACAGGCTCCTCCTCTTCCCTCCCTCAAGGACTGTTGCCTGGCTAGGGAGAACTGAGTCAGCAAAGCCAACTCAGTAAGTTGCCCCACCACCTGTTGCGTTACCTCTGACCAGTCCCTTAAAGCCATCTGAAGTCCCTCCTTGATTATCTCATTTCCTATCCGAGTCGTTGCTTCTGTTTTCTTGTGGCATCTTCCGAAGAACACTCCCTTTACTTGCTACTGAATCTGTCCCTGACGCATCTACTGGAAGTCCTGGTTCTGTCCCAGGTCATCACTCAGAAGTTTGATCTGTCTGCCCTCCTGGTGGCCTTTCAGAGCCTTCACTAGCAACCACATCTCTGAGACTTTCGTTTCCCCAAACACAAGCGGAAAGCCCACTCAAAGCCCTCTACTTTTGAGAGATTTGTCTTGATAAAGACATCTTAAAAACCAAAAAGTCTAGAAGACTCACAAAAGGACCACCTAGTGCAGACGGTTTTATAGGTCGTGACAGCCTGCCACAGCAGCCCTCTGAGTAGTATGGTAAAAGAATTGGAGAGGCTTTTAATTTCTATGTATACTGTATTTTCTATTTAAAATGTATGGAGCTCTTTCATGGGCTGTATATCAGGGAATGAAATTTGTTGTTTTGTTTTTAAACTAAATTTAAGGATGAGGAAAGCGGGGCCACAGAGAAGAAAATATTTTTCTGGTGATTATACAGGAAGAAAAAAAAAAACAATGATGCTTACACCCAACCTTCCAATCCCCAAACCTTGGGTGTTCATTCCAAGAACACTGCTGGTCCTGCATCTTGAAAAAACGTGAAAGAACAGAAACCAAAACCAAAGTAAAGCAGAGAAAAAGAATCAAGCAGTCATGTGCTGTGTTTAACTTATTCAAACAACCGCATAAAGGATGGGCCATTCTTCCCACTGGACTTTCCACAGTTAGTATTCAAAACTACACTTAAGAGGCTGGGCCCACTCAGTAAAGCGCTTGTGGTGCAAACGTGAGCATCTGAGCTGGGAACCCCAGAACCCCGGTAAAAGTTAGTCACACCTGGCAGTAGTAAGCTTAGTGTGAGGTGGGTGAGATGGGTGGAGATGGGCGGATCCCTGATTGTTAGCCAGGTACCATTTCCTGTCTATTGTTATGTTAAATAACTGACCAGAAGCAATCTAAGGAAAGACGGTTTCATCTAGTTACCCTTCCTAGTCACAGTCCAACATAGAGGAAAGTCAAGGCAGGAACCTGAAAGCAGGGCTAAGTTAATTTTTTTTTTTTTTTTTTTTTTTTTTTTTTGTAGCGTTACATCTCAGTCAGGCAGGAACCATTGGAGGATGATGCTCACTAGTTTGCTAGCTCACAGGCTAGTGCTTAGTTACATTTCTGTCTTTCTGTCTCTCTCTCTCTCTCTCTCTCTCTCTCTCTCTCTCTCTCTCTTTTTGGTTTTTCGAGACAGGGTTTCTCTGTATAGCCCTGGCTGACCTGGAACTCACTCTGTAGACCAGGCTGGCCTCGAACTCAGAAATCTGCCTGCCTTCTGCCTCTGAAGTGCTGGGATTAAAGGCGTGCACCACCACTGCCCGGCTTTAGTTACATTTCTTTTTTTTTTTTTTGGTTTTTCGAGACAGGGTTTCTCTGTGTAGCCCTGGCTGTCCTGGCACTCACTTTGTAGACCAGGCTGGCCTCGAACTCAGAAATCCGCCTGCCTCTGCCTCCCGAGTGCTGGGATTAAAGGCGTGCGCCACCACGCCCGGCTAGTTACATTTCTTGCGGACTATACCTGTACCCAGGATATGGAACCAACCACAGTGGACTTGACCCTCCTACATCAATTCCTAATCAAGACAAGCTTCTTAGACACGCCCACAGGCCATCCTGATCTAGGCATTTCCTCAGTCAAGGCTTTCCTTCTCAGATAACCCTGGACTGTATTTAGGTAACAATCAAAACTAATTAGGACTGAGATCCTGTCTTGAAAAATAAACTGGACAACTAATACTGACCTCTGCCCTCCACATGTACACATGAGTGCCCATACCCACGTGGGCATGTGTATCATATGACAAGCATGAGCTCGAATGCATACACACTTTAACTCTTTCCACACTCAACCCAACGGCAGAACTGCCTCAAGCTGTACCACTCTTGCCTGAATTTGTGCATACACCTTTGAGAATCTCTCCTTTTGCCTTTCATGTGGTACTGTGAGGGAGCTAAAGGAGAATTACCTCAGGGAATAGGAGTGGGAGAACATCCTTCAAAAGGCACTCTAGTATGATTATCAAAGTGTAGTCCAGAAACTGGTTCATATCTTGGCTCTGCTGTGTGACACAACCTCTCTTCTCATCCGGTCTCATAATCTGTTAAAAGTAGGTACCAGTTTCACTTCATTCATTGTTGTTGAGGGAGAGTTTTTGTAGCCCACGGTGGACATGAGCTCCTGATCCTCCTATCCCTATGTCCTAAAGATCATGAACATGCAGCACAGTGTCTGGCTTTTTACAGTGACTTGAGTCAACAATGTTATACCCAGGGACATAAATATTATACAGTCTTAGGTCTTATGAGATAGCAGTGACAAGCTTTGGGGAGTTAGGTAAAGGTGGTGGCCATCCTGTGGGGGCATGTGGGAAGAATCCATCCTAATACCCAGAGGAGAAGGGAACTCGGGTGAAGTGGAAGAAAGAGGAACTAACTCACCCAGGCCCTGAATGACTTGTTATGGGACCTGGCCTTTGTGTAAAGTTAGTTTCTCTGAATCAGGATTTTTCTGGAGTATATAGTGCAATAAGACAGCTGATCAAGCAGGCATTTCACCAGAGGCCTCAGAAGACCAGGAGATCTCTGCTTCCCAAGAGCAGGGTCATGTTGTATTAAATAAATGACCCTTGGGGATAGCAAAGGCTCTCTGAGGCCTCTCAAAGAAAGTGTTCAACAGAGATATAGGACCTAGATGCCATCATGGTTGGCCTTCATTTGATTTTCTATCCTCTTTGGTTTCTGTTCTCAGGGACAGCAGAAATCTGTAGCAGACCTGACTGAGCCCCCAAGCTGAAAGCACCCTGACATTGGGGGAGTTCCTACACATCAGATCTGGTTCTGAAGCTCAGGTAACTCACTTTATTTTTTGCCATTGCTTTGACCTGACCATGGAGTTGCCCCCTTAGCCCAGGAGGAAATGAACACATGAAGGACCCAACCCTTAATTACCAATATGCAGCAAGTGATAAAAGGAGGAGGAAGAACCCAGCCAACCAACTCCATGCCTAGCAGTCTTTCCTTTCTTTCTTTCTTTCTTTCTTTCTTTCTTTCTTTCTTTCTTTCTTTCTTTCTTTCTTTCTTCCTTTCTTTCCTTTCTTTCTTCCTTCCTTCTTTCCTTCCCTTCTTCTTCTTCTTCTTCTTCTTCTTCTTCTTCTTCTTCTTCTTCTTCTTCTTCCTCTTCCTCTTCCTCTTCCTCTTCCTCTTCCTCTTCCTCTTCCTCTTCCTCTTCCTCTTCTTCTTCTTCTTTTCTTCTTTTCCTTCTTCTTCTTCTTCCTCCCCGCTCCCCATATATCCCTGGCTGTCTTGGACTTATTTGTATACCAGGCTGGCCTTGAACCCACCTCTGCCTCCCAAGTGCTGGGATTAAAGGTGCATGCCACCACATCTAGCTATGCCTGGTGTTCTGAACCATGATGGAATGCTGCTCATTACTCTTGGCGGCTCAGAAATTATTAAAACAGTACACTGGAAAAGATCTTTGTCCGAAAATTTACCTGGATATGTAAAACTTTGGAAAAGTGGATTTCTATTATAGCTTGTATGACCAAAATGTGCCACTCATAGTGCCCATTACTTCTCTGGCAGCTCTTTGGTGTGAGGCTCTGGCATGTCACACAGGGTGACACAGACTCGGATGCTGCTCCCATGGAGCCTTACCACACTGAGGCTGAGAGATACTGGAGAGATGTGCTACTGGAGTGCTGTGGGAGGGCATGGCAGGTACCAGAACACCTCCAAACTGTGGGGAGTAGGGTGTGCATCAGAGGAGAAGTACATCTCCCTTTTCAGAGAGAACTTTTGCCAAAAGTCATCCCTTTTGAACAATGAACATGGACTTAAATTTCACTCTGTTAGGCCTGAACTCCTGGGCATAGGAAAGCTCCACCCAGAGGCTGGGACTCAACCCTAGGACAAGACTAATATCACAAGGCTTGAAGTTCAATCGTCAATATGATTTTTAAAAGGAAAGAATCAGAAAGGTTTCACCAAGAAACTTCTGAGTACCAGCTAAAGAGGGTAAAAGTGTTTTCCCAGTTTCCAGATAACTGACACAAAAGATGCCTTACATGCTATAGTGTGCTTCAGCTTACAGCAAAAAGTCACAGAGCCCTAGCTCTGGAACCAGACTGATACTCGGGGATAAATTACTTAATCCCTGTGGTCTCAGTTTGCTCTCTATAAAATGGGTTAACAGTAGTAGCTACTTCCAAGGCTAAGTTGAGATGTAACTGAGGTAACACATATAAGCCTAGAATTATGTTGGACACACAGTAAGTATTCAGTTGATGTTGAATAGTACAGCCTATACCTTTTACTATGATAGGTAATGATATTGAAACAAATCTGGGTTTATCTCCAAATATTACATGGTAGTAGGGTTAGTGGCTGTGTAGTTCAGTGATGCAGTACTTACCTGGGATATGTGAAATCCTTGGTTCAACTTCTTGTACTGAAATATATGTGTGTGTGTGTGTGTGTGTGTGTGTACATATATATTCAATTTCTCTTATCAAACAATTGTTTACATGATCTTTGCCCCTTTATTTCCTTACTTGCTTCCTTTCTTATATATTTACATTCCTTCCCTATCTATTTACATTACATAATTCTATAAGCCTTCAGGGAGAAAGGTTACAGATATAAAACTTCTTGGTGTTTCTTACATGGAAAGAGAAACAGAATCAATATGGAAATTGAATTCTGTTCAGCATTCCCAATGGTTATTTATAAAATTTGCCCAGAGGGAGAAACAGAACTCTAAATATAAAAGCCACGTAAAAATTTCCATTTAGGGAGCTCCAGAGTGCTTTATTTCTAATATGTTATTATGATAGTAGAGGCTATTATTAAATTTTAGACACTGTGGAGTGGCAGAGATACCCCTTAGGACCCAAAGGAGGACAGGTCCCCATGAATGTCAATCTGTGGCAGTTCCAAGCAGAGTGCATCACAATATCTTGCCCCTCCCTTGAACAATATTAGATCTATAAAGAAAAAGATACATATGTGGCAGGTACTGCCTGGAGTGCCTTGTGTATGGGACCTGCATTTAGAGCCTGACTCTGAGAGGGCAGGAAAACAGGCCCTGCTCCCACAGGCCCAAGAGAACACACTATTTTTTATCATTCTCTCACTCCACTGGAGTGATTGGAATGCTTCTCCTCTGGGCAAAAGTAATTACTCACTGTAATTATACTTGGCATTTAGGCAACACTTTATAGCCACTAATTAGTTAAACACTTACATCAACCTGTTAGACCAAAAAGGATCCGGGCTGGGTGCTGGGGATATCTTGGCCTGAATATCTCCTAAGCCCCGACTATAAATATGTGTGTTCTCCCTCCTAGGATGACCATCGTGTGGAAATAATTCATAGCCCAGTTAGAAATGGGATGAAAACAAGATAATGTCCATTTTTTTTAAATGAGGGTAGGGTGGGGCTGGGCTGTGAGATGATCCAGCAGCTAAGAGTGTTCGCAGCACAAGACTACTGATTTGACCCCTGGAACCCACTGTGGAAGGAGAGAGCTGACTCATGAAAGCTGTCTTCTGACCTCCACTCGTGTGCTGTGGCACCTGTACTCACACACATCATTCATGGACACACACACACACACACACACACACCTATTAGTGCCACTAGTAGTAATAATGATGATAACATCAGAGAATAGGTCAAAGCAGAGGGACCAGATGGAATTTGCCAAAGACTGAATGAAAGGAGGACCTGTGGCTGCTGGGACTAAGAGTGGCCATGCTCTCTGCCACAGTGGTCCAGCTCAAGGCTCAATGAAGCAGAAACACACAGACTCAGCCTTCTTGGTTTTCTTATCCCAGGAAGGACATTTCTGAAGGGATGGGGATCCTAACCTGAGAGCCCCCAAGGGTCTGGCTGAGTTTGGTCTAAATTGCAATTTGATCTTTTCTTCTTGAGTCTCTTCCTTTCCTTCTACAGGTGTCCATCTCAAAGCCACTCCTTAAGAAACACCCTGCATAATAAACACTGCTTCAGAGCTCACTTCTCAGGAGACCCAATAGTGGAAAGTTAGAAGAATAGGTGCCCATTAGGAATGGTCAAGAGGTAGGAAAGTTAGATGCAGGATTAGGAATGACTGAATAGATAGGGCATGTACAATGAGTGGGAGCAAGGGGAAAGAGGATGCAAGAAGATCATCAGGAAGACTAAGGTCAGAAAGAGCTGCACCAGGGTGACAGCAGATGAACTGAGGCCACAAACCAATATCCAAGAATAAGAAATGACAAGGTCTGGCTGGAGAGATGGTTCAGTGGTTAAGAGCACTCACTACGCTTCAAAAGGTCCCAAGTTCAGTTCCCAACACCAACATGACATCTCACAACTGTCTGATATGATTTTCTGTTGTGTAGAAAATCTTCTTGCAGACAAAGTATCCATATACATAAAATACACAAAGTAAATCTAAAAGTAAATAAATAAATTAAAAATGCACTTCATAGAAAAAAAGAAATGGAGCTCCAGGACAGCCAGAGCTATAAAGAGAAACCCTGTCTCGAAAAACCAAAAAAAAAAAAAAAAAAAGAAATGAAAAGGTCACTTTTTTTCAGAAACTCAAAGGGAATGAGTGTTGTTATGATAAATTATATTTTAGAACTGAATTTGAGTTGAGGAGACCTTGTAGGAAGTTGTATATAAAAAACAGAAAGGAAGATAAAAGGTCAGATGGGAGGAGGTCAACTGGGAGCTGTGTCAGATTGTATTTCCCAAAGACAGTCCAAAGTGTCTGTGGTGATGCAATATTCCAAAAATATTTCTTACATTCCAGCAGACTGAAACTTTTGCTGGACCACACATTTAGGTTTAATAATACATCTTAAGGTCACAGAAATATTTAAGACTGCTAGCCTACTGTGACCTCAAACTGTTTAACCTGCCTTTAAGGGAACAACCAATCTTACAGCCTTGGATTTCCCATGTGGACAGCTTTTGTTTTTTGTTTTTGTTTTGTTTTGTTTTTTGTTTTTTTTTTTTGTTTGTTTTTTCGAGACAGGGTTTCTCTGTATAGCCCTGGCTGTCCTGGAACTCACTTTGTAGACCAGGCTGGCCTTGAACTCAGAAATCCGCCTGCCTCTGCCTCCCGAGTGCTGGGATTAAAGACGTGCGCCACCACGCCCGGCTGTGGACAGCTTTTAAAACTCAAGCTAATGCACAGTTGTAACATTAAGTTGTGTACTCTTCTGTGCCCCCAGCCCAGGTAAAGTGGGCACATCATTTGCTGAAAGCAGCAAACAGAGACGTTGAAAACAACTTCCTAGAATCTACATAAAGGTTGAAAGCAACCACTTATGAATATTAGTTGATAAACAATGAGGTTTGTTATTTGGTTAGTTGAGATCGCTGGAGTCAATGACTTAATGCCTTGTAAGACTCTGTTAAAGATTTCTGTAAAGTATCTCATTCCTTTACTCATGTGATGTTTTCTATACTGTTCAATAAATCCTTTGTTAGAGACAGACACACAAGGACAGACAAAACCTTTAGGCAGGCACAGGTTCAGACACATACAACAGGCAGACAGAGGATGGAAGATACAGGGAACGTGAAGCAGTGAGTTCAAATCTGGACTCACTCTTGGTTGGACTACTCTAAGAGGAAGGGCTTTTCTTTCTTTCCTTGATGCAACACTGAAGTATTATTGATGTCTCAGAGTTAAGTGCATCGTAATCGGCACAAATGTCTACCATCTCATACATATTCTCCATAGTGTGAACTGGCTGGGTCCCATCAAGAAGTGGAGTTTCATTCCCTACCCTGCTAGATATGGACAGGACTATGACTGCTTCCCCCAAGGGAGTGCACAGAAGAGACATTGTGTGATTTCTGGGTCAAGGCCAGAAAAGCTGGGCAGCTTCTGCCTTGTGCCCTTGGAATGAGGCCAGAGGCCATGTAAGAAGTCTCAGTATCCTCAAATGACTGTGCTGAAGAGGTTCTGCACATACGATGACAGCTGGCACCAACTGACGACCATGAGTGAATATTCCACCCAGAAGAGATAACTAAAGCCCAGCCAACATCTGGCCTCAATGACACAGAAGAACTCATGTGAAGTGCCTAATAGTGTCCTTCCCAAACTCCTACTCTGCAGATAGGAAAGTTTGTTGTGTAGTAAGGGGAACAGGGTCATAAACAGGAAAGAGTAGGACCTTGCCACTGCCCTGCACAGTGACCTCCTATCCTCCATCTTCTCTAGCCCCACTCCCCCACCCCCGAGCTCCCCATCTGTCCTACCCCATTGGCTCCTACCTCCCACTTAGCTGCCAGGGGCTGTTCTTAAGCAGTTCCCAGCTAGTGTGATTCCATCACTCCCTTCTTGAAAATCTGGCTTTAAGTGGCCTTCAGAGGGCCTCAAGTTTCAGTATGTGTTATACTGTGGATGGTTTATTTTATGAGTCAACTTTACAGGACCAGAGGATATCTAGCCACCGGTCAAACTGTATTCTGGATGTAGCTGTGAAGATTTTTAAAAAGATGACATTAGCATTTGAACTAATTACCAAGTAAAACAACTGAGCATATGTAGGGGTAGGGAGGGGTCGAATGGACAACAGACCTGAGTGGAATAAAAAGGCTAAGAGGTGGGTACTCCTGCCTAAGGGCATTGGATAGGCATGAGCTTTTCCCTGCCTTCAGACTCAAGACAAAAGCATTCATTTTTGTTGGGTCTCAAGTCTAACAGCATGAACATCCTTGGCTTCTTGTGCCTCAAGCTTGCTGACTAGGTCTTGGGACCCCTCAACTACCATAACTGTGCCATCCAGGCTTTTGTTTGTTCATTTGTTTTGATTTGTTTTAGATGGAATTTGGTTACGGAGCCCAGACGGGCAGAAGTTTAACTCTTGCCTCACTCTTCTCTGTAAATGAGATTACAAGTATGTTTTACCAAATTTGCTCTGAATAAATTCCTTATAAGTAACACATATATACCACATATAATAAAAACATATATGTCATGGATATGCCATATGCATGGTATAACTAACCATATACCATGTTTTTTCATATATATATACATGGTATTTCTTTTTTAAAAAAACATTTATTTATTTATTTATTATATGTAAGTATGCCACAGACCCTCTGGGTCCCTTGTCTGCATGGAACGAGTCTCTGGAGCAGGTGGGGAAGGTGTCGGCGGGAATTGACAGACAGACTCGACACAAGGGAGTGTGGATCTGAATGCAATTTGTCAAATTGAGCATCAAACTTTTTATACAGAAGAAAATAGGGAAGATGGGTGACACACTGGCAAGGTACAAAGAGGTTACTGGATTCTTTTTTTTTTTTTTTTTTTTTCCAGACAGGGTTTCTCTGTATAGCCCCGGCTGTCCTGGAACTCACTCTGTAGACCAGGCTGGCCTCGAACTCAGAAATCCGCCTGCCTCTGCCTCCCAAGTGCTGGGATTAAAGGCATGCGCCACCAAGCCCGGCTGGTTACTGGATTCTTACACAAAACAAAGGAATACAAATATGGAAGAACTGGCAGGAACCAACTGGGGTAAAACTCAATGTTAACAACTGGGATAAAAAACAGCTCCATCTAAGGTCCACTTAATCTTAGAAGCCAGGGGCAAGGGCTTCATGCCCTTGCCATAGTTACTACTCTAGTCTATTGTATAGTGGACCTTCCCCCTAGGCCATTGTAAATACTTGTGTATGGGTGTAACTCAGCTACTCAGTTCTAAGATCTACTCTGGTTCCTCTTTAGGTCACAAACTTTTCCTTCCTAGATAATGGTGAATTCCTGTATAGGGCGGTGACTTAGCTATCCATGCCCAAGGTCAGATCAAGGACTGCCTAGAAACTAACTTAGCTATATGTCAAAATATCAATCCTTAGGAGCACTTGTAATAAAGCAATATTAAGGGAAAGCACACAGATCCATTTACCAACTAAAGCAAGGACATTGGAACATTCTTTATACAGGATGCCACGATTCCAGGAGACTAAGTTTCCGTGAACTTTTTGCCTCAGGACAGTGCCCAGGTTTTCGGTCGTGCTTGTCACTACTGGAGTGGATGTATCATAAGTACACTGTAGCTGTCTTCAGACACCAAAAGAGGGCACCTGATCTCATTACAGATGGCTGTGAGCCACCGTGTGCTTGTTGGGATTTGAACTCAGGACCTCCAGAAGAGCAGTAGGTGCTCTTAGACGCTGAGCCATCTCTCCAGCCCTACATGATATTTCTTATTGATTCTAATTTCTCTGAATCCCTGTGATTATAGGGGCCAAGGCTTAGGAATTTCTTTTTAAAAACAAGGTCCTGCTGGGCAGTGGTGGCTCACACCCAGGCACTTGTGAGGCAGAGGCAGGTGGATTTCTGAGTTTGAGGAGAGCCTGGTCTACAGAGTGAGATCCAGGACAGCCAGGGCTACACAGAGAAACCCTGTCTTGAAAAACAAAAAACAAAACAAACAAACAAACAAACAAACCAAGGTCCTAAATGATTTTGATTCTAGCACAGGTGCCAAACTTTAGTCTACCAAATCCATTATTTTATAACCCAGCAATTCATTTCCAGTTTTGTTAAATGTAAAAAACAAAAAACAAAAAACCTCACCATCAGCTTTAAGAAGACCATTGACTCTGTAATGTATATATTTATATATCAGCTTTCCTAGTTAAGTTTCTGTATCTTGTATCATGAAAATAATAATTTTATTATCATTAATTTATAAATGTATTAAATTGGATTTATAAATCGATATTGTATGTAATACAGCTTTAATATGTATTTGCACAAAACTCACAAGTGTTAGTAACAGAGTAATGCAATTTTCTGATAAACATTATCTTCGTCACCGTCCCCTTCCACTCCCAATACTTTGCCCATTGAGTTGGAAGTTGCTACTTACCCAGCAAGGTTTCCCTGATGACCCTGTTTGTGCTATTCTCTTTGCCTTGAAGGATTTGTTTCTGTAATAAATATTTATTGAAAGTTTGGCACATGCCAAGCATAATGCTTAGAATCATGTCCCCTGTAGACAAGAAATTGCTTCCTTTTCAGAGGGCCCCAGACACTGAGTTCCACCCTCTCATCACCTCACAACCCCATGATACAGTTAGCATTTCTCCCTCACCAGGAGGGGCAGTTTCTTATGCCAGAGGCTACAGCTCATTCATTTCTGTATCCTGGTCTCTGGCACGCTGCCCAAAAGCCAGTAGGAACTCAATTAATGTTGAAGAATGAGTTAATATACGAATAGTGATAGCCTGGTGTCTGGTACATCAGAGGTGGCCAATAAATACTGGTTGAAATGAAATTAAGTTCAAAGTACAGGTCAAGAAACAAGGACAAAGAGAAGCTAGGAAGAGGGTTTGTTGAAGACTGTCAAAAGACACCAAGATCAAAGGAAGTGAGCACTGGGGCGGGGCATTGGATCTGATAAAAAAGGAAGTTAATGGGGTCTGGAGAACCAGCTTAGTCATTAAGAGCACTTGTTGCTCCTGCAGAGGACCTGGATTTGTTTCTTAGTACTCACATGGTGTTCATGACCATCTACAACTCCAGTTACAAGGGCCCTGCCACCCTCCTCTGATAATATAAGTGAATCTTTTTAAAAAGGAAATTAATCTTAAAACCTAGAATGGCCATTGAAAAGTTTATCACATTTTAGTAACTATTGAAGTGTTCATGACAACTCTTAATTTTTTTAAGACTTCTTTATTTCATTTTATGTGCCTACATGTATCTACGTGCACATCTAGATATAAGTGTATTATCTGGTGCCTACAGAGGTCAGAGAGGACATTAGGTGCCTGGAAATGGAGTTACCAACAGCTGTGAGCTGCCATGTGGGTGTCAGGAACCAAATCTGGGTCCTCTGCAAAAGCATCAAGTGCCCTTAACCACTGAGTCATCCCTCCAGCCCATAAGTGTTGAAGTCTAGTTACTGGGTAGGTACTGGATGGGTGGGGGGGGGGGGGGCGCGGTGGCAAGATGGTTTATTTGGTAAATGTGTTTGCTGCTTTCCTGAAAACCTGAGTTGATCTGCAAACCTCACAGGGTAGAAGAGAACAGAATCTACAAGTTGTCCCCTCCCCTCTCCCATCCCCCAACAACACACACACTTTTTTAAAAAATGCAATAAAATCTAGTTACTAGGTAAATGCCTTTGAACGCTGTATGTGTGCTACGCTACAGTCTTTATTACCTAGTTAAAAGTGCCCATACACCAACTACTAAAGCTTAAAGGGATTAGAGACCTCATTCACACCAGGATATTAGGCTTAGCTGCACGATTTTCTTCCTATGAAAGACTTGAGACCTTTGCTACCAGCTCCTTCTGTTCATTCACTGAGCAATTATTTACTGTGCTGCCTATTCTTCAGTCGGTGCTTCAGCAACCATTTAGAAAGTTTGCTTTTAAAACTTGTTTTCTTTTGTTTTGAAGCAGATCCCTGGTTGTCCTGAAACTCACTTTGTAGGTCAGGCTAGCCTTGAATTCACAGGTATCTGCCTGTCTCTGCTTCTATTCTTTCAAGACTTTTTTTTTTTTTTTTTTGTCACAGGGCAACTTTATTGAGTGGTAGCATGGTCACACCCAGCAAACGTGTTCCCTCTCATCCTCTCTCTCTCTCTCTCTCTCTCTCTCTCTCTCTCTCTCTCTCTCTCTCTCTCTCTCACACACACACACACACACACACACACACACACACACACACAGCCCTTGCCACAGCCCAGTTCTCAGCCACAGGGAGGCTCAGGGGGAGGAAGTGGAGAGGGGGTGCAGAGAGCAGGGGTGGGATGGGTTGGGAACACCCATCAGACAGCTAATAAGAGTGAGATTCCCCGCCCTGGTGGCTTCAGCTTGGCTGCGCCCCCTTCGAAGGAGCCTTCCAAGGTGTGGCTGAACATTCAGGGGTTGGGAAGGGCAGAGTCCCACTCCGTTTTAGTCCTCTCTGCAGACTGGGGACTGGAGGGCAAGGCGGGCCGGGGCGGTTTTGGCTGCTTCAGCTCTGGGGCTCCTCCGGAGCCTCACCACCCTCTTCCCCAGCACTGTGGGCTGTCCACAGCGTCAGGTTGTCTCTCAGGAGCTGCATGATGAGGGTGCTGTCCTTGTAGGAATCCTCACTGAGGGTGTGCAGGTCGGCCATGGCCTCGTCGAAGGTGGTCTTGGCCAGTGAGATGGCCTCCTCCGGGCTGTTGGCTATCTCGTAGTAGAAGACTGAAAAGTTCAGGGCCAGGCCCAGGCGGATTGGGTTGGTGGGCGGCATCTCCTCCTTGCTGATGTCCATGGCCTCCTGGTAGGCTGACCGGGCAGAATCGATGATGCGCTTCTTATCATCACCAGTAGCCACCTTGGCTAGGTAGCGGTAGTAGTCATCCTTCATCTTCAGGTAGAAGACACGGCTCTCTGCATCTCCAGCCCCTTTGATGAGGTGCGAATCCAGCAGGCCGAGCACGGTGTCGCACACACTTCTGAGCTTGGTCTCTACCTTCTCCCGGTACTCTTTTACCTCAGGCCCTTCCCTTCTGACCCCTCCTCGTTGCTCTTCTGCTCGATGTTGGGCAGGACCCTCCATGGCCGCCCACCGCGTTCTTGTAGGCCACGGAGAGCAGGTTCCGCTCCTCGCGGGAGAGCTCCTTGCACTTTTCCACGCCGCTCTTCATGAAAGCTGCCATGTCCTCATAGCGTTCAGCCTGTTCGGCCAATTTAGCCTTCTGGATCAGACTGACTCTCTCCATGACTGCGAGGATGGACAGACAGGCGGGCGAACTGGCTGCCTTGAGAGTAACACTGGGATCTGCCCTTTCAAGACTCTTAAATCCTCTGGATTATAGTGACAAATGCCTTTAATCCCAGTCCTAGGGAGGCAGAGGCAGGAGGCCAGCCTGGTCTACAGAGTGAGATCCAGGACGACTAGGGCTACACAGAGAAACCCTGTCTCAAAAACCCAGAAGACTCTTAATCCTATATTTCCCAGGGCAGCTGAATTGGGAACCTCCTTCTAAGAGGCATTTAGAACCCTCACCACCAGTTGCTGCTTCCAGACACGCCACGCATGCAGGCATCCAGGTTATCTCCTGGGAACAGAACTGCTGCCCAGCACATGCTCCAGGGAATTCAGGTTTACACCCTGCAGCCAAATGAGCTCAGGGTTTCCTTAGTGCAGACTTTTCTGGGTTTTATATGCAAAACTGCATGGGGGGAGGGTAGATATTTGAGTGACATGGTATAAAATGCTTTCTAAACTCATTTAACTTTTTCTTGGGTTTAACTTGTGTGTGTGTGTGTGTGTATCTATATATCCTATATCATACATGTATGCATGACATACACCTGGGGGAGGGGACCTGAAGTATGAATAGGAGTTTACCTTCTGGTGAGGGTGACTGACACATGCCCTGAAATGGGAGCACTACGTAAGCCAGGAAGCAGGTCAGTGGGGTAGATGGAGAGCATTGTGAGGCTAGAGTGGTTACAGAGATCACACTACATGGGGGCTTGTGGGAAAGAGTCTTACATTGAAAATTCATGTCTTTATCTGAAGATGTATACAAGCCACTAGATTTGTGTTTAGAAAGATCATTTAAACTGCTAAATCAAGAACAGATTAGCAGAGTGCCTTAGGGCCAAATGAGCTGTTTGGAAGATTGTAGAAGTGATTCATTGAACAAAAAAAAAGGACTGTACTAGGAGAGATGCTAAAAAGAACTCTTTCGTGTGTCTAGATGAAGTCCTTTGTTGAAAAAGCAGCCAAGTCCACACAGAACTAATAGCTATGTGTTAATTCACAGATACCCACCTACTTTCCCAGAAAGCTCCCTCTGTTCCTGAAAGACTGGATAGAAAGGAAGTGATCTGCTCCCCTGTCAGTTCATCTAAACAAAGTACTGTGCAGAAACACTTGCTCCAGACCCTAGAATATCTGCCATTTTGATCCAAAGAGAGCTCAAGAACTTTCTAGCCTAATACCCCTGATTAACCATGTTTTCTGGGGCCCAGCCTTTACCCATGTGACTGCATGTTCATTTCCTGGATCTGGGAATTTCCAAGCTGGGAGGAACCATAGAGGTACTACTAACTTCATCTATATGGAAGAATTCCTTCTACTAACTTCAACTACATGGAAGAATTCCTTCTCTATACCTAAAGAGATTTGAAATAAGAGTCAACTCTATCCACAATCACAGTGATGATTAGGCCCCTGGGTATTATGTTTTCATCCTGCTCCTGAGCCTCTGAGATCTTCCAACACATCTTACAATTCACCCCTAACAATTGCTCACATTCTTATTGTGTACATACCCACACAAAAGCTTTAATTCCAGAGTTACACAGTGAAAAACTTAAGGCTAGCACCTTAAAAACAACAACAACAACAAAACCAGCATTACTTACTCAGAATTCTATTTGGTGCATTCTGCATAGACTGAACTGTTAGAATAAATATATGTAAGTCTCCTGGCTATCTAATTTGTTATGACGTTTTAATTCTCTGATCATTTACAGTGAGCTTGTTTAAATTTGTATTATTTCTAATATTTTAGAATGGGCTTAAACTTGTATATTTTAGAACCAGGTGTATTAAAATATAGTATAGTTCTATATTCTCAGCACTAGGGAGATGCTGGTAAGGTGATCATAAATCAGTGACCAGCCTAGACTAAAAAGTAAGAGATTGTCTTTTTCCAAAAAAAAAAAAAAGTTTATTTATTTAATGAGTATGAGTATATGTCATATGGTTACAGATGGTAGTGAGCCACCATGTAGCTGCTGGGAATTGAACTCGGGAACTCTGGAAGAGCAGTCAGTGCTCTTAACCACTGAGCCATCTTTCCAACCCAAGAGATTGTCTTAAGACAAACAGCAACAAAGAATTAAACTCTCAGTAATTTTAAGTATACCTGGGTTTGACCTACCAGATCAAATTCTGGATGGAGATCATGTCATATAATTTTCTCCCTATATTTTCATTGGAATAGCACATAGAACATATTAATGATTGGTTGTCTGAGATGCAAGGCTCTCTTAGCTGAAGCCTAAGCTTTTCGTAGTTTTGTTTTCCTTTTCCAGAATGTCAATGAACTTTAACTTTAATACTAACAATGATGAAAAACACATAAGAATATTTGTAAGATAAAAAATTTGATGAAGAAAATGAAATAAGCGTACAAAAAGATAGTTAGACCTATGTGCTGAAATGAAGAAAGCTTTTTAAAATGTATTATATTTTTCTAAATTAGTTCATAGAGTTAATGAAACAGCAATTATAGACAGCTGTTCATAACATTTAATGAATTCATTATAAAATTTATAGGAAAGAACAGAACTTAAGCAAATACCAGTGACAGTACTGGGGAAGTGATGAGGATTTTTAAAATAAGATATAAACTGTGGTAATTATAAAAGGTTGATACACTCAATCATGAATTAATTTATTAAATATAAATTTAATAGCCTGGGGGTGGTGGTGGCACACATCTTTAATACCAACATTCAAGAAGTAGAGGCAGGAGAATCTCTGAGTTTGAGGCCAGCCAGGTTTACAGAGTGAGTTCCAGGATAGCCAGAGCTACACAAAGAAACCCAGTCTCAAAAACAAACAAACAAACAAACAAACAATAAATAAATAAAAGTAAGCTTAAGCTA
The DNA here is from genome assembly GCF_978045245.1 of Mus caroli. Taxonomy (NCBI): domain Eukaryota; kingdom Metazoa; phylum Chordata; class Mammalia; order Rodentia; family Muridae; genus Mus; species Mus caroli. Next base: position 52,646,587 of record NW_028227258.1, read on the forward strand.
AATGAAAAGATAAGGCGGGTTGGTGAGATGGCTCAGTGGGTAAGAGCACCCGACTGCTCTTCCAAAGGTCCGAAGTTCAAATCCCAGCAACCACATGGTGGCTCACAACCATCTGTAATGAGATCTGACTCCCTCTTCTAGAGTGTCTGAAGACAGCTACAGTGTACTGTCTACACTTCAGTACTGTACAGTGTACTGTATTATATGTATTTATTACATATAATAAAAATAAATAAATCTTAAAAAAAGATAAGGCATAAATATAAAAATATATTTGCTTCACATATACCCAGCAAAGAATTAGAATCAAGAATATAGCCGGGCGTGGTGGCGCATGCCTTTAATCCCAGCACTCGGGAGGCAGAGGCAGGCGGATTTCTGAGTTCGAGGCCAGCCTGGGCTACAGAGTGAGTGCCAGGACAGCCAGGGCTACACAGAGAAACCCTGTCTCGAAAAACCAAAAAAAAAAAAAAAAAAAAGAATATATGAAAACTTCAATACATGTAAGATATAATTTAACAGATGAGCAAAAGATATGAAATGCATGAAGATGAAGAAATATATGTAGGTAAACTGAACACAGTTAAGTGAGAATAGACTGAATATCTAGTAGTAGTTAAGGAAATAAAACACCAAAACCACTGAGAGGAATAATTTTATATTCATTTGTTTGGTTAAAGCCAGAAGACCTGGGTTCAGTTCCTACACCCACATAACAGTTCACAAGTGAGAGTACCTTTTTCTGGCTACCATGGACACTGCATGCATTTGTTGCATGGGCATACATGCAGATAAAACAGCCATACACATAAAATAAAAATAAAAATTTTAAGTTATAATGCCAGTAGTGTGGAGCAATAAGATTGAGATCATTTTAAAAATCAATTCGACAGGGCTAGAGAGATGGCTCAAGGGTTAAGAGTACTGGCTGCTCTTCCAGAGGGCCTGGGTTCAATTCCCAGCACCTACATGGCAGTTCACGACAGTCTGCAACTCCTGTTCCAGGGGATCTGACACCCTCACACAGACATACATGCAGTCAAATCACCAATGAATATAGAAATACAATTTTAAAAAATCAATTTGATATTGTGTTGTGAAACTTAACATTCAGTATTCTCTATCTGACTCTTCATTCCCTCCCCTCCACACACACACACACTCCTTTTAGGCTGGAACCCCTGCACATGCCCTGAACATCCCCTGTACAAGCTGGGAAACCCCATCTGCCCTCCGGACCCAACCCCACCCACACAGAGAAAACCTCAGGCTAAATCTCATCACTCCTCATCTGAACATTTCCTGCAGCCCACCCAGGGGCTCAGTTTTTGACCATGTATAGACACAATCTTCGCCTAGTGTTGTAAAACCTCCCCCCTTTAGCCTAGGCTTGTGACTTCACTGACCTTCACCTGAGAGATTGATGAACCCACTGTAGAGCTGTTTTCTAATAAACCTGCCTTATCTACTTTTAATCTGGTCTAATCTGGCCTATATCTGCCAGAGGGAGGGGAAAAGCCTATTGCCTCAGACTCCAAGGTTTTATTATGTAGCCCAGACTAGCCTGTAACTTACTATGTAGACCAGGCTAGACTTGAACTCATATAGGTCTGCCTGATTCTCCTTAGTGAGTGCTGGGATTACAGTCATGTGCCATCACACTTGATTCAACATACCCTTTAACCCAGTAATTCCACCATGTATTCCCCATCCTTCATCTACCCAGCTCACTCTAGAGAATAAGATTATCTTCATCATTTCACTACTCATAATAGAAACCAAAACAAGATGTTTGGAAGAAGAAACCAGCTGAGCTGCCTAAAAGCTTAAGCTAACCTAGCTACCCGGAAAGAATATTCTCCAATTATTGTGTAGTGTACTGGGCTGGGCTTTTATCAGTTATCTTTGAGTCATTTCTCTTCCTATGGTTAACTCTCCACCCATTTTTTGTAAGGAATTCCAATAAAACTCACTGATTCACCAAATTAGATTTGGGTGGTATCTGTACTTTGCTTTGTAATTGGTTCCCTATCCAAGGTAAGTAGACATTTGTTCATGTCGTCCCAGTAAGTGTCACACAACATATTCATATAGCACTTACCATGTGCCAAATACTGTTTATAAGCTCTTTACATGTTCTAACCTATTTAACCTCAGTGAGAAGATTCCATTTAGATTTTTCGATAATCCCTAATTGATAGATAGTAAAGCCAAAGTCCAGAGGGATTGATAGTAACTCTGAGGCCCACAGCATAGCTGGCATTAATCCAAATTGGCTGGATGCTCTTCATCATTACCTTAGTAAGTATTTATATATAAAGGATATAATTGCAATAGAGTTTAATCATGAAAAAGTTACAGCAGTTTTTTTTTTACAACAGTAGTAAAAGAATATATATGCAAAGCTTTGTAAGTATACTAAGACTCACCGACGTTTAGATCTTATATGGGTAAGCTGTATGCCATCAATTACACATATATTTTGAGACAAGGTTTTTCTCCGTAGCCCAGCCTGAGGTGGAACTCAATATATAACCTAGGCTAGCTTCAAATTTTAACCATCCTTCTGCCCCAGCCTGCCATATAAAAATCTGTCTCTAAAACTTTCCACAAACCACAAGTAAGTTCATCACTTTATAATGAAAACTAGATCCCAACATGATTGATTGCTCAGAGATAAAATACGTACTTTTCCTGGTATCTGAGAAAACAAACCTTGCTCCCAAGAGACCACTCATTTTACTTCAGGAGATGAGACAGAAAATTTTAATCTACTATTATGGAAGGGAAAAATGTTCAGTCTCGAGTTTTAGGCCTGTTTGCATATACCAGGAAATTGAACAAAACTCAATGTCTACAATAAATTCATATTGCAACTATAATTGTGAGGGTATATACACAATAAAACCCAGGAAGAATAAAGAGGGAAAGAACATTGAAATTATAGTGATATTTTTAAAGTTGTGCATATACTTTTGCTTTTTCTTTCATAAACACTATGATTCTCCTCTCTGAGGACAGTTGCCCTCCTGGGTATGACCACTGGTCACTTGGAGACAAGAGGAAAGCTTAGATTGCTTCTCAACAATTTTATGGACAACACCCAAAGAAGAGTTTCAGGTCTTTGCCCTTTAAGCCATGGGTCACTTTTATCTTTTCTCAGCCCTCTTCAAGGAACATGTGTAAATACAAGTTGCTAAAACCTCACTTACACAGCTTAGTGCTTCAAAGAACACAAAGGAAATGAAAACAAAATAAATCACTTAATCACAGCAAGTCTTCTCAATGCTTGCTTTCTATTTCAATGAGCATTTGTTTGAAGTCAAATACAAGCAGAATATATAAATGATTATACTTTTAATGCTTAGGACCTCATTCTGTTGTCATGGACAAACATAATGTAACAAGCTTATTTTTGACCCTTGCTGTCAAAAGGTGATGGCCTTTACTGTTAGCATTAAACTTATCAGTCCTCTTGGCTCCAGGAAGCACACCAGTTCCCTTGGAAGCCTTCCTCACACTGTCTGAAGTGGCAAAAGCAGCTTCTATGAAGCTCCCCGATGCTCCCAAAAGGACAAGCCACTAAGCTGTTTGTCCTTTTTCATCTCCTTCAGTTCTTTTTTTCTCGGTTCTAGTTTCTAGTTTTCAGTTTGCTTCCCTCAAGCTCCTGCCATTAGGTCTGAGAAACTACACTGACTGGTCCTTATCTTGCCTTTGTATCAGTGAATCACCTGCGTTAATCAATTTAGGCTGAAAACAGTCACTCCAAGTTTTTCTGGATTGACTATTCCACTGAGTAATCAGGTTAAGGTTTAACTTCAATTCCTTTTTTGTAGTATTCATATAATCTTAAAATAGATGAACACACCTCTGAAAAGTTCTTTATGCTTTTTTTTAGAGATTGTGTGTACAACTATTTTATCTCCCAATATCCAAATTTTTATTTTTCAGTATCATTTTCCACTAAAGAGAACAGGAATGTTCTTGTAGGAATGATAGATTCCACATCTGAGGCAAAAATGTATCAGACATGCCTGGAACAGAATAATGGAGCATGGGAGAATGTGAATAGGATTATAGACTTAAAGAAAAATAAGACTGACATGATCTTATAATTGCTGAGACTCTGTGTTCAGGACATGAGGTGGTCTTCAGGAAATATTCTACTATGGTACATTTTTAAACTAAAATCCTACAAGGAAAATGTCTCTTGCTAATTTCTGCCCCTAAGAGCAATCTCTGTAACAATTTCAATAAAAGTGTAAGCATATATATGCAATCCACAATTTTTAAAACCACAACTGGTAGTTTATTATACACATTTTTCTCTGACTGATGGCATTTTACAGTCTTTTAAACATTATTTTTGCAGGCCTGGAGAGATGGCTCTGGCATTGAAGAGTACTTGCTGCTCTTACAGAGGCCCAGGGGCCCAGATTGGTGACTCACAACCCTGTAACTCCAGCTTCAGGGGCTCTATCACCCTCTCTGGCTTCTCTGGACATTAGAACACTAACATACATGCAGACATTCACATAAATATTTTTATGACAAAGTCTCATTATACAGTCTTGGCTGGCCTAGTATTCACTATATAGATAACTCTGGTCTTGAATTCACAGAGATCTGCCTGCTTCTGACTTTCAAGTGGTAGGATTAAAGGGGTATACCATCATGCCTTGCTAAATAAATCTTTAAAAGAAATGTTTTTTCCAGTACTAGGAATTGAACCTAGAGCTTCACATAGGTGTCCAAGAGTCCTGAGCTGTGTCTCCAGACTTTTGTGTAGGGGTGGTTTTAAGACAGCATCTCACCAAGTTATCAAGTTACTCCAGTTAATTAAGAAAGAAATTGTGATCCTAACCTCAAGAGCAGCTGGGATACAGGTGTTTCAAAAGCCACATAATAGCTACTTTTAATATACAAGTATGTCTATGCTTTATAGTATTTTGGAGTTTATAACTTACATATTGAGCTTCTTTCAAATCTTTTTGCTGTGACCAAGAGATTTTGGCCCAACTGTTCACCAATTTCAGGGTTATACACCAACAAAACAAAACGGTTGAAATAGGGCTAATCAGGTTGCTGTATCTAATCTTCAAGTAGCTTATAAATTTAGAATTCAAGTTTTGGGGAAGGGCGTTCTTATCACCTTGTAAAATGTCTTGTTTTAAAACACATTCTCTACTCAGTCTTAGAAGATGTAAATACCAAAATGTTTCTCATCTCCCCAGGTACATTTTTGGGAAGACTGCAAAAAGCCTCTTTCTCCTCACCCAGGAGGTAAACGCCAGTGGAATAGGCTACCCATCTAATCTTATGATCACCAGTATTACATAAGCTTAAGAGATTCAGATGCATGGGGTCGTCGGGGTGGGGGACGGGAGGCGTTTAGACGGGAATCACGGTTAAAGGAGTCAAAGGAAGTGGATATAGGAGGGGGCAAGGTGGCCATGTTCCTGGGCCCTAATATGGATTAATCGGAGTGCTGAGGTCCAAGAAACGAGGTAAATGTAGTGTCCGCAAAGTGAGAAGTGTGACACATTAAAGCAAAGCACAGCTATATTATATCTCACACATCTTTTATAAATGCAAACCTAACACGGATTCACAACATAAAGCAGGAAGCAAAAAAAGGTCTGCAAGTGGTCCTGCAGGTCGGACCAATAAGTGGGCTTGCAGGTCACTGCGGGCCCTAAGGCGGCCACTGAGACTGGCCAGGACTCCGTGGCGCTGTTCCCTATGTCCGCGGGCGGGCAGTGACTCGGTACCGCCCAGGGCGTCAGCGTGACCCGAGGCTCTGTGAACCCTGAACTCACCGCCCCAGCGGGCCGCACAGACCGGGGCAGGCGTTTTCTCGCGCACGGGGGTGGGGCTTTTTCAGGCTGCTAACTAAGATGGTGTCGGCTGGACTGCCCGGGACAGCTGCCTAGGCGGATCGAGCGAGGGCCAGCAGCCGGAAGGACCACCGAGCCCATTGTCCCGCCCAGACAGGACAGTGCGGAGCCCGCAAGTTCCAGACTCGAAGGACCGAAGCACAGGCAAGTACGCCGTAAGGACCTAACAAATGTTTAAGAGAACGCCGAAAGCGCGGGGAGGCGGGCCTGACTCACTGTCACCATCTCGCGACAGCAAAGTGACGTCGCACAGCAAGCGCGTGGTCTTAGTCTTTCACCTTCAGACTCCTCAGTTTATGGGCCTACTCCTTTAAGTGAGTGATGGACAGCGCTTTTATCCAATCATGTTCCTGGTCAACATCCAATCAGATTTAAACTTTCTTCAGCCGCCGGAGAAGTTGGAAGACTGGGGTCGAAAGAGAGCGAGCGAGTGAGCGAGCGAGCTCTTTGTCTCTCGCGAGATCGGAGAGAGCCAAATTCTCAGGAAAAAACGCCTGAACTGATGTCCAGACTTCCCGAGTAGTGATTTAAAAGACATGGCCACAAACCAATGAAAGGGAAGAGAAGGTGGGATCGCTGCGTTCGCCGTGCGAGAAGTACCGTTACAGGGCAGAGTTTTTGTCCAATCAACGCTTCTAGGCTTTGGGTCAGGTGACCATGAAGTGCGAGGGGCGGAGCTACAGCCTGGCGCGAGGAACCGTTAAGATAGACAACGAATATAACCAATGAGGTACTGGGATTAGGGCGTTGGGAACCCAATAACAGCGTCGGGGCGGGCGCCTTCCCGGAGCGCGGGGAGATGTAAAGACGGACAAATAGTTTTTCCAATGAGAAGGCTGAAGAGTGAATTAATTGACCAATGAGGTCTGCGGGGCGGGAGCCTTTGCCGCGGCGGAGTCCAAGATGGCGGCGTGCGAGTCCGCTGTGTGAAACGAGCGCGGGGTGGCGGGTTAGTCAGCTCCGCAGAGACGACCTCCGGCGACCCTCAACAATGAAAGGAAAGGAGCGCTCGCCGGTCAAGCCCAAGCGCTCCCGTGGCGGTGAGGACTCCAGTTCTCGTGGGGAGCGGAGCAAGAAGTTAGGGGGCTCCGGCGGCAGCAATGGGAGCAGCAGCGGGAAGACGGACAGCGGCGGGTCGCGGCGGAGCCTTCATCTGGACAAGTCCAGCAGCCGGGGCGGCAGCCGCGAGTACGAGACCGGCGGGGGCAGCTCCAGTAGCCGCTTGCACAGTTACAGCTCCCCGAGCACCAAAAATTCCTCAGGCGGGGGCGAGTCGCGCAGCAGCTCCCGGGGTGGAGGCGGGGAGTCACGTTCCTCCGGGGCCGCCTCCTCCGCGCCCGGCGGCGGGGACGGCGTGGAGTACAAGACCCTGAAGATCAGCGAGCTGGGGTCCCAGCTGAGCGACGAGGCGGTGGAGGACGGGCTGTTTCACGAGTTCAAACGCTTCGGTGATGTAAGTGTCAAAATCAGCCACCTCTCAGGTTCTGGCAGCGGGGATGAGCGGGTAGCCTTTGTGAACTTCCGGAGGCCAGAGGACGCGAGGGCGGCCAAGCATGCCAGAGGCCGCCTGGTGCTCTATGACCGGCCTCTGAAGATAGAAGCCGTGTACGTGAGCCGGCGCCGCAGCCGCTCCCCGTTAGACAAAGATGCTTACGCCCCGTCGTCCAGCGTGGTCGGGACCTCAGTCGGTAGCCACCGGCACGCCCCTGGAGGAGGGGGAGGTCAGAGGTCGCTTTCCCCTGGCGGTGCCGCTCTGGGATACAGAGACTACCGGTTGCAGCAGTTGGCCCTGGGCCGCCTGCCTCCTCCACCCCCGCCACCATTGCCCCGAGAGCTGGAAAGAGAACGAGACTATCCGTTCTACGACCGGGTGCGCCCGGCCTACAGCCTGGAGCCGAGGGTGGGAGCTGGAGCAGGTGCGGCTCCTTTCCGAGAAGTGGATGAGATATCACCTGAGGATGATCAGCGTGCCAACCGGACACTTTTCTTGGGCAACTTAGATATCACTGTGACGGAAAATGATCTCAGAAGGGCTTTTGATCGTTTTGGAGTCATCACAGAAGTGGACATTAAGAGGCCTTCTCGAGGCCAGACCAGTACCTATGGCTTTCTCAAATTTGAGAATCTAGACATGTCTCACAGGGCCAAACTTGCAATGTCTGGCAAAATTATAATTCGGAATCCAATCAAGATTGGTTATGGTAAAGCCACGCCCACTACCCGACTTTGGGTGGGTGGTCTGGGACCTTGGGTGCCTCTTGCTGCCCTGGCACGAGAATTTGACCGATTTGGCACCATTCGAACCATAGACTACCGTAAAGGTGACAGTTGGGCATATATACAGTATGAAAGTTTGGATGCCGCTCATGCTGCCTGGACCCATATGCGTGGATTCCCACTTGGTGGCCCAGATCGTCGCCTCAGGGTAGACTTTGCAGACACAGAACATCGTTACCAGCAGCAATATCTTCAACCTCTGCCCTTGACCCATTATGAACTAGTGACAGATAGTTTTGGACATCGAGCACCTGACCCTTTGAGGAGTGCTCGGGACAGGACACCACCCTTACTATACAGAGATCGCGATAGGGACCTTTATACTGATTCTGACTGGGTGCCACCCCCACCACCGGTTCGAGAACGCAGTACTCGGGCTGCAACTAGTGCTGTCACTGCTTATGAGCCACTGGATAGCTTGGATCGAAGGAGGGATGGCTGGTCACTGGACAGGGACAGAGGTGATCGGGACTTGCCCAGCAGCAGGGACCAGCCAAGGAAGCGAAGGCTGCCTGAGGAAAGTGGAGGACGGCATCTTGATAGATCACCTGAGAGTGAACGGCCTCGAAAACAGCGTCACTGCACTCCTTCTCCTGACCGAAGTCCAGAACTGAGCAGTAACAGAGATCGCTACAACAGTGACAATGATCGATCATCTCGTCTTCTACTCTTGGAAAGGTCTTCCCCAGTCAGAGATAGACGGGGCAGTTTGGAGAAGAGCCAGAGCGACAAGCGAGACCGTAAAAACTCTGCATCAGCTGAACGGGATAGGAAGCACCGGACAGCTGCTCCCACAGAGGGAAAAAACCCTCTGAAAAAGGAAGACCGATCTGATGGCAATGCACCCAGTGCCAGCACTTCTTCATCAAAGCAGAAGCCACCTTCCCAGAAACAGGATGGAGGGACAGCTCCTGTGGCAGCATCCTCTCCCAAACTCTGTTTGGCTTGGCAGGGCATGCTTCTACTGAAGAACAGCAACTTCCCTTCCAACATGCATCTATTGCAGGGTGACCTCCAAGTTGCTAGCAGTCTACTTGTGGAGGGCTCAACTGGAGGCAAAGTAGCCCAACTCAAGATCACTCAGCGGCTCCGTTTGGACCAACCCAAGTTGGATGAAGTAACTCGACGCATCAAAGTGGCAGGGCCTAATGGTTATGCCATTCTCCTGGCTGTACCTGGAAGTTCTGACAGCCGATCTTCCTCTTCCTCAGCCACATCAGACACTGCCGCCTCTACTCAGAGGCCACTTAGGAACCTTGTGTCCTATTTAAAGCAAAAGCAGGCAGCTGGGGTGATCAGCCTCCCTGTGGGAGGCAATAAAGACAAGGAAAACACCGGGGTTCTTCATGCCTTCCCACCTTGTGAGTTCTCTCAGCAGTTCCTGGATTCCCCTGCCAAGGCACTGGCCAAATCTGAAGAAGATTACCTGGTCATGATCATTGTCCGTGGTGCGTCCTAAAGTCCATGTGTAACTTGTATTTACTACTTGACATGGTTCCTTGTTTTGTGATGTGTAATGGGATATAGCATCAGATGAAAATTTCTTTCAATTAGTTTAGTTGATTTTTTTTTATATATATATTTTTGTAAACCTCCTTAAAATAGATATGGGGCAGTTTAGTTACTAAGTGAAAGGGATGCCCTGAGGTAGTGGGAAGATAGGTTGCTTTAATTAGGAGTTCTTACCCTCATAATTTTTCTTTTTCTTTAGGTTTTTTTTTTTTCTTTTTCAATTTTGAGGGTTTTTTCTTTCTTTTTAAAAAATCCTCAAAATGATAAAACCCATGATTTTTAAAATCATAATTTGGAGAAAAGTACCTTCTGATAATATTTACTCTGTACTGAAAATGATTTGATTGGTGCATAGAAAATTTAAACTAGAAGCATTGTGTGACGAAAATTTGATCAGGTGTTGCAAAGTCCAATTATTTTAATCAGGTGTTTGAGTATTTTTTTAAATATACAGTTTATTCCCAGAAAGTTTGCTTTAACATATTAGTTTTTGAGTTTTGTATCCCATGTTTGTAGCAGTAACTGGTAAAAGTTGAGGCTTGTGTTATAAACCATTTACATCTTAAACTGGTATGCAAGAAATGAGTAAATGCTTTTAAAATGAGAATTTGTTGGTAAGTTAGGTGCACAATAGTGTTCTTACTGACTGAGAGGTGTAGCTAATACAGTTCTAGTGTGCATACTTCAAAACCAAAAATGAAGTTTTCTGTATCTACTTAAGAAATTTCTGGTTTCAGTAAGAGTTGTCTGCAGGCTTATAAGTAACCCTTTTATTTCCCCTAGTAGACATTAATCAGACATCTGAATTACAGAAGTTTTTAAACGGTGATTGTAAAATGCTCTCAGTATATTTGAAGAAAATGCCTTCAGGGTTTTTTTGTTTTTGTTTTTTATGTTTAAACAAGAGTAGTGGCATTACATTGGTGACAGTGTTTTGAATATCTTTGAAATTTAATGTTTGATATTTTTGACTGTTGCCTGGATGTAGAGGTTTGAGATTTCAGTGTTAGAAAACTTTTTTAATTTTGATTTTTCATGTATCTGTAATTAATTTACCTGCACAGGTCCACTCCCCGCCCCCCAAGCCCTCTCCCCACAAAATAAAGAGCTGAGGATTTGGCATCTGGTTTTTAATAAGGGCTTTTGTTATTTTATAATAACGGGTTTTTTTTTTGTTTTGTTTTGTTTTATGTGCTCTTCTGCTACCACTTGTGATTTCTAAGGCCTTTATTAAATATGATTTTCTTCCTCAATTTAAGTACTGAGGACTTCAACAGGGCCCAATATTTAGTTACCTTTAGGAACTTGAGTTTTTGGATCATGGTCATTTTTCTATTCTGTGAATGTGACTTACTCAAAGCCTTGCAGAGCCCAACTGTTTTCTGTTATCAAAGCTCGTTTGAAATAGCATCAGTAATAACCCAGAAAAAGTCACATAATTTTAGTTTTTCATTAGGACTGTATATAAAGCATGTCAGTATGAAAACCTTATCACTACATCATACTTTTTGTTTTTCACTATGTATTTATGATTTTTATTTTTGGAATTTTTTGAGAAAAAGAATGTATAGGTTTCTGAGCACAAAGGTGTACAATACTGAAATCCTCCAACTATGACTTTGGGTGTCTTTTGCCTCCGAAAATGCAACATTTGGCTTGAACTAAGACATCTATTTAGAAACTGATGCAAGTGTAGTCTGTGTACATGGAGTTTTAAGTACAGTTTTTAGTTATCTAGGTAGATTTTTCCAGTTTAAATAATTTCACTAGCCATTACTTTTTAGTATTTTTTTTTTTATAAGATAGTTGGGCAAATGATTTTGCTGTTAGAGAATGGTCTGTGAAATCTAATTTTACTGTTAATCAAATGTGTTGTGATGGTTTGCTCCATGTTTATTTGAACCCTTATCTGACACTGCTACATTTTATTAGATCTGATCAATTAGTGCTCAGTATTTTTGAAACAGTGGCTTGATGCCATTCCCAAATGTATGTATTATGTAAATTAGTTTGGTGCTTAGCCACAAAGTGCCATCTTAATTTGTGTTGCCTACGCTTGTGCAGGTTCATAATATTTGTCAGTTAGCCACTTAAACCTTCAGAATTTGATTGACGGCAAAGTCTAAATGTTTCTAATCTTATTAGCCATCAGAATCCCACATTGGATATTCTTTTAAAATTGTTAAAATTTTATTTTATGCATATGGGTGTTTTGCCTGCATGTATGTCTGCATACAACATGCTGGCTGCTCTCCAGAGGACCCAGGTTTGGTTCCCAGCACCTAGTCCCTTGGGATCCAAAATCCTCTGCTGGCCTCCCTGAATGTTCATTTTAACAGCCCCCCCCCTTTTTTTTTTCTTTTTAATTTAGTACTTCAGTGTAACTGCTTTTTATCTTTTCAGAAACTCAATTAAAATGAATAGAAAGAAAATTTCTTAAGTATGCTATTTATGTGTTAAATATACTGGTAAAAATAAGATTAAAACATGATCACAGCTTCAAAGTTTATTGAAAGTTAAGCAAATCATTTAGCTTCTAGAAAATGGTTCTACTTAATTGTGGACTAGTGTTTCCTGTAAAGAATTTTTCATACAGAAACCTAAATTTTTAATGTGTACTTGTACACCATCAAACTGAAGGTAGTTTTCCTTTCAGAATTAACCTATTAAATTGTACATCCTCTGGCTTCTCTAAGCTTTTGTTATATCTTGAAGGAGGTAACCTTTTTGTGACTGACTGACTGACTTAGATCATTTGATACATAGCAGTAAAAGGTGGTTTCAGAGTCAGAGTGTATTTAAAAATTATGTTATGGGCAGATGTTCACTGACTTTTTCTTTAGTCTTTTTTTTTTTAAATTAAGTTAGCTTTTTTTTTTAGCTGATAAAATTGCTCATTTTGCAGGCACAGCTTGAACTGCAGTTTGTATCCACATAAGAACCATTTATCAAAACTTGTGTAGAAACGGAATTATGTGATCTTCTATTGAAGAGGGCCTTAATGACTTAAGTGAAAAAAAATGGAGACAATTTCTGAACTTTTTCACCCTCCTGTCTTTGTTACAAAGTCTGGTTTTGAAATAGAAGTAAGGTATGAGAACAAGAACCAGAGTTAGCCTTGTTAACTTTCTGGTTAGAGTGATGTCCTTCATAGTGGGAAATGATTTCAGGCAACTACAGTAAATGGTTAAGCTTAATGAAGAGTTCTTATGTGTATACCTTGAACAAAATTGAAAAGTATGAGTCCTGAAGTATTTTCTGACTGTTTAGCAAATTGTGTGTTTTCTTAACAGAAAGTAACACCTGCTGTCTTTGGTAACATAGGTAAAGGTGGTTTGTAAATGGCTTTGTAGTTTTAACCCCTGTCTACCTAGTAATGGAGTAGTCTTTATTACTCCATATAAATAACAAAAATAAGTGTAGAGGGGTTAAAAGTTTGTCTAAACTCCATCTTTCTGTTCCACTTTTTTAGTTATATTTAGAAGATATTAATTATAAATCTGCATTTTCCTGAACATTTGGCCATGCATTAGTCAGTTGGTTTTTTTTTTGTTTTTTTTTTTTGAGGATAAACAATATTTTCAGTCCTCTAATCCTTGATAACAGTCTTTTAAAAAGTCAAACCCTATTGTTTTGTTATTTGTGTGTTCATATAGTAAATTTATTTCAAGGTTTGTGCCAGTGGATATTATTGGTGCTTTTTGAAGTTAAAGTGGACTATCCAGGAAGGTCTTGTTAATACTATGTTCATCTATAATGGCATAGGGGAAATATATATATTTTTAATACTGTAAACGTTTGTACTGAATAACCTTTTTTTCCCCCTCCCGCAAGCAAAACTGGTGAACAGCGGATGAAGATACGGAATTCAAAGCTCTAATGGACCTTTTTGAAGAGAAGTGGCTTATGTGGAGTTTACATGGGCCTCTGATGGAAGAAAGCTAATCTGTTTAGTATTTTGTGCATTTTACTAAAATGGCAGCTTAACATTGTGTATCTGCTATTGTGATGCCAATGCCGGTGTTTTAAGTGGAAAAATGACCTCTTTGCTTTGTGCTGTGTACACAAGATTTCTGGAAAAGTAAAGAAAAACCCTTTTTATGGCTCACACAGCTTAAAAGTAGCTGTCACTCAAACATGGGCTCACAGTTGAGCTGCTTTTGTTTTATTCTAAATAAATTGTTTCTTTTGAGGAAAATGTTTTTCTGCCTGGAAGTGAATTGACGGCAAACCTTGACCCCTTTGTTTGCAGCGGAGGGGGTACTTGCTGCTGCTCAGATTTTGTATGTCTTGAGCAAGAAGCAGGGAGATCTTCAGTTTGCTTTTGACTATCACGGTGTGTCAATGCTGAAGGATCATAGTGTTACAGTGACCCCCTTTGTTTGCAGTGAAGGGGATCCTTTGCTTCTCGGTCCTCAACACGATGAGGGTGCTGTTTGCTGGCATGCAAGAAGCCGGGGCAAGCACTCTAAGCCTCAACACAGTGCACGAGTCGGGGGCTTTGCTGGTTTGAAGAGCCGGAGTTCCTGAAATTTAAGTTTTGATTTATTTTGTTCACCCATCACGTTTGGCTTTAGTTTCATTTTTTAATTTGAAGAAAAGTTTGAAATTGCATTATCTTGCACTTTTAACATTTGCACCAAATTGCCAAAAGAAAGAGAAATGCTCCGGTTGCCTTTTAAATGTTAATGATGATGTTAATAAAGCCTTTCCTGACACATTTGAGGAGCTCCTCCGTCTCCAGGGGCTTCTTACCAGAGTTATGCAGTGATGGGTTTAGTTCTGAATGGATGAAGAGTTCCTGAGAGCTAGCGTTTGTAATTAGAACCGTTACTTGGTATCTGTGCCTTATTTGACCTGTGGTTCCACATGCCTTGGATGTGCATGCACCGTGACGGTTTCATAGGTTCGAACGCACACTCAGGCCCAGTCACTTCGGTTGGTAGTACAGATTGTGAGGAAAAAAATGGAGGCATCCTTAAGGAGGATTTTGTTTGCCTTTAGTTCCTGCATTATCCTGTACAGGGGCTCTTGAGCTTTGGAAGCCTGTTCCCAGTACAGGAGAAAAACTCCCCTGTTTGCAGCAGGATACTTCGGTGCACAGTGACAACGCTGGAGTTCAAGAGGAAGCCAGCAATTCTGCACCTTTGGCTTCAGACACCATGGTTGTTTGCCAGTTTTAAAACTAATAGTTGCAGACGAAGACCACCTTGACATGCAGGCTTGTTGGGCTTGTTTTGAATTTTAACCTCGGATGGAAGAGCCCTAGTGCTGTCTTGTCTCCATGCGGGATGATGATAGGCAACAGGTGATTATCAACCAAGGATGCCATGGTTATACTCTACAAGGTGGTGTTCCAGTGGTAAACAGCTGTTTAAACTTGTAAACAGGTAAGAGGGTTTTTTAGAGGTCAAAAATATAATTACTAGGGTGAGGGCACGTAATGCTTTCGTTATGTTTCTCTTCTTGGAAGTCTGTGGACATTGCTGGTGTTAAGCTCCCTCCCCTCACTTAGGTATTTACAAAATTCTGCAGCTTTGTTCTTGGTAATTCTGTGCTTTATTTTAAAGAGTATATTTTGTTACCTGAAAAAAATAGTTTAATGTGGGAGCCAAAGTGTGTCAGCATTTGATTATAGACTTGAGCCTTGCTGTCTTATTTAAGTTTTTGACATTTGTCAGAAACCTCAGTGTTCACCTTTCGTGGTGAATTAATGGTGCTAGAGGACTTATGGCTATCAAAACACAGGTTTTTTTTCCTTTATTATTGGAAATGATAAATATTTTATCTTAAATGGCCTTACATTTATCTTGCTGTCCCTCAAAGAGATTAACTGTGAAATTTAGGCAACTACAACTTGAGGGAAATGAATGGGCAGTGTTTTCTGACTTTTGTCTTACCGATTTTGTTTGTTCAGTTATCCTAATAGCCTGAGCATCCTTCCTGCACATTAATCAAGTAAGCAAGTACAGCTTTCTTTGTGTATCATACAACTTCCTCACTTTGTTTTAAATGGGTTTGGATATTTTAGAACTGTTTATCACTTCCATAAGAGTTAGGGAATCTGGTGACTATAGCCGCTAGTCTGTACTGGCTACTTTCCCCCATAGGTTTGTTTGGGCCCCTTGGATGATTTAGCCTCATAGCTTATTATGTGTCACTGATAAGTGAGAGGGACAAAATGAGAAAACAAGAACTTTTCAGGTTCTTGGTGTGTTTTTTAAAGATGTATTTATTTTATGTATGTGAGTACAGTGTTGCTATCTTCTGACATACCAGAAGAGGGCATTGGATCCCATTACAGATGGTTGTGAGCCACCCATGTGGTTGCTGGGATTTGAACTCCGGACCTTCGGAAGAGCAGTCGGGTGCTCTTACCCACTGAGCCATCTCACCAGCCCCCCTCCAAGCAGTTCTTACTTGTTGGTAATTTCATTATATTTTCTCTCTTGCTAGTCAAGTAATTTACCAATTAGTAGGCAAATATTTTTTAATATATTTATTTTATGTATATGAGTATACATACATTTATTTTATGTATATGAGTAAGCTTTGCTGAAACATCTGAAGAGGGCATAAATCCCATTACAGATGGTTGTGAGCCAGCATGTGGTTGCTGGGAATTGAATTCAGGACCTCTAGAAAAGCAGTGGTGCTCTTAACTGCTGAGCCATCTCCAACCCAGTAGGCAAATATTTTACCTGGAGAATTATGTTGTGCTGCTTAACTTTCTGAGGTCTCAGGCTTCATCTCAAGAATGAGGGAAAACTTTAAAATCAGCATTTTTTTTTTTTTTTAATTTTTTATTTTTTGGTTTTTTGAGACAGGGTTTCTCTGTATAGCCCTGGCTGTCCTGGAACTCACTTTGTAGACCAGGCTGGCCTCGAACTCAGAAATCCGCCTGCCTCTGCCTCCCAAGTGCTGGGATTAAAGGCGTGCGCCACCACGCCCGGCTTTAAAATCAGCATTTTAAAAATGTATTATATAAAACCATATGCCAAATGAGAAGGTTCACAGTATAACAACTGTTCTGAAACTGGTATTCATGAAATTTAGTGTTCTTAGCTGCATTGAAGGATAATTAACTGGTGGAATGTTCTGATTTTAAAATGTGGAGGCTACCCTTTGAATATATTTGTATGGTTTCCCAGTGTCTTTAGTATAATCTAGATGTAGCATACTCTTCCTGGAGACCTCTGAATTGAATTCATTTTTAAAAGCTTAGCAGTGGTTAAAATTGAAAAGAAGTATTTACCTTAAGTAAAACAACCTAGATTTTGTAAGTTGCTATGAAATAGCTTAAGTAAGTTGGTTACAAGCCTTTTTGAGTTTGCTTCAAACTCAAGATCTTCCTGCCTCTGCTTCTCTGAGTGATGAGTTTATTATAGCATGTGACACATCAGGCTTTACAGCACCTTAATACTAACTTGGACTTTTTGAATGGCCAAGTCTTGGGGGAAAAAAGTTCTGAGCTTAAAGACTTAAAGTATTTACTATGCTTCAATTCAGTTGATTGTAATATTCATCTTCCATGAGTTTTTAACAGTTTGAATATTGACTATGTATTAGGAACCAAGATTCTGAGAGTAGGAAATAGAAGTATCAGGTAGTTTCTACCACTGTATAACAATGGTATACACTACTTAAGAGCTATACACTACTTAAGGAACTGGATATAATGAGGTAAATAACCACTAGGGAAAAGTTTAGCAGTTTAAGGTAATAGGAGAGATGTAACAGATTGGTTGCTAATGCTTTATTTTTCTTTCATAGATAAACAATGGATTTGGCTATATGAATAGGTTTCTCAAGTTGGGATGGATAAGAAAGGCTTAACAAAAGTTTATTAGCAGAGGATAAGGAATGGTGGAGGGAATTTGATGGAAACATTAGACAAACACATGAATAATAAATAATATAGCAACTTAGTGAATGGAAAAGATGCACAGACTATGTCCTGGAAAAGGTGATTGATTGGGTCAACCAAAATAGGAAATTCCAAAGGGCAAGCAAATTTGAGGAGATGGGAGTGGAGATAGATCATTGATAGCAACCATTTACTAATTACTAAATGCCAAGCATCCTGCAAATTCTACACATTGTCTTATTTAACTTTTCTACATTCTAATCTGACACTGTGGACCAAGGATTCTAACCAAGCCTTTGTCCTGGCTCGATGGCTCTCATGCTCATTAATTTTGCCTCACTGCTTGGTTGGTTTGTTTGTGTTGAAAGCCATAGATAGGATTAAAGCTGTAAACTTGAGAAAATGTGTGGGTGTTTAATTGCAAATGATATTGTATTAACATTTGCAGTATTTAAGAAGTAGGCTCTTTGTTCCTCCATTCTAGCTACTTTGAAATTTGTTAAGGACCAGCATAGTCTGGGAGTTTGTTCCTTTACAAGCTTCTCAGATAACTGCTGTGTTCTGTGGTTGTTGGCTATTAGTTAAATAACACTGACCTGAGAGCATAGCATGCAGAGGTATAAACCAAGGGTCATATGTTTGAGGAATGAGAAAAGAAAGTGACTTGAATTGACATATAGGTAGGAGATCAAAAAGGTTATGTTTCAGGACTGAGAAGCGGAGATCCCCAGAAGTTAAGCTCAAAATTGTTGAAGCAAACTGAACAAAACTGTAAATATTCTCATTTAAAGTTGCTACCTAAGTGCTGCATGCTGTGACGCATGTATGCCTGCTGTCTCAACACTTGGGAGGCAGAATAAAGTTCAAGGCCAGTCTGCAGTATTACATGGCAGAATCCAGTCTCAAAATGAAACAGGAAAGATTTGTCATTTAAGTAGCAGTTTTATATTCTGTTATTTCTTCAAGGTACTAATTCTTGCTTAGTATTTAATTTGCCTTAACAACAAAGAAGGACCACTATTTAATTGAAGAATTACCCAATTCTGGGTATGTAGTCCAGTGTCTGAGCACTTTCCATAGGGTGCATAAGGCCCTGGTTTGATCCCCAGGCACTACACACACACACACACACACACACACAGGTGTAAGAGAAAAAAATTGCTAACTCGACACCAGAAGAGTTGCATGTTTTGACTAAGTGAAACATGACAAGGAACTTAGAGAGGTATCCTTGAGATATCAGGTGTTATTATGAATAATATGGCTGGCCTATCTTGAAAGCATTTGTGTGTGTGTGCGTCCCCCCCCCCCCTTTTGTGCCTGCAAGTGCACACACATGCATGCCTTAATGGGCCAAGGGAAATTAGTGTTTCTATAAAGATCATGAATATATTCTTTTTGGGTTTACTTTTTCTTTTTTTTTTTTTTAATTGGAGCTGAAGAGAAGGCTCAGAAGTTAAAAGCACTGGTTGCTCTTCCAGAGGACCCAGCTTTATTCCCAGTACCCTCATGGTAGCTCACAGCTATCTATAACTCCAGTTACAGGACATCTGATGCCCTATTCTGTCATCAGGCACCAGGCATGTGGTTCACAAACGTACACACAGACATCCATACATATTAAAAATTATGTGGTATGTGTATGTAGGTACATATGAAGGTTGGATGACTTTATGGAGTTGTTTTTTCTTGTCTACCTTCATGTGGAATCAATCCTGTGGCTCAACTTAGGTCTCCAGTCTACAGCAAGTATCCTTACCCACTGAGCCATCGAGATGCTCTTCTGCAGTGTGTTTTAACGTTTATTTTGTAGATACAGGAACAGGCTTCCGGCATGCTTTAGTATGTGTTGTACGGTTGAAGTTTCATTAGTGTTTTTTTGTAGTTATTCAGGTTTTATTTCTTTAGGCTTTTAATTGTTGACCACCTTGAGCTTTCAGAATGGTCTTCCTTCTGGTATGTCATCTTCTGCTTCATAGTATTTGTGTTTTATTAAATTAATATAGCAATTTCCATTATATTCACACATAGTTTCTGAAATATGCTTTTTGTATTTCATAAATTTTTTTTCTAGTGGTGTCAAACTAAATGTTTATCCTAGAATTTAAAGGGTCTAGTTGCTCGTGGTAGCACATGCCTTTATTGTCCTTGCACTCCAGAGGCGGAGGTAGAGGCAGAGGCAGGTAGATGAATGCCTGAGTTTGAAGGTAGTTTGCTCTATGTAGCAAGTTCCAGGCCATCCAAGATATGAAAATGAGACTGTCTTTAAAAGCAAAGACTTTCCATTAAATGGTTATTATCTATGCAAACCAGATTTTTAAAAATTGTATAAATTGTTTACGTTTATTGTGTGAATTTTCAGGTGACTAGTGGATTACTTTTTTACCCAGGAAAAGGACTTAATAACATTTTTTTAATATTGAGCCTGTTAGTGCACTTATGTCAACAGTAGAACTGTCATCAAAATTTAATACTGAGGTGCTATGTATTTTTATAACATTTTAATGAATATTAAAAAATCAATATTCCATATAATTATATTTTAGTATATAGAAATTGAATATTAATAGTTTTACTTGTCTCCCAAGATGAGTAGTGTCTTATAGTTTATTATACACTTTTTGTTGGTTTTTAGGCAAAGTGTCTTGTAGTCCAGATAGGCCTAGAACTCTCCATATAGCTAAAAGGTGACCTGGAACTTCTGTCTTTGTGTCAAATGCTTGGGATATGCCATCATATCTTTGTTTATAGAAACACATCACTAAACTGTACTCCTTAATTGGGGTTTTTCTGCATTCTGTAGCAGTGGTCTCAACCCTGACACCTCGAGGAACTTTGGGTATTTTAATTCTAATAGTTAAGGTTGTTCTTCAGATTGATTTGAAGTGCGATGGATGAAGTGACTCTGCAAAGCCTCAGGAATTGTTTTTCCTTTGTATAAGTGCCCAAGTAATTCTACTGTGCTGCCAGTGTTGAGAGCCACTGCTCTAGAGACAAAAGTTTATGCATACTCAGAAATATACAACCTTTTAAGAATTGTTAGAAAACAAAAACAATGACAATAAAACCAGTACAATTTTGATTTTATACAATATGTATATTGCTGAACATATTGGATCCCTGTTGCTAAAAACATGGTCCCAGCTGAATAGCATCACATTAGTATCACTTGAAAGGTGTTAGGAATGCAGAATTGTAGAGCTTCATCTCGGATCTGGTGGATGTGGTGGCAGTCTTCAGATAATTAATATGTACATTAAGGTTTGGCAGATGCTTGCCTGGGTTTTTGAGCCATTGGGCTTGAACTCATGTACATACACAAAAACACTTAAGAAACTGTTTTTGAAGCTGGGCGTGGTGGCGCATGCCTTTAATCCCAGCACTCGGGAGGCAGAGGCAGGCAGATTTCTAAGTTTGAGGTCGGCCTGGTCTACAAAGTGAGTTCCAGGACAGCCAGGGCTATACAGAGAAACCCTGTCTCGAAAAACCAAAAAAAAGAAAGAAAGAAAGAAACTGCTTTTGATCTAGATACAGTGTTCTGTGTGATAAAATTAATAATTATAATCTTACTTCTTGTGTATAAGTTCCAAAGTTGCACTGGTAAAAATTAACTGAAGCATTTATTGTTTTGCTTTGTTTCAGGAAAACAACAAAACTAGGGCAAAACCAACACACACACACACACACACACACACACGTTAGCCTGTAATTTAGTGTTTTGGGTTTCATTTTGTGGTTTCTTTTTTCTTTTTGTTCTGGGCGAACCTAAGGCCTACATGGGCAGCATGAGCATTTCTCCCACCTAGAAGTTTGGGAAGGTGCATATGGGCATGACTGAGGAGTGGTTCCTAATTACATTGTCTTTATATACTTCACAGGCTAATTTTTTTCACATAGGAACTAGATTCAGTCTATAGTGCCAAATCACACAATGAGAAAACAAATATTAATATTCATGTGTATGGCCAAGTATAATATTCAGAGGATAATCTTAATTTACATTATACCAGTTTAGGTGCAAGAATGGTATTTTTTTTGGTTTTTTGAGACAGGGTTTCTCTGTGTAGCCCTGGCTGTCCTGGAACTCACTCTGTAGACCAGGCTAGCCTCGAACTCAGAAATCCGCCTGCCTCTGCCTCCCAAGTGCTGGGATTAAAGGCGTGTGCCACCATGCCCGGCTAAGAATGGTATTTTTAATGTATAGATTCGTAATGATAAAGGGTTCTGACGTATATTTGCCAAGTAGTCACGTTGATATCCAATGAAAAATTACAATCAGATTATTTTCATAGTCTATTATTTTTTACTTTTAAATTTGTTGTGTGTGATTTAAGGGAATTTTCATCAACCTCAGCAGCGTCAGCATCTCTGGGAACCTCGCAAAGATTCATTTATGATATCATAGGCTGATTTATCCTCAGAAACGAGAGACTTGTTTTCAGTGGAGAATATAGAACAGGGCTTTTGTTTTGTTTTTGTTTGGTTTGGTTCTTGGGACACCTTGTTTTGCTTACTTTCCTTTATGGATGACTAAACTGAATGTGTGTGTGTGTACATCTGTATATATTTACAGAGAGAAAGAATATTGAATCCCTTTCCCTACTGTTTGAATTGCCTGGTTTAAAGGTAGCCTTCTAAGTACAGTAATTAGTTAAACATCTTTTTTCTTCCTGGGTTTCTTTTTAGGGACTACTGACAAAACCTATAGCTGACTTTTGGATATGGCTTTATTACTCAGCAACTAAAAGATGAGTTCTAAGTGCCAGACTTCTGGCACTGGCCTTGCTCTCCTGTTTCTATAGAAACTGGGTTGGAAGTCAGAGCTGCACAGAGGGAAAGGGTAAGTTTCTTTTAATTCCATATTATAAACCCATATCTTACTAATTATGGCCTGGTATCAGTTTCCACATAAGAGTGAGTAGTAAAGTGTTCTCAAAAAGAAACTACTAATTTTCACTTGAGAGAAACTGACATCAAGTCATTAAACACAATGAGGGTTTAAATATGGATTTAGTTTTCTAGTGACTCTGACTTCATATTTCTTAAAAGAATGAACTAGGTCGAATGGTCACTTTCAGTTTATTTTTTTTTATTCAAGGGAGTCTCAGTATTGACTTTTACCCTATTGTGTTGTACCTTTCTTATAAGTGAAAAGTGGCATATAAAATATGTGTAGGGGCTTTGTAAAAGCCTATATGGATTGTGCCTCTTTGTATAGGTTCAGTTCTTTTTTTCCATTGCAAAACAAATTCTGCTCTACTGACAAGTTCTTAGCCTCCTCTCTCTTAGCTAAGTAGGATGAGTGCCTCTTGGGACATGTGCATTTGTTCTCTACTAGGCAGAGCCTGTTATTTGTATATTTTAAGATACCTGCCAATTGGTAAGTTGTCATTCCTATGGTTGGCTCCAGAGGGCTTTGCTAGACAGCTGTAGAATTTAGACATGATGTTGGTTTACTTGATAGTACAAACTCCTATGATTTACAGGTTGGTGCATCTAAATAACATTAAAATCTGACTAGCTCTGAGATAAAGAGGACATTCTGAACTCTCACTTTTAAAAAATGATATACTATTAAAGGACTAAAATTATCTTTTTCTCACTAAAAGAATGTAAAAGTTATGCAGACCAAAGCAGTCCTTGACTTTATTTCCATCTAGATATGTCACTTGTAGAAATAGTGTATGCTGTAAAAGTTGATCAAGCATGGTACACATGTCGGTAATCCCAAGAGTTGGAGGATAAGGTTGGGGGACTGTGAGACTGAGGCCATCTTATACTACATAATGAAATCCTATCTGGAACAAAGTTGGAAGTTTGTCAGTGGGAAAAGTAAACTCATTTTAAAAGATTTTACAGGTCTTTAGTTCATGCCTGAAAGTGAACTATTAAAATTTTTTATGATTTTCACCAATTTTTGTTATGCTAGCTGGGGCTTGTATAAGGTAGAAACAATTGAATTTGTGATTTTTAGGGGGAAGCAAGAGTTTGGAATCTAGAAAGTTTGGTGTACTGTTTGCTGTCAAGCATCCAGACACATATATTTCTTAGGAATAGTCAGTTTGCCCTGGTTTTAAAATGAAAAATCTAGGATCTCAGCAGACTAGATGTAGTTAAGAGCATTGGCTGTTCTTCCAGAGGATCTAGGCTCCATTCCTAGTATCCACCGTAGCAGCTCACACCATTGTAATTCTAGTCTTAAGGATCAGATGCCCTCTTTGGCCTCCATGGGCATTGTATGAATATGGTAAGCAAACATATCACAGAACATTCATAGATGCAAAATAAATAAATCTTTAAAAATCTAGGGAATCCCCTCACTTCTGATCAGCCCAGTCACCCTGATTCTACTTCACTCTCTGCATTCCTTAAAAGTCCTCACTAAAGTTGAGGGTTTTGTACTGTAGTCCTTGGGTTTTGTTTTGTTTTCTAGACAAGATCTTGCTTGTAAAATCTAGGCTAGTCTCAAGTTGTTGACAGTTCTGCCTCACCCTTCTGAATGCTGAGGTTGTGGGCAACAAGTGTATCACCACACTACTACTAAGATGTCACTGCTCATTGTTCTCTGCTTGAAACATTCATAGTGTAATGGCATTTGCTGGAGTGGTTCAATGTGTTGGAGCCTCATTGTGTAGTACTCAGGCTGGGCTGGGACTCAAAGATCCTCCTGTGTCAAAGTACAGAGATTTCAGGGAACACCATAGATTTGCTTTTCTGTTTTGTTTTTAATTTGTTTTTCTGTGTATG
The DNA here is from genome assembly GCF_978045245.1 of Mus caroli. Classification (NCBI taxonomy): domain Eukaryota; kingdom Metazoa; phylum Chordata; class Mammalia; order Rodentia; family Muridae; genus Mus; species Mus caroli. The sequence goes on from NW_028227258.1 coordinate 52,670,887, forward strand.
AGTGTCTGTCCTTCTGTCTGTCTGCCTGTCTGCATGTATTTCTGTGTACCACACTGTGCCTGGTGCCAGAAGAGGGGCCAGCTTCTCTGAGACTGGAGTTACAGATGATTGTAAACTTCCTTGTGGGTTCTGGGAATTGAACTTAAGTCCTTAAGTTCTCTGGAAGAGCAGCTAATGCTCCAGCCCTAAAGCGTCATCTTAAATAATTTACTTGTCCTGTATTTCTTAGTGATTCCTGGCAATGCTTAGTTGTCCCTGACACCCGCTCTCTCCCCACATGCTTAATAAAACTTTCATTTTAAACTGTTCTAAAAGCTGATTGCACATAACTTGGTTATCTTGATTATTTTGTTATTGTTGTTTTTGTGTCTATATTAAGAACAGGTGCTAAATGTGAGGCAACCTGGGTGAAATCTTGTGGAAGCTGTATTGCTGATACACTGTAGCAGACAATCTCAGTAAAGGCTGTGGTTTTATTCTGAGGAGTGGGTTCATTCTAGTATAATTTTAGGTTAGCTTTGAGCCAAAACGAACCTATTGCTGTTTCAATGAAGTTAATTTTCATAGTTTGTTGGTACCAAGAAGGAAAGAATAATTTAAAGGAATGGGTGGTTTTTATGTTATTTGAGCTGTGACTTCTACTTTCTTAATATTGTATTTCTTTGGTTTTCAATATTCATTTGGAAAATGGGCACTGTAGACAGTGCTTTTGAAGGTTGTATGAAGATAAAGATTAGGCTAGGCTGCTTGCTGGGCAGTGGTGTTTCACACCTTTAATCCCAGCACTGGAGGCAGAGGCAGGTGGATCTCTGTGCGTTCAAGGCCAGCCTGCTCTACAGAATAATTTCAAGGCCAGCCAGGGTTACATTGAGAAACCCCACCAAGCTTGGTAGCACATACTTGTAGTCCCAGTGCCAAGAGGGTAGAGGTAGGAGGTTCTGAAGTCCAGGGGTTTGAGGGCCGTGTTACTACTTGGTAGGAAGACAAATTTTAGTGTATGAGATTGATGAAGCCTGTCTGAGTTAAGTCAATGTGGAATTCTTTTTATATAGAGAGATTTGTTTATTTACATGTTATATGTTATATATATGAGTACACTGGAGCTGACACCACAGAAGATCCCATTATAGTTGCTTGTGATCCCCTAGTTGGTTGTGCGCCACTAGGTGGTTGCTGAGAATTGAACTTAGGACCTTTGGAAAAGCAGTCAAGTGCTCTTAACTACTGGGCCATCTCTCCTGCCCAGTGAGGAATTCTTTATGTGGTCTTACTTAATAGACAGTTTTGAAGTTTGGAAAGAGTCTAGATTGAGCCGGGCGTGGTGGTGCACGCCTTTAATCCCAGCACTCGGGAGGCAGAGGCAGGTGGATTTCTGAGTTCGAGGCCAGCCTGGTCTACAAAGTGAGTTCCAGGACAGCCGGGGCTACACAGAGAAACCCTGTCTCGAAAAACCAAAAAAAAAAAAAAAAAAAAAAGAGTCTAGATTGTTGAAGCCTTTTGAAAATAATTGCTGCTTCAAATGGAAGGGGAAATTCAGGCCGGTTCCTATTGGCTTATCTTTTTAACATAGAAGGCAGCAGAAAAGAAAGTAGTGATTACTGTTTATGAAGGATATTTTGCTTGCAAAGTTTATTTTCATCTAATCCTCACACTATAATCCATAGGTAGGTAGGTAGGTAGGGGTATCCTCATTTTGCAGAGGAGAAAGTTAGGGCTCAGATATGTTGAACAACTTAAGGAGATCACATGGTAGAAAATAGTAGAGCTGAGATTTATTACTATTCCCTGCTTGTAAAAGTGGGGGGAGGTGTCATATTTTTGTTTCAGACTATTTTTATTTTATGTGCATGGGTGTTTTTTCTGCATGTGTCTGTGTATCTTGTGCATGCCTGGTGCCCATACAGGCTGGAAAAAGGCATAGGATCCCTACGTTTGGAGCTACAGATTGTATGTGAGAGCATGTAAGTGGGTGCCTGCCAGAATCTGGGTCCTCTCATCTCTCTATGATATGCCCCATATTCTTATTTTTATTTATGTTTTGGCATGTGTTAAATTTAAAAAAAGAATATTAGACATTTTTTCTTAAATGTAAAAACCTGTGGCTGGTTGTGATGGTATACACCTATAATTTTATGATATTGAAGCAGGATTGTGAATTTGAGGTCACCCTGGTGTGTGTGTGTGTTTGTGTTATACCTTATTTAACATAGGTAAAAAAAATTTTTAAATGTAAAAACTGCCTTTTAAATAAGAGCAACTTACTGTCTTTGAGATAGGTGAGATTTAAGACTCATTTGGTTACTGAGTTTATAGCAGGCCTTGGACACATCATCTTGTATCAACAAGACCAGTAGAGAAAATTGTTGAGCTCAATTTGTGCCCAGTTTAGCATTAGGCAGGGAGCTGGGGATGTAGTTTAGTGATAGTGTGCTTGCCTGTGGTGATAATGGTTCAGTCTCCAGCACTGTAAATAAAGGACATTAGATGAGATTCCACATGTTGGGCATGATGTTCATTTGAGTACTGTATGGGTTGCGTTGGATTGTACTGGTATGTAGGCATGTGCCAGGTCAAAGAAGACCAGCTTCAGGAATTGCAGCAGATAGTAAAGTTTGCACAAAGGCTTACTTGGAAAGTATCAAATATGGTGCATCTTGGAAACAATTTCAAGCTTTCAGTTTAGGGTTTTTCTTTATTAAGGAACCAATAGATGTTTTAAGTACAGAAGGGTAAGAGTGCAATAATAAGGTGCTGGAGAGATGGCTCAGCGGTTAAGAGCATTGACTGCTCTTTCGAAGATCCTGAGTTCAATTCCCAGCAACCACATGGTGGCTCACAACCATCTGTAACGAGATCTGGCGCCCTCTTCTGGAGTGTCTGAAGGCAGCTACAGTGTACTTACATATAATAAATAAATAAATCTTAAAAAAGAAGAGTGCAATAATAATAGTTGGAATATTCTGAAAGAGATTAAAGGAGGTTGTGTTGCAAAAAATGGTTTTCATTTTGGATGTAGTTTATCCTGTGTAGGCCACACTGTACTCAAACTCAAGATGTTCATGCATCAAGCCAGTCTTCTGACTGCTGGGATTTCTGGTATATGCTACCATGTCCTGCTCAGAAAACCCTTTTTTATCCCCTTAAACAGCCAAGAGTTCACTAGTCACATGTAAATACTTAGAGCAAGAACCATTATTAATTAGCCATAAATGGCAGACCTCTTTTTATTTAAATGTATTTCCTCCAAAACCACCTCTTCAACTACCATATGAAACTTATAGCTCTGAAGAGTTGTGTAGATGCTTAATGTAAATATTTTAGATAATTTAATGTACTGGAAAGATAATACTGTTTAGATGGACAGTAATACCATTCAAACGATCAAATAAAGATTATTTTAGCAAATTTTATTTTTATTAGATAGCAGTACACTATAGAAATCTAAAAGACAAAGTAATAAGAAAACAAGATTACTTATAATGAATAAACAACAATAAACTTTTTTGGAGGGGGTATTTCATTCTTGTCACTAAGTAAGACTATTCAGATTCCAAAGCTTTAGTTAACCAATGACTATATTTAAATAAAAGAAAAAAATAGTTTATAATTGTCACATATTTTGGTGACAGAATTACCATAGCACAAATAAAAAACTGGGTTGGTTTATTATAGTACGTTCTGATTTTCATTTAGTAGTAAAGTAGCTGCTTCAATGGATTCAGTTTGTAGCCTGTTCGATTACATTTAAGTTGTTGCTCCTTTATTACTCAGTTATTACTCCTTCCACCAGTTGGACATTCCTGGTAGTGCTAAGAAAGTAGGAAGGAATCTTAAAAACTCTATGGCTTGCTTTCTTAACAAAGACTTTTCTTCTGAGCTTTTGCTTCCTTCCAGTAGCTTGTTTAGATTTTAGTTTGTTAGGCTCTTACTTGATTGTAGTCCTCAGAAGGTCAGACTGTTTGCGTTTCCATCTTTCAGCCAGTGGTACAAAAAAAAGGGAAACTGAAGAGAGGATATAGCAGGTGCCAGAGAAATAGAAAGAGCCTGTGTAAGTCTGTGTGTAATCATATATCCAGCCTGCAAGGTAGGAATGATTTCTGTTAATGAAGTGACCCTTACTTTTGTTACTCAAACAAATCTTAAGACTTTGAAGGAAAATGCCTCCTGTTCTCAGTCTATACTGTGAGCCACTGGACTTAAATAGATAGAGGTTCTCACCTGTCTTGAAACTGGATCATTTTATCTGAATAGAAACTTATATTATTAAATACAAAAATTGTGGTCTCCAAAAACATGTCTTAGGGTAGAAACTGGAGAAAGTTAGGGACACAGCACTTCCCTTTATGGTGATCGCTACAGTCTGCTGTTCCTTCTTATCAGGAAAGTAACCATCAATAAGTTGTTTTGTTTCAAAGAAAAAAGGAGACTGAACCTTTACTGAGCCCTCATAAAGTTTATAGTTTTAGTGGAAAGTAGATATTAACCACTTAAAATATATATTTGATAAATTCTATAAAGGAGTGGGGGCTGTGATCACATGAGAAAGAACTGCTTGATAAATGTGCTGAACCAAAAAGCAAAGGAGTTCTTCCTGAAAAACTGCCTCTGAGCTATATTCCTAACTGGATGCTCTTTAAAATAAGAACAAGAGAAGCCTTGAAATCTTTTGGTCAATGGCACCTATTAGAACTTAAGTAAAACATCTTAAAAGTGTTTGTTTCACTGTGCGATAGCAAGAAATCAACATTTAAATGTCCAGATATAAAGTCTATACTCGCCAGGCGCGGTAGTGCACGCCTTTAATCCCAGCAGGACAGCCAGGGCTATACAGAGAAACCCTGTCTCGGAAAAACAAACAAACAAACAAACAAAAAGTCTGTACTCTGAAAACATCTTAGTGTTATAAAGATAATGATATGTATGCTTGTTTGGTTCTGGGATTGCAGATGATATTACTGGTGAAGAGAGGGGTGGAAATACTCTCTGCTTACAGGGTTTTTTTGTTTGGTTATGTTGTTGTTATTGTTTTTTTGTTTTTGTTTTTTTCCCCACCCCCAACTCCCATTTAGTGTAATTGTTTATTGCCATTTCTTCATTTTCTTGTTTAGCTCTGACTTCCAGGGTTTGAAGTTTTGTTTTTGTTTTTAAGTTTTAATTTATGTATTAGTTATATGAGTACACTGTTGCTGTCTTCAGACACACCAGAAGTGGGCATCAGATCACATTACAGATGGTTGTGATCTACCATGTGGATGCTAGGAATTGAACTCAGGATTCTGGAAGAGCAGTCAGTGCTCTTAACTGCTGAGCCATCTCTCCAGCCCCATGATGTTTTTATTAGTTGGCTCTGGGTATTGAACCCAGGGCTTCATGTACAGACATGGCAAACCTATGCTTTACTACTAAGCTATACTCCAGCCCCTTTTTATGGTGGTCTTATGTTTCCTATATTTTATGTAATACATGAATTGGCATGTAAATTATAGCCCTTTAAATTCAGCTAACTTTAGGAATTTGTTTACTGATTCTTGATTAGTGACCTCTGAATTAAGTTTCTTGGGGACTAGTTGAAGGAGTGGAGTGAGGTCAGCTAGGATGATGAGTCTTGGTGTTCTATGAACATGAATGACCTATAACTCCCTAAGAAGCAGGTGACTAATCTGAGCTAGGGAATTTTCTAGAAAGGAGGGAAGATGGAGCAGCACTACCTCCTCTGTGTATGTGTATATGTCCTGTGACTTTCTGATGGTTATCAAATGTTAGCATTATAGGAAAGAACTAGGGGTTCTTGCTAGTGATGTTGATAGTGCTAGTAGACAGGAGCACAGATATCAGTTGATTCAGAGCAAATCATTTCTAAGCTTTTCTTTTACACACACCTTTTAAAGAGAATGTTATGTCTGAAACATTAGGGCTTAAAATATTTTAATATTTTTATCAGAAAAGGGAGTTATTTGACATATTTCAAGTTGGATGAAATAATTTGCTTTGAATATTCTACCTATTTATACTTGTTAATTGAGACGCCAATATCTTTGAAATTCTAATTGAGATCCAGAGCCAAATCTTTAATTTTTAATGGTAGACAAAGGTTCACTACTCCAAGTTTTAATACTATTCAAGCTTGAATTTTTGCCTAAGTGGCTAGGGGCCACTTAAATCTGAGCTTGATTGTTATGGCTAAGAAGGGTTATCGAAGATACCGAGTATTTCAAGTATTTTGTGTTTAACACATGCTGATGAGGTACCTTAGGAATGGGACCCAAGTCTGAACAGAAAATTCATTTATGTTTTGTGTACCTTATATACACAGCCTAAAGATAATTTTTTAAAATGTGTTCATCTTTTTATGTTTGTATATTTTGCCTGTGTGTGTACACGTGTGCATGCATGCATGCAGGTGTAAAATGTGTGTATGTATGTACACCACATACATGCTTGGTGCCTCAGAGATCAGAAAAGGGTATTGGACCTGTGGACTGGAGTTACAGATGGTTGTGAAGCACTGTATGGATTCTGAGAACTGATCTTGACCTTCTGCAAGGGCTATATACAAATGCTCTTAACTGCCGAGCCATCATCTCTCTATCTCACTAAAGATAATTTTATATAATATTTTTAATATTTTTGTGCATGAATCAAACTTATGGTAGGAAAATTTGCCATTACAACATCATATCTCTCCCCCACCAAAGATTTATTATTTTGGATTTTAAGATAGTCAACCAATAAACTTTGCATAAGATTTTATGAGTTAAGTCGTGGAAAAGGAATTTAATATGCTCAGAAGTCTTCATTACCATGTGTTTCAGAATTTGTTTAAGCTAAGAATTCTTTTAGGGGGCTGATGAGATGGCTTCACAGGTAGGCTCTTGCTACAAAGCCTAGCAGCCTGAACTTTATCCCTGGGACTTGTGATGGAAGAAGAGAACTGACTCCCCATAGGCTGCTCTCTGTTCACCACACGTGTGCTGCAGCATGGCATGTTCACACACATATACTCACAAAGTAAAGAAACAAATGTAAAGAAAGAAGAAAAAAGGAATCCTGTTAGGCTTGCTGTTAGGTTTCCATTTATCAACATGTTACAACTTGAAATATACCCAGGAAGTCCTTATCCCAAAGCTCCTTGGTACTTCAACTATGAAACTGAAAATTCTGAAACTGGACTGTTTAATGAGAGCTTCCTCTGTTGGGTAGGAGGCATAGTGGCAAACTCCCAAGGTGTATGGACACAGTGATTTTATTTCTTTATTTTGAGATGTGGGTTTCACCAGATAGACCCAATTGGTGGCCTAGAACTAGCTGTCTAGACCAGGGTGACCTCAGTCTCACAGAGATCTATTGGCTCTGCCTATCAAGTACTGGAATTAAAGGTGTATACCACTATGCCTGGTAAGACACTCATCTTTTTGTCTCTCAGGGCCACTGGTTGGTTATAGCAGTTTTATCTCTTGGTTGAGTTGTAAAATATTTATGTGTTCTGTATATGCCATTAAATGAATAAATCTTGGGAAATGTGTGTTAGCAAATTAAAATCTTGGGGCCTTTTTAAGATAGGAACTCACTGAAGGCCCCAAGATAGAAATTTATAGTAAGATTTAGTAGGGCCACTTAAGCATTGGCTTTGTGCTTTGTCTTATTAGAAGATTAGCATTTTGACACTCTAGTCTTGGCTTTTGCAAACCTTTTAAACCACAATAGAGCCATTTGAAATTTATTTTTGATGTTTTCATAGATATTTATCAATCTTAGGAATGCTGAGTCAGAGTGAAGCTGGCTGGGTGGTGTGGTTGGAGGGAAATTAACCACCTGAAATGAACAGTTTATAAATTCTCCAGCGTTAGTGTATTCCCTTTTATTTGTCCAGACAGAGAACTTTGCTCTGCCATCTCACTTGTCTTCCATTCCTTCTAGTCTCCTCACTGGAACTATAACAGACCAGAAGCTTGAGTTATCTTTTCTCCTAAGAAATTCTGTAAGTCAGCATAACTGGTAAAACTTTTGAGGTTAATTTGGTAAATGGTAGAGCAAGGGTCAGAAGTTTTGTTCAGTATTGTATTTGAACTGAAGCTAGACTGGAAATAGGAATAGCCTGCCAGTTTATAACATAGCTTTCCTGTTAAAGGGACAGAAACCTCTCCTTGGTTGGATTTCTTTTTCTATAATACACAGAGCTAGTAAAAGATTACCAGTTTCTCTGTCATCTTTGACTTATAAAGTAACACATGCCTATTATAATCTTAGCACTTAAAAAGTAGGAGAATCTTGTGTCAGGGTCACTCTGTACTACATAGCAAGTTCTAGGCAGCCTGCACTATACAGTGAGACCTTGTCTTAGAAAACCAAAAAGAATTTAAAGGTTTTCTTAGAGTTTGTCCAAAATGGTTTGTTTTATGAAATAACTGACTAACATTTGAATTGTTCCATACCCATTTCAAGTTAAGGAAATAGATGAGTTAGGGTTATATCTATTTCATCAGATGTTCAGTATTGGATGGAAAAGAAGGCAGATTCCAGAGTTTACTAGAGATATAGCAAGGTTTCAAATAATAATTCTTATTTCTCCACAGCCTTTCAAAGCTAAAATCTTGGTGCTAAGGTGGAATTCTGGATATTATCTACCAGCATAAACCTAGCAGGTTTGAATGCACTGTGACTTTTAACCTACTCTTAGTCTGCTAAACACCCTCAGCTAGGAAGCTGGGTCTGATTTGAGCCATATTATTAAATAAAATTGGATTTCATACTAGTTATAGAGAAGGATAGAAAGAATCTGGTTGGAGAGGAAAAAGGTAATGCTCTGTGGAGGAGTACATGTGGGGAATGGGAGGCTTTTGGCTTCTTGTCCTTTGAATTCTTGCCTTAAGGAATTTTGTTGCTGCTATATTTCTTGTCATATTCATAATGATAAATTATATAATTATATTGCCCATGTGATCGCTATAGATTTTTTTTAATTGTGTAGTTTTGTTAAAAATTACATGGTTTCTATGGTTTTCCTATGCTTTTTCTCTTTCCCAGAATTATTAAAATGTTGTAAAGAACTAACTTTTCTTTTCTTTTTCATTCCCATACAGGAAAGAAAAGTATATTGCTTATTTACTCATTGGTACCATTTTAAACAAACATTTTGACTGAGGATTTACTGTTTGCCAGATTCCTACTTAAATATGCCTATATTCTTTTATAGGAATTTCAGCTTTTCATTTGTTAATAGATGTGGGTAAGTAAAAATGAGAATCTCTTACAGCTTTGAAGATTACCAATACACATTTAGATTTAAAGGTAAAAATCGTCACATAGTTTCCCATACCTCTTAATAATCAAGTTACCTGTTTTTAGTTTAGGTTTTCAAGGGCTTCATGTGCATTAGGCAAGTGGTCCACCCATGAGTTACATCTGCATTCCAAAGAACTGAGTTAATCTGAAAGCCAACATTTGTAGTATTTCTTTGGTAGGTGCTGCTAAAGTCAGAACTTGGAAAGAGATCTAATGGTCTTTATAAAGTTGTCTTTATCATTTCATAGAGGAACGATTTAGAGAAATCAGAGCCTCCCCGAAACCTCTGCCTTTAACTAGATGCTTAGCCATATAACACCACTCTTGGTGAGATATCTGTCATTGCGTATTATGATTATCTTACTTGGGATACTGTGAACAACAACTCCTAGATTAAAAATCAGTGAAGGCCTTTAATACTAGCCTAACCACTACCTTTGACTTGTTAGAAAATGTGTGGCTGTCCAAGTAAATTCTTAGGATTGGTGGGTACAGGAGCTCCATTTATCCTTACATATAGTTCTAAGTATTCTAGACTTTGGGTAAGAAAAATCTACAAAGATTTTTTTTTTTCTGATTTATCGAAAACAAATTTATAATGCATTAGGTGTGTACATGAAAGTATCACAATAAAATGATTCTGTTTTCTAATTTGCTCTGTTGTAGTCTGTTCTTTTTCAATTTGCTCTGTTGTAGTGTGTTCTTTTTTATTTAGAAAAACAAAAGGAAAGGAAAGGAAATAGAAATCAAGAATGGTGGCGCATGCCTGTAGTTCCAGCACTTGGGAGACAGATACAGGAGGATTAAGAGTTCAAGCCTGCCGGACGTGGTGGTGCACGCCTTTAATCCCAGCACTCGGGAGGCAGAGGCAGGCGGATTTCTGAGTTCGAGGCCAGCCTGGTCTACAAAGTGAGTTCCAGGACAGCCAGGACTACACAGAGAAACCCTGTCTCGGAAAAACAAAACAAAAACAAACAAAAGAGTTCAAGCCAGCATCTTCTAGGGTAGTGAGTTTAAGGCTGGTTTAGGCTACATGAGACCTTGCCTCAAAAACAAATAAGAATACAAACTTACCATCACTATACATTTGTTTTTTTAAACGATAGGGCAAAATCACTGTTTTCAATTATGGTCTGAAGGGAGCAAAAGCGCTGCTGGCCTCAGTTGGAGATTGTTTGTCTAGCATGAGTGCCCTGCGTTTGATTTGCTTCCCCACCCCTGCGTATACCAGGTAATGACCTCACACGTGTAGTCTCAGGTGGGGACAGAAGAGTCAGGAAGTTCCTAAGGTTCCTTGGGTGAATAGGAGGAAGTTTGAAGCCTACTTGGGCAAATGAGACCTTGTTTCAAAAACAGAATAAATGGTTTAAATATATAAAAGTTAATTTTAAGATGAGTTCCTTGTGGATGGTGGAAACACTATAGCAGTCAGTAAGGTCAATAGATGAGAACTCGGGTCTGTGAGAATCTTAACATTTAAGCCTTTACCAGTGAATAATTTTTTTCTGTGCAGGTCGTAAAATTTTTAACTAAATCAGCAAGCAAAAAATACCATTTAGGTAAAACTGGTTATTTCCAGTAAAGTAAAGCATATTTATAGAATTAACTTCATATTTTCCTGTATGGTGATCAGGGTAGAGCAAACATGGTGAAGGCAAATTTAGCATTTAAACCTGCACTGTTGCCATCGATCCTAGATTTCTAATTTCTTCATTGAAATTTGCTCAGAGAGTGACTTAGTTGTTACCTGCTATTGGTGGTCCAGAAAGGACAGCTATCCCAGCAAAGAAACTGGCATATCCCAAAAACTTGTGTACTCTAGAATTCTTAGATAGGTCAACCTGTAGGGAATGAGAATTTAGTGTTAGCCATTTTAAGGTTGAACTTCTCCAGTGTCTTATGTTTACAAAGCGGTGACAAATATCATTCAAACCAAAACAAAAAACCCACACTCAAACTGAACAGTTTGACTCCTGGGGTGATTTAGTTGGCTTTTCATCCCCAGTGTTAGGGAAGGGAATAGATGTCAACTAGGGAGCTAGGGTTGGCAAGGCAGAGTAAGTGTTTTCAGTTTATTAGTGGGGGACATTGGTGTTTGGGCTGGATAGATTAACCTTTTATATAGTTCAAGAGTGTTTTTACCTCCCAAACCTTAATGATCTTCCTTCTCAATTAGGAAATAGTATTTTGCAATCTGTGCTTATATTAATGTTGAATCTGCCTGTGGCTTATTACCAACCATGGGTTTATAAGAAATCTGGTAACACAGGAACTGATTTCATCTTTGGGGACCTGGGATTTTGCCTAAGCCTCATGCACTTTCCTACACAACTTAAAAACCATTTTAATCCCATTTGAGTTCAGGATTTAAGTTTGAAGTTAATATAGAGAACTTGTTAAAACAATGTCCTTAAAGTACATAGGATTCAAGGCAGCACACAGATGCAATCCTTATTAGCAGACTTATATACTTGTACCCTAGCAAGACCTAGAGACCCCTGGAGCCTAATGGAGAGGAGTAAACACAAGGAGAGTTGGAATCTTACTGGTCTCTGTGTTCCTCTTTATCCTGTTCTGTGTGGTTAGTCCTCTTAGCTTCTGTTCCTCACATGGTTAAGTGAATAATGACAGGATATAACTGCAAGATTTCTGAAGTCTTGTTTTTAAATCATAAAGTTAATATAAAATTTGAATTCTTAGGGAGGCTGTTACTCATACTGAGTCATTTATTACTAAGGAATGAGTCTACTCACCAATACTGGCAGTATTAGTGCCAGGTAGCCACCAGCAAAAATAGCAAAAAGGATGGTATAGGCCATAAGGAGTGGGAATGTGGTGGCTAAAGGAGCAAGCAGGTTAGTCACACCACACAGAATGAGGTAAGACTTGTGGTATTGATACTTCTTGATCCAATTTTGATCAGCAATCCATCCAGAAATGAGCTGACTGATTGTCTCAGTGATACCTGGAACAGTGAGTACAAAGTCACTCAATCTGTTTCCTAAACCCTTTTGGAAGCATGTCAGTGTCTAAGTGTATCTTTGCCGAAGGAGTAGGATGCCATCCTGAGGCCAGAGGATAGGAGGGAAAAATGGTTTCATAGTGAAATAGGATTATGTACCTTACTTTTTAAAACATCTCAGTGATACCTAGAACAGTGAATACAAAGTCACTCAATCTGTTTCCTAAACCCTTTTGGAAGCATGTCAGTGTCTAAGTGTATCTTTGCCCAAGGAGTAGGATGCCATCCTGAGGCCAGAGGATAGGAGGGAAAAATGGTTTCATAGTGAAATAGGATTATGTACCTTACTTTTTAAAACATCTAGTAAAATACCAGGATGCTGCTTCCAGCTGAATATGAAACCATTAAGTTGTCATGTATGTTCTCTAATTGTATGTGGAATCCCTGTTGACAAGACCATGGTCTGAAGAGGTCTTACAGTTTCTTCAAAGGTCCAGCAAGTGAGGCTATGAAACTTCAGTGTCCTGAGGAGTCATATGGTGAAACGAGAGAAATCAAATCAAATCTTATATTAAAAATATAGACACTGGGACTCTTTTATGAAACTTTGGAATTTAAGATCTCCAATATTTGTTAAAGTTAATTTGAAAATACATAAGTCGTTTATATATGTCATTTGATATGGTGTAGTGAGTAAAGTTTAAGAAGCACTTTTTTTTTTCCCATTCAGCATTGTTACTGTTTACCCTATTCTAAGACATAATACCAGTTAAAAATACCAAAAGTCAAGAATATCATGAAGCCAGGGGTGGTGAGTGCCTTTAATTCCAACACTTGGGAGGCATAGGTATTCACAAATATCTTGTGAATTTCATCCAGGCCACCCCGGTCTTCATGGTAAGTTCTAAGACAGATTGAGCTACATGATGAGACTAAATCTCAAAAACAGAACCATGAGTAATGCTGGGGAGAGAAGGCTTAGTGGTCCAGTACTTCCTTCACAGGCATGAAGTATGAGAAAACCAGTATGATCTCAAGTTGATTTGAATTTTAGGGGTTCAAACAAATGCTCCATTAGTCTCCTAGGATGTGCACTGAGACTGTATTACACTATTTGGCCTAATTTGTATAGCCTTAATCTGATCCAAATGGATTCTATCAGACAGTAAAAAAGTGGTTAACCAAAGCTACTCTTATGAAACAGCAGTTTTTGACTGAAGCATTTCTTCAGTGAGAACCTTTGAAACTAGGTGTCTTCAGCTTTGTAAGGGCTTTCTCCCAAGAAATCTGTAGAAGAAAAGTTAAGTTGAGTGTTGAGAATTGTCCAGTTGGAGCAAAACAATCTCATTCTTTGTTTCAGACTTCCTGTCTTGTCAGTGGAGAGAATCTTCAACTTAAGTATTTTACCATCCAACATTTTGTGATTACATAGAATAATTGTTTTTGTGTTTTTAACATACGTTCTGTTTTAAACACAAGCCTGTGGATTAGTGACTAACTCAACAGTCATTTGTCTCTTACAATTATTTCAACAGGAAAATTGCTTAGCATTAAGTACCAGTAGATCATTATGCTAGCCTGGCACTACACTAAATTACATATACATTACATTCATAATCTGACATTTGGGAGGGAAAGCAGTGTATTATGCCTATCCTATGGGAAAAGGAAATCCTGACCTGGAGGAGAATGCCTTGCCCAAGGCCACACAGCCAAAACAAAAAACAAACAGCAAGAGCCTGGCCTGGGAAGTTAAGCTTCAGAATCCATCCTTCAAGTTCTTACACACCATGTTTTCTAGCTGAGACTTTTCTTCCCAGGTTAGCTGTTGACACCTAGCACCAGCTTTTGAAATTAAGTTTCTTCCCAGTGAACAATTGATATCTACTGTGAGACACCTGAAGGTGGGTAAGGTGAGTTAGGGTCCTCTAGAACCTGAAAGACGGCAGTTGCCAAATCTGCGAGAGAAAATGCACACTACTCTGTTTAACCCCAGAACACTTGCTTTCCTAGCCTTCCACGCAGTCACTCTCGCTTTCCCCCTTTCCCTTGCTTCTGCTTTAAAATAAAATTTAGTAAACCAATATCAAGCTAAGTTCATTTTTCTTACCAGCTACAGACACAAGGTAGGAGGCATCCATTACGTCAATCCCAAGTGTTTTTGCTCTGGCTACTAGGTGGAAAGTAGGAATGAAATATGCTAATTGGCTCAGGAGAAAAGACCAGGTAAAAATGTAGAAGAAAGGATTTCTAAAGAGAGAAATATCTAAAAGTTTTTGTTTGCAGTTCCATGAAACAAACTTTTTCTTGTGACTTTTGTCATTGCTCATGAGTAACAGCCTGTTCCTATGAGGCCTATTGCTGAACTCTTCGCTTTGATTTCCTAAGACAGTTAAAGTTTTGGTAGGTTGTCCAGATTTCTTCATAGTACTGTCTTTGATGAAAGACTCCTGTGTGTCATTGCAGTTCGATGTTTCTGTCTTGTATGATGCCTCTGGTTCAGTTGCAGACAAAATGCTACCTTTGTTTTCAATGTCAGAATTGTTGTTTGATTGGCTGTGGATGGGTCTTAAGAGCATGCTGGAAGGCACCAAATTCAATGTAATTGCTCCAAATAAAATAAGAGCACCTAAATGGAAGAGAGAATTTAGAACATAAGAATAGTCTTTCAGCTCATGCTACTGTCTATTCATAGGCTGGGAGGAGTCCAATCTCCATAGTCCAATAATTCTTTAAAATAAAACTTTGCCTCCCATGCTACTTAAAAAACATTTGTGTGTGTGTTTTGGGGGAGTGGGGGAGGTCCACTGAAGCCAGAAGAGAATCACATCTCCTGAGTTGGGATTGCAGGCAGTTGTGAAATGTCTGATTAGGATTCTGGGAATGGAATTCTAGTCATCTGGAAGAACAGCAAAATTCCTTTAACTGCTTAGCCATCTCTCCTTCCCTGCCTCCCAAATTTAACTGAAACCACTTACGTCTATTGACAATATACATGATGCAAAAATGTAATACTTTAGATATTGGAAAACCAGGAAATTGAAAAGAAGTTATTTTTGCTAAAGGACAAGATAGGGGATTGGGAAGTGGGTAATAATCTGATGGCACAAATTTACATTTTTTTTTTTTTTTTTTGGTTTTTCGAGACAGGGTTTCTCTGTGTAGCCCTGGCTGTCCTGGAACTCACTTTGTAGACCAGGCTGGCCTCGAACTCAGAAATCTGCCTGCCTCTGCCTCCCGAGTGCTGGGATTAAAGGCGTGCGCCACCACGCCCGGCACAAATTTACATTTTAAGTAGGTATTTTAAATATATTTTGACTGGATTTTGGTGTAGAGAATATAGAATTAGCTGTCAGGAATCATGGGGGAAAACATGTTAGAAAAAGCCTTTTTTCCCCCTTGAAGACATGCTAGTCTTGCCTTTGATGTGAGTACTTGGTTGGTTTCAGGATGTCCTGAACAAAGCCATGACTTAGTGTTTCTGGAGAGAACAAGCTTGTCTAGGCTTTTCTAGAGGCGTATCAGCTGGAGGTTCCCATTTACCGTGGAACTACTGAATAGTCCTCTACATAGGGAAGAGTAGTCAAAAATACTATAAAGATAGAAATAGACACAAATACATTTCACTAGAATACTTTTAAGATAGAAAATTATGAAATGGCTTTGTGAAAATTCCTAGTTGATAATATATATAAAGATTGTCTGGTAGGAACATAATCTTTTTACAAATACTCCATTAACTCTTAGATTTGTTTTTAAATGCAGAGTTTTGGTTTTTTGTTTTGTTTTCTTTGGATGCTTTAGTGAAAAGATTGGAAAAAAAAAAAGAAAACATTGTTTTCCTAAGGCTTTTACTGCACAGCATTTCTAGTTGCACCTCATGCATGGAATTCTGAAAAGAGAATTCTTGAGTTGGCTGGCCAATAGGAAGATTTCTTACTTATATTATCTAAGGAAGGGGGTGTGCTCCCATTAAATATGTTTTATTTCCCCCCTCTCATCTTCAGTGCTACGTGTTGCCTGGTGGCCTGTAATCCCAGCATTGCCACGAGTTCTGGACCTGCTAGTGTGTCATAGTGACCTTGGATCTAGGAAGGAATTATTAAAGCTTCACTTCTAGTATTCAAAAGGGGGGCTAAACATTACATTTTTAGTGTTGAAAGTTTAGAAATGTAGACTGACTCACCTGTCCAGTCATAAAGATCTATCAGGAATTTTGTAAAGGGTGCCAACAAAAATGTCAGTCCCATTCCAGAACGGGCAATTGCTGTAGAAAGGCCCAATCGTTTTTTGAAATATTTGGTAATTACCACAGCAGCTACTTGATACAAGAAAGCAGATCCCAAACCTTTAAAAAAACGTTTGAAATTAGATCATTAGTTATCAGATCAGATGACGTAGATGAGATAATATATTTAAGATCTATGGGCAGCAGGACAGTTTCCTGTTTCTTCCTTTATGGACTTTTGATTGTGGACTCACCAGGTAACAGCCCCATGGTCACACAAAGAAAGGGAAGGCCTGTGGCCCAGCTGCTGAGGAGAGAGCCACCAGAAACCAGGAAGGTCCCAAGAATGGAGGTAGTTCTTTCTCCAAGTATGTCACAGATAATAGCAGCCAGGGGACCTTAAGAAGAGAAAGGCAAAGTGCTAAGTTAATATCCTCAGACATCCCTTAGGCCCTGTCTGTTATTTGACTGAGTG
Source organism: Mus caroli (assembly GCF_978045245.1). Lineage (NCBI taxonomy): Eukaryota > Metazoa > Chordata > Mammalia > Rodentia > Muridae > Mus > Mus caroli. Next base: position 52,687,834 of record NW_028227258.1, read on the forward strand.
ATTAGAGGAAAGCAAGACAATTGGTATAAGATATTGTATATTCAAAATTGAAATAAAATCATGTTTGTACTAGTGGCCTCTGTTTAGTACAAATTTGCATCGCTAATCTCCATATTGCACCAACTAGAACTAAAGGAGAAATTGGTTTAATGTTTGTTTTGAATATGATCACATAGTTAGAGCTGAATTGTTTCACTTGCAGGTTAAAGTCTTGGCTCTCTAGGTTTAAAGCCTTACCAGACATAAAACAGAAAACCACAAGGCATGAAAAAACATCAATCATTAATTAAATACTTGGACTCTTAATTCCTTTTTTTCTTTCCCTGTCTTTTTTCAAGATGGGTGTTTTTTCTGTATAGCCTTGGCATTCTGGAACTTGCTCTATAGGTCAGGTTGGCCTCCAACTCAGAGATCCACCGTCTGCCTCCCAAGTGCTGGGATTAAAGACGAACACCACCAATACCTGGCCTTAATTCCTTTTTAACCTTAATTTTCCCAACTTAATTACCAAGTTAAATAGAGCGTAAACACTGATGTCTCTTTCAATATTACATATTGATATTAATGCATATTAATAGGTGAACTTGAATGTACATTACTTCAGCCCTAAAGGAGTGACGTGTTGTCATGGACCTTTGTGGTCATTCTCCATAGACAGCAAGCTTATTGCCTGCTCCATACCTGCAGAGAAACGGAGTGATGACATAATGGATCCAATCCAACCAATTTGCTCTGAAGTGCCTTCAAACTCTTCTTGAAAGACCACAAAGAAAATTGCAAATGTCTTGGTCATTCCCATCACAAACACGTTTACCTAAATCAAAACATACAGAGTCCTTGTTGGGTGCCAAGTGGGCTCGAGCTGTTACCAGAGGTTCTATTGCTCCAGCATCTCAGTACTTACTCATTTGTCTTATTGTGGTTTCTGGGTATATAATAGGGGGTGGGAGAAGCAGTGCATTCCTCTTTAAAGTGTCAGGACAGATTCATGGAAATAATCTCATTTAGTCCCCATTTCAAGCTTATGAAAAGGATATGTCACTATTGTTTTATAGTGAGAGTTGAAGTTGAAGAGAAAAGTTGCCAGTGGTGGTACGGGCACTGAGACTTAGATCCTAGGCTGACTTGACTCCCCATTACTATTTTTTTACATATTGTCTCTGGCAGTTATTACAGGTGCCTTTGGGGGTGAGGGGGGACCTGTTTATATATAACCATTCCTTTGGGGGTGGGGGGGACCTGTTTATATATAACCATTCCTCAACTCCTAATTGTAAAGGATTGTAGCCACTCCTACCCTGCTTTAATCATCATTTCTAGTCTTATTTCAGAATAGCATTTCCTATCTGGAGGCAAGAGGTCGAGAATTGGCAACTGCCTAGGAGGCTTTCTAAGAAAGAGTCCTAAACATTTTTCTCATTCTCACTTGAAAGCAAGTACAAAGTGAAACTTGGGGCTGGAAAGATAGCGTAGCAGTTACAAGCACTTGTTGCACTTCCAGAATACCCAGGTTCAGTTCCTAGCACCCACAATATAACTTTCTTTAAAAAAAAAAATCAATTGTACCATTAAATGTAACTACCAAATGTTCTAGACTTATTTCAGGTCAAAATACAGTGTACCTTCTTGTGAACAAGAAGCACTAATATAAGGGTCATTCTGTAAGCCTTTAGCCTGTGCGTGAGCTATGTATGTAGTGATGGGTGGTAGCCACAGAATGCTTATGCTTTTACAATCTGTCTTTGAAGCCCTAGAACTCACTGTGTAGACCAGGGATGGCCTTGAAGTCACAGAGATCTTCCTGTGTCTGCCTCCCAAGTACTGGGATTAAAGACACATGCCACACTTCCAGTGTACCTCTATTGTTAATCTTTTGAATTTGGCTGGCTGTTGGTCTCCAATTGGAACTTTTCCTTATTCTCTTCCTGATGTCTGTCTCTGAGAGCTGTGAAATGGGTGTGACCTGCTCAATATAACAGGTTTTGTTGTCTGTTCACTGAGTATCAGGAACACAAAGGCAGAGCTCTAGCATCTGTCCAGCCAGCTCTCTAATTTTTAACTTCCTAATTAACTTCTATTTCTACCTTAAAAAGATATTAAAGACCTTTCCCAATATCTGTATTTTCCCTTAGTTAACCAGGCAGACTACATAAGTCTTGATCCCAATGCCTTGGATTAAGGTTGGTAGGACTCAGTCCTGCTTCATCAGACATTGTAATTGCCTAAACTCCAAATCAAACAAAAACCTAGGAATAGTCCAACCCCTAATTTCCAGCTTAAAAGCATTTAGTTTTTTGTTGCTTTGGGTTTTTTTGTTTTTCAAGACAGTTTCTCTGTATAGTCATGTCTGTCCTTGAACTAAACCCTCCCCCTGCCCCCCTGCTCCCAATCTCCTGTGTCCGTGTGGTGTGTATATGTTTAGACCAGGCTGGCTTCAAACTCAGAGATCCACCTGCCTCTTCTTCCCGAGTGCCCCTGGAATTAAAGGCATGGCCCACAACCCCTGGCAAAGCAGTTCATTTTCTTGGACCCATAAGAGGATAAAGTGGACTGCCTTCCCCCACCCCCACACTCTGTGGTGTGTGTGTGTGTGAGAGAGAGATCTAGATCAGCCACGACACTCATTTTGAAGTCAGAGTGCCTATTGTCAAGGTTAATTTTATTTAATAACAGCTCTTTTTATTTCTAATCCTTCTGTAAGGTTATCTTAGCTTATTAGCTTATCCTGACCTTCATAGATAAGTTTCTTCAAAGTCTGTTCTGTCTTCTTCCTCTAATTGAAGTATTCCACTGAAAACCTAAGTGCTCTGACCAAAATTCTCAAAGACTTCCTTGTTGCTAAGTCAGATTGTTGCCATTTCTATCATGTGGCCTCAGCATTGGCCATACATCATTGTTCCTGATAATTCCTAGACATCTGCCTACTCCTCTGCTCTTGTTTCCTCTGTGGATGATTCCATTTGTCCCTACAATGATCTCCCCCAATTTTGTCCTATCCCTTTAGCTTTAAAGTTAAACTGTGTATATTGGAGACACAGGTTGCTATATACTTCAGGTGCACAAAGACTATAGCAAACACATTCTTGGTTGCAAGTTCCTTAGACTTTGTCCAAGATTACGCCATTCAAACTGTTCAGAGTTTTTCCGTCTGTTCCTTTAACTCTAGTGACCATCATTCAAAACTTACCAAAGTACATAAACTAATGACTCTGGACTCTGATTCCCTGCTCTCAGATTCCTCTCCACACCTTAGTGGTCTGTCCTCCCAAAATGCTCAGATCTGCATTTTCAGTTACTTCTGGATACTGGGTTAAATCTAGGGCCTGTTTTTTTGCCCGTATTGCAGCTTGTCCAATGGATACCCAGTGTCCAGGTTCCATCTGAAGTACCTTTCCAATTACCTTGCCTCACTAAAACTACATAACTTCAAAACAACCAATTGTCTTAATCTATCTGTTGTTTTTCTGAGATTATTTCACAGTGCAGCCCCAACTGACTTTGAACTCGAGTTCCTCCTGCCATCACCTCCCAGTCGCTGCAATTACAGGTGGATCACACGTAACTGTGCCAGCACATGTGGTTCTTAACATGTTTTCAGTAGCCTCTCTCCACCTCTGACTTCATCCATCTTCTTGGCTGCTTATAAATGTATCTATAAATTAGTCCTCCCCACCCCCGTCAAAAAAAGAAGGTATTTAATGAGTGGCTACACTGTCTCAGGCTGTGTATTCAGAGTAGGCATACAATAGTGAACGTAACACTGATGAACAGTATAAATGTGGTTCCCTAACAGCACTGAACAGTTTGGTAAGATACACTGTGATGGTTTGAATATTCATGGCCCAGGGAATGGGGGTGTGGCCTTGTTGGAGTAGGTGTGGGTTGTTTAAGGAAGTGTGTCATTATGGGTGTGGGCTTTAAGACCCTCATCCTTAGCTCCCTGGATGCCAGTCTTTTCCTAGCAGCCTTCAGATGAAGATGTAGAACTCTCAGCCCTTCCTGCACCATACCTGCCTGGACACTTCTATGTTCCTGCCTTGAAGATACTGGAGTGAACCTCTGAACCTGTAAGCCAGCCCCAATTAAATGTTGTCCTTACAGCAGTTGCCTTGATTATAATGTCTGTTCTCAGCCATACAACCCTAACTAAGACACAGACTAAACCCAGAAGCAGTTATATATGTAAAGTAGGTGAGTTACAGTGTGACTGCTTCTGTGGTGAGCTCACAAAGCATACTGAGAATTTCACTTTTGAGGGAGCTTAAATCTTATAGAAAAGCACACTTGTAATTTACATGGAAATAAATGCCTTGCCCTGTTAGGATGTGTATTATCCCTATGAGCAGTGAGCTGAGCTCATTGCTAACAGTTTGGTATATTTATGTGCTCCAGTAACCATCATCATGTTGCCTGAGTAACATTAGTAACCTGATCATTAGCTACTTTTAACTAGCAGTAACTAATCAAATAGCTTGTTATCCATTGAGAATAATGCATAAAAGGGTGGGAGAACCAGATGCCAACACCAACAGCATACACCATTTGAGAGGAGGCCCAACCAGCAGGGCTCTCGGGCTTACGGCATCTTTAGCTTCCCCATTATTAATGTTTCTATGGAAGGGGAGAAGAAACTCTCTCCTTCAGTAATGGAGCCAGAATTCAACAAATTGTGCTTTATTTGGTAAGTTTTATAATACACAGGTCTAGCTTAGGACCTCTACCCTCCGTCCCTCTTTTCTATCATTAGGAGTAAAGCATTATGTTTTCTCACCTTCAGTTTCATACTGATGTCTGTCACTCATCTGGACTTGTGTTCCTATCATGTGAGCTGCTTACTGTAAATCCAAGCAGGGCAGGAATGTCAAGAAGAAAGAAGTGACTTTGTGAGTGTGTCTCAAAGTTAAGAAAATGATCTAGGGGTGCTTAAGAATTATAGGGCTGGGACCACTGTGCACAGGGTTATTTGTGGCACAGCTATGATGGGATCCACCAGTGTTCCAGAGCAGACATGCAGATAATGGACATCACCGCTTTTTTACATAGCAACTCCAACAGTGTCTTGGAGGCGAGGGTAAGAAGTCTTTCCTTACAATACATGTCAGATATAGAGTATAGTTCGAGTTTAAGTCATGGGGGTGGGGGAGTGTGGGCAGCAGACTGAACTATCTTCAGCCCCTGTTAATGAAGGGGCTGCCATGCTGGCTTTCTATTGCTATGATGAAATACTTGGGAAGGAAAGGGTTCCTTTCAGCTTCCAGGTTATAGACCATAACGAAGTCAGAGCAAGATCTGAAGCAGAAGCTATGGAGGAATACTGCTTACTGGCTTGTCTTCCCTGACTTGCTCAGTTTGTTTTCCTAAACAACACAGGACCACCTGTCCTGGGGTGCCAGTGAACTAGGCTCTCCAAATCTATCATTAACCAAGAAAATGTCCTCACAAACTTGCCTACAGGCCAGTCCGATGGAAGCAGTTTCTCAGTTGACATTCCCACTTTCCAGATACATACAGGTTTGTGTCAAGTAGATAAAAACAGCATGAGTAGCCTGAAGTATTGTGTACATGTTAGGCTGAGTGGGTGGGCACTTAGTTTTGAGATAAAATCTTAACATGTATGACTGGATGGTCTCGAACTATCAGCAATCATCTTGCCTCCCTTGCATCCCTCCAACCCTGCCCAGTGCTGGAATTCTAAGCATCTCCCATACCTGGCAGAGCTGAGTACTTTCTAGGAATGACCTGTGCTAGCTCTTACTTAGTCAAAAATATGATATCCCCAAATCCCAGTTGCCATTCTGCCAAAGTAGACCTGCCAGCCATTCCTGGAGCATTCTCTGATTGGGAGATGTGAAGAGGCAGTGGGGAGGCCTGGATGGGAATGCTTCTCCTTTCTCTCAAGGGGAACAGCTCAGCTCCTGGGTTCAGCCAAGGTGGCCTCTGGTCTTAGCAGTTTGGGCAAGTTCCTGGCTTCCTGTCTACTCAAATCTCTTGATTCCTTCAGCGACTGCTTTGAGCTTTTCTTCGTACAGTTCAGCACTTGGAAAGGGGAAAGAAACACTTACCAGGAAAAAATGAAACACGACCATCCACCCCCATCCTCCATCCAGGGGTTTGGTGTAAGGGGAGGGCGTTTCTTCCCTCTTTACCATGATGCTTCCTGTAGGCTACTTGCGGAGATCACTGGAACAGATGCAAAACAGTTTATTCAATAGTCAAGAAAGTAACCTAAATGTAAGTGGGATATTTTGTTTTTCTTTTTGGTTCGTTTTAAGACCTGCTATGTGGCTCCACCTGGCCTAGAACTTGTGGCTGTCCTTCCTTTACTTCCTGAAGGCTGCAATTATAGGTGTGCATGTTAAACTATTAAATTTGATTTTGTTCCATGGTTATGAAACCAACTGTTCTTTGATTTTACTTTTTCGTTCCCCCTTAGTTACATGTGAAGTCTGCCTGATGTTAATAACCTCACGTCCCTGATGGGAATGGCCACTCTACTTGTGCTCAGGATCTCCATCAGCTGTAAGCCAGTTTTAGAGGAAGCCATGTGTTACCCATCCAGTCCTGTGAACCAGCCCTTGAATCTAAAGAAAAGTTAAATGGGAGGGGGCTCTTGGGTTTAGACAGCCCCTTTTTATGGAGCTTAGGTATTTTAAAGAACTAGATAGCCCAACAGAGTAACTTATCTCTTAAGAGAATACTAGATCAGAAAAATAAATTGGGACGCCCACTTAGGAAATATGAGTGATTTGAAATAGAGGGTACTAAATTGGTTAAATATTTTGGTTGTGGTGGTGAACTTATGATTCTGCAGGAGACTAGTCTCCACCTTAGGAGAGAGATGCTAAGCATTCAAGATTAGAATGTCATAGTGTGCTAACTTCAGACAGAGTTGAGTAAATAAATACCCACATATTGAGAAAGAATGTGTTCTGAGGAATGGATGTTATCCTCATCTGTCCTTGTGAAAGCAGCCAGGTGTGTATGCGACGCATGTGTGTGTGTTTAGTGTCTAAAAAAGTAAGGTCTGTTAGATTAGACAGAAAGATTCCAGTTGTGAGGTGTGTGTGTGTGTGTGTGTGGGGTGTCTATTAGATGATTCTAGACAGAGAGATTCTAGTCATTCCAGGTCCCTGAGAAGACCAACCCATCACCCAATTCCAGTTCCACTTCACCTTACCTTTAAGCAAATGAATCCTCTGGAGACAAGGAAATTTCAGGTGAAAAATTAGTTATTTTCCCTAAAACGTCACTCTCTAAGGCGTTTCCTTCCCATTCCACTGCTTGGTGGAAACAACCAGGCTCTGTAATCAAGCTGGGCAGCGCTGAGGTTCAGCAGCTCCTGCCTGTGGACTTTACTTCCTGAGGGAGGAGGAGGAAAGGCTGTAACTTGAGAACAACTCAGGCCAGCCTTCCAGCCTGCCCACAAGGTAGACTTTTTTCACCTCCGGCCAAAAGCCATTGGGTAAACCAAGGAGAAAATCTTCTCAAGTCTGGGGTGGGGGATGGGACTCCAGATTTTTGAAAGTTGTCCAAAGTTCCTCAGGGAGGCTGAGACTAGTTTATAAAAGAAGCATAAAAGTCTTCCAGAGACGGGGGAGCGCTTTCTGGACCACAAATGGCAGTGCTGGAGCTGAAGATAGTGCTCCACCATAGAGTGCCTGCTTAACGCGGGTACCAGGGTTTAGTCCATATTAGCAAACGCACTGCAGTCCGTAGTAAGTTCAGCCTGCTCTGTGCTCCTTTGTGCCCACTGACTCAGTGGTATGATTACTAATTTGGGGTTTCAGGCCCCATTTTAATTGCTTTTTTGAACCCGATTACTTTAACTTTCCATGAAGATATATACTTACAGTAATTTTAATGAAACTTTTTCTTACTGAATTTTGGAAATGATTAAGGCTGAGTCCTAGAAAATTACCTGAATAATTCAACGTTCCAGTCCAATTTCCTTCCTTTGCTCCACCTTCCACATTAAAAAAAAAAAGTCAACAAAAAAGTGCCTTTGATCTCCTACACCAACATTCCAGGTTTTAATCCAGAGTGTATTTTAACTCTTTGTTTGATCTGGAGATCTGCACCTTTGTTCTGTTTTTTAAACATGGGCTTCTCATCCTCTTAAAGCCCATCTCTAATTTTTCTTATTAAAATTCTTAAAGAAGGATGGCTTAGTTTGGGAGAACGCTCCGTGAACGCAACCATGGACACATGATGCAGATAAGGGTGTTGGTGGGAAAGATCAAAGAAACAGACAGCGGAAGGCAAAACACAGAGGAAGAGATAATTATATACTCCAGAAATGCTTTTATTGACCCTCCATGGGACTGTTTTCAAGGTCTTTGGTGGCAGGATTGATACCCTTGAAACTGTTGAGGGCTAGTGAGTAATGCTGGTTTGGATAGAAGCTCGACGTTGCATTTTAAGTCTTGAAATCCTGAACAAGCTAACCTCTTTGAATTTGTTTCAAAAGCTATAAACTGTTATTAATACTATTTTACAAGATTGTTTAGGGTCAAGAATATTTCTTACTGCAGTGTATGGTAGCTTGCACTTACAATCTCAGCACACCGTAGATGCAGAAGAAAGGAGGATTGCTGAGTTTGAGCAAATTGGGGTTAAAGTCAGACTCTGCCAGGCCGGGTGTGGTGGCACACGCCTTTGATCCCAGCATTCGGGAGGCAGAAGCAGAGGCAGGTGGATTTCTGAGTTCGAGGCCAGCCTGGTCTACAGAGTAAGTTCCAGGACAGCCAAGGCTACACAGAGAAACCCTGTATCGAAAAACCAAAAAAAAAAAAAAAAAAAAAAAACCCAAAAAAGTCAGACCCTGCCCCCACTCCCACTCCCTCCCCCCAAAAAAGAAAAAAATGAATTAGTCTTGTTAATGAGAGGAAAGACTTGTTAAACTATCTGGGATATTAGTTAATATTTCAGCATCTGTAACCACTGATTCAATGTTGCATTTACGGGGTCTTTAAACTTATGAATATCTCAGCCTATAACCTTTTTTAGCTTCTGTCCTTAAAGCTATTTGGTAAGAATTTACTGTTATTTCTTTTTAAAAAAAAGATATTTATTTTTATTTATGTGAGTACACTGTAGCTGTCTTCAGACACACCAGAAGAGGGCATCGGATCTCATTACGGATGGTTGTGAGCTCCATGTGGTTGCTGGGATTTGAACTCAGGACCTCTGGAAGAGCAGTCAGTGCTCTCACCTGCTGAGCCAGCTCTCCAGCCCCTCCCCCCCATAACTTCTTACTACCATTGTTATGCTGTCTGATAACTTATGAACACTCTTCCGCCCTTGGGACTCAGAGTTTAGCACAACACTGCTAGGTTAGGAAAGTCACCCAGTTGAACCTTTCCTTGTCCTTGTTCAGTCCTTAGTTGTAAAAAGTTGGCTCCCAGCTGGGCAGCACACAGGAAGCAGAGGCAGGTGGATCTTTGAGTTTGAGGCCAGCCTGGAGTACACAGTGAGTTCCAGGATACCCAGGGCTACACAGAGAAACACTGTCTCTAAAAACTAACAAACAAAAGGTTGGCTCACAAAGCTGGGCATAGGGGCACATGCCATTGATTCCAGCACTCAGGAGTCAAAGGTAGGCAGATCTCTGCATTCAAGGCCAGCCTGGTCTACAGAGTGACTTCCAGGACAGCCAAGTTTATGCAGAGAAAACCCTGTTTCAACCCCTACTCCCACTTCCTAAATAAATAAATAAATGACACAACATAGCATAACATAACAAAAGTTGGCTTACAGAATTGGCCTCTGGCTAGCATTTGGGAACTTAGCCTTCAGGGGAATGTCTACCATCACTGTTCCTACAGGGAGCAAACAATCTGACTTGTGCTAAACACTCCCTTCTGGGAACCTGGAACTTTGACATTTGCTAGTAGAAAATGCTCATGTGATTAGTCTCCTCTGGGCACTAAGTGTATAATGACTTCTGCAGCTGAAGATATTTCATAAATGTTATCACAGCTCCGTGCTGGAGAAATTCAGTACATTCTATGGGACTTGACTGAAGGAGAGTTCTTGGAACTTTTTGCCCTGCTGCTTTTCTCGTTTTGTCCCAAACACCATTTCTCTTTGTCAGTTCTCCTTTTACTATAATAAACATGATTACAGGGAAATGTTGCATCTTCCGAGTCCCAGTGGATCATCAGACCTAAGTATCTTAGTTAGGGAAACACTATGACCAAAAAGCAAGTTGGGGTAAATACCTAATAAAAGAAATTGGAGGGGAAAAAAAAGCAAGTTGGGGAGGAAAGGGTTTATTTGGCTTACACTTTCATTCCTATTCATCTTTGAAGGAAGTCAGGACAGGAACTCAAACAGGGCAGGAACTTGGAGGAAGGAGCTAATGCGGAAGCCACGGAGGGATACTGCTTACTGGCTTGCTTAGCCTGCTTTCTTATAGAACCCTAGACCACCTCAGGGATGGCACCACCCACAATGAGCTGGACCCTCCCTATCACTAATCAAGAAAATGCTCTACAGGTCTGCCTACAGTCATATCTTATTGGAGGCATTTTCTTTCTTTCCTTCCTTCCTCTCTCTCTCTCTCTCTCTCCCCCCTGTCCCCCTCCCTCCCTCCCTTCCTCCCTTCTCTCTCTTTTTCTTTCTTTCTTTCTTTCTTTCTTTCTTTCTTTCTTTCTTTCTTTCTTTCTTTCTTTCTTTCTCTCTCTCTCTCTCTCTCTCTCTTTCTCTCTTTGTCTGTCTGTCTCTTTTTCTTTTCCTTTTTTCTTTCTCTCTTTTAAAAAGCTTACTCACTTTACATCCCCCTCACTGCCCCCTCCTAGTCACTCCCCACACACAATCCTAACCCCATCCCCTCTCCCCTTCTCCTCTGATTGGGTCCCTCCTTCCAGTATCTCTCCACCATGACATTTCAAGTCTCTCTGAGGCTAGGTGCTTCCTCCCCCACTGAGGTCAGACAAGGCAGTCCATCTAGAAGAACATATCCCACATACAGGCAACAGCTTTTGTGATAGCCCCTGCTCCAGTTATTTGGGACTCACATGATGACCAAGCTGCACATCTGCTACATATGTGCAGGGAAGCCTGGGTCCAGTCCATAGATGTTCTTTGTTTGGTGGTTCAGTCTCTGAGAGCCCCAGGGGTCCATGTTTGTTGACTCTGTTGGTCTTCCTATGGGGTTCCTATCCCCTTAGGGGCTGCAATTCTTCCTCTTATTCTTCCATAAGAGTCCCCAAGCTCCATCCACTGTTTGGCTGTGGGTGTTTGCATCTGTTTGAGTCAGCTGGTGGATGGAGCCTCTCAGAGGACAGCCATGCTAGACTTCTGTCTGCAAGCATAACAGAATATCATTAATAGTGTCAGGGATTGTTGCTTGTCCATAGAATGGGTCTCAAGTTGGGCTGGTTATTGGTTGGCCATTCCCTCAGTCTCTGCTCCACCCCCAATCCCTGCACTTCTTGTAGACAGGATAATTTTTGGCTAGAAAGATTTGTGGGTGGGTTGGTGTCCCTGTGGATCCACTGGGGTTCCTGCCTGGCCACAGTCTCTCCCAAGTGGAGGCATTTTCTTAATTGCGGTTCCCTCTTTTCAGATGATCTCAGCTTGTGTCAAGTTGACCTAAAACTATCCAGTACATTGAGGAGTTTTCCTGGCTTCCTCAAGAAATAATGTTCCCCAGAGCCAGAAACAATTGGCAGTAGATGTGGCAACAGTAAGGTTTACTATAAGTATCTGATTTGTATAATTATAGAAACTAAGAAGACCAACATCTGCAGTAAACAAACTGCAGACTGGGAGTCGATGGTAGGGTTCCATTCAAATGAGGTCACCAAAACTGAGGTGTAAGTTTCAGTCAATCTAGGAATGGAGGGCCAGAACCCCAGAGCAAAGAATCAAACAAATGGGGTGAAAGGACAGAAAGTTTTTAGTCTACTCAGGGGCTCAGTGAGTTACAGGAAGCTCACAAAGATACTGATTCAAATGGCCTTGGCCAGACACATCCAGAAATGGCCTAACTCAAGTATCTTGGCATCTCATAGTCCAGTCAAGTTAATATATCAAATCAGGGCAGGGTTTGGGAAACCCCATGCAACCACACTTCAGCTTTAGTTCTGTGCAGACTAGAAAATTACCTGTCTCTAGTGTGTGGTTTGACAGAGAATGTCCTGCCAGACTCAGAAGCTTGACTCCTTGGCTCCCAGTTGGCAGAGCTGATTGCAAAGGATCAGGAGATGTAGCAGGGTGCTTGAAGGGATGTGTGCTGGGTGTAGGCTTTAAGGTTTCCAAAGACTCCTGGCATTCCCAGTGTGTCTTTCTCTGCTTCCTGCTTTTGGATCAAGATATGATCTCTGAGCTGTCCCTGACCACCATCATGAACTCTAACCCTCTGAAACTGTAAATCCAATTAAAGGCTTCCTTTTCTAAGTTCCCCTGGCCATAGGTGTTTTGTCACAGTAATAGAACAATCACAAGACACCTAGCCTTTCAGTCTTCCCAGTACAAGTCTTGTTCTATTAATAAATTGGTATACTTTTTCCTACTTCAAATGGTTACTGTGAGTAGATAAGAAAATGCTTGCTTCACTGCTAAAGAGAGGGGTTCTGAGATAAGCAGATATAGCATGGCATGTGGCACAAGCAGGGGACCAGAGCTGGATCTCTCAGGTCATGGAAAGAACTTTAAATTTTGTTCACAATGCAAGGGGAGGTACCTGAAAGTTTGAAACTAAGCCTGGTGCACAGTGAGCACTTACACCATGTTACTGAGCATGATCATCAACAGGATGCCCTGTCAAGTTCAATTTATCTGAAATTGAAATCAGTCACTCTCTTTCCGGTCTATGACAGACTAGAAAATGCAATTCTTGTCCCTATTCTCCTGTTTGCTGTTGCTTTTTGTATTTTATAGAACCCATTCTTTTCTAAACTGATCCCAGTTTAATATACAGAGGGTTAAGTGAACCAAACACATATAAATTGCTCAGTATATCTCTAGCATACAAAAACCTCACTAAAGATTGAATTGTAAAAGCCAGGCATGGTGGCTTGGGGGCTGGAGAACTGGCCTGCCCCCTGCCACCACTATTGGGCTGTTCTCAGCTGATGGCTGAGTAGGTACACCACCACTACCCAGCTGGGTCTAGTATTCACATTTCCAGCTATTTTCACCTCCTGCCTCACAGACCAAAGCGCTTGCTGTTATGCACATATTCTTTCTGGTTTGCCCTGTCTTTGCTTTCCTCTTGCTAGAAACCCTTACTCACTGCTCCATTCTATTCTTGGAGGCCCAGTTTATACCACAAACCCCTTCCTTATAATTGTGTATTCAGTAAGTGCTTAGTTAATGCCTTCTGTGAATGAGGAACTATGTGCTTGGGATGTAAGACAAAGTCATGCTCTCAGAACAGGTTTGACAGTGGTGCAGATATTATATATATATATATATATATATATATATATATATATATATATATATATATAGTATGCCTAAAGTAGGACATTATATAACACCCTTCTTAGGTACCAGCTTAAGGCCTTCAAGTGTCTTACTGGAAATTCTTTTTCTGTAAGCAGCACCTTTCTCTAATATTCAAGACTTTTTTTTAAAAATAGGGAAATATTAAAATGCCAAAGAGCAGTAGAATAAATAGACAAACTGAGCCACTGGGATGGCTCAGTGGATAAAAGTGCTTGCTGTATAAGCTTAACAACCTGAGCTGGGTCCCCAGAACCCCTGGTCGGGGAAAATAAACTTCCACAAGCTGTCTTCTGATCTCAACACACACACTGTGAATTCACACACAGCACACACACAGTCCTTGTCACCTGCTGTGCAGTATCTGTTGAGAATCACTGAATTCACACACAGCACACAGTCCTTGTCACCTGCTGTGCAGTATCTGTTGAGAATCACTGAATTCACACACAGCACACAGTCCTTGTCACCTGCTGTGCAGTATCTGTTGAGAATCACTGAATTCACACACAGCACACACACAGTCCTTGTCCCCCGCTTCGCAGCATCTGTTGAGAATCACTGAATTCACACACAGCACAAACACAGTCCTTGTCACCTGCTGCGCAGCATCTGTTGAGAATCACTAAAGGCTGAAGACTACTTTTACTCTCAAATGGTAAAAAAAATTTTATCCAACATGCCTATTTCTTCGACGGTCTGGGTGATGGTAAAAATGTAGTCCGTCCATGTCGGGTAGTGGTGGCGCACATCTTTATTCCTAGCACTTGGGAGGCAGAGACAGGCAGATCTCTGAGTTTGAGGCTGACCTGGTCTACCAAATTCCAGGACAGCCAGGGCTACACAGAGAAACCCTGTCTCAGAAAAATCAACCAACCAACCAACCAAAGCAAAGCACACACGCCTTCTGTCAGTTAAGTTCCGACGGTGACCATGCTAGCCCCTAGGCTTTGGTTACACACAACAACCAGGAGTAGCTAACCTATTTTATAATGAGAAGTAAGTTTCTGGTCATACTAAGGACTCAATGATATGTCCTTTGCCACTTAGGTTGAGGGAAATATTTGGTCCATATTCCCTTGCATAAGAACACACACATTTTAAGACACTGAAAGAGAAACAAGTAGTTTGGGATAGAGATCTTTTAGAGAAAAAAAACTGAAAAAAGAAAAATGAGCATTAAGTAGGAATTTTAAAAGACCAGAAATGAACCAAACTTTCCTCAGAACAGGTTTATTGACCATAATGAAGTTCTATATACAAAGTGACCTAAACCTTAGTGACAAATGCTCTAATTCCAGGATGTAGGTGTTTAAAGCAGGAAGACCATAAATTTGAAGTCAGCCTGGGCTACATAGTTCTAGGCCATGATGGGCTGTGATCCTGGATTACGTGACTGTCACCAAAGAGCAGAGTGACAAAAGCCCAAACAATGCTCCTCTCTAACTGATGTCTTGGTGACTGGCTGTCATATAAATAAGGGAGTCCACATTGGACATTAAGTGAATGGCCTGTTTCTGGAACTTTAATAGTTTTACAAGTGAGCTGAGACAGGCATGACTGAATCCCGGTGAGAGGCCACTGGAGAGCTGGCATCAGATGTCAAGAGGCCATTTTGTGCACAGCCACTGTGATGCCATCGTGTTTCTGGATCATAATGTTCCTGAAAAGCAAAAAAGAAAATATTCAGCAAACTCTTAATGCATGTGACTTAGTGTAAGATTAAATTTATTTAGTTTAAATATATTTATGTTTAGATAACAGCATATTTATCTATATTCACATACAAAAACAAATATGAACAGTCCCTGTTGACAAGTGTCCGTCACCAACCCCTACTGCCATAACCTCTCCATACTTCCCACCCATAAAGGGGACTACATTCTCAAACCAAGAGCCAAGTCTTCCTCTAAGAAACATGAATAAATAAATAGCATAGATGGGCATGAGACAGTTGAGGATTGTGGGCAAATCTAATTATAACATAGAAAGAAATTAATCCTTTTAATTAAAAAAAATTTTTTTTTAAAGTAATCCTTAACCCTACTACTCAACATGATTCTGATTTTTTTTTCCTGGAGGTTTTGGTGGTATTGTTGGAGTTAGAATCTAGAGCCTTGCACATGCTATCACGAGCCTAGCCTTCCTCCTGGTCCTAAGTTTTGGATTAGATTTTTAAAAAATATATGTATGTGTCTGTCCGTGTGTGTCATTATACACACTGGTGCCTGAGAAGGCCAGAGAGTGGTGTTGGTTCCTCTACAGTTGGAGTTATAAGCGGTTGTGAACTTCCAAATGTAGGTGCTGGGAACTGACTCAGGTCCTCTGGAAGAGTGCCATGTGCTTTCAACCACTGAGCCGCCTCCCCAGCTCTTAATTCTTATTTATGTTACTTATTTTGGGGGTCTGTATGTGTGCCACGGCTTGCATGACAACGTCAGGGTGTTTATCTCCTCAGTCATGTGGGTTCCAGGTATGGAGTTCCAGTCATCAGACTTGGCGGCAAGCACGTCTATTTGCTTAGCCATCTTGCTGGCTCCTGGTTCTAATTTTAATTTGTATATATTTATACATATACTAATATTAATATCTTCATTTTGCCATGCCCCAAACTGACCATAGTATGCATTTTTAAAGGTCCACATACTCTATCTCTGTGCAGGTGTGCACATACAAGTGTGTGCATGTACACACACCTATGTACAGGCACGGAGGTCAGAAGGTGCTGGGTGTCCTCTATTACTGTGCAACTATCCTTGGATGTGTGGTCTTATCCCTGAGCCTGAGCCTCATTTTCTCTGCTACACTGGAGGACAGCCAGCTCCAGCAATCCTCCCATCTCTGCCCACCCCCTCGCCCCTGACTGAGGGCTGAGGTTACAGGTGTTTGTTGTGTGGGTGCTGGGGTACTAGTAGATAAGCTCCTTCCTCAGGACTGTGACTCACACACTCATCTTAAGCACTGGCATTTCTCCAGCCCCACAGTTTTGTTTTTTTCCTTTTATCACTTAGCATCTGAATAAAGATCTTTATCTAGGAATATCTTTAAGATGTTACTTTAGGGAATTCTATGCAGCTAATCATTTTTTGTGTTTTTACTGTTTTTCCTTTATTGGGGTGGCAAACTGATAGTTCTTCTCATTTTAATGAAGTTCTGTCATGAGGCCTGGATGTCCAATGGCTCTGTGGTACATTGACTAATGAACTACCACTGAATGCAGGGGAAAGCCCAATCAAGTTTTTCAGAACAAAAAGAAAGGGGTGTGCTGGTATGTACTCACCCATTATCTGATTCTAAACATACCACAGGGATGTCGGTGGGGTCAGAGGTTAGCTTAGCTGCCTGCTGGGCTAGAACAGATATCACTCCAGCATGCTCATCGGACAGGGTACCACGGCCTAGAGAATAGTGAGAAGTGTCTAAAAGTTAATATAAACCTAGAGGTTAGTATCTCCTCCGGAATTATTTGTGAAAAAGAAACTCAGCTCCCGGCCTTTGTGCCTTTAGGTTAAGTACGGACAAGAAAGGAGCTCTTTCACCTGGCACTCAGCTGATTCCATTAGTGAGAAAGTCTGGCAATTGTTCTTAAATCAGCAAAGTCGTAAATGACATGCAGTTTTCAGTTATTCCCCTCACTGTACTATCTCTAAACACCTTCTCAAGCATATCAGGAAGCTGTAATTCAAGTCATCTGATGGTAGTAACTATTTTATAGGAACCTTGCTGAAACCAAGAAATTCAAAGGCGAGAGTGACAAAAAGCATTCAGTATGGATAAGGGGCTTGTTGATGCTAATTAATTCCTTATGGGAAATCTGAGTTTCTCTTCCTATGCTCAGTCTCAAAGAAGAAGCCATTACTCAGAAGTTCAGTTGCAAGATCACCTTGCCAGCATATGTGAAGACCTGTGAGCAACTATTTCTGCTAGCAGAAGCTAGCTGGGCTCCTTTCAAATGTCCCCCACTTCTTTACTATTACTTTGGCTTGTATTAACTAAATCAGGCTCTAGGCACAAAAGGTAACCACCAAGCTTATTATAGATCCCTGAAATAAAGGGGTTTGCTTACACCTAAAACTAAGGCAGTAGACAATATACCCTGGCAGAAATTCTGGATTGACTATTACTACATAAAAAAATCCGAAGGCCAAAGTGCAGCCTGGAAGTCTACTGGAAATAGCAACTTCACACCTTGAGGGTTGTACTTAGTTTTTGTTGTTTTTTTTTTTTTTCTCCACATGTGCATTTAAAGAGTTTTCATTAGTGACTTGCCAAATGCTTCAAAAAATTTTACCTTTGTTCCAAATGGCTGCTTTTTGTATAAGACATAACTGTATTATTTTTGTCAGGTATCATACCAGCAAAAGATCAGAGCTCTAAAAACCTGCATCAATTATAAGGATTCTTGGGTTTACTAGTTTCTGACATTAATTAACTTTAGCTATTTACCTTTCTGGACTTAGTTCCTTATCTGTAATTGCTACAATTTATTGAACATCACACAAACACATCTTGGTTCTGTACTGGGTTTTTTAAGCTTTGGAGCCAGCTTTAAAAACATCCTATCTCAACCATTCATTAGGTGTTTGACCCTGGGCAAGGTACTTAAGCTTGCTAAATTTCTTGACCATAAAGGGCTTTGGTGGGGGGGGGGCAGGAAGGAGGGTTATGTATGTTTTATAATGAAAAACACTAAGAATGGTGCCTGGCTGGGCGTGGTGGTGCACACCTTTATTCCCAGCATTCAAGGGATAGAGGCAGGCAGATCTCTGTGAGTTACAGGCCAGCATGGTCTACAAAGTTTGTTCCAAGGACAGCAAGGGCCACGTAGAATAAGTTTAAAAAAAAAATGTTGTCTGGTAATTAAGACCCCAACACACACATAATGTATGTATGAAATAAAATAACCCAATGAAGAAACTGAAGCCCCAAGAGGCTCCTTCTGTTCGGCACTCATGCTGCTAGCAGACGGCATCGGAGAATGGGGTTGAAGTCAGACCTGTCTAACTATGAAATCCTTATTTTTACTGACAATAACTTACTGGTGGGAGTGGCTGGATTAACAGCCAGCATCATCCATTTTCAGGGTTATTGAGGCAATTAAGGAAATAGTGTAGCCTGACTGTGCCTGCACAGGGAATGCATTCAGTAAAGACGTCCTTATCTAAAGCCCTTTTCTAGACCACTTAAAATTTATTCAAAACCATTTGAGTAGGAACAGTTGTAGAACTGGGAAGAACGTTTCTGCCTTTAAAATGCAACTGGAAGGCTTCTTGGAGATAGTCTCTATGCCCCAAAGGTAACAGGAATACAAGCTAGAAAATAGTAGCAGAGTAAGTTAAGGCTCTCAGAACTTCAAAGGGAGGCTGGTAGGAGACACTTACAGCCCAGATTAAGTCCTTGTGAATCTGTGCATAGGACTCCAACAATGGATGGATTCTTCATTCTAATTTTGGGAGCACAAGAAAGATGAACCAGATGATGTGAAGAAAATATTTCAAATTATTGTAGTAAAACAGATTTTCTATGCACCGAGTATTAAGCACTTCAAATCAGCCCTTAAGTTTTTTTCGCCCCCTTTCAGAGGAAAAACTGTGAGTTGTTTAAATAAACAAAACAAAACCCAAACCATTTTCTCAGGTACCTCTGCTTCACAAAGCCACAAAGAAGGCAGTTATCTTTAGGGCTCTGTCCTTGGTATAGAAGCATGCTCTAGGACTGCAACTCCTGAACTGTTAAATCTCAGTAACGGGAATTGCTCCTGGAGGGGATTAAGAAGCTCAAGGAGGAGGTGTCTTCTTGTAAGCCACTTTACACCTCCCAGTTTTAAATTTTACAGAGATAGCTGAAAAACTTTACGGATATATTTACTTCACAAGCGCCGAGCAACTGACAGGCCACAAACGCGGGAAGATGTGCGTGAATGTGCTTTGGCACTGCGGGGTCTCGATTTAGCACACCCGGGGCATCCTTCCCCAAACTTAATCCGTTTCCCAAACTTCTCAAGAGCTACTCGACTCTGCGGACGACGCCAACAAGACAGATGATTGGGCCTCTCTTGCTTGGGCCCGCAAGACTCTATAGGATGCTCACAGAGCCTAGCGAAACTTTACTACCCAGTCTCGAGCGGCCCGGCCGTAGGCAGAAGTCAACCGTTCGCCGCCCCGAGTGCCCCAAACGCTTCCGCAGACACTCGTGGTCCATGCGGCTGTCCCGCT